>NC_138206.1:52165983-52765983 GCF_964194415.1 Vipera berus | reverse complement strand
TTTTTTAAAAATTTCCTGTAACTTTACTTTGTTAAAGCATGGTGTTATTATTTTTATTAATGATTAACATTGCTTTATTTTTCATGTTGTAAAAGGTAAAGGTAAAGGTAAAGGTTCCCCCGCACATGTGTGCTAGTCATTTCTGACTCTAGGGGCCGGTGCTCATCTCCGTTTCAAAGCCGAAGAGCCAGCGCTTGTCCGAGGACGTCTCCGTGGTCATGTGGCCGGCATGACTAGACGTCAAAGGCGCATGGAACACTGTTACCTTCCCACCGTAGTGGTCCCTATTTTTCTACTTGCATTTTTACGTGCTTTCGAACTGCTAGGTTGGCAGAAGCTGGGACGAGTAACAGGCGCTCACTCTGTTACGCGGCACTTGGGATTCGACCCGCCAAACCGCCGACCTTCTGATCGACAAGCTCAGCGTCCTAACCCACAGAGCCACCACGTCCCTTTTTCATGTTGAATCATCTTGAAACTTTTTATTTAAAAATAAAAACAGCATTTTTTTCCTTACACAAAAAGTTTATAACTGAGCATTTAAATCATGGCAATAGCAATACAGTACTTTAAATTGCAGTGGTCCCTGACTCTAAGACTGCCAATAAGCTACTACCAAGTTTCTAAACATCTCTGCTGCCTCTTTCCCAGATACATTTGTTGGTCTGTATCTTCTTAAAGACAAAAAAAAGTTGTTCTTGGCACATTTTAAGGCACTTTATTTTCTGAACTCAGACATTAAAGGAAATCTCCCAGAGGTATTAACTCTAGAAATAAATGTTGGGCTAACTGAAGTAAAACATAAATACACACATACATACACACACCCATCCATTCATTCTGCTGCAATTATAACTTTTGGCAGTGTATAAATAACAATAAAACCAGCAAACTAAAACTCCTAAATCAAAGAACATATGGAATTCCCAGAGCATTGTCTAAGAATCCTGGAACAGTTTTGCTTTATCCTGCTTCTGAAAGGTGAACAGAATTGACAGTTCTGGAAATATTAGCACCAAGCCATATAAGGTTTTATAAGTTAACACTATCAGATTCCATTGTACCAAATTAACTAATCTATTAACGATTAAGTAGAAATCTAGTGATAGCCAATGTATGGGCCTATTGCACCGATGTGACATGTTCAAGACAAGTTAGCGCAGGAACTACGCTCCAGTATGTGAGCGGTCTTACCCGTCAGCCCCATGTTGCAAGAGCTTTTCACTTGCCACTGCCTTCATCTGCCTATCCAATAATAGTCATACAATAAGTCTGGGAAGACCCAAAGTCCATTGACCTACCCTTTTAAGAAATAATGCTAAAACTGACAGAAGGGCTTGATGGACAAACAGCAGTTTCATCTTATTTGTATTCAGCTGCAGCGTCTTCTTATCCAGAGCTGTCAGACATTGGGACTTCAACTGTATTACTGGAATAGCCAGGATAGCAATGTAGATATTATTGGCATTAGCATCTTATTGAGCATGATTATTCTACTTATTGTTATTAGCAGGATTATTATATTTATTATTATTTAGCAGGTTAACTACCGTATATACTTGACTATAAGCCGAATTTTTCAGCCCACTTTTTGGGCTGAAAAATTCCACTTCGGCTTATACTCCAGTCAACAAAAAAACTTACCGAGGACTTGTGCGCGGCCGAGGCTTTGGTGCTTCTGGGATCGCGCGCACCTCTCCCAAGCCACCGCCGTCCGGAGACCTGCCGAAGTTTGGGGAGGTTTGGGGAGGTGCGTGCGGAAAGAAGCAGGGAAAGAAGCAGGCAGGCAGGGCGCGGAGGAACGGAGACCCGGCGACGTTTGGGGAGACGCCCAAACCTCCCCAAACGTCGGCAGGTCTCCGTTCCTCCGCGCCCTGCCTGCCTGCTTCTTTCCGCTGTGGAAAGAAGCAGGCAGGCAGGGCGCAGAGGAACGGAGACCCGGCGACGTTTGGGGAGGTTTGGGGAGGCGCCCAAACCTCCCCAAACGTCGGCAGGTCTCCGTTCCTCCGCGCCCTGCCTGCCTGCTTCTTTCCGCAGCGGAAAGAAGCAGGCAGGCAGGGCGCGGAGGAACGGAGACCCGGCGACGTTTGGGGAGGTTTGGGGAGGCGCCCAAACCTCCCCAAACGTCGCCGGGTCTCCGTTCCTCCGCGCCCTGCCTGCCTGCTTCTTTCCGCTGCGGAAAGAAGCAGGCAGGCAGGGCGCAGAGGTCCGGAGACCTGCCGACGTTTGGGGAGGTTTGGGGAGGTGCGCGCGCACCTCCCCAAACCTCCCCAAACTTCGGCAGGTCTCCGGACGGCGGCGGCTTGGGAGAGGTGCGCGCGATCCTGGAAGCACCGAAGCAAGTCCTCGGTAAGCTCCGGGCGGTCACTTGCTTCACGTCTCCTGAGGGAAGGGGGGGTGACTGGAGCGGGCGTGTTTCCTCGCCTGCTGGGCGCCGCGATTTGCCCGGGGAACGCGCGGGCCCCGAATGGCAGCGTGGAGCGAGGAAGCGGACAGCCAGGGCTTCCCCGAGAGCCGCGGCCACACAGGGTATTCCTGTGTATTCAGGCTTGCAAAATGGCGGATCGAGCCTCTGCTGGCGGCAGAGGCTTGCAGAACGGCGGATCGGCTTATACTCGAGTCAACAACTTTTTCCAGTTTTTGGGGGTGAAATTGGGGGTCTCGGCTTATACTCGAGTCGGCTTATACTCAAGTATATACGGTATCTGGTTCCTGTAGCCTACACTCTCTGACCTTCATCTCAAGAAATTTTTCTTACTTTTATGCAAAGTCTAAAGCACTTGTGACACCAGGAGGGGCAGTTTTTCCTCACTGGGGGTGGTCTGTAGCTTTCATCGTCTCGTGTAGGTGACTCATCATCTGGTTGACTGCCCCTTCCCATGCTGAATGGGCCTGGGAATGCATTGTCCTCGGCCCCCAGGCTTTCTGGTTGTTCCAGGGCAGGGGTGTCAAACTCAATTTCACTGAGGGCCACATCAGCATTGCGGTTGCCCTCAGGGGGCCGGGTGGGTATGGCCTGGGTGGGTGTGGCCTACTGGGTGGGCATGGCTAGAGTGCGTATGGCCTACTGGGTGGGTGTGGCCAGCTCTACATCGTTTGCATCAAGGGTGCCTATGGGGGCCTGGGCAGGAGTGGGACAGATCTGAGGGTCTCTGGCAGAAGGAGGGTCTCTGGGCCAGGGCCAAGGCAGTGGGGGCCGTTCCCTCACTGTTTCCAGGATGGCTTCGCGGGCCGCATGAAACCACTTCGCGGGCCGGATCCTTGTGTTTGACATGTCTGTTCCAGGGGAACAGACATGTCAAACGCGGGCCTTGTGTTTGACATGTCTGTTCCAGGGGAACTGTGCCATCCCCACCAGATGGTCCCGGTTCCAACTCCTCCTCCTCCTCCAAGCTGGCGTCTGACGGGCTAGCACACAGAGCTTAGATTAGTCCTGATCCTACTGGCTTTAGGAAGGCCCTGAAAACATGATGATATGGGGGCAGCAGCAAAGAGCCTCTTCAATTATTGCATTGACTGTGAGGTACTGATAGGTTCTTGCTGCTTATAGTTACAGGTATTTCTGTTTTTAATGGTATTTTTCTTGATGATTTCTTTGTTTATAATTTTTTTTGGTTAATGGTTTTTGGCATTGTTTTAATTGTGAGCCACCCAGAGTCACTGAGGTGAGATAGGTGGCTATAGAAATTGAAGAAATAAATAAATGAATGAATGAATGAATGAATGAATGAATGATGGATGGACGGAAGGATGGAAAGTTTGTAAGACCAGTTCTTTATATATCTTATAGTCAAAAATCACTCAGAATTACTGGAGGGTTTTTTTGTCTCATGCAAAAACAGTCGGAACCTCTTGCAAGTTCATGACCAGATTCTATATGGTGATGCTGCCTGGCTTGAAAGAGGTAATAATGTGCCCTCTTTTGGACAAGCCACCACCTGACTCAACTGCGTTGAGTAATTGTTATTGTGCCAATCCTTCCCTTTTTATGGAAAATTGTAGAGAAGATGGGGTAACAAGTACAGAAGGTTTTGGATGAAATATCCAATTTGAATTTATGCCTAGACATGGGGGGGAAAGCTGCATTAATCACTTTTATGGATGATTTTCAGCATGACTTGAATGACTGTGGTATATCTCCCCCTGATCCTATTAGATCTTTCAGCAGCGTCGGATGCTATTAACCATCGTATTTTGGGGGAGTCCCTGTAACAGCTGGAAATCAGAGGTATTATCATGCAGTGGTTTTGCTACTTTCTGAGCAGGTGATTCCAATCAGAAGTGGGAGGAGGAGAAGTTAAATCCTAGATAGTTCAGTGGAAAGAATTAGCTCATTTCTTTTTAACATCTAGACTAGAGGAAGCCCTTAGAACAGGTCATCCATTAAATCTCTCTGCACAAAGCTGAACAGGAAATGCAGTGGAACTCTCGAATCAGTGTTTTAGAGGATGTAAAGGAATAAAACGGGTGGAACAGACGAAGACTGAATCCCAGCAAGATGGAAGTACTGCTGGTGCAAAGATTTCAAGAATCAAGGTACCGTATTTTCCGGCGTATAAGACGACTTTTTAACCCATGAAAACCTTCTCAAAAGTCGGGGGTCGTCTTATACGCCGGGTGTTAGGGTTAGGGGCAGTTTTATTGTCCGATGTTACAGGAAAAACCAGAGGCAACACCCCTCCACACATACACACACGCAGGCAACCTCGGCAGCTCATTGATAGGGGGGGAGGAAGGGGGAGAGAATCACAAAATTGCTGTCTGTTGTCAAGCCCTGCGGGCCCGACACTACGCAGGGGGTCTCATTCCAAAAACAAGCCCTGCTTCACCTACTCACCTACTCACCCCTACTCACCCCCCCACTGCACACAGCTCGCTCCATGACCCGGCGCTCCGGCAAACAAAGGAAGGAGGTCGCCCGTAATCAGCAAGCCCGACTATCAGCTGATCGCCGGTTCCTGGCTCTGCAAACCCGACGACCAGCTGCTTCACGGCATTGGCACGTGCCTGCATCACAGGGCTTTGCTGAGGACCCCGCAGGCACTCAGGAGGACAGCCCAGTCTGTCTTGCCGTACAGGGAGCCTGGGCACTACAAAACATGCTAGCTGTTCCTTGCCTGCCGACGGACCTGTGCCGGGACTGCATACTATAGCCTGCGCACTGGAGGCAAGGGACGGCTGTTTTCCGTCGGTGTCAGATGGACCGGAGCCGGGGACTGCTGGAGGGCGGCCCTGGGACGTGTGGAGGAGCCCGCTGGAGCCAGATACGGATGAGGGGGGGCAGTTGGTTGGAGAGGGATAGGCACACACTGGGAGCACGTTAGCGTTTTCACCCGGGTTGGGGTAGAGGGGGTTTGGAGAAGAGTCACCCAGGATACTAACAGCAGCAAGGTTTACAATGCTGAAGTTGTCGAGAGTCAGAAGCATGTGGAGGTTAAAGAAACGCAGGCAGGCTCTGGATGCCGGAGGTGTACTTTGTACGTTGCTAAGCACATTGATTTGTGCTTTAGATTGTAAGCTGCCCTGAGTCTTTGGAGAAGGGCGGGATATAAATGGGATTTTTTTTAAAAAAAATTGCGTCTTGGAGACAGGGAAGGCTGGGCAGGCACGGAGGGAGGGAGAGCTGACCCACCCAATCCTAGCAGACTTTGTATGCAGTGGGGTAGTCTTATACGGCGAGTATAGCCCAAACCCTATAATTTAACAGGAAAAGTAGGGGGTCGTCTTATACGCCCAGTCGTCTTATACGCCAGAAAATACGGTATTCTAGCTCGAGTTGATTTCGTTCCACTTCCCTTGAAAGCTACCCATGGGTTAACTAGTGTGAACTGGCTACGGGGGCAACGCCTGTGCTGTAGGAACTTCCCTGGTGGTGAATAGAGTTATGATGTGTAATTCATGATACTTTTTATTTTCTTTAAAGCTAGTTCTACTTTGAGCCAACAATATGCCATTGCTCTAGATGGAGTTTGCCATCTAATAGGTGCTGAGGTGGGAGGGAACTCTGAAGTTCCATCCCAGATATCAAGGGAATGGGAGCCAGGAGGAAGACTTTCTCTATATAGTCTTCTCATTCTGGAAAAGGTTATCCAGAAAGACCAGGATTTAGCGTGTTAACATTTAGACTGTTCTTCCACAGGACTATTGGGAGAACCTCAATTAACCAAATAGTAGTACAACTATTTTCTGAGGTTGTACTTCTCTTCTTATTATGCTTTTATTAAGCTACCTAGAGGCCACGGGAAAAGACCTACAAGCCAAAGAGACAAATTACTGCATAAAATGAATTAATTAATAGGAACTGGCAATAAGAACAGCAAACTGCTAATATTATTTTGTGATGACTCAGGGAAAGTTAGATAATATGTTAAAAATAGAAAAAGCTATTAGAGACAAACTGTTTCTTCCATTATATAAATTTTTCTAAGTTTCAGGATTTCCATGGAAATCATGCTGGCTTGGGTTATTGAAAGCTTAAATTAAATGTAATTAAATATATTATTTTATAATACATTACCGAGTATGAAGAAAAAAATGAAGAAAAAATAGAAATTCTACATTAAAATACCTAAACAAAGAAAATAGAAAATTGTACACTACACTGAAAGGTAAAGATGACAAACATCCAAATATTTAATTTATCTCTATATATTCACATACCCACACCCACATACATTTAAAGATAAATGCCTATGTATGTGTAGATACGTAGCTATCAATCTAAGAATATCTGCCTTTCTTCAATACTTTTTGTAGTTGTGCTACAATTTTTGTAAACAATAAATTGATTCTAGTCCATACAATATCATATTGTCCTGTTTTGCTTCTCCATCAATACAAAGCTAATTCAAAATATGAGAGTTGATACATTTAATTAAGCCATCATTTCAAATCAGGAATACAGACTTTCTTCCATGAGTATACACTCAAGGTTTTGCTACAATCCAAGCATGATATAACCAAAGTTCTTCACAGATAGAAAGATTTTAGATTTTGGAGATATAATTGAACAAAATATTGACATATTTAATCCTTAACGGAAGAATCTAATATAATATCATTCTAACCAATATGGAATTACAAGTAGACAAGTCCATATGTGCCATAATTAAATTTATTACATTTGCAGCATAAAAGTGCGAGCCAACCTTTTTAATACTGTATATTCTCTGAACAGTACAATAACTCATAGATAATAATGATTCCATTATGAGCCCATGTTTTTCAGAAAATTACCAGCTATTTTCAAATAAGAATTAAGAACATCATTTTCCGTGAAAATAAAAATCAAATTTAAATTTTCCACCCAATACAATAAGGCCAGATATCTCAACTGCTTTCAGTGTTTGATCAGTAACCAAGTTCTTGTAGAAGTATCATTCTAAGGAAAAAAAAATTGCTACATCATAATCGAACAGAATACTATTAGGTTCCCACTAGCCTATAACAATGGCTTGCAAACATGACTACAGGTCCTCGACTTACAACAATTCATTTAGTGACCATTTGAAATTATAATGGCACTAAAAATGGCTTATTTTTTTTAAAAAAAATATTGTTTTATCATAGAAAATGAAATACAAAACAGTAAAACAAACAAAATGAAACAAAAGCATGGATTCAACCCTAACAACAACAAAAAAGAAAAAATAGTGTACAAAAAAACAGGAAAAAGTGGTCAATTAAACATGTAGGATCCCTCTGTTAACCATCTGTTATTATATTTAGCACATAGAAAGTCCACAAATGGTTTCCAGTCTCTTTTTTTTTATTGAAAAGTTTTAAAATACATTTTATCTTTAACAATCCCCCCTCCCCCTCCCCTACCTATCCCTCCCTACCCCTCCCCCCCCTTTCCCCCCTCCCCCCCTGACTTCCCAGAGCTAAGTACAGGGTATAAAAACAAAGAACAATCATAAACATCCATATGCTACCAACAATAAATTCTTAAATCTATCACTCTCTAGCTCATATAAGATAACTACAAACAATACTAATATTTCATATAGAGAGAAAAAAAAGAAAATAGAAAGGAAGACTTATTCAAATGCTAAATGAAACTTTTTAGTCCCGTATTTCTTCTGGATATATTCAATCCATTTTTTCCACTCCATAATATAACGTTCTTGCGAATGATCTTTCAAATAAGCCGAAATCTTTGCCATTTCTGCCAGGTCAGAAACCTTTAAAGTCCATTCTTCTATAGTCGGCAGTTCCTCCTTCTTCCAATACTGACCTATTAAAAGTCTTGCTGCTGTAACTAAATTTAACATCAACTTAGTGTCCACTACAGTAGCATCTGTAATTATACCCAACAAAAAGAATTGCGGACAAAACTTTATCTTTTGCTTGAAGATCTTCTGCATATTCCACCAAATTTTTATCCAAAAAGCCTTGACCTTTTTACAAGTCCACCATATGTGAAAATATGTTGCATCTTCACCACCACACCTCCAGCATTTTGGCTGATAGTTCGGATACATACTTGCAAGCTTTTTAGGATCTAAATGCCATCTATAAAACATTTTATAAAAGTTCTCTCTTAAGTTTTGAGCTTGTGTAAATTTTACGTTCCTCACCCAGATCTTTTCCCACGTATCCATTGTAATAACTTCTTGGATGTTCTGGGCCCATTTTATCAAACAGTCTTTAACCAGTTCTGTTTCTGAATCAATTTCTATCAATGCAAGATATATCCGTTTGATATGTGCTGGACCCTAATTTCTAATTTGCTTTATCAAATTTTCATCAGTCATTGCAAAACCAGTTTTCTGATCTTCTTTCCACCTGGCCCGTAGTTGAGTATATTGAAACCAGGTTTGAACAATCTTCTCATCTCGCAAGAAATTATACGATTTTAAACACCATACACTTCTTTCCAAGCTTAAAATCTCCTTATACGTGGTCACGTCATGTTTGAAACCAACATTTATGTTTTCTATTGCGTGTTTTGGAATTGCCCACAATGGTATCTTACGGTCTAACTTGTATCTATACTTCTTCCAAACTCTCAACAATGCCTGTCTTAAAATATGCACTTTAAACACATTATCTACCTTCTTATCATACAACAAATATGCATGCCAGCCAAATAACAAGTCATGGCCCTCAAGATTTAATAATCTCTCTTGTGTCAAATTAATCCAATCACTTATCCCTGCTAACGCAGCAGCTTCATAATATAATTTAAGATTGGGCATTTTAAGACCACCTCTTTCACGAGTATCCTGCATAATCTTAAGTTTAACTCGTGGCCTTTTCCCTGCCCAAACAAATTTATTGATACCCCGTTGCCATTCTTCCAAATTAGAATCTTTCTTAAGAACCGGTATCATTTGAAATAAGAATACAAATTTAGGCAGGACATTCATTTTCACTGCTGCGATTCTTCCCAACAAAGACAATTGCCATTTTTCCCAACTCTCCATTTCTTTTTGAATTTTTCCCCATAGTTTTTCATAGTTATTTTTATATAACTTTGTATTAGAGGGTGACAAAAACACCCCCAAATATTTGACCCTTTTAGCAATCTCAAATCCAGTTAATCCTTCTAAAAGAGCCTTTTGCGATACTGTCATATTTTTGGCCAGAATTTTAGTTTTTTGTGCATTAACTTTAAATCCAGAAACCCTCCCATATTGCATTATTATCTCCATCAGGTCCACAACAGAATTTTCTGGCTGGGTCACTGTAACAACCAGATCGTCTGCGAACGCCCTCAATCTATAATCCTGATCTCTAATTTGTATACCCTTAATTCTTTCCGAACTCCGTATTTTTACTAGTAATATCTCCAATGTTAACACAAATAGTAAAGGCGATAACGGACACCCTTGCCTTGTGCCCTTCTCAATATTACATGCTTCAGTCAAACTATTGTTAACTATTATTCGGGCAGTTTGTTTTTGATATAATGCCCTAATTGGTTGCAAAAATTTATCCCCAAAATTCATTTTATCTAAAACTTTCATCAAAAATTGCCAATTCAATTGATCAAAAGCTTTTTCAGCATCTAAAAAAATTAGCGCCGCAGGGATCTGGTTGTTCCTTTCCAAAAACTCTAACACATCAACTATATGCCTCACATTATTTTTCATTTGCCTACCACTAATAAACCCAGTTTGATCCCCATGAATCACCTGTTGCAAAACCCTCATCAATCTGTTAGCCAACACCTTAGCAAATATTTTATAATCTGTATTTAAAAGTGATATCGGTCTATAGTTTTTAACTTGAGTAGCATCTTGATCTTCCTTCGGAATCAAAGATATAAAAGCAGTTCTCCAAGACGGAGGCACCTTACCCCCTCTCTGAATTGTCTGAAACAGTTCCTTTAACAGCTTTATCAACTCCATTTGTAAATTTTTATAGTAAACCGCAGTCAAACCATCCGTACCTGGCGCTTTATCCAACTTCAATTCCTCAATTGCTATAAGAATTTCTTCTTCTGTTATCAACTGGTTAATCTCCTCTTTTTGTGCTTGCGTAAGAACCGGGATGCTAGCATTCTCCAAATATACGTCAATGTCTTTTTCATTAATCTTTTCCTTAGCATATAATTTAGAATAAAAATCCACAAAGGCTTCCTTAATAAGATCCTGTTGAAACACAACCTTTCCCTTATGTTCAATTTTATCTATATTAGAAGCCCTTTGCTTTTTCCTTAGTCTATAAGCTAGCCATCTACCTGGCTTATTAGCATTGCAAAAAGTATTATGCCTAGCAAACCGCAAGTTGGTTGCCACTTGATCAGCCATCAATTTATCGAATTGCCCTCTTAATAGCTTAATAACCTCCTTAGTCTTCACATCCGATGGGTTCAAAATTAAGACCTTTTCTTTTTCCCTAATTTCATTCTCCAGTTCTTTCCTTCTGGCTTCCAAAGTACGTCTGTATTTATTATTCATATATATCAACACCCCTCTCATGTAGGCCTTGCTAGCATTCCAAACCATGTCCATAGAAGTATCCTTATTCATATTAATTTCAAAAAAATCCTTCATCCGCTGTTTACATTCTTCCACATTTCTCTGATTTCTAAACAAATTCTCATTTACGCGCCACGAGCGCCTATCCCTATTGTCCTTATTGATCTCTAACCAAACTGGACTATGGTCCGAAATAGTTCTTGCACAAATCTTTACCTTCTTAATCCTAGAAAAAAAATCATTAGTCAGCAAAATAAAATCAATCCTAGAAAAAGATTGATGTCTGTCAGAAAAAAAAGTATAATCCTTTTCATGTAGGTGTATGTCACGCCAAATATCTCTCAATTCCAAGTCGTCCTTCATTTCAAAAAAAGATTTAGGCAATCTGGCATGACTCGGAGCACGCTTAAAAGAACCAGCCTTGTCCATCTGTACATCCAAAACACCATTCCAGTCCCCCATAAAAATAAACGATTTGTAATCCAATTGAGTAAGCTTTGTATGAAGTGAACTAAAAAAATCAGCTTGTTGTTGATTAGGAGCATTCAGTCCAACTAAAAGCGTTTTTTTACCTTCTAACAACAAATCTATCATGACATATCTTCCTTGCTTATCTACTTCAATTAATTCCGCTGTTAGAGTACTTTTAACGTAGACAACCAGTCCATTTTTCTTATTCATCGCAGAAGCAACAAATTGCGTGCCCAACCTTGAGTTCGATAAATACTTTTGGTCCATAACCCTAATATGCGTTTCTTGCAAACATATAACATCAATCTTAAATTGTTTTAAATATTGAAAAACTTTCTTTCTCTTCTGTGGTGAATTTAATCCATTGACATTCCAGGTTAGGAATTTAGTCGCCATGCGTGGCATCCCGAAGCTTTTGGAGCACATCTTTAATAGCCCCTATATTTTCTTTGGGCCGCGCTCCTCCCACAGCTTCACTATAAGTACGCTTTGAGAGTTCCATAAACTTCTGCTGGTCTTGCTCTTGTACTTGTCTTGCTTGTTTTACAGCGGCGTGCGTCAACCTCTGCTCTCCAGAAGCCGCCAATGAAGCTGTAATTTGATCCCCTCCAGCACCATTCTCCTCTGTCTGTCCACCTTCAGCCTCTTGAGGTTTTCCCTCTCCAGATCCCTTTGCAGCTTCCAGGAGTGATAGAGGGGTTGCTTTTAAAACATTGTTGTAGAAATCACGCGCCTGAGTCACAGTAACCAGACGATATCTTTTACCTTCGTGCATCACCACCAATCCAACTGGAATCTCCCATCTAAACTTAATATCACGTTGCTTAAGTTCCTGTACGAGAAATGCAAAATCCTTCCTTCTCCTTAAAATCTTTGGAGGAATTTCTTTTAGAACCAGCACTTCTTGCTCAGCAACCACAACTTTAGTATCATAAGCAGCTTGAATAACTTCATCTCTAGTTGCTCTCTTTGTAAAATAGACCACCACATCTCTAGGTAACTTCCTCTGCCTTGCAATCCATGAATTTACACGAAAAACTTTATCCATACATCCCTCTATTTCAGATGCTGGCTGGCCCAATACTGCTTCCAAAGCCTCAGAAATCAGCTGCTTTAAGTCTTCTTTAGGATTCTCTTTTAAGCCCCTGATTCTAATAGCATACTGCATCTGATGATACTGGACAAGACTCAATTCTCCGTCCATTTTATCCCTTAAATTTTCATTCTCCAGTACCTTTACTTCTAATATAGTGTTCTTTTGACTAAGATCCTCCATTTTTTCTTCCAAACATTGCACACATTCAGCCACACTTTCCACTGTAGACAAGATGTCTACCCTCATTGCACTAAACTTCTCGTTAAGCTTCTCTTCCATCTTCTCCTCCAATTTGTCCATTTTCTCCTCCAACTTTACCATCTTATCATCCAGCATTTCTGACATTACCTGGGATTGCCTTGCAAAGGCATCTTGTAAATCCTTAAGCGTCAATGCCACAGGAGGTGCAGGAGGAAGCAGAGCTTGCAACGATGTCTGTTGCACCGGGGAAGTTCCCGCACTCCGAAGAACTTTAGAGGAAGATTTAGCCGCCATCTTTCTTCACTTTCACTTGTTGCGCACTTTCACTTTAAGTTTATAAAGTCCATTAAGCTAGAGAGTAAGAATAAAAGTCCTCTTCACCTTAACCTCCTGTACTGCTCTGCCTGCTCCTTTTACTCCAAAGTCTTTCCTTCTGGCAGGGGTGGTCGCAAACGCCTGGCTCCGCTCCAAAAATCCCGGAGCAGAGACGCTAAACAGCTGGGAGCAACCCAGGCTACGGGGGAGTTCAATCCTTCAGCCGCCCAAGCTTTCAGCTCAGGCGGCCCCGGAGAACTCAACCCCTACCTGGGGCCTCACCCCCTCCTCTTCTCCTGAGGAGGGGGCTTCAAATCCACCTAAACAGCTGATCGGCGCTGTTTTAGGTGGAAAAACTCAGCTGTGAAGCGGACAGCCCGAAACGGCTATCTTCGGCGCCGCGCCGCCACCTGAAGTCTTCGGTTTCCAGTCTCTTATAAAGCTGTCTACTCCGTTATCTCTAATCAAAGCAGTTAATTTTGCCATCTCTGCCAATTCGGTCAATTTCAAAATCCATTCAAGTCAGCACTTCTTTTTCTTTCCAGTGTTCAGCAGTACAATCCTCGCAGCTGTCACCATGTAAGGAATAGCACCCCAAATTGTTTTTCAATTGACTTGTCCATAATACCTAACAGAAAAGCATCATTTTTCATTAATATTTGTATCTTAAATATTTTTTGCATTGTCATTGTTTATCCAGTATGTTTTCACATATTTGCAAGGCCACCACATATGATAAAATGAACCTGCTCCATATTTTACCGTAATTATTTTTCTAAAGCTTAGGATTTTCTCCAGTAAGAGTCACTGCCACTTGTACTGTACCTTTTTCACAACTTTAAAAACAATTTTAAATTCCAATTTCTTCTGATCTTCCACCTTATGTTCTTAGTATTGTTGTCTTTATTTATTCTTCAACCTGCCATTTCTCCAAACATTTTAATCTTCCTCATAACATGTTCAATGTTCTCCAACGGTTGTTGCACAATCAATACCAAATCGTCAGTAAATGGATGTAATTTTGGAATTATGCACTTTAACATGGTCCTTTTGCTCTGTTATTATGTCTAATATCTCTATTTAACAGTTCCAACACAAGAATAAATAGACTATAAAGGACTCCCATCTTGTTCCCTTCTGGATATCACATGGTTTTGTAAAGTCTCCATTCAGCATGATTTGAGCTTTATGTAGTGTATAGATCATGGGTGACAAACTCGCCACATCACATGACATGTCACAACATATCGCGACTCTTTTTGCATTGCTGGCAATGGGGTGGGCGTGGCTTCGATATGATAAAACCGGCCCGCAGGTTGGCAATTTAACACCTCTGGTGTAGATGGACTTCAGACCTTGTATAAAGTTCAATCCAAAATCCATCTTTTCTACTACTTTAAACATAAAGACCCAGGTCAAATTGTCAAAAGCTTTTTTTGCATCCAGAAAGATTAATGCAACCAGTTTGTTGCTATGTTGTTGTAAAAATTCAATTATATTCCAAATTACTCTTACATTATATTTTAGTTGTCTTTTTGGTAAGAAGCCACATTGGTCTTCATGTATATAATCCTGTAAAACCTGTTTAAGTCTTTCAGCTAAGATAGATGTAAAGAGTTTGTAGTCCTTAATAAAGAGATTGGCCTGTAGTTCTTCAGAGAAGATAAATCCAGTCCATCTTGGGTATTAAAGAAATGTAGGCATCTTTCCAAGAGTCTGGAATGGGGGTCCCCTGTAAAATAAAATTCATTAAGTCCTTCATCTTTGAAAATTTTATAGAATGCACTCGGTAGGCCATCTGGTCCTGGGGCTTTCCCCGTTTTAGCACTTTTAATTGCTTCTATTATTTCAAAATGTATTATTCAAAATTTATACTGTTCAAAATGTTTGCAGTTTTACGATAGTTTAGGAAGATTTTTAGTTGTTATATATTCCTCCATGGTATCTAAAGAGATTTTTTGTTCTTTATATAAATTAGTATAATAATTCCAAAAAGTGTTTAAAGGTTTTTGTTATCCATGTAAGTCTTATTCCCCTTTTGAAGCTTGGTTTTCATCTTCTTTTCTGTCAGTTTGTATGCCAACCATCTCCTTGGTTTATTTGCATTTTCAAAAAAGTGTTGCTTTGTATACTTATGTTTCTTTTTAATATGTGAAACAGTCAACAAAGAAATATGTTGTTGCAATAATTTTAGTTGATTAAGTATGTTAGAATCTTCTCAAGAATTCTGGAGTTCCTTTCCTTCAGTTTAATATCTTGTAACACATTTTGGATTTTTTCATCCATCTTTCTCTTAATTGCTATACTGTATTGTATAAAATGTCCCCATATCACAGCCTTACAAGCATCCCAAACTCTTGTCAGATGGGTTCCCTTACCTAAATTATTATTAAAAGTCTTGAACTACCTTCTTTAACCATCTGTGGTCTCTTCAAAACATTTAATCTCCATTTAAAAGACTGAGGATTAAATTTAAGTTGTAAAGACACTGGAAAAAGGTTTTGGAAGAAACTTTAGTTGCTTTGTGAAGCAGACTTTTTGTAATCCAAATCATATCAATTCTCGAAAAAGATTTGTGCCCCTTTGAAAAGAAAGTAAAGTATTTCATTAGTCCACTTTCACACCTTCACACATTGATCAAATCTAAAGTATCGGTCAGCTCAAAAAAAGTTTGGGGCAGTTTCCCTTGTATTTAAGTCGTTTATCAGCCAATCTGTCCAGTTGTGGAGTTACTACTCCATTGTAGTCTCCAATTACACACCAATACTGAAAAGGAGAGTAAGTGTTCAGACAGATGTTTAAAAAAGGTAGCTTTTTCTTGGTGTGGGATGTATAATCCCACAATAGAAAAATGACTTATGACCATTTTTGACACTTATGACCATTGCCAAATCCCTGTGGTCACATGATCAAAATTCAGATGCTTGGCAATTAGTTCATATTTATGACAGTTGCAGTGTCCCAGGGTCATGTGATCATTTTTTGTGACCTTTTGCCAAGCAGTCAATAGCCAGATTCACTTAACAACTGTGTTACTAATTTAACTGCAGTAATTCATTTAAGAATGGCAAGAAAGATCATAAAATGGGGCAAAATTCGCTTAACAACTGTTTTGCTTAGCAACAGAAATTTTGGGCTCAATTATGTTCATAAGTTGAGGACTACCTGTACGTCTCACAATATGTTGCCAAACAAACAATAGTAGTGCCACTTAAATCACTGAGACCTTAAACTTAAGACTGAATTATTCTAATAAAAGTGAATCCATTTACTGAGATAAATAAGCTTGGAATATTATTCTGATAGAAATATTTCAGTTACATATTGTTTCATAAAATAAATGTGATAAAACCATTAATCTGTACAGTGAGAGTTAACAATTAGGTTTGACCATTGCCTTATGTTAGAATGCACATCACATGAAACCTGTCAATATGTGAATGTGTGCTATTATTATACAGTATATAGTTACTTCAGCACAATGGGTTAAGTATCTGGGGTAACTTACTTTTTAGGTTTTCAGATAGCCATTACAAATAGATAATTCTCAACTCTGAAATTGTCTGTACTTGATTACACTTTAGATTAGCGTTATTTTCAGTTCGTCAACTTTAAGATGTGTGGACTTCAATTCCCAGAATTCCCAACCAGCCATCCCTATCCGTTGAGAATATTGTTTTAAATGAAGATATTTGATTCCCTCGCCATTTAACTAGCATATAACTTGTTTGTTCATTTAAAAGTCTAACGGAACCAAAAGTACTTTTTTTTGACATGCAGGTTTGACTTAATGGGTGCAGAAGTAGAAAAAATTCAGCTTGCGAACGTTTAATCCAGGGGTCTTCAAACTTGGCCCTTTTACGACTTGTGGACTTCAACTCCCAGAATACCTCAGCCAGCAAAGCTGGCTGAGGAATTCTGGGAGTTGAAGTCCACAAGTCATAAAAGGGCCAAGTTTGAAGACCCCTGGTTTAATCTTACATATTGAAACCGCACTGAATCACGTCATCTTTTGCTCCTCTGGGCAACGATGTGGCTCTTGGCCTCCGCCACTGCCCCACAGAGCTCAGACTGCCTGCCTGCTTGAGGAACCCTTTATTGTAATTTCGCGGATGTGGGGGGAGAATAAGTGAAGCGGACCACTTCCGGCCGAGACGGGCAACCCTCGCCAAAGTGAGCCCGGCTTCTCCTCGTTTCGCCGGGTGTGCAAACCGCGATTGCTTCTGGATATGGGCACCAAGCGCAAAAGCTCGACCTCGGCCAAGCGGCAGGACCCGCCCCCGGCCAAGCGGGTTCGCAGCACCGAGGTCGCGGAATTTACCGGCGCCCAGTTCAAATTCCTCCTCCGCGACTCCAGCACTGCGATGAAAGGTCGGTCAGCCAGCCAGCCAGCCACGCCGCTCTCGTGGGACTCGCGCGCGGGCCGGATTCAGTCGAGTGGATCTCTCCTCGGCGGCAAAGAGCTGCGCAGTCGCCACAGTTGCATGCTGCTAACATGCGATCAGTAGTTTAATATTTAATGCAGATTAAGTTGTCTGTAACAAATGCGTCGCGGACAACAACGTGGTGTCCAGGAGGAAGAGGCAAACTTAAAATGGATTCTGTCTCCTTCCGTCCCGAGGAAAAGGATGAATGAATTCTTCGTGTAGGCAGCTGTCAATGCGAGTTACAATACATTTATTGGAAGGCAGGCAGGCAGTCTTCAATAGATAATAGTTAATTTATAGCTGTGAGAGATTTTTCAGATGCCATCATTGGTATCATGGCACGTTCCTACATTGTTATAATACAAATTGCCAACTTTTTTTTTGTTCCTACTGTTGCCTTTATTTTGTCAACCTCTCTCCATTTGAGGGTCTCTTTTTCACAACTTGTTTCCTAAAAGCTATATTGGTAAAATATTGATAGCAAGAAAGAAAGAAAGTAAATTCACTTTCCAGCTCTGCTATGGAAAAATGAGGCAGTTAATACATTGGGAGCTTGAAATGCAAATTGCTATTCAAATAAAATCGAAATGCCTGTTAGGCATGCCAATTAGAGTTTGTGTGAAGTAACATGTCCGGCATGATTTGAAAGAATCAAATGTATGTTTTGTTCCAGGTTTGGAAATGTTCATAGCCAAAGCTAAATTACTACCGTCAAATGAGCAGTATGATGTAGTGGAAGGATACATAAAAGTTTCTATTGAATGTGTAGAAATTTTTAAACTTCTGGATGGTGAAAGGCGTCCTGAAAGTGAGGTCAGTGTTTCAATTAATGAGAGCTGTCATAGGCTCCTCTTAGGTATTTATGCTATTAAGAATGAACACTTAATTCTGCTGTATGCCATTTGTGATTATTTGAAACTGTCTTGGCACTCTTAAACGTGCTAGGGAGTAAACCCTTAATGAATCTTATTTCTGAATAAGATTGTAGTAATTTACTCGTTGCAATTCTTATTAAAACTCTCAGGCAATATTGTAGAAACATTTTTCTTCTTATGAATAATGAATTTCCTAGCTGTTTCCTACAATGCTGGGATGCTCATGCAGAGATACTTTAATTCAGAGATGGGTAATGAAGCCAAGTCTTGTTGGACTGTAATTCCCATTGGCCATGTTGGTTAGGCTTGTCCCATATTCCTGTCCCTGCAATAAAGTGTTGCAAATAGCAGTATACCTTTGGGATTAGAGATGAGATATTATACTTTTGGTACTGGACTGGACCTAAAGTAGATATGGACTAAATATAAATGTGTGTTCTAAATGAGGTAGCATAGTTCTTCATGTATGGCAAATAAGTTGCCAAGGATGAGTATTTGTCCTATGAGTGAGCATTTGTTCTATCGGTGGAAAGGTTTCAAGAATTTATTTGTACTATGTTAAAGCTGTCAGCAACATACTTTTTGTAATATAAAAGATATGACTATCCTTTATGTTCTAGACCAGGAACACAAAACTTTTTTTCTACTGGGTCATTGATCCATAAGAGCAGAGGTGTCCAACTGCCAGCCCATGGGTCAGTTGCATCATGCAGAGGCTATGCCTACCTCAGCTCCAGCAATGCGAAAAAAGTCACGATATGTCGTGACACGTCACATGACTCGGCGAGTTTGACACCTTTGCATAAGAGGGGAAAAAATAGTCATAGTCACACATAAAGTAAAGGATAGTAAACAGCTTGATCTGATGCTGAAGTGGTACAAGTATAGAACAAGTGGTCATCCTGTCCACTGACTGGACAAACACTTTCCATACTTTTTTCTAATACTAGAAAACCATCTTCGGAGGATTCCCTTTCAAAATGAGGATTAGGTTTACTGTTCATCAGGCTGTCCTCAAGTTCACTTCAATTGGAGATTTTACACTATCCCTGTTTGATCAGATATTTAAAGTGTTGATAGAATTAAACAAAATAGGCAGATGTGTTTCACAGGCCATAGGTTTCCCATATGTCTTTTAAACAAAAACATAATAGTAATTAGTAACTAAAGCTTTGACCATGCAGAAATGTTCATTAGGATCATCTTGTTGCAATCCAAAGCCTTGTCTGGGTATAATTTAATTTAGCAGCAAAGGGCTTTGCAAGAACATTGCAAAGCTTTCTTTCCTGTTGGAATAAACTTTGTTTAGAGTGCTCAGTTCCATTTGTATTTTAAAAAGACAATATGTTGGGATGTTTGAAATTTTGCAGATGCTGCTAATTTTTCAAGCTCTAGAAAACATTTTGCTGCGGACAGCAAGTGATCTGTCTCATTTTCGTGTCGTGGGGATGAATATAGTAAAGAAGTTAATTAACAGTTATATGAAATTAATTTATGCTGCCTTGTATTCTGAAACTCATAGGTAAGTTCCTTGTTTAAAACAAACCTTTATTTAGAACCACAAGTGGAATAAAATTTTCATTGCTCAGTACTGTGTTTATGTTCTGTCACCAGGAATAACAAAGCACTCTAATACTGATTTAAAACTACCTTACAGAAAAACTGTGGTTACATTCTACATTGTAATCCTGTGTTGAACTTGGAGACTAGAATAATATTTAACTTCCTTGTGTCTCTATCACATTTTTATTTGTAACTCCTTTATTTTGCTCTGTGGTACATTGATAATTGCTTTATTCTCCATAAATTAAAAAAAATCTAGATTAAAGAATACATTTAAATATATAGTTTCATATTTCCAATGTTTATCTGGTCTCAAATTATTTTTCCTGAAATTATAAAACCCAGATGGTGCAGCATTTGTAGAACTCCAAAAATCTGCTGTGTTCTCCCTTGTCATTTTCATATGGTAGGGTCTGTCTTGAAATCAAAATTTAATGAGTTTTAATCAGAAAAATATTTAGACTACAATGTTCACTCATAAACCTTTACTTACTTTTTTACAATTTCTCTCTCTCTCTCTCTCTCACACACACACACACAAATACATGCATGCACACACCCCACACACACATTTGCAAGGCAGCACTATATTCATGAAATAAAGTAAAAAAAAGTCTGACAGGGTTGTTGAATGTGGCAATATGGGTCCTGTTCCATAAAGTACTGGGCTTTTTCAAACTGAAGAGCTTTTGTCAAATCTGTTCGATCTACTATGAAAGCTTTAGGAAAAGTTAAGATACCTTCATTCCATCCATCCATCCATCCATACTTCCTCCTGTTAAAACATTTGGGGCATATTTGAAATATAGAAGATAAATATACAAGTTCATTTACCTAGTAAATGAATATTAACTTCAGCAAAGTTGTGGAGAGAGATCACTCTCCTGTGTTATTATTTAATCTGGGCACATAACTGGCCAATGTGTTTCCATCATATACAGCATGAACTCTGTATAAGGCAATACTTCTTATTGCTTTTTGTAGTTAGTATATGCCTACATTTATACATGTAAACTAAAGTTACATAAGATAAGATAACCTTTATTGTCATTTTTTTACTGTGGGCACAACGGCACACATCAAAAATGAAATTTAGTTGCCCGCTCTCAAAGTGAAACACATACATGACACACACCTAACCATACTATATACAACATTACATAACAAATAAATATTAAATACTGCCCATCTTGAATGTATAACGGCAGGAGGAAGCTTGAGAGTTCAAAAGGTTAATGCTGTCTGGAATGAAACTATGGCTGAATCTGGATGTTCTGCTTTGGATACCATGAAGCCTCCTCCCAGATCCACTTTGCTGTAATTAAGCTCCCTTGAAATTTTCTTGGCCAAAAATGATGTAGAATTTTTTTTTATGGCTCTGGAAAATTTTGAATTTTGAATTGTAATGCTTATTTCAACTTATAGTCTTATTAGCAGCATGAGAAGATTAAAACTTTATTGCACAATAAATTAAAGTACTTGTGTTTAGATTGACTACGTGATACTAGACATCTGCTTCCTTTGCTAACTAAAATGAACAAACACTTTCATTTCAAAGGCGTCCTCACTTTTTAATTTTTCATCCATTAGTTTGTTTGCCTATACTTTGCTTAAACATTGCTCCCTGTTCTGACTGTCTCTCTTTACAGACTGTCTCGTCTGTGTCTAACTTTGCTATCAGCAATGGTGACACAGGGACCAGATGCTGCAAGAGATGTCTATAGCCACTTCGATTTCAATAATAAATTTTTACCTAATTTAGTGAGGAAGAGAGACTATAAGGTAAGAAAGCAAAAAGTCGGCCATGAGGGTTAACTGATGGCTTATGCTTTTTCCTTTTACTTTCAAAGTAAAACTGGGGTTAAAAGAAAAGCTCTTATTTTTATTGATGAGACTAATACTGTTTGTTTATTTTAAAAAAAATCATAGTAAACCATATGCAGCTGATATAAAAGGCACTTGTCGTCCTCCACATAATTTAGTACATTCATATGGCATTTGTACAAAATAGCCTCCTTGTTTTAAAAAAATTGGCAGCTACAATTTAATTTCTTTTTTTTAATGGAGGGACCCTATTTCATATAAAAGCCTTTTAAAATAAAAAGATAATGAAGCAAAGTCCTAATGAGATTTTCACAGCAAATCAATGGACAATTATAAATTCAGCCTGTACATTCAGATTTTCAGAGAAAGTACACAACAGATTTCGCAAAGATGCAGTGCTTGTCTGGAGAATCACACATTTGAAGTAAATACTGCTGGAAAAAGCTATCACTTTTAGAAAAAAAGCTTCTTGTTAGTTGCGAAGTCGTGTCTGACCCATCGCGACCCCATGGATAACGTTCCTCCAGGCCTTCCTGTCCTCTACCATCTTCTTGAGTCCATTTAAGCTCACGCTTACTGCTTCAGTGACTCCATCCAGCCACCTCATTCTCTGTCGTCCCATTCCTCTATTGCCCTCAACCTTTCCTAGCATTAGGTTCTTCTCCAGTGAGTCTTTCCTTCTCATTAGGTAGCCAAAGTATCTGAGTTTCAACTTCAGGATCTGGCCTTCTAAAGAGCAGTCAGGGTTGATCTCCTCTAAGACTGACCGGTTTGATCGCCTTGCAGTCCAAGGGACTCGCAGGAGTCTTCTCCAGCACCATAGTTCAAAGGCCTCAATTCTTTGGCGCTCAGCCTTTCTTATGGTCCAACTTTCACAGCCATACACTGCAACTAGGAAGACCATAGCCTTGACTATACGCACTTTTCTTGGCAGGGTGATGTCTCTGCTTTTTAGTGTGCTGTCTAGATTTGCCATGGCTTTCCTCCCCAGGAGCAAGTGTCTTTTAATTTCTTGGCTGCAGTCCCCGTCTGCGGTGATCCTGGAGCCCAGGAAAATAAAATCTGTCACTACCTCCATTTCTTCCCCATCTATTTGCCAGGAATTGAGAGGGCTGGATGCCATGATCTTGGTTTTCTTAATGTTTAGTTTCAACCCAACCTGAAATGCTAGTTTTCTATATGCAGGGAAAATTTTGTTCTAAATTGGTTGTTCCCAAAGTTTGGCCATCTTGATTGAAGGTTATGAGTATTGCAGTCTAACGTATTTGAATGACAAGTAACTAGAGAAGGTTGATTTAATACATGTGATTTTTGGGAGTTCTGTTATTTGAGTTTTATGCAAGCATAATAGTCAAATAAGCATAATAGGCAACCAACATAGTAGAAACTTTTACCTATCTAAACTATTATGGCTCACTGCCAAGACCATGACTTTAGATCATACAGATGTAAGATCCTGATAAGTACAAAACAAGAAAGTTAAGGTACTTTTACTTTATGAAATGTGCAGTAGATATGCTTAGGTCTGCAAACGGATATTTATGTAGGATCCATTTGTAATCCAATGGATGTTAGGTTTCTCATATATACTGAACATCTTTTAATATTTGTTTAGGGTAAGCCTGATATCCGTACAGCATACATCCAATACGCCGTTTCCTTTTTAATTGCTGGCGACCACTCAATCCTTGTGCAGGTTCTGGAGTTAAAAGGTATTTTACAAGTATTCCTAAATTATTTGTTGTATGAATGATGTGGGAAGGATCATAATGGATTTCATGAGGTCTAGACCAAGGTTTTGAACAATCATTGCTTGTTTCCATACGTTCTTGTTTTGTTTTCCAGCCAAAACAAAAACCATTTAGTTTTTGAGGCATGTAACAGAAAAACTTTGGAAAGCCTCTGTTGTTATTAAAGTGATAAGCTTGAGATTCAGGGTCAAGCACTGATGCCGTTTAATAAAAAATAATAATAAAGAGTTTCTTTCACCAGAGACTGTGCTAAGGGCTAAGCAAGCACTTGCCCAAGAATCACAAATATTTCTGTAAGACACTACGGAATTATTTCACAATATTAACTTTTTTTTTGCTGTGTTATAGGCTCACTGTTTTTGAATCTTCTAAGTTTGGTTTATGTTGTCAACATAATGTATTATATAACTGTGGAATTGATTTAATTAAAATATTTTCTGTATTTCAGCCATAATGTTATCCTTTTTAAATGTTTTTTTAGATTTCATTCCAGATATTATTAGAACAGGGTTAAAAGAAGATAGAATTTCCACAATTAACCTTCTGCTTTCAACGTTGGAAACTAAGGTATACTCTGCAAACAGCTTTGTTCTTTATATGATTGTTGAAATATCTTCATTGTGGTTTTTCAGACAATCTCTGATTACCATTTTATTTTGCTGTACTTAAAAACTTATCAGCATTTCTGGGGTAGAGCTTTTTGCTAGGTTTGCTTATGCTTTAAAGTAACTTATCTTTATAAGTAAACAAAAAAATAAAGTTGCAAATGAATGCAACAGTGGCATTAGAATTGCTTATGATCCTTAACAGCACACTTATGACCTGACTTAAGAATTTTTGAGTGATTGTGTTAATAGGTCGTGTTATTTGTAGGTGGTTCTCAACAAAGATATCAGTAAGACCCAGAAAGTACACTTTTTTACCTCAGAAATACTGAACCACATTGCTTCACTCTATCGCTGGAATGGAATTACTGATGTCAGCACAGTAGATGTCAAGGTATAATAATCTTCTCTCCATCTTTTTCTTACATCTAAGTACTGTTCAAAATGTACAGATAACACGTTTTTACATGCCACCACTCAGGGAGAAAAATGAAAAGCCCATAGTCTGGCCACTAAGGTGAAAATATTTTGCCATATTACGAATAGCAATCTGGGCTATTTTTGAGGAAATGGTATCCGGTTTCAATGCTCCAGTGTGAGCAGCCAGCCTTATACACCTAGGCCGAATCTACACTAAACTGGCATAGTATGGCTGCCTTCAGGTAGGTTGAAATTCCACACCCAGAATCACCCAGCCAGATTGGGGAAGCATAAGAAACACGTAAGAGTAGAACCTGAGATCTTCTACTTTGTGCTCTGAAAATACTGAATAAGCAAACATGGTAAGCCGACTGTTTTTCTTCAATTTGTTAATTTTATGCAGGCTTCCCAAGAGTGTGGAGAACCAGGAAAGCTTTTAGTGAGAGAACTGGTTCATAAATTTTTAATGAACCTTTGTTGTTCTCTGAAACATGGCATTAACTTTTATGATCCAAGTCTTGGCACGTCTGGCAGGTAAAGCATTCGGTTGTTCAGTGTTAAAAGTCTGATTATGTTTTGCAGTTTTATTTAGGCTGGAGCTGAATCGTTGGAAGTATTTTCTTCAGTGTTGCCTCATCTTTTGTGAATGGTAGAGTGTTGACTATCCTATCTTGTGGTAATTTTAACTGAGCCAGGAGGGAAAAAGAGCAAGACTTTTATTCTTGGCCTAGTCTAGAAGCAAAACTTCAACTGGTTTTGGTCATATAGCCTTCAGCAATCTGCAGCTTTGAAGCCTTAAATCTGGCTAGACCCTTTTTCCTTTTCCTTTCCTGCATCTTTCCGGCAGCTTCTTATTCTACAGTGGGCAGGGTCTGAAGTCTGCATATTAAACCAATAGCGTTTAGTTAATTAATCTGCATGTCTTCATGTAAATTGGAACTGTCACATGATAGCATAAATAATTGAAGGTTCCATGCAGTATTAGTAAGAGAGTTTTATAAGGGGTATAAAGGGCTAACAAAATTATGTTCTAAATATATTCAGTTTTCATTCCAAAGTTCATAATGTTTTGTGAGTATAGAGTTTTGTTGAATGCCTTTCACAGCGCTTGACAATGGAATTTTAGTTACCTAGGGTTCCTTCTGGTTTGGCACGATTGATCAGCTGCTGTTCTATGTAGCTGACCTGCTGAAATATTGCATAGTCATTTTTAAACACTGCAGGTTAATTTTTTTTTAATTTCTTGTTAGGCAAAAGTTTGAAAAGCAGTACGTGAAATGGGTGAACCTGACTCCAAAAGGAAATAAAAATAAAATATTTCATGGAATAAGTTCAGCCCCCCCCCCTCATATATATATTTTATAATGTTCTCCAGTGCTTTTTTGTAAAAGAAAAAGGTGCCGGAACTCACACATGTCATACAACTCGCCTTGCCTACCCTACAAGGTTACATCCCAAAAAAGGTGCCGGAACTCCATTTTGAGCGTTCTATGAGAAAAAAAGCCCCGATGTTCTCCATCTTGCCATCCTCCAAAGTGGATGAGAAAGGCTAAGTTAAAATAACTCCTGCCCACTGATAGATCTTGCAGCATAGATTCTGATCACTGGTTGTTGGTTGCATACTATTATATTCCATCGAAGTGATGCTTCTTTCAAACTGTTGTTTTGTTAGAGGGGGTAATTTGGTTCTGCTGCGCTTTCTTGTGAGTCTAAAGACTGCTGCAGAAGATGAGATGGTTGCTGATCTTATGGTGAACATTTTCAAAGTATGCCCAGATTTACTGAACAGATACTTTAAGGAATCCCAGTACTCTTTTGTTCCGAGACTAAAATCTGCATGGCTAGACAACATGAAATTGCTGAGAAAGGTAAGAACTACCTGAAAAGTATGTATTTAGTACATGAAAATGACCCTTATCAACATTTCTCTTGTTATAATGACAGTTATTGAAATGTCTCTGTGTCAACATGACTATATTTGCCCTGTTACATTTGATGGAAAGTCAGAAAGAAATTCATTTTAATTAAGGGGTTGTGGAAGGATGGATAAATGGCAAAGTAATCAGACCTGAAGGCTTTCTTGTGCGTCTCTCAAGATTTTGCACACTATGAGTAAATAACGGGATGAGAGACAGTGACTAGGCCAAAATCACCTCGCCAGCTTTAATGGCCAAGGCAGGACTGGTTTCTAGGCCAGTGCCTTAGCCACTAGACCAAACTGGCTCTCTTATCCTGCATACATTACATCAAATAATTGAGGGCAATGTAATTCAGAAATATCAGATTACTTTGATACAGTATAATTTATTATGACAAAATCTCAACCTGTAAAATTTCTTTTTCTCACCCCTATTCCAAATAATATCTGCAGTTTTTATCTGACCTTCAGATTTTGTATGACTGCAGCTCTCACAGGTGAGAATTATAAAAAAATATTGTAGTATTTATGCGGACAGGGTCAGAGAGAAAGGCTACAGTGAAGTAAATGTACCTTAATTTGAATCACTTCAAATCAGCTTTGAATCACTCTCTCTCAGTCTAACCTCACAGGGTTGTTGTTGAGGGAAAATAGGAGGAGGAAGAAGCAATTAGGTATGTTTAACCACCTGGAGTTACTTATAAAAGTAATAAAGGTGGGATAAAAATCTAATAAAAGAAACAGTGTAGAGGTGGATTGTAAGCTTGTATTGGTTTCAAATATGCAAATTAATATTGTGATCACAATGCAAATGTAAAAGATCTGTGTTTCCTAACTTTTGGGGATTATTTATAATCTAGTTGTTGAAAGTTCTGCCTGGAAAAAATTATCAGTGAATTCAGTGATGTTTCTCCTCTCCCCCAGAGTAAATCCCAGTAAATCCAATAGATTGCAAACATACTTATTTAGCTTTTGTTTCTTTTTGAAGAGGAAAGAAGAGGGGTCTCCAACTCAGTGCCATTCATACCTCTGATCAAATCAGCATAGTCGTATCCAGTGCTTTTTTTGTAAAAGAAAAAGGTGCCGGAACTCATACATCAGACATGTCAAACACAAGGCCCGGCGGCCAGATCTGGCCCACGAAGTGATTTCATATGGCCCGTGAAGCCATCCTGGAAACAGTGAGGGAACAGCCCCCACTGCCTTGGCCCTGGCCCAGAGACCCTCCTTCTGCCAGAGACCCTCAGATCTGTCACACTCCTGCCCAGGCCCCCACAGGGATCCTTCATGCGAACGTTGTAGAGCTGGCCACGCCCACCCAGTAGACCATATGCACTCTAGCCACGCCCACCCAGTAGGCCACACCCACCCTGGCCATACCCACCTGGCCCCCTGAGGGCAACCGCAATACTGATGCGGCCCTCAATGAAATTGAGTTTGACACCCCTGTCATACATCATACAACCCGCCTTGCCTACCCTACCATGTTCCATCCAAAAAATGTGCCGGAACTCCGTTCTGAGCGTTCTATGACAAAAAAAGCCCTGGTCGTATCTAGTAATCATGTATTCAGCCTATTAAAATATCAGTTAGGCTTGGAAGTACCGATGCATTTCATGTAATATAGGCTTCATGTGATTTAATAAGTGAGCCCCCTCAAATATAGTACGGCATCTGCTGAGTTTTACAAATTAACTTTAAAAGCGAGTCCTTGTACTGTCTATTATAATAATACTGCCTAGCTACCCGTAACGCATGGATAAGCCACGCTATGTCAACAGTTGCATAATTTCTTTCTCTGGTGTTTTTAAACTTTAATTGTTGAAGAAAGTAGGGACCATCACTCTTGTTTCCCATCTTGCAGATGCTTCCCTGACTGCTGAAACTTCCCAGTGAAATGATTCCCTCATGATATTTTCTCTTGGGATTTAATCGAAGTATGGGAAGCGAGATACAACAGCTGGAAAGATGACATTTATAGTGACAGACAAAACCCGTTTTGGCAGCCTTTGGGCTTAATTACAAAAATGCCTTGTTTAATCCATGCAGATTCTCTCTTCTTTGAATACATTTCAAGAGCACGCTGTTTTCATCAAACTGAATGAGAACTAAGAACGCAGTCCTATAGAGAGGTTTGCATTGAAGTTCATTCATTTCAGAAGTTTGAAATGAAAAGAACCAGAGCAATAAACAGGAAGTGGGGTTGCAATATGTGGGCAGCAAAATGTACTCTTGCATGTTTTCAGTGCTTAATTGCTGTAATCTGCTCACAGTCCTTTAGGAGTGCACTATTAACTTAGGAGAGATGATTAAATATAGTAGGGGCCAATGTATGATTATCTTTCCCTGTGTTTATTGAATATTACTGTACCAGATCCCCTCTATAGGTTGAATTACTGGCAAGCCTTTGAACTAAAGATAAGTTAGCTGGTATGTTATTTGGTGCTAGATATCACTAGTTATTTGTGGAAAATGTAGTCAGCCTGAAAGTTATTAGGTCAGCCTTCCCTTGTGGATCCTACCAGCTTGGTGGATTTTGGTTGCTATAATTTTGTGGGAATGTGGTTTGTGTGGGACAGACATAGGAAAGTGTAATAAAAGGTGATGGAGGAAGTTTGGGAAAGATCATTAACAGAGGTCTCTCTTACTTCAAAAGGTGACAATGATTTAACTAAAATCTTAAAAATCAACTGAGAGTATAGTTAATAGAAAAGGATTCATATCTGTAACCCCTCTCCCCTGCCCCCTCCCCCCCAATTTATTTATAGTATGCCTAAAAAGCATTGAGGGTGTTGTAGGATTTTGTTCTTTTTATCTTGCCTTTTATGCTGCTGCTCACTGCTGATCATCTGAAGGTGCAGTACATATATATGCAGTATATTGAGAGTTTTTTTAATCAAATCTCAAATTTGTATGGCCCAGACAAAAGTGCCTTATGACAAAAATCACTAAAACACCACAGTAAAAGCCTTCCGTAAAGGTTAGACTCAGCCTTCCATCCTTCCATACCTGGCTAAAAGGAGGTCCCAGGGTTTTTTTTTGTTTTTTTGGGGGGCAGGGGAGGCAATATACTGACATTGTAAACTGCCCAGAGAGTGCT
Source organism: Vipera berus (assembly GCF_964194415.1). Taxonomy (NCBI): domain Eukaryota; kingdom Metazoa; phylum Chordata; class Lepidosauria; order Squamata; family Viperidae; genus Vipera; species Vipera berus. The sequence continues at coordinate 52,736,489 of NC_138206.1, read as the reverse complement.
GTAAAGCACTATGGGGCAGTTTATAAGCATCAATGCTATTGCTATAAACTTCCAACATACCAAATAGCAAAAACAGCAATATACAGTACTGTTTTGGCATATTATAACGACAAGAAAACCCTTGTGCCTTCTACAATGCTGAGGGCTATTTTTGCTGATGATTACTTTAGCTCTGGCATGTAGGCCTAGGTTGGTTTGTAGTGCAAGGGAAGTATAGCATTTGAATTCCGTGTTTTCAGATCTTGCTGAATATTGTTTTTTTTCCAGCAAGATCTGCAAACGTGGGATTCAAATGCTATACTTGAAGCAGTGTGCTTCCCTAATTAGCTTAAAACTAGTAAGCGTTTTCCTCTTCTGCCAGTTCTACATTTTTTTTTAACTTTTTATCTGCAATTGGGCATTTAGTCCATCATGAATCCAGCTGAATTGACTACAGCCATTATTGCATTTAGTCCATCATGAATCCAGCTGAATTGACTACAGCCATTATTGCATTTAGTCCATCGTGAATCCAGCTGAATTGACTACAGCCATTATTGCATCACTTGGGTTTGTATATCTATATTGTACATTTATTTGTATATTCATGCTTTGTGTTTTTAATTTCAGATCTATGAGGCTCAGCCAGACATTTCCAATGCTTTTAAAACCACTGAGTTTATTCCACTTCCTAAATTGCTTTCTATGGTGAAAGTGACTACAGTACCTGCAGTGTGCAACAAAGCCATGTTCACCCAAGGTTTAAATGTAAGTACTTAGTCCACATGATGATGATGGTGATGATGATGATGATGTTTTCCATTCAGTTGTGTTCTCCTCTTGGCGATTCCGTGGTTCAAGTGTATCCATATCTATTGATCTTGCACTACTTCTTGTGAGTTGTTCTGTGCTCTGGCTGGTGTCAGCTTTGATGATGCTACACTCCTAAGTGTGATCATTCTCTTCTTTCCTACTTTCCCTCTCTTACTGTACTAACAGTGTATTTTGAAAAACAAAAGAAAAAAAAAGCATCATGAAAACCAATCCATGCAGTTCTCAGGCTGATATTCTCCCCCTTTCTCCTTCAGGGTGGTCTGAGAAGGCATATGGAGGTGTGTTTTTCCCCTGTTTGTTTGTTGTATATTTTTGCAAGTTTGTAAAGGAGCCTGAAAAGATACTACTGATTTAATAAGTTGACTCATTAAAGCATTGCATCATTTTACATTCTTCCAGGCTTCTGAATAATTTTTGAAGCCTGCACCGTATACTGCTATATTACTGAAAAGCAGTAAGTGCTGTGTATAATAAGGGCATCCTGATTCATACAGATCTTTGGGCAGCTTGAGACCACATTGTTTGCCTAATCTACATGCAAGATAAAATGGGCTAGTGTGGTATCTGAAATTCTTGAAACAAGGTGAAAAGAGACATGGTTTTTTAAAAATACATTTATTGCCAGAGAACTACTGGTACATTTAACAGGTAAATCATTTCAATTTCTGTTTGTAATTAAATATATACTCTCCCGCAGCTTCGTTATTTTGTAAATTTTTATTAGCTTGGTATCTGTGTCCACAACATAGTATCCATTTTCCCCCCAAGTCTATTTTCACTTTATAACTTAAGAATTGTGGGTGTAAGAACATGGATGCTTTTAGGTTAGTATGAAATTTTTCATTCAGTATTTTCACTATCATGCTTGGGTTTTTATTTATTTATTTATATCCCACCGTTATTATTTTTACAAATATATTGCATCAGGACTTTTTAAACCTGATTTATTGAATAAGCCATCTGGCTCAAATATTGCAGTAATGCCGTAAACAAACTACATTATGGTAGAGCACAGTGTACCAATCTAGCCAATAGCTCCAGTTCCTTGCTTTGCAACTTCTGTTCATTTTAAACAGCAATTTATTGCAACATTTCATTGGATCATATTGGTGGTAGATCATAATAACTGATTTCCCTAAGAGAGGCACTACGTGAGCATGCTACTTTTAAAAGTCTTTTTATTTAAAGAGACATTTTGTTTATGTCTCTTTTTCTGATTCAGATTCATTTGATGCATCCTTTTTTTTCTCTTTCCTCTCACCTTATACTTATAGTTGACTTGCTTCCCCTTCGTTTCTGTAGATTGTTACTAGTTAACTTTAGAGAACATTGTTAAACTGTGCAAGATGAAGGTAAAGTTAAGTAATTGTTTCCATGTTTTAATTTTAGATAGCCAGTAAAACAGTGAAGCATACTATATTTTCACTTATAACAACTATTTTGAAAAGAGTACTGAAAAATATAGACTATTGTCAAAATGAGAAGATATGGGAGAAGTCAGAAATCTATACCCCACTAATCATGAAGGAATTTGTTCAGCAGTACCGGGAAGTGCTTAGTAAGGTACAGTCTTTAAAAAAAAATGAAAAAGAGGCTTGACCTGCAGTTTGATGAACAAGAAATGCTTCTATCTTGATTCTTTCTCCTTTTTTTCTGGCAGCTGTGGATATAAATATCTAGAGGTAACTCATTAGGTGTTTTTTTCAGTATATTGGCCTATATATTAACTTATTGATTTGGAAGAAGCTGTAAACATTCTTTTGTTTTATCAATATTTAAACACTTTTCACAAATTTAATTCCGTGTTTATGTTAGTGCCGAGTCTTAAAGTATAGTTCTTCAAATAATGTAAACAAGGCAAAGTAACATTTTCTTAATTAGCCATCTGAAATATGGGGCAACAGATAGATCTAATGGAAACAGTACACATTTACAGTTTCCCTTTTTATTACTCCCTTATCCTAGTGGCATCTCTAATAGTCCTTGATGATTGCCACACTAATCACACCCACACACGCACGCACACGCGCGCGCGCGCACACACACACACACACACACACACACACACACACATATATATATATATATATATGGGACGCAGTGGCTCAGTGGGTTAGGACGCTGAGCTTGTCGATCAGAAGGTCGGCAGTTTGGCGGGTCGAATCCCGAGTGCTGCGTAACAGAGTGAGCGCCTGTTACTCGTCCCAGCTTCTGCCAACCTAGCAGTTCGAAAGCACGTAAAAATGCAAGTAGAAAAATAGGGACCACTACGGTGGGAAGGTAACAGCGTTCCGTGCGCCTTTGGCGTCTAGTCATGCCAGCCACATGACCACGGAGATGTCCTCGGACAAGCGCTGGCTCTTCGGCTTTGAAACGGAGATGAGCACCGGCCCCTAGAGTTGGAAACGACTAGCACGCATGTGCAGGGAACCTTTACCTTTACCATATATATATATATATATATATATATATATATATATATATATATATATGGATCTTTGGTCATTCGGTTTTTTTCCCGCGTAGAATTGAAGGTGTAGGAGCAACGTTTCGACGGAATCCCATCCGTCATCCTCAGGCTGGTGGCTTCAGCTTCCTGAAGCCACCAGCCTGAGGATGACGGATGGGATTCCGTAGAAACGTTGCTCCTACATCTTCAATTCTACGCGGGGAAAAACCCGAATGACCAAAGATCCACATACAAACACCCGTGAAATGTCCTTGTGTCCCAAATCTGTCATAAGTATGTATGATAATTGTCACATATGAATCCATTATATCCCCTGGCTACAAATGTCCATTCTTCAAGCTTTAGATGTTGTTTGGGAGCTACAGTGGAATGAATATAAGAGCAGGCAAGTAAGAAATTAAATAGAAGAAATCATATTTGAATAGGAGAACAATCATAACAGTTTAAAGTAATTTATAGGAAAAAGTAATCTTTGTTAATACATTCAAAACAGATAGTAACTTGCAAATTTTTGCATAAATGCAGATTTCTGATTTTTCTCCTCTACTTCGGCTTTGTACAACGTAATCTTCTTTAAAATCTAGCTTTTACCAGATATGACTAACATAATCGCCGTCTGGCAGTCCTTTCTAAAGCAAGATAAGGCTCAGGAAGGACAGAAAGAGAGAGGAACAGAGGCTGCTTCTTATACGAGGGAAACAAATGAAACAAACCAAGACCACGGTAAGGAAACTTTGGTCATTTTATGTACTTACAGATTTGGTTTTGTTAACCCAGCGGCTGAAAAAAAACCCTCATAATTCATGATGGCCCTTAGTTGATCTTTGACAAGCTCCAGTTAATGTGAAAGCTATATTTTAACAGTATCGGCTAAAATTATTAGATACCCTTTCTGAAGCCCTTGTTTTACAGACTGTTAACAGACCGGTCTGTGCATAATTCTGAATGGAGAGATTCTTGCAGCAAAGCAACTAAGGAAGTTTTCTATAAAAGGCAAGCAGAAGGCAACTTAATGTCCTACTTTACACTTCACACTAATTCCTGGATAATGTAAAGCACTATTGAATTACTATTTTCTGGATTCATAGAATTGACTATTTAATAAACCATGGTTTATAACCCCACAGGGGCTCTGTTGATAAACCATGCAAAGTCGATAACTAGGAAACCATATTATTTAGTACAAAGCAAGTATCATTTGTAAGGGACGCGGTGGCTCAGTGGGTTAGGACACTGAGCTTGCCGATCAGAAGGTCGGCAGTTTGGCGGGTCAAATCCCGAGTGCCGCGTAACAGAGTGAGCGCCTGTTACTCGTCCCAGCTTCTGCCAACCTAGCAGTTCGAAAGCACGTAAAAAATGCAAGTAGAAAAATAGGGACCACTCCGGTGGGAAGGTAACAGCGTTCCGTGCGCCTTTGGCGTCTAGTCATGCCGGCCACATGACCACGGAGACGTCCTCGGACAAGTGCTGGCTCTTCGGCTTTGAAACGGAGATGAGCACCGGCCCCTAGAGTCGGAAACGACTAGCACGCATGTGCGGGGGAACCTTTACCTTTACCTTTACCTTTAAGTATCATTTGTTTCTTAAGAAATATATTCCTTAACAGGTCTTCATTTTGCATATTCTGACTTGGCAGAGAAACAGTGCTGCTAGTGTTGTTTTTCTTCTTATTTAGACATAAAAGTCTTATGCATCAAAATTACAAATTAATTTGTAATTTTTCCCCCCACCAAACACTGCTATAACAATGCTGGCAAAACTGTTAGAATTATCATTTTAATTTCCTAGCTGTGCTGTTAGTTGATTCTTTTTTAAATTGCATATATTGGTGGCCACTATTTTTCAGATTGTACTATGTTTAGAGAAAAAAAAATCACTGAAATCATAAAGTGGGGTTTTGTTTTATAGCATCTCTTTCTCTTTTTTTTAATATCTGTCAATCTGATTTTTCTAGGCTTGGATGATGTAGAAATCACTCTTCTGAAAGCTGTTTTACTTCAAGTTATATGCCTTTATCAACAAGTTGTTCCTCACTTAGTAGCACAGAGCAACTTTGACTTTAGCAAATTAATAAAAGGTAACGTTTTAGCTAAATGGGCTAAATGGGCTAAAGAATACACAGAAAATAATATTTATAAAAGAGGGTCTTGTCTAGCACTTTATCTAGCAACCTGCAAGATGAGTATACTTACGCTACTGCATTGGATGGGCCACTATATAAGGATGGACGGATGGATGGATGGATGGATGGATAGATAGATAGATAGATAGATAGATAGATAGAGAGAGAGAGAGAGAGAGAGAGAGAGAGAGAGAGAGATAACAGTGTTGTGATGTTAAAATATTTTATTTATTATTAAATATATATGCTGCCCATCTTGCTACCGAAATATCTTAATGTGTAATCCTATTTGGTTTTTTTATTTGGTTTGGTTATTTTATCTTTGTCTTAACTTCAATCAGCAACAGTACACTTTTCAAATCATAGGTATTTTTACTGAAAAAGGAGTGCAACAGAAAATTCCTCCTGTTCTACATTATCATATTCTCAAACTGGCTCTTGAACTGCCTGCAAATAAGTTTTCCTGGTTCAGAATACAGGTAAGAGTGATATATAAGATGTTTAGATTTATGTCTGTTTCTGTTTTCATCACCAGCTGTTAGCTGTCCCCTTTTGCTGTGCTGACTTTCTATGTCTCTGCCATCTCTGTAATGCTGCATAAACATCATTTTGAAAAGAGATTTGTGTGTTGTTTAAGGTTCTGTTTACACTATATAACAGGAAGATTTGCTCCTTAGTAAAATCTAAAGCAGGCAGGAATCTATATAGGGCAGCAGTGATTGCTATGCAGGGAAAAAAACCCTACACGTTCCTGGGAACATGGAACATAAAAAGCATGAACACGGGAAAACTCAACATAGTAAAAGATGAAATGAACAAACTACACATTGACAACTTAGGCATCAACAAATTGAAATGGATTGGTGAGCATTTTTCACTCAGAAGAACATACTATATTTACTACTCAGGATATAAAACAAAGGGGTGTTGATTTCATTGTTGGAAGATTATTTCAAAAACAGTACTTGAGTACAGTGCAATCAGTGAGTGTATAATATGAATTAAATTTTGTGAGTAACCTTTATCCAAGTTTATGCTCTAACCACTGATGCAAGAAGGGGAGGTTGATGAGTTGAATTTGAAATCAACAACATTGAGGACAAGCAAGGAAAATATGCTGCTTGCGGTTGGAGATTGGAATTGGAAGTTGGAAATAATGAGAGAATGTAGTTGGACTGTTTGGCCTGTGAAACAGGAAGCAGGAGAATGACTTACCAATTTTTGCCAATCTAATGATTTCTTTGGTTTCAACAACCAAATTGATGTCTATATGTGGACCTCACCAGATGGAAGTAAACAGGAATCAAACTGACTATGTTATTACAAATAAGTGGAAGAGGTCAGTTATAACAGTAAAGATACGGCCAGGGGTGTTGTAGAAAACTGCTCATGTGCTGGTCAACCTAAAAAGAAGAATAAAGTTGACCAGCCTACATAATTTTGAACATATACTCACCGTTTTCAAGAATGTTAGAAATTCCTGTGGAGTCCTGAACATTATTGACAGGGAACCAGAATGTGAAATGCAATCAAAGAAATAAGGAATAAATATGAAGAGACTGCTACAAAGATGAAGAAGAAATTTGATGAAATTAGATATAGGACTTCTTATAATGAAGCATAGCATGAATCAGTATTTTCATATTCCATATTTTTAATTGGAGAAGCAATTGTACTGCTTTCTAACAGCAAAATACAATATGTACAAATGTATCTTTATAAAACCAATCAAAATGTCACAAAACAGTAATGAAACCTGCAAGTCTTGGCAACCCTTGACTCTGTGCAGTCAAGTTGACATCAATTTTTAGTGATCATACAGACATATTTCCTACAAGATGATCAGTTCCCCAACACTTTTTTCAGTGCCGTTGTAGCTCTGAATGGTCACTGAATGACCAATTGTGGTCATAAGTTGAATTCTACCTGTGTTTATCTGGTCCTGCTATACCAGGGGTGTCAAACTCAATTTCATTGAGGGCTGCATCAGCATTGCAGTTGCCCTCAAGGGGCCGGGTGGGTAGGGCCAGGGTGGGCGTGGCCTGCTGGGTGGGCGTGGCTAGAGTACGTATGCCCTACTGGGTGGGCATGGCCAGCTCTACATTGTTCGCATCAAGGGTGCCTATGGGGGCCTGGGCAGGAGTGGGACAGATCTGAGGGTCTCTGGCAGGAGGAGGGTCTCTGGGCCAGGGCCAAGGCAGTGGGAGCCGTTCCCTCCCTGTTTCCAGGATGGCTTCGCGGGCCACAAAAAACCACTTCGCGGGCCGGATCTGGCCCCCGGGCCTTGTGTTTGACATGTCTGTGCTATACACTTTATGTATTTATTGTGTTTATTTAATGTAAAATATTAGTTACTGGGCTTTATGCTTTTGAGGTGAGACCTAGAATAATTCGACTATAACCAATGCAAATGTGTTCTTTTAGGATGCAGCTGAGGTTTTTGGTGAAAGATCTGTATTTTACCTACTGATGAAAATGTTTGTAACCAGCTCCCATTCACAGCTCAAAACAGCAACCAAGAAATTGATTTTTAAGGTGAGTTATTATTTGCCTAGTGAAAGCAGAGGTCATGCCACAGAACCTGATAAGTCTTTCTTGACTAGGTACCTTCCACATACATTGGAGTATAACTGGCATCATCTTTTAGAAGTGTTTGTAAAGCCCTGGATTGTGAAATGCTGCTTTAGAAGCTTGAATTTAGAAGTTAGCAATAGAAGCAACTCCCTTCTTTATTTTCTGAAGAACATACCACTTGCTATTTTAATCTACTGTTCCCAGAAGATAGTCCCAGCACTTTTAAAAATTACCTTTTCCCCCTTGCTTTTGAGTCAGTCTTGGACAACAACTGGACAATTCCGTATGTTTATTTTGGCAACATTTTTGGAAGTGGTTCCCTACTGCCTTCTTCGTAGGGCTAAGAGAGAAGTGACTAGCCCAAGGTCACCAGCTTTTTTCTGCTAAGGTGGGACTAGAACTCAGTCTCCAAATTTATAGTCTGGTCTCTTTAACCATTGTACCAGACTGGCTTATGAGATTAAAATACAATGTTCTGCCTGTCATGTCAAACATTTCCAGGCAGTGTTCAATATTAAAATAGCTTTTATATAAAAAATAAAGTATGTACAGGTAGTCCTTGTGGTCATTAAGTGAATCACATGATCACTTAAATATGAGCCAGCAGTGTGCTGCAGCTGCCAAAAAAGCCAACACAGTGCTTGGCTGTATTAACAGAGGGATAGAATCAAGATCACCTGAAGTTTTAATACCACTTTACAATGCCTCGGTAAGGCCACACTTGGAATATTGCATCCAGTTTTGGTCACCAAGATGTAAAAAAGATGTTGAGACTCTAGAAAGAGTACAGAGAAGAGCAACAAAGATGATTGGGGGACTGGAGGCTAAAACATATAGGGAACGGTTGCTGGAATTGGGTATGTGTAGCTTAATGAAGAGAAGGGTGAGGGGTGACATGATAGCAGTGTTCCAATATCTCAGGGGCTGCCACAAAGAAGAGGGAGTCAAGCTGTTCTCCAAAGCACTTGAAGGCAAGACAAGAAGCAACGGATGGAAACTAACCAAAGACAGAAGCAACCTAGAACTAAGGAAAATTTTTATGACAGAACAATTAATCAGTGGAACAACCTGCCTCCAGAAGCTGTGAATGCTCCAACATGGGAAGTTTTTAAGAAGAGACTGGACAGCCATTTATCTGAAATGTAATAGGGTTTCCTGCCTGAGCAGAGGGTTGGATTAGATGACCTCCAAGGTCCCTTCCAACTTTATTATTATTATTATTATTATTATTATTATTATTATTATTATTATTATTATTATTATTATTATTATTATTATTATTTATTAGGCAAATTCAGCTTCCCCCCACATTGACTTTGCTTGTCAGAAGTCCCCTCGGAACACATGATTCATTTAACAACTGCATGGTTTGCTGAACCATAGCAAAAAAGTCATAAAATTGGGTGCAGCTTGCCTAACATCCTAAGCTGAAGACTACCAATATATTTGCCCTGACAGTAATATACAAGTGGTTTGCCGCTACCTTTTTTCCAGGATTTCTTTTTCTGTTTCCAACTCTTACCCATAGAAATGGATTTTATTGATGGTCTTCCATTTCAGGATCAGCCACTCAGTTTAGTCACGATAAGCCATGGTTTGCTAGATGCTTTTACTTATTGTGAACTGAACTTTTATTAGAACTGAAATCACAAGACCATTAACAAATAAACGAGTTTTAAAGAAACATTTAAAGAAACAGATAAGACATGAAAAGGTCTTTGAGGGAAACTTGATTTTTCAGTTCAGCAGGTCTGATTTTCCAGTCAGCTTATCACGAAGATATGCTAAAAGCAGCAATAATTATAACAGATAAGACATAAAAAGGTTTTTGAGGGAAACTTCTTTTTAAAAAAGTGCCCCTCAAAAACCTTTTCATATCTTACCTGTTGTAATTATTGCTGCTTTTAGCGTATCTTCTTAATAGGTAAAGGTAAAGGTTCCCCCGCACATGCGTGCTAGTCGTTTCCAACTCTAGGGGCTAGTGCTCATCTCCATTTCAAAGCCGAAGAGCCAGCGCTTATCCGAGGACGTCTCCGTGGTCATGTGGCCGGCATGACTAGATGCCAGAGGCGCATGGAGCGCTGTTACCTTCCCACTTGTGTACACACAAGCAATATCACAAACCATATACCAAAGGAATGGAGGTGTTACCTTCCCACCGTAGTGGTCCCTATTTTTCTACTTGCATTTTTACGTGCTTTCGAACTGCTAGGTTGGCAGAAGCTGGGACGAGTAACAGGCGCTCACTCTGTTACGCGGCACCCAGGATTCGACCCGCCAAACTGCCGACCTTCTGATCGACAAGCTCAGCGTCCTAACCAACTGAGCCACCGCATCCCTATCTTCTTAATAAGTTGAGTGTAAAAGCAGACTTCGTTTCTGCAAGTTCTCATCTTCTGGTCCAGAACACTGAGTCCTTGTGATACTGCTCACTAATTTGAAAACACTTTTTATTGCAAGTTCAGTTATGAAGCATGTTGTATTTCTTCTCCCTTTCTAGTCTCACAGTTGGCTTTTAATTTCCCCCCCCCCGCCCAAAAGGAATAGTTTTTAAATGTTAGCTTGATTTGTTCATTTCTTAATTTTAATAGTTTAGAAGACATTTTAAATAACTTTGCAGTATAGGGCTTCTTGATTATATTGAAAGAAATATGAGATAAGTTCTTAATAGAAGCTACTATTTATTTGAATATGAAGGCTATATTTTATTTTTTTAGTGTCTTGCATGTTTATTCAGAAATAAACTTCACTTAATTAAATGGTAGCCCTTTTTTAATATATGCTTAGGATTGCAGCTTTAAGAAAGGAAGCAGTAGAGCTAAAAACCATCTGAGGGAGATGGGCAATTAAAAAGTATGAAAAATAAATAAATAAATATCGCAAACACGACAAGTCAAAGTCTTTTAAAAATTCAGCTGCGATATTGTGGCCCTGTACCCAACTAAATTCCAGTGAACTCCATGGAACTTACTGGGATATTTTGGGCTGTTAACTTCCTAATTAAATTGATAGATGTTTGCAGTCTCAGTATAACAAAAATGACATATTGTTGGGACTGTTTAAAAGAAAAGGCTTTGCCTTGACTTTTTCAATTAAGACTTTTAATTCAACTATTTTTGGCAAAGAATTAGTTCGTTATTTTTATTGTTCCCAACCAGAGTCCATAACCGTTGGAGCAGGATATAGTTACTGACTGGGTTCATATATCAGGCAAATCTATAGCTTATTTTAACTGTGGTTTGCTGAATGATCAGTAGTGGCTAGATGTACATCTTATACTAAATCTTATTTATCGTCACAGTAGCTAGGTTTGCATGTTACAAAAAACATATAAATTAGATGATAACTTAGTTTGATATGTGAAACCAGTTATTTATGCATCTAAAAAAGTAAAAAATTTTCAGAATAACTTCAACAAGGACGTCTTCAAGTTTCTTTATTCTTCATTCATCATATCCATTTAACACAAGATACTTGCTTTTATAAACTATACCTCTCTTGAGCACCTATCGGCACATGCAACCCTTACATTTACATTTTAGTGAGCATCCTCCATTTTGCAATAGGCTCTCCTATCAACTGTTCTATACATAATAGGGACAAGTTTATTTCTTAATGGGTTTCTTTCAGCAAATGAGTAAAAAAAAATAATAATGTGGGAAGCTTCCACCCTGCTGGCTCCACGGATGCCAACTTTTGTTTCCTGTACAATGCTGGCATGCCATCTTTCAGGAGCCATTGTTTGCATAGTCTGAAAATGGCAAACTATGAATGCCTTCTTTAGCTTGCCAAGAGTTGTTTCAATTGTATAGTGGCAGTGAGACTGATTAGCAAACCTGCATTTAACATTTGCACAGCTGTTGGATAAGAGCATGGAGTAATATACAGAATGTTCTGTAGGACTGAACTAAAACTGGAAGATGCATTTGTGGTGAACCTTTGCGAATTTGAGGTTTTCTTTTCAGCAGTCTCTGGATGTGGAGGGAAGATAGTAATTATTTTCCACTGTCTGCCATCTGATAGCTAGATGCTAAAGATAGGAGCTAAGTCCTTGTAAACATGAGATGACTCATTTTGTTATCTATTATAAATGAAGCAAGTAAACATTGCTTGCTTAACATTCAACAGCTGCTTTGCTATAAACAAATAACAGTCTGCATGTAGCACAACTCTTGACTATTGAACTGGGTTGAAGAAATGCTTGGGCAGAACCTGATCGCACATACAGTCCTCTAGTAGAGATGCATGTGTGAAAGCTATATATGTTTAGACAGATTGTTGGCGACTAACATTGCTTTTGCCTCTGCTTTAGAGATTGCAGTTGCAGTTTGCATTAATTACTGGTACAAACATTGTAGAAACTGTTTAAAAAATTAATTTTCTGAAATGATATAGGTCAGGGCTTTTCAACCAGTGGTACAGGTACCACCTGTGGTACAGTGGCACCTAGCAGGTGGTACGCGACCATCCAAGAAAAGTAGTGAGGGAGGGGAATGAGCTGAACTGGGGGCAGCACTGCACAAGCCTGAGCCAGAGATGGCTGGAGCTGCAGGGCTGTCAGGGCTCAGCGGAAGCGCCAGGATCAGTGCCGCTTTCCAGCTGATCAGCGCTTCTTCGGGACTGTCAGCTTGAGCTTGGCGCTGATCCTGGCACTTCTGAGCCCTGAAGAAGCACCGATCAGCTAGAATGTTGCAGCATCCCCAGGGTCTTGTGATTTACATTCAGATGTTTGGCAACTGACTCATATTTATGATGGTCACAGTGTCCCAGGGTTATGTGAAGTGACCAAAACGTGCTGCAACCACCCAGCAGATGGGGGGGGAATAAAAAGCAAACACCCCCACCCCACCCCTGCTGCCAGTCCTCAACGGAAATGCTCACAACAATGAAAACCTCAGACAGGAGGAAGAGCGCCTCTGGGTGGGCAGGCAGGTGTCTTCCTTGGCTGTGGCTTGGGGGGCACTTTTTTCAGTGCCATTGTAACTTCGAACAGTCTTTTTTTTGTCATCAAGTTTTTGACACCTTGCTAGGCGACTGGTGGTACTCGGATGTTGCCATATCCTAAAAGTGGTACAATGGGTGAAAAGGTTGAAAAGCCCTGATATAGGTAATGTAAAATGGTGAAAGAAGAGAAGCAGAAGGCTTTGACACTTCTTTAATAGAATCTGTATTACAGTACAATAAACTTGTTTTTAGCAAAGCATAGCAGACTTTTATGGAAAAGGTCATGGTAAATGACTAATCTGCCATCAGCTTTTGTTAGCAGTCTGTAAAAAGTTGCTCTACAGAAATAGCAGTTAAAATGTATGTATAATACTTGTTTTCTTAATAGGTTTTGCATGACAGTGGAGTATTTGAGTACACTGGGAAGGAACTTGAACTGTGGCTCAGTCATTTGGATAATACAATTGAAGCCAAAAAGGAAATCGTGATTCAGTTTTTGGAAAGGGTAAACAATATGCTAATTAATCATTTTAACAATGCCAAGGATATTATTAGTAATAGCAAAACCTTTCAAAAATTTTGAATGAATTATAGGAACCTGACATTTTATAGTTGGGGAAAATAGTACAAAGAAAGTGAGATAAACAAAGGTTTTATTAGAGATTTACATATTAAGGGACAGAAGCGTGAGCTCTCTTTTGCTATCCATATGATGTTGCTTTATGTGGTAAAGTTAGCAAAAGGACATTGGAAAGAATGGCTTGTTATGTAAACCTTGCCTTCATTCTCCCAATGACATATTTGATATACGTATTACTTCCTCCCTCTTGTGAAAGCAGTCATTAAATTTGACATGCAGGAAAGACATAATACAGCCCTGAACGATTACTTCTCAAACAGCTCACTGATTAAGAATAATAGTACTCTGACTTCTTTTCAGATCTTATAAATCTTTTGCCTTTTACTAAGGAATAATAAACTGCTAATTTTTTCTTCTAGTCCTAATTAATGATTAATGACAAAAGATGACTAAAAATAAATTGCCATCTTCCAAGATACCCCAAATATTCAAGAATAATATATGTAAGAGTGGGAAATAATAATAGCAGTAATAATATACTCTTAGTTTTTATTGCTGTAATATATTTAATTAAGACTTAGAATTATCAGAACATGAAATGAGTTTGCATATGTAGGACTATTACAGCTTAGTTCACAAATCACACTTAACCCCACTTTGTTTTTACCATGGCTTATTAAATATATTCAATGTGATTTGATTTAAATTGGTTCAGTCCAGTAAACTATAACCAAGCTACTTACTTATAGTTAGTATAATGTATGAACATATCTAATTATAGTTTAGTAACTGCAGTGAAAAAAGAATCAAAACCTCATGAAGTGATATATGGGCATTTAGACATTAAAGTGCCACAATACAATTTGGTTTATCAGTGTTGCCTTTCTGGATTAAATTGTGTTCTGATAATAAAAATATATTGGGCTGTAGAATCTTTCAAAAGATTTTCAGGGAATTGTTTTGGTTGATATAAACTTCTGCCAAAAAAAATCTGCACTATGCATTGCAGAATCTACTTGAAGAATAAAGTTCATATAGATATGGGTTTCTGAAAGCTGACTGCTTTCCTTGTATTTTCATTCAACTGAGTTACATGCATCAGTTGGTTTTACATCCAACACATAATGCTACTGCAATATCTTTAAAAAATGGGAGATTTTATTTTTTTGTTACAGAAAAAACATCCTATTTCTCCTTTACAGGATTAAAGAATTTATTCTCTATAATACTCTGACTTCAAATGCATTATTTTCTATTAATCCTGTGTTTAAGCACTTTTAATACATACTTGTTCCCTTTTCTAGGTCTTGCTCAAAGTGGTAACCAACCCTTATCCATATACGGATAAAGCGGCTGACTTTGTTCAAGAAGCAAGCATTCTTCAGATCAACTTATTTAAACAAGATGTTGATAATATCAGCGTACCTATTTCTCATATTGATGGTATACCTGATTTTTTCAAAGTCATTCTATTAATCTAGCACTAATATTCTTGGAAATTTACAAAAAAGCAAGATTTTAAAAAGAGACCAGTCTTGCATAAAATTAAAGCCATTAACTAATACACTGCATATGTATTAGGAACTAAAGATTGTTTTAGTTTCATTTTCATGCTTCTGAGCAATTACTGATCCAGATTTGTAGGATTTTCTGGATTAAAAAAGGATATTTGTGCATTAGCTAGCCTTTGGCAACATAGATCCCAGGCATTTATTTTTACAAGGCTTCTTCCAAACTTTGGTAAGCAACCATAATCAGGTTTCCACATGACACTTAATGAAGAATCATAAAATGCTCTTTTTCCTGTTGCATTGTTTTTGCACCAATGGGAGCTAACATGCATTGGATTTGGCCAAAGCAAAGTAGGATAAATTAGAATACATTTTCATTTAAATTAGTGGATCAGATGGATCTCAATAAACTTGATTTCAAATGTGAGTTTCCCTGAAGTTTCAGTCAATACCAACTGCTTTGTTTTACAATAGAAATTTTAAAATATATATTCTTAATTTTCTTCATAAATAATAAAATAAATATTGTATGCTACTATAAAATATGTAATTGTTAAATAAAATTTGAAATGTTAATTGTTAGTCACTGCTTGCCATATTCGATTAAAATATAAACATAATTTATAATTTTAATTTTAAAAATGGTAAGATAACTATGTAGATTCCATATTCCTATAGAATATTCTAATACTACATGTTACTTTTTTTCTATAAAATTAATGATTGGAATCTCATTCCTTAGATGGTTTCCTCCTTTGCTGCTTACCTCGTACAAATATATTTTTATGTAAATATTTTCCTTACTAAACTAGATGTTCTGGATATGATGGATGTCCTTGTGGAAGATGGTGGAAGTTTAAATGAAGAAATTGGATGTACTTTAAGTGAAGACATGGTTGTGAACACGTTTCCGTTCAGTGCAATCGTCCCAGCTTCTTTAGAAGCAAGAAATAAGTTACTTGATGAAAATGCAAGAGGTATTTTTGCTTCTTTCTGTAATTTCTATCCTGCTTTTCCCACAAAAATAGTGGTAATCAGCTTTCTCATGAAATGCAGTTTTAACATATTAAAAATTCTTGTAGTAGCACACTTAATCGGGAAACTTGTATAAGTAGCAAAAAAAACAATGTTCAATTTGCACAATCAAAATCAAGAAGGTGTTTGATTTTTATTGTGAAAACTAAACGTTATGCTTTTTTCTATAGATAATCATGCAATTTTTAACCTTCCTGATAGAGGTTTGCTGAAGGTGCTTTCTGAATGAGGCTTTGAAGACTTCAATTCCAGAAACCACAAGAGTTTAATCTTAGTTTTGTTACAGTTGTTGTTTTGTCTTTATAGAAGAAAGCATTGTGGAATATCTCATTGCTGTGTTTACTGACCTCCTGCATTCTCAACGAGATCCTTTAGCCCTTTGCCTGACGTTTCAACACTATGATAAAGAACTCCAGTCTGTCAGTGTTCAGCTTTGTCAGTTCATCTATTACTATAATCTTTGGATACCACAACAAGCTAAGGAAGCTTTGGTAAGCAAGCCAAAATGTATACGTAATTTAGTGTTAGTTAAGATTATAACACATAGAGGAATTATACATAGGAAAGCATGCTCTTCATTCATTTAGTTATACAATTTGAAATCCAGGCATTTGTTAGCTGGCTCTTTTTTGATGCATTTTTTTTAATCACCAAGCAATGGCACAGTGGAACTGCATGATGAAAAGTGGATGGATGTCCGATATTTTTTTTTCAAAATTATTATTATAGCTGAGCTCATTTAACTCTGGTAGCAGGAAAAACAGGCTAAATCAGCCCTGTTTTTTTCAGTAAACAATTCTTCCTATCCATGGAATTGCTTTTAGATTATTTTGATTTGTTTTTCATACCTGATTTTCCTAGCAAAATAATACTCAAACTTGTGTAGTATAAAACAAAAATGTGAGGTACTTGGTGCTCTCTGAGCGTGGTTGTTTTCTTTCAGACGTTTCATTACCAAACTAGGTAACATCATCAATGCACATCATTAAAATAAGAGAGCACCAAGCACTTCACATTTCAATCCAGAGCTACAATATTCTCCTCTATTGGTACAACAAAATGTGTTTTGTTACAGATGTTGATGTAAGAGCACACAATTCCTTTAAAAGCTACCATATATACTTGAGTATAAGCCGACTCGAGTATAAGCCGAGACCCCCAATTTCACCCCCAAAAACTGGGAAAAGTTGTTGACTCGAGTATAAGCCGATCCGCGCTCTGCAAGCCTCCGCCGCCGGCGGAGGCTGGATCCGCGCTCTGCAAGCCTCTGCCGCCAGCAGAGGCTCGATCCGCCATTTTGCAAGCCTGAATACACAGGAATACCCTGTGTGGCCGCGGCTCTCGGGGAAGCCCTGGCTGTCCGCTTCCTCGCTCCACGCTGCCATTCGGGGCCCACGCGTTCCCCGGGCAAATCGCGGCGCCCAGCAGGCGAGGAAACACGCCCGCTCCAGTCGCCCCCCCTTCCCTCAGGAGACGCGAAGCAAGTGACCGCCCGGAGCTTACCGAGGACTTGCGCGCGGCCGAGGCTTCGGTGCTTCCAGGATCGCGCGCACCTCTCCCAAGCCGCCGCCGTCCGGAGACCTGCCGAAGTTTGGGGAGGTTTGGGGAGGTGCGCGCGCACCTCCCCAAACCTCCCCAAACGTCGGCAGGTCTCCGTTCCTCCGCGCAGACCTGCCGACGTTTGGGGAGGTTTGGGCGCCTCCCCAAACCTCCCCAAACGTCGGCAGGTCTCCGTTCCTCCGCGCAGACCTGCCGACGTTTGGGGAGGTTTGGGCGCCTCCCCAAACCTCCCCAAACGTCGGCAGGTCTCCGTTCCTCCTGCCGATGTTTGGGGAGGTTTGGGCGCCTCCCCAAACCTCCCCAGGTCTCCGTTCCTCCGCGCAGACCTGCCGACGTTTGGGGAGGTTTGGGCGCCTCCCCAAACCTCCCCAAACGTCGGCAGGTCTCCGTTCCTCCTGCCGACGTTTGGGGAGGTTTGGGCACCTCCCCAAACCTCCCCAGGTCTCCGTTCCTCTGCGCAGACCTGCCGACGTTTGGGGAGGTTTGGGCGCCTCCCCAAACCTCCCCAGGTCTCCGTTCCTCCTGCCGACGTTTGGGGAGGTTTGGGCGCCTCCCCAAACCTCCCCAGGTCTCCGTTCCTCCTGCCGACGTTTGGGGAGGTTTGGGCACCTCCCCAAACCTCCCCAGGTCTCCGTTCCTCCTGCCGACGTTTGGGGAGGTTTGGGCGCCTCCCCAAACCTCCCCAGGTCTCCGTTCCTCCGCGCAGACCTGCCGACGTTTGGGGAGGTTTGGGCGCCTCCCCAAACCTCCCCAAACGGCAGGTCTCCGTTCCTCCTGCCGACGTTTGGGGAGGTTTGGGCGCCTCCCCAAACCTCCCCAGGTCTCCGTTCCTCCGCGGAGACCTGCCGACGTTTGGGGAGGTTTGGGCGCCTCCCCAAACCTCCCCAGGTCTCCGTTCCTCCTGCCGACGTTTGGGGAGGTTTGGGCGCCTCCCCAAACCTCCCCAGGTCTCCGTTCCTCCGCGCAGACCTGCCGACGTTTGGGGAGGTTTGGGCGCCTCCCCAAACCTCCCCAGGTCTCCGTTCCTCCGCGCAGACCTGCCGACGTTTGGGGAGGTTTGGGCGCCTCCCCAAACCTCCCCAAACGTCGGCAGGTCTCCGTTTCTCCTGCCCAAACCTCCCCAAACGTCGGCAGGAGGAACGGAGACCTGCCGACGTTTGGGGAGGTTTGGGGAGGCGCCCAAACCTCCCCAAACGTCGGCAGGAGGAACGGAGACCTGCCAACGTTTGGGGAGGTTTGGGGAGGCGCCCAAACCTCCCCAAACGTCGGCAGGTCTCCGTTCCTCCGCGCCCTGCCTGCCTGCTTCTTTCCGCTGCGGAAAGAAGCAGGCAGGCAGGGCGCGGAGGAACGGAGACCTGCCGACGTTTGGGGAGGTTTGGGGAGGTGCGCGCGCACCTCCCCAAACCTCCCCAAACTTCGGCAGGTCTCGGACGGCGGTGGCTTGGGAGAGGTGCGCGCGATCCCGGAAGCACCAAAACCTCGGCCGCGCACAAGTCCTCGGTAAGTTTTTTTGTTGACTGGAGTATAAGCCGAAGTGGAATTTTTCAGCCCAAAAAGTGGGCTGAAAAATTCGGCTTATACTCAAGTATATACGGTAATTGGAAAACAAATATTTCTGAAAAGTTAATCCAAAACAGAGTCTGGCACATAACCTTGACCTTAATTTCAGGGCGATTTAGAGGGAGTGGTAAAAGATGAGGCAATTTATCACCTCCATTCCTTTGGTGTATGGTTTGTGATACTGCATGTGTGTACACAAGTTTTAAAGAACCAGTTTGGTATAGTGGTGAAGGCATCAGGCTAGAATTCTAGTCCTGCCCAGGTTGGTGACCTTGAGCCAGTCACATTCTCTCAACCCTAGAAATGAGGCAATGGCAAACCAGTTCTAAAAAAAACTTTGCCAAGAAAACTGCATGGACTTCTTCTGGCAGTCTCCAGACATTGGACATGACTGAAGGGGGCGGGGGGGGAACCCCAGACAGGTGAGTTTGTATTTCAATGGCGCTTTTGTCATTTGATAAAAGCCTTCCATTTTGTGGATTTCTTTGCCTAATTTCAAAAGCCTCCTGCAGGCAGTTTAGCTCTTCCAAGCTTCTTCTGTTTAGGCGAAAGGTGTTGGAGTGCACACTGTTTCCTTTACATATATGTAATTGTGTCTTCTTCTGTTCTTTCTCAGTTCCAGCAAGACAGGAACAAGAGTGTGGATGAGGTGTGGTCATCAGATTCCTCCTTTTTCACCTTGTTAAAGAATAGCTATCAGAAGGGTGGTGCTGCTTTACTGGAAGAGGATATTCAAACAAAGCTAAATGAAGCTATTTCCCAACTCCAGCCTCAGCAGTTCTCATTGGCTTTAAAACACGTTCTTCTGTACCTAAAAACTAGCGTGGAGAACTTCGGCAGTGTGAGCTATTATTTTTTTCCTGTTTCTTTGAAAGCAACTTTAATAGTTATTTACAGTCCCTTTCATTAAAGACCATCTCAACTTTAGATGGCAGCAACCATGCATTTTCTGAAACAGGTGTACTGTATGTAGCTAAAAAATACATATAATCTCTTGATTCAGGCTTCCAAGATGCATACTTATAGTAGTGTCCACTTCTAAGCATTGATTACAGTGTTGTATAGAGGTATAAAGTACGTTGCATGGATTTGCAAAACAAATAAATGAAGCCTATATATGATAATGTCCCTTCGATAAAATATACAATCGGGGTGTTTTGTTCTCAATCCCCCCCCCCCTTTTTTTTCTTCACTTAAAAATGTCTATCATTTTTCCAACAGTTGGGCAAAAATTGTGGCCTTTCCCTTGTTACTCTCTACATGGATTTGTTGAAGAGCTTGTTGCGCAAAGGCGATGACACAGAGTTGCGTGGTCAGCCTGAACAGAAAAATACCCAGATTGAACCTGAACTTTTTATGGAAGAAGAAATTTTGATTCAAGACTCTGAGAATGAAAAGGTGCTAATTTTTCTGTGTGGACACTGTGCATTTACACGGACAAAATCCATGAGAGGTTTTTGGGTTGTTGTTTTTTTGCTTAAAATGAGTCATGAGTACGGTAACTATATCCTGAGTACAGTGAGGAAAAAAAAATCTGCCATATAAGATCTAAGTTGATTATAATGAATTCCAGTAAGAATGAAACTGTTTATATACACTGCTTATTGTTGGTCAATATATGGTGAGATACCAGAAGTAGTTTTTTATAATCATAGAATGATAGGGGACATATAAGCCATTGTGTCAACCCCCATCTCAGTCCAGAAATCCAGATTAAATTATCCTTGACAACTGTTTAGTTTCCATTTCAACATATCCAGCGAAGAGCACCTCCCTTGGAAGTGGGTTTTGTTGTAAAACAATTACTGTTTAAAAGTAGTTCTTCTTTTGTGGAACTATTTTTCCTCCATTTTTCATTGAAAATCTTTCGAGAAATATTCTTTTTCAGTTTGATCTATATTACTCAGGTTGAATGTACTATCGGGTGTAAACTTTCAGATCCCATTCTTGATTATATTAGAGAATGTTGTCGCTTTCTTACTGAGTAAGTGAATTTTCTCAGAGAACTAGTTAGCAAGAACAATGTTGAAGGGCATCTAATGCAGTACAGATCTTATTATTAGACAAAGTCTCTTATTGCAGTCGTTTCTATTGTAGATCATGGAAGAGATGCTTTCTTTGGTCTTCAAACACCCTATACTGGAAAATTGGTTCCTGGCTATAGAACAACATTCCCTTCCTCCGCACAGTCTTAATCCAGTTAAAGTAAAACTGCTTTCAAGTCATCTAAATTGCAGCATTCTTGACTTGTTGAAAATGAGTTGCCCATTATTACAGCCTAGGGGTCAGCTAAATATACTTTGCAAGTATTTTGAAGCCATCACAAAAACTGTTTTGGAAGAGCTGCATGCTGGTACAAAAGGAGGATGCAGAACATCTCCCCCCAAATCTCTGCAGGTGGAGGCTTTACAAGAACTGCATATTTATATGAATATGGACCAACTGAAAGAAATCATGCTGCAGCTTTGCAAGGCCAACCTGGCTACTTCAAAATCGGACGTTTCATCTGGAAAAGAAATTTGTCTGAACGTTTATGGACAAACTTTGGTGCAGCTGCTCACAGATGGGCACCAGAGAGGTTCCCTGAACGGAGACTCATTTTTTTCAAGAGAGCACGTTCAAGGAATGAGTATTCTGTTGTCTGCATCTATCACTGGAGAGTTGGAAAAGGCCTTTATGTGTGTGATGCAGAAAGAACCTGTCTTTGCCCAGGCAGTTGACACTGAGGTGCAGCTTTTGTGCCTTAAGCGTTCAACAGAAATTTCCCTTTCTATTGTGGCTTTATTGATTCAGCACTCTCACACTCATCGGCTACATTTTGAGCTTTGGTGCCTGAAGAGTAGTACCAGCAAATTTCTAAAAACGAATGCAGCCCTTTTTATGCCCCTTGCCAATGTGTATTTGGACTGTCAAGAGAAGCAACATTTCCAACCCTTGTCAAAAGGTAATCGTGCCAGCTGATTGTTAACACTAACCATGTTATGAATGCCTTTATTTTTTTTTGAACGTTTTATTCTGCATTTCTTGCTTTGAAACCGTCTGCCAGGCAGATTTGTGCTTCTATAATATTGCCTAGGATAAATGATGCAAGAAGCATTTATCTAGATCTTACTTACTCTGTTGGCTTTTTTGTGTGGTGGCGTGTGGACCTTCTTTCCAAGCAGATAAGCATTTCTCCAGAAACAGTTCTGTCTTGGCTGGAAATCCTATTCTTCGGTCGAGTCTATATTTAAGAAGCTCTTCCGAGGATTTAAGTTTGTTACTGTGGGCCCTGGTGCATACGTAATCCCCTGAATTTTGGAAATGTTGACTTGTTCCTTTATACTTTGACTTTGTACATTGTTTTCAGCTGTTAAGTCTGTCTTGAGAGAAGCTTTATGGCCAGAACTGCTGAATAATCTTTTGAAAGTGGATTCATCACAACCACCTGCTGTGGAATATCACGTTCTTTCCAAGTTATTGCCACCAGCTGATACGGAGGCCTTCACTGATCTAACTGAAAAATTAACTCTAACTCTTCAGAGACTTGGAAATCACGAACAGTAAGCGTACATTAATTTTACCTGTGAAAGAATTGTACATGTGAGCCATTTAGTATTTATTTTGATTTTAAAACAAGAGTAGACTTTCAGAGTCCTCTTTTTGTAGTCTGGTATTTTGAAGTATTTTGGACTGCAAGGTGATCAAACCGGTCGGTCCTAGAGGAGATCAACCCTGACTGCTCTTTAGAAGGCCAGATCCTGAAGTTGAAACTCAAATACTTTGGCCACCTAATGAGAAGGAAGGACTCACTGGAGAAGAGCCTAATGCTGGGAAAGATTGAGGGCAAGAGAAGAAGGGGACGACAGAGAATGAGGTGGCTGGATGGAGTCACTGAAGCAGGAGGCGTGAGCTTAAATGGACTCCAGAAGATGGTAGAGGGCAGGAAGGCCTGGAGGAACGTTGTCCATGGGCTCGCGATGGGTCGGACACGGCTTTGCAGCTAACAACAACATTTTGAAGTGAAGTGTGGATGAAAACCATAAAGTTTAACGTAGATATGTAATAGTTAGAGAAACTAAGCCCACTTTTCCCCCTCACGTGGCCCAATCTACGTTGCAGCCTTCTACTCGCTTAGCAATGGAAATTTTGGACTCAATTGTGGTTGTAAGTTGAGGACTACCTGTAGTTATGTTGAGCTTGTATAACGAGGGAAGGTTGAGAATATGCGGAAAATTGAAATTAAGACATTGCCTCTGCTCTGTTATTCTTTTCAACCCTCTCCAGGTGGATAATTGCTGACGCTGTATCAAGAGCTCTGGAGACCTCTGCAGAAAAACTGCATTCATGGAGGAAACATCTACTACTTACCTGTATGAAGTGGTTAATCCTGTCCTTCAGTGGTAGCCAAGAGCAAGAAACACATTCAGAAGTGGAGAATACCATGCTTTTGAAGCTAGAAACCTTATTGGTGAGGACTGGGTTTTTCCACTCATTTGTACATTAGTTGATTAAAAAATGGTGGAGTATCAGACATAAAAAGATGCTGAAAGAGGCAATATATTCCAGGGGCTTTTTTTCATTAGGGAGTGTATATCCATTGATAGGGCCATAGGTATACAAATAATTGTAAATGCTAGTTTTTCAATTTTGCTAGAATTTTGAAGAGCATGGACCCACCCAATGGTTACTCCAGACCAGGTTTCTAAATGTTACTAATTTCCTCTATAGCTGTGCATTCTGTTTCAAGGAAAAAGTACTATACTTTTAGTATTCACTAACCTTCTAACCTTTCATACGTTTCTGTTAAGAAGCAACTGTTCAGAAGTTTGATTTGATAGCATTATGAAAATGTGAGATTTGAAAAAGATAGAAATAAATAGCAAATAGAAATTTGCTATTATAGTTAACATTGTTTACAAACTCCTTCATACAACATTAAAATTCTCTATAGCAGTACTTTCCATATTAAAATTTGTAATCATGGAAGGAGATTCAATTCACACGAAACTTTATTTTAAATGACACATTGGCTCATAGGAGCCAATCCACACCTTTTTTTAAAAAAAAGTATGGTGCCAAAATCTTTACTGTTGGTCAGTTTGCTGCGTTGAATTTATGAAGAAAGGAATGGGGCTACTCTGTACATAGTGTGCAGAGGCCTCCTTTTGAATGATCTCTCTAGTTCAGGCCAATCAGAAAACAAGTCCTGAAAGCTTTATTATATTGCAGTGTGTGATATATTACTATTTCTTGTTTATCCAGAATTCAGTAACTGAAGTGGTTCCAGACAGTTGGAATAGTTTTGTGAAGCTGGGCCTAAAGTAAGCATACCGGTATTTATGTTTATAGCAATGATGCCTTTTTTTTTCAGATAGCCAAGCTGGAAAAATTCTGAGAGCGCAGTGCTTTAATGTACTAAATGCTCCCTACTTCCACACAAATGAAGTGTTTTTGATTATGCAAGCTATTTTACTGAATTCTCTCTCCCTCTCTGGGTATTTAGAATAATTACCGCACAGATTATATGCATGTAGAGAATTCTACTGTTTCCTAATTCTTCAGCCATAGGATGAAGAACTAGATTGCACTAATTCAATCAACCTGAAAAAAGTACAGGTTCCACTAAAATTCGTCACTTTGTAGTAATGTGAATATGAGATTAAATATTTGTAGAAATGGCCATTGGGATGTATTGGTATTGATTTCTATGAAGTATCGCAACTGCCTGAATGCAAAATTGCTTCCTGTTTATGGATTTTTTTTTAATGTAAGAAACAAAACCTAATATACCACGTTATTATCCTTTAAAGCTGAAACAGACAATCTGGAATAATCGGAGCCCCAGAAACCCTTGGATACAGCCTCTACAGCAGGGCTTTTCAACCAGTGGTACGGGTACCACCTGTGGTACATTGGCACCTGGCAGGTGGTACGCGACCATCCTAGAAAAAGTGGTAGCGGGGGAGGGGAATGAGCTGAACCGGTGGCAGCACCGCACAAGCCTGAGCAAGAGATAGCTGGAGCTGCAGGGCTGTCAGGGCTCAGCGAAAGCGCCAGGATCAGCGCCAGGCTCCAGCTGGAGTTCGGCGCTGATCCCGGCACATCTGCTGAGCCCAGAAGAAGCGCCGATCAGCTGGAATGTTGCAGCATCTCCAGGGTCTTGTGATTTACATTCAGATGCTTGGCAACTGATTCATATTTATGACCGTCACAGTGTCCCAGGGTCATGTAAAGTGACCAAAACCTGCTGCAACCACCCAGCAGACAGGGGGAATAAAAACCAAACACCCACCCCACCCCACCCCACCCCCGCTGCCAATCCTCAACAAAAATGCTCATATCAATGAAAACCTCAGACAGGAGGAAGAGCGCTGCCGGGCGGGCAGTCAGTTGTCTTGCTCGGCTGTGGCTTGGGGGGCACTTTTTTCAGTGCCATTGTAACTGAACAGTCACTAAGCAAACTGTTATAAGTCGAGGACTACCTGTACTTCATCACTTTTTTCCTTTTTTTTGTCATCAAGTTTTTGACACCTTGCTAGGCGACAGGTGGCACTCGGATGTTGCCATATCCTAAAAATGGTACAATGGGTGAAAAGGTTGAAAAGCCCTGCTCTACAGATCTACAAAAATACTACTAAATTGTCATTGTTAATGTGACAGACAAGCATAATCATGAAATGATTCAATGGATAGTCCTTGTTTATTTAGCAAATGTGCACAGTTAAAACAGTGATGAAGAAGAAACTATGACCAGTCCTTGCATTTATGACCTTCGGAAGTCTGTAAAGAAAGAACAACGGTTTTAAGCACAATTGCAAATTTACTTAGTGACCTTTTCACTCAACAACTTGAGTGAACTCACATAACTCTCAATTGTGATCACTAAATGACAACTTCTGATTATATTAAGTATATTTAATTTTAATTAAATGTAAAGATAATTTAAATAGTTTTGATTTTTTTCTGATCCAACCTACTAGGAAGTCCAGTATGCAACTAAAAATCCAAGTTCAGGAAAAATTGCTTACAGGAGGAGGTGAAGGCAGCTCTGATTATCCACTGGTTAGCATGGGCAGGGAGATACAATCTATTCTTTCTAAAATTGCAGTCATTGTTTACTACAGACTCTAAAATAGTGTCAGCAAGCAGATCAACTCCTGGTTCTGTATATAACTCTTTTTTTTTCTTGAACAAGCTTGTTAGCAGAACAGTCTGATGTTTGACGTCATGTCTTTTTAATTGTCATGCAGGTATCGTTATAAAGACCAAACTTTCCTGAAAACTCTGAATACAGCTATAAATATATTATACCAGAAAGAAATCTCGTTTAGACAGAGATTAACCAAACCTGAAGTGCTTTACATGATGATCACGCAGCATTCCCTGTTTTTGTCCACAATGCTGAGACCACAAGAAGGCAGTGACACGAATGCTCATCTAAGAGGTCTCTCTCCCTCTCCATTTTCTTTGGTGTCTGTGTATGATTTATATACCTGCAAACCATTTTTCTGTATATCCTGTTCACTGCCCACTGACATATTTTGGCATCTATCAAGTACTCTCACTTTCTTTCGAGATAATTTATAGACTCATACAGGCGGCATACAAGTTTAATAAATTATGATAATGCTCAACTTGTCAGTGAACTTCAAAAAAAGGAAGAATTATATATGGTTATATAGTGCCTTTTGCCCTGTATGTGAGAAATACTTTTTCTTCATAAAAGCAGTTGATTTCCTAGCAAATTATTTTCACCATTGTTTCAAGATCATTTTCCCAGAGGGTCCTGAATAAATTAAATTTATGTTGAACTTTAAAAAAAAGGTATGCATGTGGGATTATTGTAAATAATTATTGGTCTATAGTGTTTGTACCAACAAACACTATTCTAGTGTAGACCTCACCAACCTGTTGCCCTTCAGATGTCTTGGGCTACAATTCCCAGGTCATCCTGCCAGCATCTAGTTGGAAATGCATCTATAGGTTTCCGGTTTTAAGACACTAGAAAGTTCTGTATGTAGCTTAACTCATATGAATGGGAACTCTGCAGAAAATTAGTGTGGTGCTATTGTGATGCTTTATTTATCCCAGAAGATCTTGGCTGGTCAGCTTATTGTGCAGCATGATTACATTAAGTCTTGCAAAAAATAAATAAATTCAAATAGCATGGTGGAAGGGAAAGAGCAAAATATCTTTCCTTTTTGTTTTCAGAGGCGTTAGTGAGCCTCCTGTTGACTCTCGTGAAACTCTGCCCTGCAATTTGTGAAAGTAACCATTTTGCTGCGCTGCTTGGAGCATATGGTGCAACACTGAGTGTTTCAGGTGAGCAAACTTTCTGTTAAGAGTGATGTTTATTAACAAAAAAAACAATGTAGAAGAGAAGGGGGGGTATTGATTGTGCCATATTTGACTGAAACCATTTAATTGTAGTTCTTAATCAAGAAAACAGTCAGAAATTAATTTTAAAAGATTTTTTGTCTTTAGAGGGTTGAATGAAACTTTCATTTTTTTTGTTCTGCATTTTTAAACTAACACTGAGCAAAACTTTGAGAAAAGAAGGCCATGCTGCTCAAGACGTAGCAGTAGTGATGACTGGATGGGGGCTTGATGATTGGATGGGGTGGACTGAGCCTGGAGGATATTGAATACACCTTGTGATAGGTGTTCAGGGACTTCAGGTGGACTCACAACGATATTAAAGCCACTTTCACTGTTACTAGATGATGGATGTTTCCATAAAATACTAGCATTCAAGATGATGATAGGATATAAAAGCTGAAAGCTGAGAATGACAATATTGAGTCAAAGATGCTAGTTTTCACTTAAGCCTTCAGTGAGATACCTGCATGTACGGAGTGCCTGAAATGGAGAGAATGGGATGTGCACACATCTATGTCTAGCGATAGAGATGCAAATGTTATATGATGATGTT
This sequence comes from Vipera berus, assembly GCF_964194415.1. Taxonomy (NCBI): domain Eukaryota; kingdom Metazoa; phylum Chordata; class Lepidosauria; order Squamata; family Viperidae; genus Vipera; species Vipera berus. The sequence goes on along the minus strand of NC_138206.1, from coordinate 52,708,406 downwards.
CTTAGGAATGTTGGTTTCCTCTAGGTATATGTCATTTTTACATTGTCTTTCATGTTTTTAGATCAGAAGATATTGTTTCTGCTTAAAATATATGAAAATAATGGTCTAAGCCTTCTTGACTTCAGGTTTGTTTATATTCATCTTGGTCATTGTAATAGGTGAAAAATGCACACATCTTGTCAGCCTTATTTTGCTATGGTTTGCTTAACTGGAATTGGTTGAATAAACCACATATTTTGGGTTCATAAAATAGATTAAGATATAAATTATTCATAGGAAATAGTTTATATAAATATAAACTATACACAAAGTGCAAAGCTTGGGTTTACAGTGCATAATAAGCCAAAATCAAGCAAGCAACATGATATATAGCCTAAAACTATAGGCCACAAGAGGCCCTCAAAAAATTATGTCTCTCAGAAGCCTTCAAAACATTGTTATCAAACAATAATTTTAGTGTGGCAAAATAGGAAAATTATTTAAATACGTAATGAGTCTGATCTTAATTCAGTAATTTTATTTAATGCCTGGCTTCACCTGTTAGTTTTTGGAATGAAGTCTTCCCTACTACACTATTCAAAAATCAAGAAATATTTATACAATCTTTGAATAGTGTGACACCAGAATGGAGTCCCTATGTCTACAAACTCCCCTTAAATTATTTGCTGCTGCCATAACTGGCTGTGGCCACTAACTCCAAGTATAATAAGTAGTATGAATTATCTAAGTGCTGCCATCTTCTTACAACTAGAAGCAGCAGAAATGCAGAATGGGACCTCCCTTACCTACCATATATGTGCAAGGACAGATAAGATAATAAGTTGTTTTATTTGTTAGGAAAGTGGCAGTTTGCTTTTTCTTTGCTTTGCAGGCCTTTAGATATTGGTATTTGGCTGTGGGTTTCAGTATAAACTTAGTGAACTGGTAAATTCCGGGACCATCTTTTATTCTGATCATTCTGAGCATTCTCCCATTTACTTCAATGATCAAGAAACGCTGTTATGAAATATTCTTCTCACAAGGGATAGAGTTCTAGGACAGATGCTTGTCATCTCTCCTTCCTACAAGGTGGTCAAGAATATAACGGTAGCACTTAAATATCTGGATCATCTTGCACCTGGACAAGCAATATTAGTGATAGCTAGAAATACCGTTAGAATATCTCACCTGTCTTGGACATATTTATTCTGAATCATTGAAGAAGCACATCTTGAAGGCAACAGTTTGGGTTCCATTTTTTATTTTTATTTGATTAATTAAAAATAACATTGTGGCTATGAAAAGAAGCCGCCTGCTTTGACACACTTTGCAGAAGTCAATACTTTATAAAGATGATTCACTGTGACCATCTCTGCAGTTTACCAAAACAAACAGAATGGAGTTAAATGTCATTTCATAATGGTGCAATTTTGTTTGAAATGACTTAGGAAGGGAAAGGAAACACATTCTTGTAAGAAGCGAAATCAAAGTCTAACCTTATTTTACCGTTAATAAGTCAGATTAATTTTTTGATTGCTATCTTCTCTTCAAGTACAACCTAAAAATACATGCTTTTCTCCTGGTATAATTCTAGAATATTGCTTTGGGGTCCGGCTGCTGTGGAGCATCATAAAACATGCAAAAGTTTGGGGAAGTCACTATGGCAACAACCAAGCATGCAAGAAATTATGTGCCTGCTGGATCGAGAACTAATGATGAGGACCATACTCCACTTCCCCCAGCATCGATGTCTTCTTTCCCCGGAGGTGAAAGTCAAGCCAACATGTAGTAGTAATTTCTAAGTTTACAGATAGTCCTCAACTTACAATTGGTCATTTAACAACCATTTACAGTCATGATATCCTTGAAATGGGTGCTCTGTGACCCGTAAAGCACTTCTACTGTCATAAAACATTGTGTAGGGCTCCACTCAATCACATGACCACATTTCAGGCACTTAGCAACCTGTTATCATTTACAACCAGTTGCTAAGTGCCCTGTGATCATGTGATCACAATTTGCACTCCTCTCTCCCAGCTTCCCCAGAAACTTAATGGGGAAGCCAGCAAGGAAGGTTGCAGGTGGGAGGAGAGGCATTGGATTCCCTATGAGCTGTGGTGGTGAACCTATGGCACGCATGCCACAGGTGGCACACAAAGCCCTCTCTGTGGGCATGCGCGCCGTCACCCCAGTCCTAGGTCTTCAGCTGGGTTTTATAAAGCCTTTTCAGTTTAGGCCTCCGCCGCTGTGTGCAAAAAAAAAAAAGTTCAATCAATTTCAACTTCTCGCGGGAAACAAAAGATCTTGCAAAGTTGGAAGTGATGGATTGAACTTTTTAGTCCCACCCAGTCTGCCATTACCACCGCAGCCACGCCCACCCAATGGGCCACGCCCACCCAGCACCGGACGATACGTAAGTGGGTTTTGGCTTGCAGTTGGGGCACTTGGTCTCTAAAAGGTTCACCATCTCTGCCTATGAGCACTGAGGAATTCCCCCTCCCTTCTGTGCAGGGAGAGAAATGGACCTCAGACATGGCAAAAAATACCAGCGTTTTTTGCCTTTCACAATGCTTTCTTTCCCCAGAGAGGAAATTCCTTGGTGCGCTGGAGAAACGGACTTCAAATCTGGTGAAAAAGTTAACAAACCCCATCATTCTCATCATTATTCTCCCTGGTGGGGCAGGCAGAGGGCCCTAGCCTCCTAGGTGTGGTGGGAGGCCCAAGCCCTTTCCTTGCCCCACCCCATCCAGGAGGCCTGAGGTCTCTCCCTGGCGCTCTGCATAATGACCCACATGGTTGCCTAACAACTTCCACTGGGATATCAAGAATTGCAGTTGTTGAGTGAATGTATAGCATAGTATCGCTTCGCTCAGCAACTGAAATTTTGGGCCCAATTCTGAGTGTGTGTGTGTGTTTCAGTGTTTGTATAATACATTCTGGAAAAAAGCAACCAAGAAGCAAGTTGAAATGCAGGCATGCATTCTTTTAATGTTTTTCATTTTAGAAAGAACATATCTTCCAGAGCGAAAACAAAAGTGATTTGGGTTTTGAAGATCTCTACGATCCTTGTTTTCTTCTCCAGCTGTTCAGTGAATTATTAAGACCAGGTATATGAAGTGATTGTCTTGCATTGTCTGGAAGCATTCGATACAATCCGAACCTTTGGACCCGTCTTCTTTCCCAGTCTGGGCCAGCAACTGTCTGACTGGCTGTTCCAAGAGTTGAGAGAGCTTGTATGTTGGGGAAGATACTATAAACGCTGTTTTTCACACACAGAAAAATCAGTTCTAAATGTGTGAGGTCTTAAGACAGGGGATCTTTCACAAGATCTTAGGGACATCTACCAGAAAACCTGGTGAATTAAACAACCCTCTTCTTGGTCAGTGTGAATTTGATTTTGTAGCTTGATTTGGACTTTTTTTTTGAAATGCCTCTTTCAGATTTATTCTCTAAGGGGGGTGGTTATGTTTCTTAATGCTTTAAGAAAAATGGCACTTTGGGGTTTTCAACAATATTTTTTAAATAATGTAACGCAGAATGAATGGAGCTACCTTAACTTTTTTTTTTTTTTAAAAAGCATCCGTTCAGAGCCACTAGCTGATTTTCAGCAGAGAGCAAGTGGGGCAGAAGAGGACGGTGATATTGGGTGCTGAACCTGTATTTCATCCCGAAAGCCCTAAAAGGACAATTGTTTTGTGATCATAGAAAAGAGATAAAGAAATGAGATTTAAGAGATAAGAAATTTAGGGAGCATCAGCATTATAATTATACTTAACAATTCAAATATAATTTCATTTGCCTTTCAGTTTTATCTTTTGTTGTTGTTGTTGTTCCAGTCCCAAGCTGCCTTTTGGAGAATAATTCTGTGTGTATGAAGGGTAGCTCTCAATCTGGGGAAAAAAGTTCATTAGATGTATGGAGAAATACATACGAGGCTACCTTTTCCTTAAATAGAATGATATTTTGTTTTCTTTGGTGACTTACTATTTCCTTATTTACATTCTCTATTTTTCTTTTTTTGCCTCTTCTCTATGCTGTTCAGACTGAAGATCCCATTGTCCCACATGCCTTAATACCACCTCTTATCCTGCATATACATGTGGGCTAAAGGACATATGTTTCTTTTTGCGTGGTGTTATAAGAGCACTGTGAGGCAAATGTTTTAATAATTCTCACTATTTTAACCCATATTATTTAAAAAAGAAAGACATGGCAGTTTCTAGTACTGATTATTGTTATCAGCAATTGTTTGCGTAGCAGCCCTCTTTCCAAGGTTTGGTAAATAAGCTGTGTGTCCAACATAAATTAAAGCTACGTTAGCAACTGAGTCTAGTTGGCAAGGTCAGGGGTTTTGTACACGTTTCTTTGTATGTCCTAGACCTATTTTCAGATTAATCTTCAGAAAATTCACCTTGGCCTTGCGCATAAAAAGCAAGGTCTTTTATCCTTGATAGAATGTGACTTTTCATAAAATGGAACTGGATGGGGGAATTAACTAGAGCCACTTTTCATTCTGGCTCTGTCCTCAGCATTGTAGTGTTTTCATTGGACTCACTGCTCCACAAACATATGTGAACTGATCGAATAAAAATACAAACCCTTTCCCCCCAAAATGCTACCGTATTTTCCGGCGTATAAGACGACTGGGCGTATAAGACGACCCCCTACATTTCCTGTTAAATTATAGGGTTTGGGCTATACTCGCCGTATAAGACTACCCCTCTTCCAACGCACACCAAATAAAATTTAAAAAACATCAGATTTGATTTTAATATGGTAATTTTAATTCAAATGCTTATGACATGCAGGTACTTAGTAGGAAAACTGTCACTTATAAACATAAGGCTGTTTGTCATCAAACATGTAAACATAAAACAGTGCAAGTGGATTAAACTTAATAATAACAATAACAAGAAGAAGAAGAAGAAGAAGAAGTTGGAAGGGACCTTGGAGGTCATCTAGTCCAACCCCCTGCTAAGGCAGGAAACCCTATACCATTTCAGACAAATGGCTGTCCAGTCTCTTCTTAAAAACTTCCAGTGTTGGAGCATTCACCACTTCTGGAGGCAGGTTGTTCCACTGGTTAATTGTTCTAACTGTCAGGAAGTTTCTCCTTAGTTCTAGGTTGCTTCTCTCCTTGACTAGTTTCCATCCATTGCTTCTTGTCCTGCTTTCAGGTGCTTTGGAGAATAGCTTGGCTCCCTCTTCTTTGTGGCAGCCCCTGAGATATTGGATCACTGCTATCATGTCACCCCTCACCCTTCTCTTCGTTAAACTACACATACCCAATTCCAGCAACGGTTTCATATTTTCCTAATTCACTTTTTCACTTTTCCTAATTCACTCTAAAGTTTTCGCTGCGCAGAGCCTTAAGTAACACCAGCTGCCTGCAATTAGTGCAGGTTCGCATCCCACCAGGCTCAAGGTTGACTCAGCCTTCCATGCTTCCGAGGTAGGTAAAATGAGGACTCAGATTGTTGGGAGCAATAAGCTGACTTTGTAATAATGCTGCTTGTGGGGGGGGGGTGAAAGCTCTAATAAGCAGGCATATATATAGAATGAAGGCTATTGCTAAGCACATTGATTTGTGCTTTAAATTGTAAGCCTCCCTGAGTCTTTGGAGAAGGGCGGGATATAAATGGGATTAAAAAAAAAGACCAAATGGGAGATCCGCTCCAGGTTTTCCAGCCAGCCCGCCCAGTTCCTGAGTCAAATGTGTCCTTAGAGCTAAGCAGCTGCTATGGCTGCGGCATTCCCCACCTGCCTTTCAAGTTGGGATAGACTACAGCTGCTCTTCAACTTTAGAAGGAAAGACGCCCAGACCCCAGCCTGTAAAAAATCACAGACTGCAGCTTCTTCTCCAATTGGTCCCGCTTTCCCTGCACAGACTAAATGGGAGATCCGCTCCAGGTTTTCCAGCCAGCCCTGTCCCTAAAGTTTCAGCACCCGGCGTATAAGACGACCCCTGACTTTTGAGAAGATTTTCATAGGTTAAAAAGTCGTCTTATACGCCGGAAACTACGGTAATTACCACAGGATACACAGAAAAGTGTAGTAAGAGATAACAAATCTGTTTTAGTGGCTATGAATATGCATTTTGATAAAAGGGAGAAAAAAATGGTATATATATATATATATATATATATATATATATATATATATATACACATACACATACACACACACACACACACACACACACACCAGAATATAGAATCCATTAGATAGGATGCAGTAGGGATTCTTTTGTGTGAAGAGGATATTCAGGCAGTTCAGTGGGTTCAACTTTATACAGGAAGAGGGCAACAGAGAAGACTGTTTTTCTAATGAGACTGTTATTAATTCTGTTGGTGCTTGCTGTGATTTTAATCTGAGCGTTCAGATGTTATTTTCTTGAATTATTTCGAAAGACCTTCCCGTTAAAAATGCAATTTCTTTTCTCCTTGCTGTGTAGAGTGTGTTGTGGCATGTCATAAGTTTGTTGAAGTCAATGCATTGGGCTTGACAGTGGCTGCCCTTAGCAGCTATGACAGTAACATGCGTGCAGCGGCCTACCATGTCCTGAGTTCTTTTCGCACACATCTGGAAGCAGCTCGGTTTCGAGAGCAGAAACAGGTAGAGATGAGTTGACCTTTGTACCACTTAACAGTAAGACAAATTTTGTGGATTGAAATGAAATCCAGTCTATTCCAGTCATTTATATGGGGTCAATAGACTACCTGGGTTGTTAATTTTTTAAATTAAATCAAATCTCGAATCATGACTTAGAATGCTTATTTTTCCCTCTGTCAAATAGGTAAATGTTTTAGAGTACTTTGTAGTTTATCTGTCTTCTTGAAATTTGAGGTTGTGTATGAATCAACAGATGACCGAATCCAAATTGGGATGAATATTCTTTATGCAATTTTTAAATAAGTTTTTTATAATAGTATTTCTATTTTGTTATGCATCCGTGTCGATCTTCAGATGCTCTGATTTCAAGGAGTATGTTAGGGGTTATGATGAATAACAATTTATTTGCAGCAGCTCTAAAGAAAAATAAATATTCTATGAAAAATAGTTTTGTGGGTGCAATTAAATGTTCCTAAATGGAATTTTTAAATATCTTTTTCCAGTTGTTTTTCTTTTTCCTCTTTTTTGTAGTTGCTGTATCTTATGGACGTTGTACAAAATGGAATAAAACAACCAAACCTCAAATTTACTTTCCCTTTAACACTCTATATATCTAGAGTTGCCCAGCAAATACTGAAGCCAGGTATGATGGAACTTGATAGAGTTTTTGTCTGTAATTTTCCCATTCCATAAAAATAATGGAAATGTTTAAAATTCACAGACAAATGTGGAACAAATGGCCGTTCTCTATTTGAGATATCTGTGATAATGGCTGCATTGGAGAAAGGATAGTAGTGGAAAGGAAAATACAAGGAAGTTAATTCTATGTAAAGTATATATACATCAAATCAAATTAAGAAAATGAAAATTACAGTTGATACCTGTGATGTTTCAGATTTTTTTATGCATGAAGAAATTTTCATTGTTAAGATAATACAACATAAAATTCTATAATGTGCTTTGTAATTAATGTGAAACTGGGCAGTTTTTTCTTGCTGTAATATTCAATTTTGTGTTGTTTTTACAGAGGAACATATGTACACAAAGTTGAACAGATTTCTTCTATCCCACCAGTATTTGGATTTGAGAAAAGTGCCAGGATTTTTTCAACTTTTCTATAGTTTTGATTCAGAGGTAAAGAGACTCATGTGGAGATGTCCAGCTATCTTTTTTCATCTTCTTCTGCTACGTTGCTTAGATGTTATCATTCAACTACTTTCTTGCTGTTCTATTGCCATTTTAAACATGTTCTCCAGAAAGTCTCAACCTGAAAACCTTTGCAACTTGTGCATGTTTATTTGAGATAAGAAAAATGTGTAATATTGTTTTATATCCACATGCAACCAAAGGTAAACCTTCTGAGAGAAAATAGGTTTATTTCACCACAGAGGCAGAATTTTTATGAAAGACTTTAGGCATTATGGGTTGCTAATATTTATTTAGTTGAATGTGCTGATTCAAAGAAAGAGTTAAAATTAGATAAAATCATTAAATTGTAAGTGAAAAAATACCTGGTACCATGTTTCCCCAAAAATAAGACCTGGTCTTATATTTTCTTTGCCTCCGAAAGAGGCATTAGGTCTTATTTTCAGGGAATGTTTTTTCCACTGTCTTGCCTCACAGCACCAACATTCCTGTCCAGCAGGCACCTGTGTGGCCGCTGCCAGCCATTTCTTCTGTGGCTGCTCGCCGCCTCTGCTATCAAAATGGAGGCCAGGGGGGCAACAAAGGAGCCAACCCAGGGCTCTGTTCTGGGCTCCAGAGCCCTTTCCTCCTGAAGGCCTCTACTGGCGAAACAAAGGCCAGGGGGGATGACATGCGTGTCAACTTGGGGCTCCATTCTGGCCTCAGAGCCCTTTCCTGAAGGTGTCTGCTGGCAAAACAGAGTCTGGGGGCAGCGCACGCAAGCGGCAGCAAGCAGCCGCAGAAGAAGTGGGCCAGCAGCAGCCATGCAGGCTCCTGCTGGATGCGCTGTTAGTGCCGCTGCTGCGAGGTGAGGCAGGTGTTGGGGCATGGGAGGCCAGGCTATGTGGGCCCTGAGGTAAGCGGGTGCAGGGCGCGTGGGGCAGCTCCACCCCCTCCCCAGTCTACCTTGTCTCACCTCTTGGTGGCACCATGAACAACTAGACGGAATGGGCGGGCGGCCAACTGTACAGACTCTTAACCAGGGCTTATTTGGGGGATAAGGCTTATATTAGGCGCAGACGTAAAAATCAAGCTAGGGTTTATTTTCGGAATAGGTCTTATTTTCAAGGAAACACGGTAGTAGATCTGGAATTTAGGTTATATGGTTTAAGGATTTCTATTTTTTTTAGTCTCCTTTTTGAAGCACATCTGTTATCTGGACTGAAAGAATAATAATGTAATTTTGCTTGATTCCTTGATGCTTTATGTGTTTTCTTTGTTTTCTAGCACAAAATGGAACGTGAATGGGTTCTAGCTATTATTGGAGAAGGTCTCAGAGATAAAAACTGCTATCAGCTGTATGATTATCAAAGAATTTTCCATGTCATTCTGTCCTTCTTCCAGAGCCCCTTGTGTGATGAAGCAACACAGGTAAAACTCTTCTAAAAATAAAATGGTTTTCATTTCATTTAGAGCAGGAATGCCATTTACACTCTTATGCCAAGATGTCAATCTGAGTCTGTCACTGTAAATTGGAAGCTCTCCTATACATTCTGTAATAAATGTAACATTTGAAGGAAAAAATATAGAGACTTACCAAATGTTGTTGCAGTTAGTTAGATTTTTAAGTCTGGTATAGATTTTAAACTCTGCTGCTGCAGAGGGCTGTCATTCTGTGAAATGCTGTGGAAGATAGTGAAGAGAAGCCAGCGGGAGAAAAAAAGCAAATTTGTAAGGTTGCCTCCTTTCCACTCCTGTTTGGAGGAGGCCCCTTTGGAGCAAAAACCTGCCTTAAGCAGAAGGATATAATTAAATGAAACTTCAAAATTAGTTTGGATGAAAATATGGAGTCTACATGCTGACATTTATTGCCCTTTGCATTTTTTGATATATGATGTGCAAACTGTGTATTCAGGTATAGAATCTGCACAACATAAAAATAGTCCAGGAAACAAAAACTTCCAGAAAGCCTAATCTGAGATGGATTTACCAATATGTTTGGGCACACATGTGTGTACATGCACACACACACACACACACACACACACACACACTTCAATTGTAGTCTGCCTGAGCATTCATTATCCAAGACTCTTACATATCTATCTAGTTGCACTATATTGGCTTCTCTCTTACCGTATTTTCTGGCGTATAAGACGACTTTTTAACCCATGAAAATCTTTCTCAAAAGTCAGGGGTCGTCTTATACGCCGGGTGCTGAAACTTTAGGGACAGGGCTGGCTGGAAAACCTGAGCGGATCTCCCATTTGGTCTGCGCAGGGAAAGCGGGACCAATTGGAGAAGAAGCTACAGTCTGTGATTTTTTACAGGCTGGGTCTGGGCGTCTTTCCTTCTAAAGTTGAAGAGCAGCTGCAGTCTATCCCAACTTGAAAGGCAGGTGGGGAATGCAACAGCCAGAGCAGCTGCTTAGCTCTAAGGACACATTTGACTCAGGAACTGGGCGGGCTGGCTGGAAAACCTGGAGCGGATCTCCCATTTGGGAAAGCTTTAGAGTGAATTAGGAAAAGTTTAATCCACTTGCACTGTTTTATGTTTACATGTTTGATGATAAACACCCTTATGTTTATAAGTGACAGTTTTCCTACTAAGTACCTGCATGTCATAAGCATTTGAATTAAAATTACCATATTAAAATCAAATCTGATGTTTTTTAATTTTTATTTGGTGTGCGTTGAAAGAGGGGTAGTCTTATACGGCGAGCATAGCCCAAACCCTATAATTTAACAGGAAATGTAGGGGGTCGTCTTATACGCCCAGTTGTCTTATACGCCGGAAAATACGGTAATTGGTATGGTTGCTTCCGTAAGTGAAGTTCAACGTAGAAAATTTAATGAACACTGTGACAACTGCAGCAACATCACTTTATTTTCTTTTTCCCTAGGAAGTTTGATAGTATATGAACACAGATAATATGATAATTAGTATTTCTCCAAATACTCCAACCCTTATAACTAGGGTTGTATTCGAGCCACTACGGTATTATTAAAGCGTTAGATGCTATTCTGATCTATAGCATGGTGCTAGAAAACTCCCTTTTATCATCATCTTTTATTAATAGTGTCTTTTTGTTTTGTTTTGCCTTTCAGTATCAGATTCTGGAAATACTTCAAAATGCTGCATACATCACTAAAGCTGCTTATGAACTAATAAGGGACCATAGCCTTTTAACCTGGCTGTTGTCTGTTGTTGAGAAAAGGTACACAGAAATCTCTTTAGGTCTCTGAGCTAAGCAGGGATGTGACTGTGCAATTAATTTACACAATGGTTCAGGTTACATTTCCTTTCATAGATGCATGTTTTCTTCTTCATAGACTTTTTTATATAACTGAATAATGGTCAGAAAAATGACTTGGTACATTTATTAAAAGCTTAAGAAGTACTTCAGGGTCAAATAAAACCTCATTTCAAAATATGTTGCCTCTTTTAGAAATATCAGACGTCACTTAAAGCAAGTGATGTGTTCAAAATTTTATTTGTTAAGAGATTTTGAAGAATGTAATATTGTATAATTGAAATTAGTATAAAAGTAACTCTGGTAACTAATCTTGTATTACCCTGAATCATATTTTTTAACCCAAATTGTAAGAACTAATATTAAATTTATATAAAAGAAATTGAATTCAGATGTTCTAACTACTTTGTTAGTTCCTAAAAATGTGAGTTTTTATAATATAAAAAACATATAGTAATAAAATTAAATGTTTTCCTGAAATACTTGTCTTTTTTATTTCTAGGTTTCTAGAAAACAAGTTGTTAATACGTGTAATCTCCTTAATCCACACTCTCTGGAAAACTAATTTAGGAAATAAGCAAACTTCACTCAATTCATCTAGTCAATTGGAATTAAAAGAGAATCAGAAATTCCTTCCCATCCAGCTTATTAATGAATTTCTCCATGTTCTGCTCACACTTCTTAACCACATCCGGTAATTATTATCTATTTTTAAGGTGTTGTATAGTTATACTCTTTTGGCATATACTTTTCCTTTACAAAAAGAATTACTTTTTCATTGTAAACAAAGAGTAATATTTGTCGTCATAATCTACCCCAATCTAGCCATTAATTTTTTCTGCTGAAGTCAGGCCTGTCTTCCATAATTCATGCTTTGTATCATTTGAAATTTCTGCCTCACGTTGCTAAAATGTTTTTTTCTGGGCAATGACTACTGACTTAGGAGGCTTTTCTGAAGGCTGTGTCACATTAGTTTGGATCCTGTTAGCAAAACTGAATAGGCACAGGTGTTCTTTTGAGCCTTTGTTTTAGGTGGGCTTTTGACCTATCTTGACCAGCCCCCCCCAACAGATATTCTTATCTAACTGAGATGTTACATCTAATTTTACTTCTTATTGAACAATCAAATAAATGTATCTTTTATGGTCCTCCCCCCAATGTGTACACATTCCTAGGGGGAAAAATGGAAGTTGAGATTATCAGCTTTGCAATAGTTAAGCCACAAGGTGCCTAGGACATGAAAGGCTTTCTGATTCAGGAAAGGATGCAACTGGTGCACCAATTGGAGTTGCACAATTGCCTTTATGACCACAGCTGCCACCTGCTTACAGAGCATGAGCCCTAAATTGCATTGTTTAAAGATTGATCATTCCCAGATGCAGCGGGCCTTAATAATCCATGGCTTGGTCTTGGTAGGATTGAGTCAAAGTTGGTCCCTCCCCATCCAGGGAACAACAGATTCAGAAGCCGTAACAACTGATAAGTCATTAGCTCCAAGTCACATATTAATACTTAATCTTCTATAAGATTAATATATAGATACAGTGTTTATGCCATATTGGTAATGTTTTCCAATAATGTATAAATTATCCATCAAGTTTCTTCTTTTGCTTCATTCAGGAATGAGATTAACTATTTGGTGTCTAATAAAATCAACAGTGAGTTTAGTCATTATTTGTTGAAATCATAAATATTTTGTCCTAATTTTTGTCTCCTGTCTTCTGCTAAATAGAACCAACTTGGATCCTGTTGAGTTTATTCAGTTTTTCAATGTATTAAGTTCTGTATTGGAATACCGTACTCTGGTTATTGAAGCCTTCAGAGAAATGGGCAGATTCATTATAAATGAACATATCCTTTCAAACAATGATGTTTTGCTACTTTTGTACAAGTGGAGTATAATTAGTAAAGATATGGAGCTTCAGAATGACCTGCATGTTATTGCACAACAATACCAAATCAAAGAATTGCTTAGTAAGTATTCTCAAAGTACTTCAGAGTTGCTGTTATATCAATGTCTAGATTCAGCAAATGCTACAAAAACAGCCACTTATTCTGAGATTAAAATAGATTCCTGCATTTGTAATAACTCACAAATCAATATGTTTGCCAGATGAGTTACTCTAGAACACTGAATTCAGCAGGCATATATTTGAAAAAAATATCTCCTTGATTCATGATGGGGAATTAATTTGAATAGCTTCATGTTCGGCTTACTGAAAGTCAGTGTCAAAAGCTTTTTATATAACATAAAGGCATTGAAAATAGGGACATCATCAGTGTTTCGGTTTGCCAAAGATTAATTTAGGAAATGAAATACCTATGTAAGCACATTCTCTGATGAGGGAGGAATGATTGAGGAAGAACTGTGAGGGAGTTAAAATACTTTGAGAATAGGTAGGGATACTGTGTGTAAACAACTTCATATTGTGTAATGTGAACATGTATCTGATTCTATTTAGCTAAATTACTACCGTTGATTTTAAAGGCAAAGCGTATAAACCTTTGATGCATTTGATACAAATATTTTTGCTGCACAAAACAGGTGCTGTTCCAGAGATCTTGTTAGATATTAATTAACATTTGCTTTTTTAATAATTAAGGGGCAATACTTAACTTGCTGGTATTTATTTAATATGAAATCTGCTACTTTTTGAGGTAATTAGCATACTCAGTAGAAAGTTATTCTGCACGACAATATCTGTCGATTCATCTCTGCCTTAGTACTCATAATCAATTACTTATTGATTACCCTTATGCCATTGCTTATAAAAGGCTCTTTGCTTTTATCTAATTCAGAAAATACAGACAGGAACAAACCACGGTTACATTCGCAAGCATCAATCCGACTAGCTCAGAGAAAGAACAGAACTGAAATAGAGGCACCTTCAATCTCTGTATGGAAAGAAGTCTATTTAAATGAATGCAAAACTCTTCTGAGATCTGTTTTTATCCACTGGGAACCCATTTTACTGAAAATATCCACAAAATCTCCAACAGAGCAGAAAGGATATAGTAATCCAGAGCTTACATGCAAGATTGCTTATTTAGTATTTAGATGGCTTGTGACATCCCTCCTTGATGGCAACTTGAACATTCAGAATGTACTCCTGACTTTCTGGTGGTTTAAAAAATGTGCTTTTGAAAACAACTTTACATTGGATTATATTCTTAAAGATGGATCACTGAAAAGGGCTATATTTAAGCTTTATAGCAGTATCTGTAATGCCTCTGAAGTTGTGAATCTGAGTGATCTCTCTGTGCTTAATGGAATCATGCTCCATCTACTAGAATCTCAGGGCCTGACAGAAAATAATTTTCATGGGACAGTGAAAAAATTCTGCCTCACTGAAATGACAGAAGTGAACAAAGGTAATTTGTTTCCCCCCCCCCCCACAAAAATACTCTCTCCTTTCCCTACATGTTATCTTTGACATATGCTAAACTTCAGGTCTATTAACTTATAGCTATGAATAGAAATCATCAAACTGAAAAAGGCTGTTCTGCTTATGAAACCTTGGAATTTGCTATATATCATAGTACAAGTTAACATTTCTAGAAGATGAGTTACAGTCAAGGGCAAATAACAGTTCAGAACATTGGGTTTTAGCATAATTATATGCTAAATTATATGGTTTAGTATCCCAAAGGTGCTTTTTCAAAAGGCAACTGGACTTTGTTTTTCCTTGAAGACACTTCGCTTCTCATCCAAGAACTTCAAAAATAAAGAAGCTTCTTGGATGAGAAGTGAAACATCTTCAAGGAAAAACAAGAAAGTCCAGCTGTCTTTTAAAAATGCATCTTTGGGACAACTGTGACCTGGATGACTAAGAATCTCCATAGATATCTTTAATATCTTTAAAACTACAATGTACAGTAATATATAAAAGTTTGAGTCTTCAGGTACTAGTTTTTCTGCTACTTTAAAGTCAAGGCAATACTAGTAGCTATTCAAATATTAATTGGGTGGTTGAAGTTATAACTGGAGTGGGTGGATTCTACTGGAAGATGAGATATTCCATGTCAGATCTTTTGCAGACTAAATTGAATCTACAAGAGAGATGCTCAAATACTAATAACTAGGAATATCTAAATTAGGCATGTCCAACCTGCCAGATGCAAACCACATGTAGCCCTGGACAGCTAGTAACGCAGGCCCACAAGACCATAAACTTCGTGTGGTTTATACACATTTAATATTAAATAAGAGCCTTGGTGGAGCAGTGGGCTAATGCCTCCTTAAGTAACACCAGCTGCCTGCAATTAAGTGCAGGTTCGCATCCCACCAGGCTCAAGGTTGACTCAGCCTTCCATCCTTCCGAGGTAGGTAAAATGAGGACCCAGATTGTTGGGGGCAATAAGCTGACTTTGTAATAATGCCGCTTGGGGTGTGTGTGAAAGCCCTAATAAGCAGGCATATACATAGAATGAAGGCTACTGCTAAGCTTGTAAGCCGCCCTGAGTCTTCGGAGAAGGGTGGGATATAAATGGAATTAAAATAAAATAAAAAATAAAATTAACTATATTATATATTTTATATGTGGCCCAAGACAATTCCTCTTCACACAGTGTGGCCCAGGTAAGCCAAAATGTTGGATATCCAGGATCTAAATCATTCTCAGTGCAAGCCATTCTCAGTACAAAATAAAAAGGGTCAATTTCAATCAAGGCAGAAGTATGCTGGGAGAAGCACATGAAAAGCCAAGACATCAGTAGCTGAGGGGAGGGAAACTGATGGGGACAATTCGTGAGGGAAGGCACTGAGAAAATTGAGGAGCAGACCAGAGAGATAAGCTGTTGGGATTTTCTAAGAAGTGAGAGGATGGGAGATAGCATATATAAGCCTTGTCTCACTCATCTAAATTTTGCTTTGCATGAAACTTGGAAGAATCAAAGTTTTATGGGTTTTGGCCTGACATACCCTGACAGAATCTCTGCAGTAGGATAGGTTCTTTCAAGTTTGAAACAAAGTTGTTTTCCCACATTATGCATACCCCTTTTGTAACTTTTCATTTTCTTTTTCCTAGCTGCAAGCCTTTTCCTTACTTCAATTTATATTGGAGACATTTGGCTAGGAGCAAGGCAACCAGACATGTTTATGAGACACATTAAACTAATATGTGGAGCAACTGATGCCGAAGGAAATGACAAAAAAAGGTTGGAATTTGAAGACTCGATGGTTTCTCTCTGCAAAGACATATACTCATCTCTAAATCTTCATCCTCACTTTCAGTCTTCAACTCAAACATTTGTCAACTTTCCTATCTTGAAATTAAAAAAATAAAAACCATTGTGTAAAATCCTACAGAAATTGTTTTAAAAACAATGTCTATTTTCCTACTAATAGTACTACAATTGTATGTTATAATAGGCATGATTTCAAATAAACTCATATTTTTTTCAGAATTTGGCAAAGCTGGTATCAGATGCTATTTTTGTATGTTTTACACTGCTGGAAAAATAATGAACAAAACATTGAAGTTAATAATTTTGCAGTAAACAGAGTAATATTTACTGCTGTATGAAATAAAGATGTCCATTAGAACTGCATATGCTTTGAAAATGGTTTTAGAAATAGTGTTTTGTTATATGCAAGAATAGAGAAACAACCTCATTTTAAATCAACTGCATTTCTTTTCAAGGTTCTGTTTTAATCACATTAAAAGGTGACAGTGTTTTAATGGGGTGATCTTTTAAGAGCACTAAGTATCAGGTTCATCATGTAGAATTCTGAGAAAAAACATTCTGAATTATTTTTGAAGCATATACAGCCCTAGTATGTGTACTTCTATACTCCAAAGGAATTTTTCCTTCTCTGAAGCTTCTAAAATGTCCATAAGAACAGTAACCAATGTTGAAATAGTTTTCTTTAATCATATCACTACATAATTTCATGTGTAAATACTGTAACTACTGTTGAGTATTCATTTCTTGTCAGAAATCTGTCCTGTTTTAGAAAGCTTATAACTGTGTCCATAAAACCCTAAAATAATTGAGGTTTTACAGAAATTGCTTCGGCTAAATATGATTTCTCAGCTGCACTAACAGAAGCCATTCCTTTAATTCAAAAATACACAATGCACAAGCTTCGTACAATCCCATATCTGGATCCAGAAAAGGCTGAAAGAAGACAAAACCATAGTAGTGTCAAGATTATACTTTGTTTTATGTTGGCTTTGTCATGTTACCAGGCTAGTCTGTCATATCTATTTACAAGGAATTATCTGCCACATCGTTTTACAAAATTGCTTAGCTATTTTCCATAAGGGTGTAATGAAGTCTGACTTATGTTATGAATTAATTTATTGTTATATTTATTAATATATATTAGGATTTTTGAGAAAAAAACAGAAGAAAAAAAGGGGGGCCAAAAAAGGGAAAAAATGAAGTGAATCATAAGAAATTTACAAACAAATCAAATTGACTAATATTAAATTTATTAAGATAAACATTTTCAATATTCGTTTTATATAATTGAGTATCCTACATGGTTATATTTAAAATCCAAGTAATATATACACAGTAAAATGAGCATATTATAAATCAGAAAATATAATGAATAATAGCAATTTCTGTTGAAACAAATCACTAAAATTTGGAATATTATCACTGCTAAAAGAACTGAAATTTTGGATGTGGTACAAACTCACATATGATTTCCAAGTTGAAGTACATTCTGCGTCAGATTTACTTTAGAAATATGAAAGTTATTTTGGACATAGAGGTATACTCCTACAGCTTAATTAGCCATTATTCTGAGAATGAATTCTGTGTACTTTTCTATCAGAAGTGTAAAGAGTCCTTGCAGCAATTAACATGTACAAAGCTGCTCCAGTGTATTTTGTGGGGATATAAACCTCGATAATATTTAATTAAATTGGTTGGAAAGGAAACTAACCTTTTATAAATTGTTTCAATCCATTAGAGATTGTTTTTCAGTGTTGTTGAGTTTTGCAGCATTGCTACCAAATATGGAAAAATGATTCAACCTGATTATTATATTTCCAGTAATTCTTAGAAAATGAACTATACCTGTCATTGGAAAATTTTGCCCAACACTATTGTATACATTGCATTACAGAAACAGAAAAAATGTTTTTAAATTTTTATAATAATGCTGCTTCTAATAGATGATATATTCTATGCAGATAAAAGGCTGTGCAACTTTAATGTTCCATGTTTGTATTTTAGAAAGTGAGTAATTTATAATATAGAACCACTATATTTTGTTTCACTGAATCTCAGACATAACTACTTTTTAATTAGTCTTAAATATTGTTCAATCACGATTTATTTTCAATTAGGACAAAAGTCAATCTGCAGATTCAGCCAGGGTTTTTTTACAACAATCATTGTGTATCGTGTAAAAATACAAGTAATGTAATATTTCTAGTAGTAATTCAGTAGAGTAGAGCACCTGATTTTGGTTTTGTTCAATTTCCTAAATTATTTGAAGCATGATTTTGAGGTACTAAACTGTATACGTAAAGTTAACAAAAGTTTGTCTCATCTATGTATATAAATCATTTGATATTTTTTTTGAAATTAAATTGTGGATTTCATATTTATTTTCTGTTAAATCTACTCTTTTGTATTAGATACTACAATGATTGTTATATAACAAAAAAGCCAAAGTATTTTTTTAAAAAAGAATGATTAAATGTTTTTTTACAAAGGTATTCCTCCTAGCACATTGTATTATTTTAATATGTAGCAGGTTTCATATTTCACTTGTGAGAAGGTTTTACACTGAATTGTCCATATGGTGACATGGTAACCTATTATTTGAACATAGCCCTTCAATTTCTTCTCCTTGGTTATCAATAGATGTTCGTACAGTGTCATTATTAACAAGATTTTGATGAATAGTTTCTGAATAACTCCATGGAAACTTCTTGGATCCTCCAGACCTGGGAACAAAATTGGCTAAATTAAATTTGACTGTCTTTAAAGTATTGTCAGGTCATATGGGAGATCAATAATAACCGATAATCAAATTTCATGTAATAAATTTATTGGCTCAAACTGGGGATTTCAACTGCAAGTTTTTAATAACAATGTCTCTATAATGTTTAGTCCCAATAATATTTCTTTGGTCAGTGCCCAGCAATACAATATTTATCTGTATGGAACTATTGCTCATTTTCTGAGAGGTTGTCTATGTGAGATAGGTTATAAAATCAATGTATTCTGTAAATTATAAAACACTACCTCAAAGATGTATAAATTGCAAGTACATATGCATTCTTCCCACAAAAAATGATGTAAAAACTCATTTTTAGAAGTTTTGTAAAACATAATCTTTAAAACAACAGCACTAAATTTGGCAGATTAGATCCAAATTTATTTCAGTTTACTTTAGTTAAAACTAATCTTCTAACTGAAGTAAATTGACATGAATAAATTTGGATCTAACCTGCCAATTTTGTAGAAGGTAGGAAGTGAGGAAGCTTATAGGCATCTGATAGGTCTGCAGTATTCAGTAGATACCCTTCAATATCTTTTCTTGAGGTTCAAACAAATTTCTTTGGTTATTGGCCACATTTCCGATACCAAATGCATGTGATAAATATACAAATTGCTTGGGTTTATTTGTTTGCATCTTGAAATACTCTTAAGCATCGCAAGGATTTTACCATCATTAAGAGGTGCTGAAAAAGTCTTTTCAGAAAAACTGAAATCCAGTGGTGGGATTCAAATATGTGAACAACCGGATCTGTGCAGATACGTTTCTGGAAGTCCATTCTGGGCTTGGGCAACAAAAAATTAGCTACCAGTTCTGCCGGACTGGTGCGAACTGGCTGAATCCCACCACCGTTTAAAACCAGTGGTTTATTAAATCATATGTAAGTTGGGGAGACATAGCAATATTCCAGTACTTGAGGGGCTGCTACCAAGAAGAGGGGGTCACGTTATTCACCAAAGCTCCAGAGGGCAGGACAAGAAACAATGGTTCGAAACTGATCAAAAGAGAGAAGCAACCTGGAATTAAGGAGAAACTTCCTGTGAGGACAATTAACCAGTGGAACAGCTTGCCTCCAAAAATCATGGGCGCTCCATCACAAGATTTTTAAGAAGAGGCTAGACAGTCACTTTGTCTGAGATGGTATTCTGTTTGAGCAGGGGGCTGGACTAGAAGACCTCCAAGGTCCCTTCCAGCTTCTATTTTCAGTGTATACCATTTTTTCTAAAGCTGTACAAACTTTATAACTACAAAACCATTTGTAGAATAAAAGATATTTCACTCACTTCATGGATGTTGTACCAGATCGAGACATGTAGAACAAAATAAAGAAGAGAAATGCCACAAAAGAAACAAGTCCAATCCAAAAGCCTATGACAATTGAATCTGTTGAAAAATAAATTAGAACTCTTCAAATAAATATAAATATCAGCATATTTATATACATGTAATATACATGGCCTTTATTGTTTAATTATTCAAGAGGTTGTCTTCAGTGCTATATTTAAAATGTATGCAACATTTCCACTACAAATGGAAACTATCATCCGCAGTTTGGCTGAGATTTACTGAGATCAGTAAGTATTAAGGTGCAGTAGTAGTGAAAGTGAAATGTTGATTTTGATAGTCTTAAATATAACTAAAGTTGCAGGTGCATGCCCAGCTACATTCAAGAGATATTTTTCTAGTTCAACCCATTAAAATTAAATACATTTTTATTTAAATAAAACATGCTTAGGATCTATTTCCTTTGTATTCCAGGTGTAACGCTGGCCATCAAAAATCTGCTTCCATGAAGGCAGGGACCATTACATTTATCTCCATCCCTAGAATTCAAGGATCCCTGAACTAGATTTCTCCTACCCTGTCTAAGATATTTCTATCTGAATGATCACCCTTTCATTTAAGGGGAGATAAAACCAGGGCTTTTTTTCTCATAGAACGCTCAGAACGGAGGTCCGGCACCTTTTTTGGGTAGGCAAGGCGGGTTGTATGACGTGTGAGTTCCGGCACCTTTTCTTTTACAAAAAAAGCACTGGATAAAACATTTATTCCTACATAGTGGAAAGAACAGCAGTACTTACATCTGTTGGCTTTCAGATTACTTGCATCAACTGGAGGTAAATCAAAGTAATCCAGGTAATATTCATAAGGCACAGTATAATTTGTTGCATTAGTCATTTCAGCAGTACAACCAAGGTAGCTTTGGACTCTTAATAGATCCAGCACAAAACTAGTGTTTCCATAATGTCACGCTGTAAATGTGTGA
This sequence comes from Vipera berus, assembly GCF_964194415.1. NCBI lineage: Eukaryota > Metazoa > Chordata > Lepidosauria > Squamata > Viperidae > Vipera > Vipera berus. The sequence continues at coordinate 52,687,205 of NC_138206.1, read as the reverse complement.
ATAATTTTTCATCTGACATCCTTAATTACCTTGAGATAGCAGAACTATTCAGGCTGACCTTCATTTCTGCTGTAACAGCTGCCAAATGCTAGAATGACACTGAATGCCTCTTGCTTTTAAGTATGAGCCATGGCCCACTGTTATTGTTTGTGCTAGAATCTAATGCCAACAGTACAAAACTTTTTGCATCCAGATTGTTAAAACAACTGTTTCAACTCATTTTAGAGTATCAGATGCTGCTTGTCAAGTCTCTTGATAGAAATTTGACAGGAAAGGACAAGGGTTACATAATAGATTTTAGTTAAAATCTTCCATTTTGGGGGTAGGGTTTGGGCGATTCTGCTACCCGAATCCCAGTAAGTATAAACGTCTGAGAGGCCCAGCAGGGTCCCCACGACTACCTGTAACACACGTTTAGGCTTTATCACAGGTTTCTTTTCTTTTGTTTTTTTATACATTTACGTGGGGTTTTTTAAGAGTACAGTAGGGTACCTCTTTACTCTCCTACCATCTGGTAGGAGATATAGGAATATAGCCAGCCGTACCAACAGGCTGAAAAATAGCTTTTATCCGTGGGCTGTTAGGCTTTTAAATGGGACATAATCTTATGCAGAATTGACTTGGGAGGCCGGTGTGTGGTGTAGTTGGTTCACATGGTGTGGTAGGATGGAGGGTTTGTTGTCACTGTGTGTTGGGGGGAGAGAGCACGGGGGAAGGCTCAGCTAATCTCAATGTACACATGTTGTACTTTGACAATAAAGGTTTATTTATTTATTTATTTATAGAACAGTACAGTCTAAATGCTAGCCGCGATTCAGAACTAAATGAAACTGGCGTCCGTATTTCCCGTTCTTCAGGCGAAACACGCTCGCAAACCACCAAGCTCAGCGCTTAAGCCGTTCGCGTTCAAAGAGCTTCCACCGCGAATCCATCAACGGAGGCCTTTCTAGGTGTGTGGGGGGGTGTGTGTGCGTGCGTGAGTTAGTGCGCACGCGCGCAAATCCTCCCGCCCTTCTCTCGCCCCACGACTGTTTCTGCCTCCTCTCCTTGGGAAAGAAAACGAAACAACCTCGTGGCGAGGGGCCGCCCATTATTTTCCGGTATTGAGGCAAGAGAGGAGGCGGAGTTCGGCGCGAGCGGCTTGGGGGAAAAAATGGCGGCCTTCCCATTTGAAGAAAGCTCTCTGCCGGTGGAAACGTTCTGTGACAAAGTAGGGCCCGAAAACCAGGAAGGGCCGGGTGCAGAGGACCTGCCTATGGTATTCCTCTGCGCCGGGTGCAAACGGCCTGTAGGAGACACGCTCAGCTGGGAGACTAACGACGAAGACACCAATTGCATCCTGCTTAAGAGTCAGTGGGGGCGGGGGGGAGAAACGCGCGCGGCTACCTAGCAACGCCGCGCGCCGTTGGTGGAAATGCTTTTCCCGCGCGCAGCGGCCAAAGGCTTCCCGCCATTAACGTCTTTCTCGGGTTGCGTTTCTGTGTTAACAACGTAGTACAGGTAGTCGTCGACTTACAGCAGTTCACTGAGTGACCGTTCTGGAAAAAAAAAGTGACTTACGTCCATTATCACCCTTACAACCTTTGTAGCCTCCCCGTGATCGTTGTCTGATCAAAATCCAGACGCTTCGCAACTGGTTCGTACTTACGACGGTTGCTGTTGCCCAAGGTCATCTGGTGGGTTGCCTTTTGCAAACCTTTGTTTGGACAAGCCAAATCAATGGGGAAGCCAGATTCACTTAACAGCCACAGTTACCAACTTGTCAACTGCAGTGATTCATTCAACAACCCTGGCAAGAAAGGTCGTAAAATGGGGCAAAATTCACTTAACAAATGTCTCAGTTAACAACATGTTTTTGAGCTCAGTTGTGGTTGTAAGTTGAGGACTACCTGTAGTCAGCAACAGTCTCTTCTAGGCTAAACTCCTCTCCCTCAGATTATTTAGGTTTCTTTTTTTTCTAAGAACTTGATAATGTTTGTTGATTGTTGAACTTCAGTTGCGGAATCCCAAAACCAAGTTAAGTTGCAGTTTGTTGCTGCTATTGAATTTGTGATCTGCCACAAATTTCATGTTCAACAGAGCTGGTTTATCTGTTGCTTAGGTTGCATATGCTGTTTCACTGCATTGTATTGTTTTTTTTTTTACTCACCTTTAGTTTTCTATGTTACATATTCATTTGAATGGAATATAAATGCTTTAATTGTTAAAACAAAAGCTTTATTGTCTTTCTTGGCTCGAAGACTATCATACAATCTTGACATTGCTTTCTGTATTCTTTGGTTTATTAAAGTGGCCTGCCTTTTTAAGAGAACATTTTGTTTCTGCTGCTTTGATGTGTACCTTTCACATTTCAGGTGTTACGCTCAATGTCTCAGTACACAAAGAGCAAAAACTTTCAAGCCAGGCAGGTGAAACTGGCTGGTAAGTTATGATTAGAACTTCAGAATGAAAGTTATAATTGACCTACAGCAAAACTTCATGTTGGTGTAGCTGATTACTTTTGATCAAAGTGGGTTTTTTTGTTTGACATGCCCATGTAGTTTAATAGTAACCATATTTAGATGCGCTACTGTTTAATTTATCTGAATCCAGCAAACTAATAGTAATATTTGTGTTAGACCAATTCAGTATCACAACATAGTACATTTTTTTCATTTTTTTTGAAATGAGGCAAGAGGAAGGAAAATGGGAGATCAGACCCTGAATGTGAGGATAAAATCTGTAAGATTATGTCTGTTTCTTCAGGAACTTTCAGTATTATTTGCTTCATTTGCAGGAAATCTAAATTAGAGCACATTATTAAAAATCTGATGTTTTGCTTTACAGTATTCTTGAAACGTTGTTTTGCTCTGGCTGCAAGATGAACCTTGGAAACATTTATAGATGTACCCCAAGACATCTTGACTATAAACGAGATTTGTTTTGCTTAAACATAGACTCTCTAGAAAGGTAAGTGAACCTACAGTGAAACTTGCTAATCACATTTTCCTTATATTCTCTTAAGTAGACTTGGTTACTTTGGAAATTTAACTTCTTCAATTACAGATTTTTATTTTGCTTCAAAGGCAAATGGAATGTTTTAGGTCTAATGGAATATTTATTACCTATTGCTTTAAATTTATGAAGCATCATTTTTTTGTGCTACTGCCTTGTGGAAGAAGAAAAGTACAGGTAAAACTCAAAAAATTTCATGCAAAAGTTCATTTATTTCAGTAATGCAACTTAAAAGGGGAAACTAATATATGAGATAGACTCATTACATGCAAAGCAAGGTAGTTCAAGCTGTGATTTGTCATAATTGTGATGATTATGGCTTACAGCTCATGAAAACCCCAAATCCACAATCTCAGAAAATTAGAATATTGTGAAAAGGTGCAATATTCTAGGCTCAAAGTGTCCCACTCTAATCGGTTAATTAAGCCGTAACACCTGCAAAGGGTTCCTGAGCCTTTAAATGGTCTGCCAGTCTGGTTCAGTAGGAATCACAATCATGGGGAAGACTGCTGACCTGACAGTTGTGCAGAAAACCATCATTCACACCTTCCATTAGGAGGGAAAGCCTCAAAAGGTAATTGCAAAAGAAGTTGGATGTTCCCGAAGTGCTGTATCAAAGCACATTAATAGAAAGTTATGTGGAAGGGAAAATGTGGAAGAAAAAGGTGCACAAGCAGCAGGGATGACCGCAGCCTGGAGAGGATGGTCAGGAAAAGGCCATTCAAAAGTGTTGGGGACTTTCACAAGGAGTGGACTGAGGCTGGAGTCAGTGCATCAAGAGCCACCACACACAGACGGACCCTGGACATGGGCTTCAAATGTTGCATTCCTCTTGTCAAGCCGCTCCTGAACAACAAACAACGTCAGAAGCGTCTTACCTGGGCTAAAGAAAAACAGACCTGGTCTGTTGCTCAGTGGTCCAAAGTCCTCTTTTCTGATGAGAGCAACTTTTGCATCTCATTTGGAAGCCAAGGACCCAGAGTCTGGAGGAAGAATGGAGAGGCACACACTGCAAGATGCTTGAAGTCCAGTGTGAAGTTTCCACAGTCTGTGTTGATTTGGGGAGCCATGTCATCTGCTGGTGTTGGTCCACTATGCTTCATTAAGTCCAGGGTCAACGCAGCTGTCTACCAGGAGATTTTGGAGCACTTCATGCTTCCTTCCGCAGACGAGCTTTATGGGGATGCTGACTTCATTTTCCAGCGGGACTTGGTACCTGCCCACACTGCCAAAAGCACCAAAACCTGGTTCCATGACCGTGGGATTACTGTGCTTGATTGGCCAGCAAACTCGCCTGACCTGAACCCCATAGAGAATCTATGGGGCATTGCCAAGAGAAAGATGAGAGACATGAGACCGAACAATGCAGAAGAGCTGAAGGCCGCTATTGAAGCATCCTGGTCTTCCATAACACCTCAGCAGTGCCACAGGCTAATAGCTTCCATGCCACACCGCATTGAGGCAGTAATTGCTGCAAAAGGGGCCCAAGCCAAGTATTGAGTACATATGCATGCTTATACTTTTCAGAGGTCCGATATTGTTCTATGTACACTCCTTGTTTTATTGATTGCATGTAATATTCTAATTTTCTGAGATTGTGGATTTGGGGTTTTCATGAGCTGTACGCCATAATCATCACAATTATGACAAATTACGGCTTGAACTATCTTGCTTTGCATGTAATGAGTCTATCTCATATATTAGTTTCCCCTTTTAAGTTGCATTACTGAAATAAATGAACTTTTGCACAATATTCTAATTTTTCGAGTTTCACCTGTACATCAGAAATGGCCCTCATTTTTGTTTGATTTCAAGTGTTGAGATTCTTTCATTTCTTCTTTCTCCCTCAAATATATCCATCTCTTTATGAAAAAATATGTCTATATAAGTTCCAGAGATAAGGAGTTAATTTTTATATTAGTTCTTCAACATTGTTGACACTGTGTATATATTATTTACTTAGAATTCTGGTGTTTGCATCATTCTAATCACAATAGTTTTTCCTTTTTAAAGTTGTTGGTTCTAAATCTCAGTGTGGGACTAAAATAAGAGTCATCTTCAAATGAAAAAAAAATAAGTTTAATAGTACATTTTTCCACTAATGTCATTAAAACACAGCTCACAGAATCTTATGCCTTTTAATAAAAATGTAATAAATGTTAATCAAAATATGTTGGAAAGATGCTTCTACATTCTTTGTGATTTTTTGCTACCATAGATTAACACAACTGTCCTGCAAATCTCCATACTTGGGTGGGAATCAGTCCTCTGTATTTTCAGAAACACTTGGCCAATAAATATTCTTAGTGAACAGGTTAAAACAATGTTACAAGGGTCTTCTGAACATTCTTTTAAAAATGACATTGAATTGATTGATCATTTACTTATGTTTTGAATTCATAAGATTCATTAGTATATTAGTATTAATTATTACTACTACAGAAAAATGAGAACTGTTTTTTTTCCTTAATCACTGTCATTGACGGATTTTATTGCAGTAAGTACTATAGTCATGATTGTTCCCATAAATGATTGTTATGCTACTTATAACTATAAATGTCTAAGTTATACCTTAGGGTCATCAGAACAAAAAGCTGACATTGATGAGGAACCTCTCACGCTTGAAAGTCGAGCTAGTTTAGAAGAATCGTTAGGAAGGGTAAGATAATTATTCTGTATTTATATTTTGCCTTGTATCCTTATTTATTTAGATGTATTATGATGGATTCTTAAAATCTTTTATTCATACATAAGTAAAATCATTCTGTCAATAGCAGCTAAGGGAAAATTTGGGTGAAAAAGAAATACATTTCTTTATTCTTTCCTGTGTACTTTGAATGAAAATATAATTGTTTTTCTGATTAAACATATATTAGCACTAGTTTTATATGTTCATGCAACTGTTTAAACTTTTTGCACAATGCTCGTTTTAGACCAATGTATCATGCAGTTCCAAATCCCTGTTATATCAATTACAAGATATGGGAATGAAAGGTAGTGTCCACTCTGAGTGTCCTCAGATTGTACTGATGAAGTAGGAGAAAAGTGATATATTAAATTGATTTTTAAAATTGTATTTTTAACAGGCAGAAACAATACTGAAAGCATTAGAACAACGGTTATCTGCAGTGGAATCAAGTTTTGCAGTGCTTCACAATATTGGCTGAAAAATATGACTTGCTGACACATTCGTAAAATTGTAAACTCTTGTAAAATTGTTGGATTACTGCAAGAGTCTAGTCACAAATTATAAAACTACTCAGTCTTCTAGTTAAGAATATAGACACTTGAGAACCAAAAAGAAAATCTTTGAGAAGTTGAAGAAATTTCTAGGAAATCTTGTAAATACGCCCACGTTGGTCATTTACAATATTTTTAATCTCAGATATTCTAAATAATTGAAATACCAATAATCTTGTCTGTATTTTTGACCTTTCTGTTTTGTATACAACATTCACTTTCTTACTTTGGTTGGCGGCTTAGATTGAATGTACATACTTTGAAATATTCAAGAATAAAAAACTCTTCCAGAAAATTCAAACTAACATGGCAAGAAATTCTTAACTAAAAAGAAAACATAGAAATAAATTGGCTGTATTAGATACTTTACAAAATAAAGTGTCAAAAGTTATATAATTTAAAGGTTTGTCATTGTATTTTAATACAGTGTTTTTTAATTGTTTAGAATTGTTTTTTAATATCAGGAATGTTCTTTAAAAATCAAAATACGTGAATGCAGTGATGTAAATGTTTCAGTAAAAAAAAATATAGTTGAACTGGAATTTAAAATTCAGTTAAGTTTTATTGTAAGTCTTTGTGCTTATTTATTACTTTATTCTGTAATGAAGAATAGAATAGAAGCTACATGTAGTTTGCCACACTGAAATGCCTTTTATGTTCCAAATAAATCTAGGGATTAGTCATCACAGATTTCTCATTATGTTGTAGCACATTTTGTTCATCTAAATAGAACACATCATGCTGGTTTGTCTTTATTTTTCTTCTTTAGAAATGGAAAAAGCAGCTACTATTCATCAAGCTATAATTTGATACATAAAGTATGTACATGTGCTTGTATATTATGTATGGATAGAATAGGGTATGTTGAATAAAACAAAATCTGTATTGACATGATGTTTTACACCGCTTTGCTGCTTCAATACAAAAAAAAATGGCTAACCATTGCCAATTAGGTTTAAAACTGTAGAATATCGTACAGGAATAACAAACCATCTAATACTTCCAGAACAGGTAAATTTACATAAATTCTATTTCCAAAATCTATAGAAAAGCTAAGATTTAACTGCTGTTTGAAATGTTGGCAGAGATGAAGCTCTTTGTACAAGCATTTTGTTTCGGATCCGAATCAGTTACAAAAATGCATTATGCTGGTGTCTTTATTTAGAAACATGAAATTTATAACTAGGCTAACATTCCTGATCTTTTTTGTTATTAGAGAGAGTCTAACAGCGTCTGGGAACAATACAAAGGGATAACCTATAAAATCAATTACATTTTTTTTAAAGGCAGCAAAAGCTTGGTACCTTATAAGCCTGTTAATAGCAGGAGTTTGAAATTTTAACCATGTTTCCTATTGTTACTCTTCTACCTGTTAAATTAGAAGTGCATTCTTACTGCTCCATTGGAATGACCCTGATTGCACTGAGTAAATTGTAATAATTAGCATGCACTGAATCATAAATCTAATGATTGGAATATATCAGTTCAGCTTAAAAATAGATATAGAGAGACATGCATTTTTAAATATGTTAATATAAATTCCAAGATGTGTGGGCAGAAATCGTCAAGGGTAACCATGCATGAATTTTAATTGTTTTCATGGATTGTTTTCATCTTTTTCACCCATTGTACCACTTTTAGGATATGGCAACATCCAAGTACCACCCAAAAAAACCCAAAAAAGAAAAAAGTGATGAAGAACAAGTAGTCCTCGACTTACAACAGTTTGCTTAGTGACTGTTCGAAGTTACAATGGCACTGAAAAAAGTGCCCCCCAAGCCACAGCCAAGCAAGACGCCTGCCCGCCTGGCAGCATTCTTCCTCCTGTCCGAGGTTTTCATTGTTGTGAGCATTTCTGTTGAGGATTGGCAGTGGGGGTGTTTGGTTTTTATTCGCCCCGTCTGCTGGGTGGTTGCAGCAGGTTTTGGTCATTTCCCATGACCCTGGGACACTGACCATCATAAATATGAATCAGTTGCCAAGCATCTGAATGTAAATCACAAGACCCTGGAGATGCTGCAACATTCCAGCTGATCGGCACTTCTGGGCTCAGAAGCGCCGGGATCAGCACTGAGCTCCAGCTGGAGCCTGGCGCTGATCCTGGCGCTTCCCCTGAGCCCTGACAGCCCCGAAAAAGCACTGATCCTGGCACTTCCGCTGAGCCCTGATAGCCCTGCAGCTCCAGCCGTCTCTCGCTCAGGCTTGTGCGATGCTGCCACTGTTTCAGCTCATTCCCCTCCCCCGCTACCACTTTTCTAGGATGGTTACGTACCACCTGCCAGGTGCCAATGTACCACAGGGGTTACCCGTACCACTTGTTGAAAAGCCCTGTTTTAGAGGGTGGTTCGTGTTAGTTTTTGTTCCCCCTTTTCATCCCAGAGATTAACTAAATCTGTGCCAAATGTTAGGACAGGGGTCTTCAAACTTGGCCCTTTTATGACTTGTGGACTTCAACTCCCAGAATTCCTCAGCTAGCATGCCTGGCTGAGGAATTCTGGGAGTTGAAGTCCACAAGCCATAAAAGTGCCAAGTTTGAAGACCCCTGTGTTAGGATATACTTGTACTGACTGCTGGAAGCTTTTTAAAATGTACACAGGAGTGATAATATTTTTATCCCTAATGTGAGATGATAACAGCCAAGTTTTGAAAGGTGGTAAATGATTTGCTATTTGTTCCCACCATAAACAGCAATCATTGTAAAAGGTTTCTTAGGAAGACATAAGAGTGCATTCAGATGTCCTGCACAGATAACAAAATAGCTGCAGTATTTGTTCTGATAGAATTAGATTGACATTTTATTAGGAAGTCCATTTTGCTGCATGCTTTCCTTAATATCCAAGCAAGATAGCATGTTCAAACTTTGGTCTCTTTAAAGTTACTAGTTTTTACCTGAGAATTAGATCTTTCCTCAAGGTCATCTCTCTGAAGCTATTCCAACCAAAAGAGGGGAAAGGCAAGGCGGTATACTATCCCCCTTTTCACTTTCTACATTAATCCAATAATACAGCTGCTCAGTGCTTTTTTTGTAAAAGAGAAAGGTGCCGGAACTCACACATGTCATACAACCCTCCCTGCGTACCCTACAAGGTTCCATCCAAAAAAGGTGCCGGAACTCCGTTCTGAGCGTTCTATGACAAAAAAAGCCCTGCAGCTGCTCATGGTCCCTGCTCATCATTTTCCTGTTTTGACGGAACCAGTGAGTTTTGGCACTTTTATATGCAGATTATATGGTTCTCGTGTCCATTTCTCAGATAGGAATAAGGACACTTTTTTTTCTGCCTAGAAGATTATTAAGGAACAAAAAACAAAGAGTTCTAGCATTTGCTTGGCACCACCATAAAATGGCACAGGTGACAATTAACGGGACTCCCAATTGAGCATCAATAGCTTGGAGTGCTGCCGGACAGCAATCTTATCTTGGAATGCACATCTTTTCTACTAGGCTAATGGTGTTAAGGCTAGTTTCAGAACTATTCAATGTTTTTAGCTGTGTTTTATGTTTCTCCTTATTTTGTATGCTGCCCAGTGTCCACTGGAGTTGGATGACCAATATAAGGTATTAGTGGCCAAGGCTATGCTTCAGCTTCTGTACCATACTTAGGCATTAAAAATACCAGATACACTCAGTGCTTCAGGCCTTCCCTCTGCTTGCAAAGCTTTTTGCTGCAGTTCTTGTCCAGGCCTCCATTTGCAGAGAACAGAGGCCTAAAGTACTGTGAGATCAGGCAAGATGAGTGGCAATAGGCAGGGCGAATTTTGCAGAGCCTCTGCAGTCATTCGTAAGTGTGAGTGACTGCTGTGGTGCTGCAACATTCGTAATTTTGGGACTTGGGGGAGGGGTGTTAGGTCATAACTTTGAACGGTCACTAAATGAACTGTCGTAACTCGGGGATTACCTGTACTTCTAATGAAACACTAGTTAGAGAAAAGCTGATTTAAAAGAAAAATAGAATTAGTCAAATAATGAGATGAAAACAATGCTGTAAGAGAACTGTTCCTAAAACTACTAATATTTAGCTTATTGCAAAATGTTATACAAAAATCAAGGAAATATAGACTAAGGAGATATCCAGTCATTACTTGGTTCAAAGGTGTAGCTCAGAGGTAGGCAACCTTGGCTCGTTTATGACTCGTGGACTTCAACTCCTGGCTCAGGAATTCTGGGAGTTGAAGTCCACGAGTCATAAAAGAGCCAAGGTTGTGAATTTGCAAGAGGAAATGTTGGTTCAGGAGCAGAATACCTTACGTTGAATACTACGGGATGATCGGCCAATATCATAGCAGATCTAAGGAGAGAGAGGAACTGTACTGGACGCAGGTATCCTGTTAGATGCTTTGCTACCCAATCTTGTGTTCAAAGGAAGCTCTGTACACTAAGGATTTTATTCCCAAATTTCGCAACTAACAACAACAATGGATGCATAGGATTTCAATATAGACTTCATTTCAGCGATGCTATCTCAAAACTAACCAATAAGCTACAGTAATAATACACAAATGTAATGCCTGAAAGCAACATTGGTTCTACAAATTTAGGTTCCCCTATGAATAATAGTATGAGATGAACTTTACCATCCCTGTATGGTAAAGAACACATTGGCTGTCAAATCCAATTTATGGATTCTCAGAATTATTGTAGTTAGCCTATAGATACTGTATGTATTATTTTTTGGTCAATATTGTCCATGTCCTTAACATTTCAAACCTTTTAGGTTTAGCAGAACTGTCTTCAAGGTACATGCTAATGGGATTGCAGCCCAAATATGGTAGCATAATTAAAGTGTCTCTCTGTACACATGGATTTATGCAGAATATAATTCTAACATATCTAAAGACACCCAGGCTGGAGAAGACTACTCCATGTCTTAGCTTTTAAAAAGAAAAATATCGAGAGAATAGAATAGAATAGAATAGAATAGAATAGAATAGAATAGAATAGAATAGAATAGAATAGAATAGAATAGAATAGAATAGAATCTGGAAGGGACCTTGGAGGTCTTCTAGTCCAGCCTCCTGCTCAAGCAGGAGAACCTATACCATCTCAGACAAGTGACTGTCTAGCCTCTTTTTAAAAATCTCCAGTGCTGGAGCGGCCACGATTTCTGGGGGCAAGCTGTTCCACTGGTTAATTGTCCTCACTGTCTGGAGGACATATAGATTCATATTCTGGAACAGGAAAGAAGGTAATGATTTTAGTGTGACTGATTGGGAATCAGCTCCCCCCTGAGCTTAGGATGGCCCAAGATCTCCGGTCCTTTCACCGCGGCCTCAAAACACTCCTTTTCCACCTGGCTGACCTGGACTGACAGGCATTTTAATTATGTTTACAATTTTTAATTTATTTTTAATTTTTAATTTTAATTTATTGCACAGATGACTTTAATTTTAATTTTATCTTAATTTCTGTTAGATGCTATTGTTGTTAGCCGCCCTGAGTCCTTCGGGAGATAGGGCGGGATATAAGTCCCATTAATAAATAATAATAAATAAAATATTAGATTTATCTTCATTGATATGGTCACTAAAACAGCAATTTCATATTTGTTTATTGTGTATTCTATTCTACCACAAGATGGCATGTTTGCCCTCTAGCTGTTCTTTTTGGCCTTTCAATTTTGTTATTGCTTCATTATTTCAGGTCTGTTACATGGTCCATTAATTTATCATTAGTTCCTCAAATTTACAAATCAAAATAGGAAGCATTGGGTCTTTCTAACAACCCATTACTTAACTGGAAATGTTGTGCGAGTCATTTCTGTTCAATTCAGTTGTATTCATTTTTTTTCCACACAATAAAAATGTGTTTTACTAGTCAATTTATTTTCTATATTCCCCTTTTTAGATTTTAATGATATTATGCCAGTTTATTTGGGGAAGAATGCTGGTTAATATATTGCTGGTTACTAAAGACATATAGTACAAACACTACTAACCAGGATTGTGGGCTAGTTCTTAAAAATAGCAGCTGAATCAGTAAATCTGCACACTCTCAACTTCAGTTTACAACTGGAAGTTCATGTTGATTCCTACAACAAATCCACCCTCATGTGACACATGTTTCACTTGGAAGCCCTTATATTAAAATGATCAGAAATTGTACAGCTTGATAAAGTATTCCATTTAGCTTAACCAAGTCCATCAAATGCAGGGGTGTCAGACTGCTGGCCCGCGGGCTGGATGCATCGTACCACCCACCCCATTGCCAGCAATGGAAAAAAAGTCATGATATGGCGCGACACGTCACGTGACGTTGCGAGTTTGACACCCTTGATCTAATGCAAACTAGTGCTCTGTAGATATGTTGAATTCCTGATCAGCAAAGCTGCTGACAAAATGGGCTGCAGCTATCATTCAATGCCTCCAGATGATACCAAGTTACAAAATGTAACCCTAATGTAATATTCATTCATTCATTCATTCATTCATTCATTCATTCATTCATTTTTTCTTTATTAAATTTGTTGCCCACCCATCTTATGATACGATACGATACGATACAATAATCTTTATTGTCATTGTCCCATACAGAACAATGAAATTGAAAATCCACATCAACCCCTACAAGATAACTAATGTTACAGAAGTATATATTTGCCTTAGAAAAATATTCTGTTTGTATCATGTAAAAATAACTGAATAAATTTTTGAAGCTTTGTATCTATTTCTGCTTACCACTCTCAACGTAGAGAGCAGTGTAACAAGTTGATTATAAGCATTGCTCTTATGACCTCTATCTTTAGTTCAGATGCAAAACTACTTATAGGTGTGAATAATATATGTGTATTTATGGCTGTAGATTAATCCTCCCAAACTAACCATTCTTTTCAATATGTACTTTTTTAATTTTGAAATTTTGTAAACTTTCCATAGGTTCTAAATCAAAGTGTAAATAACTTTTCTGCAAGCAGAAATTAACCATGCACGTTTATTAAAATATATGTTAAAAACAATTAAAACTTGTATTATGTCACTTTTAAAAGATGCTACATTATAAAGAGGAGTGGTAGCAATCCCTGGCATATATATACAGTTTTGGTCTTCTGCCTCGGTACATTCCTTTTAATAATGAAGGTGCTATATTTGATGGCATTGGTATACATTTTAAAAATATCCTGCTGAATTCTAATTAGTTTCACTATTCAACTGTTCTTTATCTACCCAGATAAAGGCTGGGTACCCCAAATGACTGCTAAAGTAAGAACTTCAATCAACATTCCAGACAATTCATTGTGATCTTGACTTCAAAGTTAGGAAAGAAACCAACCTTCTTTCAAAAGGGTTAGATACAGGCCACATTTATTTTAGAACTACCAGATGCTCTGATTGAGAAAAAAAATTGATCCATTATTTCTAAGAGTAAACCTCTGTTATCAGTTATTGGGTAATCCAGTGTGTTACAAGCTTTACAGCTTAATCTATCACTGAATGAATTTTCCAGTTTTTTAAAAATGAGAAAAGTTACAATTTAATTTTGTCCTGTTAAATGAGAGTTAGCTTTCATATGTATCTGCCTAGTGGTTAGTAGCTCAGAAAACTGTTTTCTGGTGCCGAGTAAAAGAAACATATTTACTTCACATTCAGAAGCTTAGGAAAAGTGGTATTATATTTTTTTATTGTTCAAAGGTGGAATCTAGATTCAAAAACAAAATAGAGGATTCAGCCGTCCATCCTTCCAAGGTCGGTAAAATGAGGACCCAGATTATTGGGGGCAATATGCTGACTCAATAAACTGCTTAAATTTAATTTAATTTATTAATATTTCTATACCGCCCTTCTCCCGAAGGACTCAGGGCGGTGTACAGGGCAAGAGTAAAATACAAAATTACAAAAGTTAAAAGTAATTAAATATATGCCCGTTAAAAGAACAATTAATACATAATAAATAACCCCAATAAAATAATAATAACCCACCCCAATCCCCCCTCAGGCCAGGCCGGCTTGTTCGAACAAGTATGTTTTTAGGTCGCGGCGGAAGGAGCGGAGATCGGGCGCCGTCCGGAGCTCAACTGGTAGCTGGTTCCATAATTCTGGGGCGCCCACAGAGAAAGATCTCCCCCTGGGGGCCACCAATCTACATTCTCTGACTGGTGGCACCCTGAGGAGGCCCTCTCTGTGGGAACGCACAGGGCGGAGGGAAGTTGATGCCGGCAGCAGGTGTTCCCTAAGGTACTCCGGACCCCTGCCATGTAGGGCTTTAAACACCATTACTAGTACCTTGAATCTCACCCGGAAGACTACTGGCAACCAATGCAGCTCACGGAGCAGAGGTGTAACGTGGGAGCATCGGGAGACTCCCAACACAACTCTCGCGGCTGCATTCTGTACCAGTTGGAGCCTCCGGGTGGTCCTCAAGGGAAGCCCCATGTAGAGAGCGTTGCAGTAGTCCAGACGAGAGGTCACGAGCGCATGAGTGACCGTGCATAAATCATCCCGGGTTAGATAGGGCCGCAACTGGCGCACCAGGCGAACCTGGGCAAAAGCCCCCCTAGTCACAGCCACCATGTGATCTTCCAAGGTGAGCCGTGAATCTAGGAGGACTCCCAAGTTGCGAGCCCTATCTACGGGGGGTAATAATTCACCCCCCATAGAAAGAGATGGAATATCCGAATAAACCCGGGATGAAGGTATGCAAAGCCACTCGGTCTTGTCGGGGTTGAGTTGAAGTCTGTTCCTCCCCATCCAGACCCGAACCGCCTCCAGGCAACGGGACATCACGTTGAGGGCATCACTGGGGTGGTTTGGGGTCGAAAGAAAAAGCTGGGTATCATCAGCATACTGATGATACCCAACTCCAAAGCCACGAATGATCTCACCCAGCGGTTTCATGTAGATGTTGAACAGGAGAGGCGAGAGGACCGACCCCTGAGGAACTCCACAAATGAGAGACCTCGCGGTCGACCTCTGCCCTCCTGTCAACACCGACTGCGAGCGTCCCTGGAGATAGGAGGAGAACCACTGTAAGACCGTGCCTCCCACTCCCAATCCCCTGAGACGCCGCAGCAGGATACCATGGTCGATGGTATCGAAAGCCGCTGATAGGTCTAATAGGACTAGAACAGAGGAATGACCCCTGTCCCGAGCCCTCCAGAGATCATTCACCAGCGCGACCAATGCCGTCTCCGTGCTGTGCCCGGGCCTGAAACCCGATTGGTACGGGTCTAGATAATCCGCTTCATCCAGGACCAAAGGGAGCTGATGCGCCACCACACTCTCAACAACCTTCGCAAGAAAGCGAAGGTTGGAGACCGGACGAAAGTTGTTCAATACAGCTGGGTCCAAGGCAGGCTTCTTGAGGAGAGGCCTCACCACCGCCTCTTTCAAGACGGCAGGGAAGCTACCCTCACTCAAAGAAGCTGATATAACTGCTTGGAACCAGCTGCGTGTCCTCTCCCGGGCTGCATAAACCAGCCAGGAAGGGCACGGGTCCAATAAACATGTGGTGGAGCTCAGTCTCCCCATAATCCTGTCCACTTCCTCCGGAGTCACAGAATCAAACTCCTCCCAGGTGATATCGACAAGACCGCCCGTGTCCTGATCGCCAGACTCTGCCCAGTCAGAGTCCAGACCGATCCGAATCCGAGCGATTTTGTCCGACAGATAATTGTTAAACTCCTCGGCACGACCCTGCAAGGGTTCCTCCCTCACCTCCTGATTAAGGAGGGAGCGAGTCACCCTAAACAGAGCGGCCGGGCGATTATCTGCGGACGCGATAAGGGTAGCGAAGTGATTAGACCTCGCCACCCTTATCGCAGCGAGATAAGACCTAATGTAGGTTCTTAGTCGCAATCGGTCGGATTCGGATCGGCTGGACCTCCAACCGCTCTCTAGGCCCCGTCTCCGACGCTTCATCTCCCGGAGCTCCGCGGAGAACCATGGAGCTCGACGGGATCTGCATCGGGTCAGGGGCCGCAAGGGTACAACTCGGTCAAGAGCCTCAGTGGCCGCCCTTTCCCAGGCTTCCACTAAGGCATCTGCCGAGCTGTGAGTGGGGGAGGCAGGTGGGGACCCCAGCGCTGCCTGGAACCTCTCGGAATCCATTAAGCGTCTGGGGCGGTACCATCTAACTGGTTCCACACACCCACGGCGGGGGGTAGCAAAACGGAAGACCAGCCGCAGGAGATGATGATCGGTCCATGACAGGGGCATAATAATTGGAGAGCCCCCACCAAGATCATCTAACCACCGTCCAGATAAGAAAACTAGGTCAAGGGTGTGGCCTCCCTCATGAGTCGGTCCTGAAATTACTTGCGTCAGGTCCATGGCCGTCATGGAAGCCATGAACTCCCGAGCCAACTCAGATGATCCTCCCAGAGATGGTAGATTGAAGTCCCCCAAAACTATAAGTTTCGGGAACTCAATCACCAACCCAGAGAGGACATCGAGAAGCTCGGGCAGGGCTGCTGCTGCGTGACTAGGCGAAAGGTACACCAGCAGCAAGCCCAACTGCGCACCAGGGCCGCATCTCAAAAAGAGAGACTCACACCCGACTATCTGAGGAACGGTGGCCTCCCGCAGGCACAAGGTCTCCCTCATAACAACAGCCACTCCCCCACCCCTACCCTGAGCCCGAGGCCGGTGTAGCACCCGGAAACCTGGTGGGCAAAGATCAACCAGAGGAATACCGCCCTCTGGGCCCAACCAAGTCTCCGTGATGCAAGCCAGGGGCTGTAAAGCACTATGAAGTGGTATATAAGTCTAAGTGCTATTGCTAGTAGGAGTGAACAGTGCTAGAAAGGAATTCCTGACCTAAACATTTCAAATCCATTGTTTATACAAACAATTGAAAAGCTTAGGTGAAGGAATAAATAAATTATTAATACCAAATACAAATCAAATACCCTTGACCGAAGATCGGTACACTCCTTCTATCTGGGATGGTCGTCCTCTTCCACCGAGCTCGCAGCTTCGGGAGGGACACACATGGAGCGGTGAGGGAGGAAAGGGACACCCACCTAGCCAGCCAGATCAGCCGAATCAATCCTGGCGATTAACGGGGTGACAGATGTCGCAGCCAGATCGCCCTCACATCCGTATCAAATAGATAATAAGGAACATGGGTGTCAAATCAAATTTAAATGTGATAATTCAGGAAAGATCCTGGCAAGGGATCCTCGGTTCGTAAATAGAATATTCAAAATAGCAAATTATAAAAGAAAACCTACAGGGTTAGGCTCAAACTACATAACATAAAAGATATCCAACTCCTGAGAGTACTGTACATTGCTAATTGAAAGAGGAGGCTTTGACCTTATTTTCTTTACATCATTTCTCCAACGCCGATTTCCATTCTGACCAAAGTTACATTTGCTCTGCTTTAAAAACACATCTAAGAATCAGAATAATGTCCTATCATAAATTTCTCAACTGTCTTTTACCCTGTGGAGATGCAGTTCTGTCTCTTTTGAGCATGGGAACCCTTCACTTTGGTGAATTTTATAATCATAACCATCTCTGAAGGCATTGTCTCTCTCATTAGACTGTATTTAAGTGTTCTGATCAATATGGTAACATTTGCCCTGTGATTTACAATTATTTTTTTTCTACTGTGTGGTTTGGGTTATTACTTGAGTCATCTAAAGTTATTTCTGAATCGGTTTCCATCACAGACTCCTCATCTTGATGCCTGCTGATGGTATCCAGGTTGATCTGTATTGAGCTGATAAAGAGCATCCATTGCTTGGTCTGGTTTTTTTTTGGGGGGGGGTAAGGGCTGCCTCTATCTCTGCGTATTATCTATGCATACAATTGGAATTCTTATGCAATTTTTTAAAAATTATAAATGTGAAGTTCTTTGGGAAGATATATTCTTCCAAAATTGTTACAAAGGATGGTCAGCCATCAATATAGTATATAATTTGCACTTCTTTCTACAAATTTTATATTTTCCCCAAACAAATATGGCTAGTGAACCAATAATAGCCTATCTGTTATTTCCCCCCCACAATAGGTAATAATTCCATATGTGTGTGTGTGTGTATGTATGTATGTATGTATGTATATATACAGTATATATATATACAGTATATATATATATATATATATATACACACACAGTATACACACACACACACACACACACACACACACACACACACACACACACACACATATATATATATATATATATATATATATATATATATATATATATATATATATATATATATATATATATATATATATATATATATATACATACAGTATATATATCAGGGACGCAGTGGATCAGTGGGTTAGGACGCTGAGCTTGTTGATCAGATGGTCGGCAGTTTGGTGGGTCGAATCCCGAGTGCCGCGTAACAGAGTGAGCGCCTGTTACTCATCCCAGCTTCTGCCAACCTAGCAGTTCGAAAGCACGTAAAAATGCAAGTAGAAAAATAGGGACCACTACAGTGGGAAGGTAGCAGCGTTCCATGCACCTTTGGCGTCTAGTCATGCCAGCCACATGACCACGGAGTCGTCCTTGGACAAGCGCTGGCTCTTCAGCTAGAGTCGGAAACGACTAGCATGCATGTGCGGGGGAACCTTTACCTTAATATATATATACATACTATGTGTGTATACACATACTGAAGCAGCTGGGTGAACCAATAAGCTAAATAAATAGCACTCATATGGAAAAAGTTAGAAATCCCTGCCAAGCAGAGGGAGATGAAGGAATATGCATTTGGTGATGATTGTAAACCAAATGATTTGTGGAGGGCTGATCCGATGAAAGCTCAGTTAGTTGAGTTTGGATAAGTGACTCCTGTTTTTCTTACTTCACATAGTGTCAAAATGCTGAAAATAAAGCATGCTTTCATTTGTTTGTCTCTCGTACCACAGGACACACCTCCCAGTTTTTACTTACATATTTGATACAACAATGAAACTCTGCTAATCTTACTCCCCATTAGAAATGAAAGAAAATGACCATTTTGGCTTTTCTGTTTTTCATTAATCTATCAAATTGGGGAGAGGAAGGAGGTTTCGTTCTGTTTCTCTTTTTTGAGAAGTCTGCTTAATGAGAATGTTTAAATCAGTTGTGTATAGTTTGAAGCACAGTTCTCTAAAAATGAGTTTTGGGTGAAGCTTGTCTAATGTACATGATTTTTGCAATTAGTTCTCTTAAATAGTGCTTCTTTTGTGTGATGTCATTTTTTGACCAGGATAATCACTTTGCAAACTGAGGTCATTTTTAATGTGTATGATTGTATATCGAAAAACATACTTTTATGTTAGGCAAATAGGAAAATGTGAATGTATATTTTCATTCTTATCCTAATTAACAATGTGTAAATGTCTCCATAAATTGGAATGAAAGCATACAAATCAAAATGAAAGCTACATACAATTCCAATATATTTTATAGAAGTATGGATGTCTGTGTCTTGGCAAGTTGGGAGACCTTAACAAATTTTGTCTTAGCTCTTAAACTACACAGGGTCAAGACCTGGTTAGAACTTGGTGGGAATCTTCAGAGAATGTCAATGCTGTAGGATAAGCTGGGATTTTTTAAAAGAAAAGAAAAGAAAGCAATGGCAATCATTTCTATACTTTTGCCAAGAGAGCTACATCAGTCTTTCCATGAAGTTTTCATGAGTTGAAATAGAACAGAAATGAATAGAAAGAAATTCTATCTTATGAGTATTTGTAAATAGAAGTGGTATAAGTAGCCTTGCTACAAAGAAAACAAAATTCCAGTTTTCATCTTTGTATCTGCCACTGTGAATGGACAACTGTATAGATTTCAGTGAAAATTTTTGTAAGAGATGGAAAATCAGATGCTTGGAATTCACAAGTATCTCAATGTTCCAATTGATTAAATGTGGCTTGGTGATTGATAATATGACTTGTATGCTATTATATGAGCAATATAATGCTGTATAATGTTTTGGTATAAGATTATTTAAGGACATTCCCATGCTATTTTCTGTATCTCATTCATGCCATGTATTGTGCAAAACTGATCAACTGACCTGAGCTAAGATAAGAATTTGACAGGTGGTAAATTCCTCTTAATGAAAGGCTTGCAAACCATTCCATGTATTTTAGTGATCCCATTTCCCCCATTCTAAGTCATTGCTGGTGGTTGGTATGAATATTATGCATAACTAAGAATATGCTTCCTCTTATTAATAGTATGGCATTAAATTGTTCCATGCAGCTGTTATTAGACAAAATTAAAATCTCATTCTAAATAAATGATGCATTACAAGAAACATTGCAATGCTATGCAGTAACGTTATGCATTTTTTCACATTTTCTGTTCTGTAGCTTAGTTAAAACGATACAATTCTAAGAATAAAAAAGCATCAGGAAACACATATGAAAGACAGCACATGGTAAAGCAGGGAGCTATGAAGAAACCTAAGATGTCACATGTGTAATGAGAGCCAAGTGAGCAGAACATATTATGAGCAAAAACGAAATAAATAAATGAATGAATCCAAAATGTTATAAAAGTGGTTACTTGAAAGGAAATATTACCTAAAGGAAATGTTCCCCATATTTGCCCTCTGACATCCTGGGTATTAGCCTACTCACGTCTATTAATACAATTTCAGACGGTCATATCATGTATTGGCTGAGTATCATCTGCTCTTGACTATGCTATGGCAGACAAGGCACACAAAAGTAATTGGCCTTTGGCAGTCAGAAAATGTAACGGTTTTATTCCAAAATCACAGTTGCCATTTATGAGAATGAATGTTCCCCATCCCTTGTTTTTTTTTCTTCAAATGCATGACTGATATTTCAGTTTTTTTTTGTTTTTGAATAGAACGCAGCTCTGCTTTATGTCCGGTTTGTGGTCACAGTGGGAATCACTCACTGCAAGAGCAAACATGTTATCCTTGGGGGGGGGGACGGGGAGAGAGAGAGAGAGAGAGAGAGAGAGAGAGAGAGAGAGAGAGAGAGAGAGAGAGAGAGAGAGAGAGAGCGCAATGTGGCTTCCTCTGTCTTCTTTCATTTGTGAGGAAAATGAAAAGAGGATTTTGAGAGTCATTTTTGTAATGGGGAAAATGCACCACTGTTTACTGTGCACCCTGGGCTGCAGTTTAACTAAGCTGTTTTGCTACTAGACAAAAGTTCAATAAGTGTTTTCAGTCACTTAAATTTTCCATGCTTTTATTATAAATGAATAGTTGGACCGCTCCCACAAGTAACATTTCAAGCCAAATAGATGAAGTTTTAAAGAAGAACATTGAAATCCAGCTTAGTAACGAAAGCCTTGTCAAAAACCTACAGAATAGTAATTGATGGCGAACAAACCGTCAGCTTATTTAATCCTACTTTTTTTGAAAACATTTTAAAATTGCATTTAATTCACTGCACTCATTACAAATAAAAGGCAATGTTCTTTCAAGCTTAAAATATTGCTTGCATAATCATGATGCATTACTGGAAGAGGTGGAAAAAAATGGAAGAAGAAAAAGGGTTTTCACAAAAATTTCCCTTTAAGATCTGAAATCTCATATGCTACAATGGAGAGATGGTGCAGAGTTAGAAGATTCTGTATTTTGATCCATAGCAGGTTGTCCATATACCGAAGGCTTGATAGAGTGGATATTTTTCCATTAAAATGATGAATAAATGTTTAAAGATCCTTAAGGATTTTGATAAATTAATATATTGTTTACATCTGTAAATGTATTAAACTGATTTCTCCAAAGAGTTCCATATATTTTTCTGACTTAATTTTGCATAAGAATTGCTTATAGAAAGATCCATAAAATATTCCTTAAAATAATAAGCCATTATTTTTTAAAAAAAACAAAAAAAACATCTACTGTTACGGTTAGAAGAATATTTTAGTGCCTTTACCTTTTTTTCTAAAAGACATTAAGGGTAGAGTCTCCTTTGACCTCAGGGATCAGCTGCGCCAGAGAGAGGCTAATCTCCAGCTCCTAACCCTGAATGTCTCTCTGGATGGGCACCTGGCGCTTTCTCTCCCAGCTAGACTGTGTATAATAAACACATCTCCCTGAAGATGATCTTGAAAGTGGCAAAGCCCCAAGTTATAAAGTTGTGATCACAATCACCTTGAACTGGGATTGTAAGCCTACTGGCAACCAATGCATCTCTTGTAGAATAGATGTTACTCTGCTGAGCTACAGTACCTTATGCTGGACAGCAAGCAGGCTCCCATATTCTGTGTCAGCTTCCAAGTCAACTTGAAAGGCAGCACCATGTAAAGTGAATTACGGTGATATAGCTGATAAATTGGAGGGTCCACCATTTATGCCCTGGACCAAAAAAAGGCGTAATGAAGCTCTTCTGGCTGTGCTCCTACCTGCTATTCCAGCAGTGGATGAAAGTCAAGGAGAGTCCCCTGATTGAGCAACAGTGCCTCCAGAAGAAATGCTACTTCATCAAGAGCTCGTGATATAACTCCAGCTTGCTGGGATTCAGCAACATAGGCAGTTCTCAACTTGTGATCACCACTGAGCCCAAAATTTATGTGGCTAAGTGAGACAACTGTAAAGTGAATTTTGCTGCATTTTACAACCTTCCTTGCCATAGTTTTTAAGTGAATCACTGCAGTTCTTAAATTAGCAACACAGTTGTTAAGTGCATCTGGCTTCCCCATTGACTTTGCTTGTCAGAAGGTCACATGACCCCAGGACACTGCAAATGTCATAAATATGAGTCAATTGTCAAGTGTCTGAATTTTGATCATGCCACCATGGGGATGCTGCAATGGTTGTAAGTATGAAAAATGGTCATAAGTCATTTTTTTCAATGCCGTTGTTACTTCATTTACTGTCACTAAATGAACTATTGTAAATTGAGGACTACTTGTATACTGTTTCACTCCATCCTAGTCCCTCACAGTCTCCAGCCTGTGTGACTAGACTGGAGTTATTTATTTTTATTGCTTTATTTACAAGGGTTATAAGTCATTCCAGTTCAAACTGACTCTAAGTGGATTGTGATTTAAAGCTGGATACCATTAGCATATTGTTTGAACTGTACATATAGAAAATAATGAAACCATTGTAGGAACCTGCATCATCTAATTCTCTCTCAAAAGGATACCATAATCAATGGATGCAGCTAAACGTTCTATTGAGATAAGAAGTGTGCTAGCTCTATCATGTCCCATTATGTCATCCACCTGAGTGACCAGCATATCCCCCATCCCAGGCCCAGGCTGAAAAGGAACCAGATAATCTGCCTCATGCAGTATCTTCTCTAGTTGACGTTTACATATTACAACGTGAGGTACCTATACTAATGCCTCCAATGACTCTTTGCCCTTAATGTGTACCAGCAAGTCCTGGAATCTTAAGGTAATCCAGTCTAAAATGAATGCCGGAACCCAAAGAATAAGAAAACTTTAAATTTTATTTTTCTCTACAAAAGTAGAAGTTACAATGTATTATGATGTTATACTTCTATTAAGGCAATGTCTTTTCCTGAGAAATTACTTCCTATAAGTAATTTCCCCAGGGGGAGAGCCTTCTCTGTGGGCGCGCCGACCCTCTGGAATGAACTGCCTCCGGAGCTGCGGATGGCCCCTGACCTTTGATCCTTCCGCCATGACCTGAAGACATGGTTGTTCCAACAAGCGGGCCTGGACTGATCATGGTTTTTTAAATTTGTTTTTTATCGGCTTAAATTATCCTTTATTTCTTTATTTCTTGTTTAATTCTTTTTTAATCTTTGTATTCTATGTTTTTTAATTTTTTATTGTTGTGAGCTGCCCTGAGTTCTTAGGGAGAAGGGCGGCATATAAATTTAATAAATAATAATAATATCATAAAAATGCATTATGACTCGCAGGTAGAATCCGTCCAAAATAGAATCTTTTAAAGCGTTCTAGAAAACAAAGTCGCAAACCTATTTACAAAATTATTTGGCAACAAAGCTGTTTTCAGAGTTATTTCCTAAAGCCAAAATAAAGAATATATATTGGTTATGAATGTTTCATACATTTATTTATTAAAATTCTGCTTCCAATTTAATGTTCTTGAACTGAACCTTCTACTGTTTAGCAAACAAAGTGATGTAAAATATTAAAATCATGAACAAATAACATGTGAAATGTTTTATTTTAGTAGACAGTGCGATTTTCTTAAGAATTCCAGTTTCAAAAATCAAGAGGAGCTTTCTGGTATCTAACTGGGAACAGAGGAGCAGTGGAAAAGGAATTTCCTGAACTAATATTCACCTTTGGGAAGGAGTGAGTCATTGGACAATTGTTAGGAAAAGTCTTTTCTTCCATTATCCGGTATGGAATTATTTGGAATGAGAAATATTATCAGTGACATGAAATACAGCAATAACAGCATCTGCTAATAAAACCAGGCCAAATAATACAATGGCTATTAAAATATTTATTATATGCTGCAATAGGTGGGGAAATTTTTTAAATAAAAAGTTCTCATACTAAAAAGACTTGGTGTGCATGTCTGACATGCTGAATTGCAAGATCCACAACCAAAGGAATAAAGCTTCTCTTTGGGTCTCCTGCCCACCAGCAGATATTGGTGGGAACTTGTAGTAGTAAAACTGTGTCCATACGAAATAAAGCTAGTCCCTGAATAAAGACAAGTATGATCAAAGAGAACTGAGATTTTTTCATAGTTTTATTTCTCTTTAGCTAATGATCAATCAGATCTTCCCAAATCTGGCAATCTGGATATACTTAGAAGATAGTTGTGTATGACCTTGTCATCTCCTGATTGGATTACAATGCAGCAATTTGTTCTATATGGAATCACCCTTGAAGACCACCTGACAGCTTCAGCTGATTCAGAATGCTGCAACCTGCATACTCACTGGCCAGTCTCAGTCCTGTCATATTACATCACTCCTGTTGGAACTTCACAGGTTGGAACTGTATTTCTGAGTGTAATTCAAGTTGATGGCCTCTACTTTTAAAGTCCTATATGATCCAGAACTTGGAGATCTAAGAGACTTCTTGCCCAGTTGGCCAGACACCTACATCTACTAAGGGTCCCTAACTACCAGGAGCTGTGGCAGGAGGAGGCTCAACCTCAAATGTTCTTGATGGCAGTTATGCATGTTTTTCTTGTTTATTGACATTAGTTATTACAATTTTATTACTGGAATTTTTAAATGTAATTTTGTTTTATCATTATTTTAATATCTGTAAACTTTCAATTTGTGGGTGGTTTCTTTCAATTCATTTTATTAGTATGAGGAACCATAAAGTGCTATGGCATTTTTTTGACTGCACCTTTGCTCATAGCTTCTGCATCTCAGTCCAAAAAAGCTCTATGACAAAAATACATTCATGATTTTTCCTTGCATTTGAATGGAAGGGTGGGAAGCAATGAGGCTGGAAAGGTGACTGCACAATGAAGGATAAGATGTATGTTCCTCATCTACTGCATAACCACGAGGAAAGAAGCAGCCTCACACACCATTTATAAGAATGTCACTGAAAAATAAGCACAGACATTAATGACTGAAAAGAAAAAGTTTATGGCTTCTTATTTTTTCTGCCATCTCCTCTCTCCCCACCCCCCAAAAAATTTGGATTTTTCTTCCAACACACACTGGACTACAGTGTCTAACTTGTTTATATGTCCTTAGCATTTGTCAGGGAAGAAATACAATGATTATGTATTTGGTTTAGAAACCTTTTTGAGAAGACATTTCCATCTTAAAAGGTGAAACATAGTAATTGCAGTACATGCAAGCATACATAAATGCTAATAAAAGAGAATATTTGTAAGGGTTGACATGAAGGGTCCTTCGTGCTCTCTGAGCTTGCTTGTTTTCTTGCAGACGTTTCATTACCCAAACTAGGTAACATCATCACTGCTAGTAAGGAGTGCAGTTTGCTGTCAGTTTATATTCTAGTGCAGGGGTGTCAAACTCAATTTCATTGAGAGCTGCATCAGCATTGCGGTTGCCCTCAAGGGGCTGGGTGGGTTTGGCCTGGGTGGGTGTGGCTAGAGTGTGTATGGCCTACTGGGTGGGCATGGCCAGCTCTACATCGTTCACATCAAGGGTGCCTAGGGGGGCCTGGGCAGGAGTGGGACAGATCTGACGGTCTCTGGCAGAAGGAGGGTCTCTGGGCCAGGGCCAAGGCAGTGGGGGCCGTTCCCTCACTGTTTCCAGGATGGCTTTGCGGGCCACATGAAACCACTTCGCGGGCCGTATCTGGCCCCCGGGCCTTGTGTTTGACATGTCTGTTCTAGTGGCTTGCCTGTCAGTGGTGGGGGGGGGCTGTCTTAGAGATTCTTTGGTTGGGCTGTTTGCTGTTGGCTTCTTTGGCAGAACGTATCCACAAATACCAACTAACAGTCAGAAGACATGATGAAAATTCTTGAATTTCACAACATATAGGCAGATTTAACCATAGTTTCAATTGGGAAAATGTGACTATCCTAGAGCAACCCAAGTCCAAAAACGCCAGGGAATTTCTAGAAGCCTGGCACTCTGACAAATCAGCCATCAATAGATACATAGGCATTAACAACATCTGTAGACTAGGCAAAAGGAACACTCACCCAGCCCAAAAAGGAACAAAAAGACCCAAGCACCTCTCCACCATCAATCTGCACCCAGATCAGCACAGATTAGGTTACCATCAGGTTACCATCAGACCAACAATCAAGTAAACAATACCCCAATCAAGAAACTGCTAAAGAAGCCAACAGCAAATCCAATCAAACAATCTCTAAGATATTAATTGAAGTGTGAGAAATGGTTATAAGTCACTTTACACATGACCTTTGCACTTTGGAACGGTCACAAAACTGAATGGTTCTAGGGTGAGGATTATCTGTATTGATTAGTAACTCAAGGTTAAAAGGACCAAGGACTCTGAGCTAGTCTGAAAACAATTCAGATCTCCATTCTGGTAGTATCACTGTATTTCCCACCATAATAAATAAGATTCTTTTAAAATGGTGTGGATTTCCTCTCCCACCAGCCTTCCTGATTCCTGAGGCTTGAGGAAAAGGTAGCATATTATCTTTCCCCTAGGAAGAGTTCTGTTTTTGTTTTTTCTTTTTGCATACAACCAGACACACAAAACATGAAGCAAAAGGCTAGATGATAAAGATTTCTTTTATTTCCCTTTTTGTAGGGAACAGAGGTGAACTGGTTTCTATTACTGTATAATCTGTAGCAGTTTGGGGTGGGGCCTTACTCTCAGCATTGTAAGGTCAGCAGATTTGAAAGCAGTCATAAATCAAACTGCTTTTGAGGGTTTGGGGAGTAGAACTAGTGTCAGCGTCAGTTTCCTATACAGAGCAGAAAAACAGTTTGGCCGTAACTGGTACAATGGGATTATGGTTAGTGTCTGCTTAGGACTGTGATTAGAACAGATTAACAGGAAATGGCACAAACTGGCGGATTTAAGGAGACCTAGGTATTAAGGGAAACTTTTTTGTCCTCCAGTTGGTCTGAGCTGAATGTAATCAAGCTGTGATAGCTCTGGAAATTTTCACAACCTGATTGGAAAACATCTGGTAGATGATCTGGCCGTTTCCCAATTTAATGGATCTCAGAAGAAAAGATAATGTTTTTCTATCATCTTAAATCCCTTTGAAGCTTTTTTAAAAAATGATTGATATTCTTGTCTGATGTAAAATTCCTCACACAGATTGGTACATAACAGGTTTGGAATTTCATGTTATTAAATAGAAGACAGCAATATTTTATAAGTTTTATAGGTTAGGTATATTTCTTGATTATATTCAGTGTCTTCATTTTTTTTAAAAAAATTAGTACCACACAGATAATTTGTGTGTTTTTCCCTTTGTGTGTAATTTAATCATTATCAATTCCGATTAACTAAAGCTCACCAGGCAGTTATGGTTATTTAACATGCCCATTTGCCATAATATGTAGCCTAAACATTTGCCTTTTTTCATTACTCCTTTGACATAATAGTTTAGACTCTAACTAACACAGTTAACGATGCATTTTTGTTTTGCGTAGAATTCATGGCCTAGTCTTTGGGTTAGCAGGTTGTTCGAAATTGCATGCTATCAATATAATCCTACTCATTTACTCAGAAATACTGTTTATTGTTACATAAAGGAATCAAGCAGAGAAGATGGTCAATTGGAATCAGTAAGACTTGTTATGTCGCGGGTTCTTCGCACAGGAAAGAAGCCGAGGCAAGTGAGTTCAGCAAAGCTCATGGTTTATTGCTTGCAGGATATGAACTGAGAATTGGGCTGCAGCTTGTAGCAATTTATAGCCAGGCCTTTAGACGGCAGCCAATGGGTTTAAAGCAACCACTGCTGCCTAGAGGCAGCCAATAGCAGCACTGGAGACCTGGAGTCTGGGTTGCTGGAGAGCTGTTAGCTGCTTCAGCTTACCACGTGATGCTACAATTGAGCCCAATACATAACACCCCTCCCCTCTTAGATCAGACAAACATCATAGCAATAATTGGCAACCAATACAAATACAAGACTTAACTTCATAGCAACTGAATGAATAGGCTTTCATTGGTAATACACTTGACAGTTAACATCATAGTATCTGAATGAATAGGTTTTCATTGACAGCACACTAGACAGTTAACATCATAGTTCTAGTATTGTTCAGTACAGTGACAAGTTACAGTACAGACAACATTATAGTTCCTTTATTTTACAACGTAATCAACGAGATAAGAAGGAGGCTTGCATGCCCTTGTGGAACGACTCGGGGTTCCAGTCACTTTGTGGTCTACCAGCTTACCCAGTGGGCTAGGTAGACCATTGTCCTTTGATGCACCTGAGTCAAAGGAATTAGATGGTCTCTGGCTGGCCTCTCCAGGTTGGCCCACCCCAGGTCAGCAGAGTAGGCACAGTGGTTGTTGAAGTCTGGTTGGCTTGCTCCTTCAGGGGATCCATGTTGCACTTCTGGACTCCCTTCCTCTATGCCCAGTTCCTCATTGCTTATGAAAGAAGCATCTTGAGAGCTGGCTTGGCTGCAAGTTTGGGGACTTTGGGAGGGACTTATGATGCAGTCCTCTCTTAGTGGCCATTCTGGAAACCGTTTTCTGAGTTGATCAATGTGGCATCTGACAACTCGCCCTCCCTCCAGCCCCCTTTGTAAGACAGGGGACCAGATGATTTGGTAATTTTACCAGGAACCCACAGATTCCCATGTCCATAGTTTCTGGCCCATACCCAATCGCCCATTTGCAGCCCTCTAGGTGGTTTTGGTTGAGAGGCTTCTGCTGCCATTCTATCTGGATGCAACCTGTCCAGTTTAGTGATAAGTCGCCTCCCCCAACGCAGTTCTGCAGGACTTTTGCCTGTAGCAGTGCTGGGTGTAGAATGCTGGCAGAGTAGAAAATCTGCCAATCTGTGATGCCAGTCACCTGTTACAATGCGCTTGAGTGATTCCTTCATTGTCCTCACCATACGTTCAGCTTGACCATTAGTGGACAGGTGAAAGGGGGCAGACATTACATATCTGATAAGATTTGCTCTTAAGAAGGCCTGAAATTCAGCAGCAGTGAATTGGGCCCTATTGTCTGAAACTAATGGGTAGCAAAAAGTTTTCTCAGCACCTGGATGGTCCTAGCAGTAGTCATGTTAGCCACTGGAAATACTTCCAGCCATTTGGAGTGGCTGTCCACCACTATGAGGAAGAGCTGTCCCTGAAAGGGCCCAGCGTAGTCTATGTGAATTCTAGACCAGGGAGTGTGCGTCTCCTCCCACCTGTGAACTGGAGGCTGTGGCATTTCAGGCCTAGATTGCTGGCATGTATAACAACCATGGACTTGTGCCTCAATGTCCTTGTCAAGGCCAGGCCACCAAAGGTAGCTTCTTGCTAAAGCTTTTATTCTGACAATGCCTGGATGGCCTTTATGTAATGACTGTAAGACCCTGTCTCTCAGGGAAGAGGGAATTATGACTCTGTTTCCCCATAAAATGCACCCCTTGTAAGCTGATAACTCATGCCTTCTGACAAAGTAACTCTGAAACTCAGAGCCTGGGCTTTTATCTAACCACCCTGTATATACCCATGAGATTACTCTACTGAGTGTTCTATCTGTAGCTGTTTCTGCAGCTATGTCCCCAGCATGGAGGGGAAATTCAGGCAGGTCCTGTATTGACAGAATTCTGGCCACAGGGGGCGGGTCTGGTTCCATTAGTGGCAGTGGGAGTCTGCTGAGGCCATCAGCATGGCCCATTTCTTTACCAGGTTTGTGAACCAATTTAAAAGTGTATGCAGATAAGAAAATAGACCATCTCAGCATTCTTGGGGAAAGTATGTGGGGGGTTTGCTTGTCTGTTGTGAAAAGTCCCAGCAGAGGTTTGTGGTCTGTAAAGACCGTGAAGTCCCTGCCATATAAATAGTCATGGATTTTTTTTATTCCAGCAACAATGGCTAGGGCCTCTTTGTCAATTTGAGCATAGTTACACTCAGCAGAGGACAGTGTCCTTGAATAAAATGCTATAGGGACCTGTGTTCCATTCTTTTCTAAATGACTCAACACTGCCCCCACTCCGTATGGAGATGCATCACATGCTAAACAGACTGGTTTAGACTCTCTAAAATGGGTTACAGTGGATTTAACTGACAACAGTGCCTTTAAGTCCTGGAAGCTTTTTTCATGAATGCTGGTCCATTTCCAGGGAGCTTTCTTATCTAACAGCCTATGAAGAGGCTCTGCCAATGCAGCCTTGTTAGGCAGAAAGGCATGGTAGAAGTTGAGGAGACCCAAGAATGCTTGTAGCTCTCCTTTGGATTTAAGACTGGGAGCCATTTTAATGACCTTCACTTTGGATTCAGCAGGGTGAATACCGTTAGCATCATTTTGAAATCCCAGAAACTCTGTTGAAGGGACCCCAATATTATATTTGCTCTTTTTTAATTTGAGGCCTGCTTCATGAAGCCTCTGTAGGACAGCCCTGAGCCTGCTGGCTAATACTTCTGTAGATTCCCCAGCAATAAGAACATCATCAAAATAGGGGCAGACGCCCTGAATGCCTTTAAGTGTGCGTTCCATGATCCCCTGGAAAATGCCTGGGGCCACGCTGACTCTGAATTGTAAATGCTTAACTTTGAAAGCCCCCCTGTGAGCCATGATTGTCTGAGCCACGGCTGTGGCCTCATCAACCAGCAATTGCTGATAGGCCTGTGCTAAAACTAATTTAGGAAAAATAGTACCCCCTTGCAAGGAAGCTAAAATATGGTTGACCACTGGGACAGGGTAAGCGTGTTGCTTAAGGGCTTTATTAATTGTACATTTATAGTCTGCACATATCCTAATTTCCCCATTGGCCTTAAGTGGGGTGACTATAGGAGTTTCCCACTCCCCACCATCAACTGGTTGTAAAACACCCTGTTCTACAAGCTTGTCTATTTCTGAGTCAATTTTATGTTTGAGGGCAAAAGGGACTCTTCATGGCTTAACCCTAATGGGGACTACGTTGGGGTCTAGCTTGAATGAGATAGGCGGCCTGTGTATGTTCCAAGGGCAGAATCAAAAACGTCTGCAAAGTCCTCGCAAACTGTTGAAAGGTTTGCAGCTTGTGTCCGATTGATGCCAGTTATCTGAATGCCTAAGGCATCAAACCAATTGAGTCCCACGCGACTCATTCTCTGCCCCCCTACTACTATGACATCCAGGTGCCCATAAAACCCCTTAAATTTTACAGCCAAAGTGGCTTCTCCCTTAATTTTAACTTGGGAATTTTGAAAGTCAGTTAAGATTATGTCTGAGGGCCTCTAGCTTGGCCCATTTGTTACTGCACCTGCACACAAAATTGAAGGTGTCCTGGGAAATAATGGAGACAGCAGAGCCAGAGTCCAATGCCATTTTACAAGGGACTCCTTATACCTCTACCTGCAGTTTGAGTTTAGGTTTGAGGGGGCATCGAGCCCCTGTGCGGCATACACTTCTACAGCTTCTACAGAACCCCACACTTAATGGACCCTGGGCCCCAGTACCTCTCCTGGTCAGATCTTCCGACTGGTGTTTGGGCAGCCAGTCCCTCTGGCGAGCTCTGCAAACCATTGCAATGTGGCCTGTTTTTCCGCAGGCCCTGCACGTGGCTGACTGGAATATGCAATTGGTGTGAAAATGGTTGCCGCTGCACCCTTTACATCTAGGTAAGAGAACTGCCTTGTAAGTGTTCTCTTGCTGTTTGCTGCTGCGATGCTGCACGTCGGTTTGCTTGTGAAGCTTGTTGACTTCGGGATCTTCCTCCTCTGAAGATTCCTCTGAGCATTTGGCATCCTCATGGTGGACCGTTTTTTCATGTTTTGTCGATTTGGTGGGCTGGACTGTTTGGACTGCACCCCCAGTGGGCTTGTCTGCCATAACTTCGTCTTGAGCTTCTGAGAATGTTAAGTTCGGTCTGGCAAAAAGTCTTCGTTGGAACGTTTGGTTCTGCAGGCTGCAGACGAGCTGGTCTCGCAGTTGCTCCTCAAGGTTTGAAAATTTACAGAGGCATGTGGCCTGCCTCAAGGCTGTGATAAACTCTGATGCTGTTTCGCCAGGTTGCTGCACTCGCTGATCAAACGTGAAGCGCCAGGCAATTTCTGACATCTTTGGCTGAAAATGTTCTCCCAGCTTCTTCTTGAGGTTTGCGTAGGAAATCGACTCTAGTGGTGTCAGAGCGAAGAGGTTTTAGGCCAGGTTGAAGGTGGCTGGGTCACACATGCAGAGCAGTGTGGCGGCCTTCAGCCCATCTTCTGATATTTGGTTTGCCCGGAGGTAGTTTTCTACCTGGGACAAGTAGGAAGGCCATCCCTCTGGGTGCTTGACGTCGAATTCATGAAGTCTTCTGAGCTTTGGCATTCGGTCTTCGGCTGGTTCCTGCGGTTTTCGATCCTGCTTCCCAAGGCCCAGGGAATTGAGCACGTGGTTGCTAGCGTGGCCTGCTAGCCGACCGTAGGGGGGGAATGCCTTTTCCCTCCAGGCATGGGATGCCTCTCCCCTAGTGGACTTCAGCTGTTTTTGGGAAGCAGGATCCCATCCTCATCACCAGTGTTATGTCACGGGTTCTTTACACAGGAAAGAAGATGAGGCAAGTGAGTTCAGCAAAGCTCATGGTTTATTCTTGCAGGATCTGAACTGAGAATTGGGCTGCAGCTTGCAGCAATTTATAGCCAGGCCCTTAGACGGCAACCAATGGGTTTAAAGCAACCATTGCCGCCTAGGGGCAGCCAATAGCAGCACTGGAGACCTGGAGTCTGGGTTGCTGGAGAGCCGTTAGCTGCTCCAGCTAACGTGATGCTACAATTGAGCCCAATACATAACACGACTGGTATAGAGTATACCACAATTTAACTCCTCAGTTTGGTAGTTATTTTCAATAACTTTATTTCATTAATAAATGAATATGACATGTCTAAAAATAATTTCTAGCCTCATTCTTTGAGGATGCAAATAAATGTGTCTAGGTCCTCTTGGTGTCATTGAATAGTAGACCACTAATATAAAAATTCCCAGTTAACTTAGAGGAATCATTTTAAAATACTGGTGTTAGAAATGGTCCTCAGAAATGTTGCATCCATACGCTTATGAAACTGAGAAGGTACACATAAACATAAGACTTGAGAAAGAAAATAAATTGCATGACAGATGGTTTTGAAAATTTTGATGAGTTTATGGATTAACCAGGCCATAAGAAATTATATCACTGCAATTTGTTAGTGTTAGGTTGTTATTTATTATCACTGAACAGTGTTCTCTTTTAGCTATGAAATGCCAAATGCTTAAATATGTAGAAACCAAGTTGTCCTCCTCCAGCTGGTCCCATTTCAAGTGCCAGATGCGTTATCTCATTTATTTCAGACCTGCCAAAGGATATTAATGTGCCACATTATACTTCTCATGTTGTCAGTGAATTTTGATTAAGTCTTATTATGGGGTTATTAATCTGCTTGTCTGAAACTAATCTCTGTGTTCCACATTAGCATTGTGATCTTGGCAGCCTAGCACATGGAAGCAGGAGCACATCACTCTCAAACCTTTCTCTCTGTAAGGCTTTGTAGTTGTGGTTTTTCTGCTAACACAACTGCTGAAGATTAGATGCATGCTACTGGATGCAGCTTAATATCCACTGTGCTCAAAACAGTAGCGTGGACCAGAGATGCATCATTGTCAACCAAGAGCTACTTAGGGTCCTACAGTTGTCATCTCTCTCTATCTACGTTTGTTTATTGCATGGAACATTTTGCATCATTGAAAAAACCCGACAGACAACCTGTTTTATTACTAATATTCTTGATGGTACTTAGAATGAAAACATACAAAACAAATAAGAACCGATATTGGCTGCCTACAAAACTCTTCTATCTCTAGATGAATTTTGAGCAGGATAGTCTGAATGTGTCTCAGAGCCACATCCCACAATGATGGATTTCCACCAGAAGTATTTGACATTGTCCAAATGACTAAGCAGTGTTGCACTGCCACAAGCTCTGTTCCCTTTGTATCTCCGTGCGATAGCGTGACACACAAAAGACTGGTGTTTGTGTTATGATGGTGTACAGGTACTCCTCTACTTACAACCATTAGTTTAATGACCATTTAAAGTTGCATTTGTTGAGCCTCTGTCATTTTTCTGTGGTTCCCCTCACTTGTGGGTTGCAATGGATTTTTCATCTCTTAAATAGCTTTGCAATTTATGAACATACTGACTGCTTCCTGTTGTCATTAGACACACAAGATTTTCTTCTTTAGTGTGGAAGGCAGGAAATTGCTGCTTTTCTATGAATCCAACATTTTATTTTTTATTTTTTTATTTATTTTTATTTTAATCCCATTTATATCCCGCCCTTCTCTGAAGACTCAGAGTGGCTTACAATCTAAAGCACAAATCAATGTGCTTAGCAATAGCCTTCATTCTATGTATATGCCTGCTTATTGGGGCTTTCGGGGGGCCCCAAGTGGCATTATTACAAAGTCAGCTTATTGCCCCCAACAATCTGGGTCCTCATTTTACCTACCTCGGAAGGATGGAAGGCTGAGTCAACCTTGAGCCTGGTGGGACTCGAACCTGCACTAATTGCAGGCAGCTGGTGTTACTTAAGGAGGCATTAGCCCACTGCTCCACCAAGGCTCCATCTCACAGGGTTGCTGTCATGAGAAAAATAAGAGAAAGTATCCTTGCTGTCCTTGTGGAATCCTGCTCTTCCAAAGTTTGGTTGGTATCCACTCTATTTTAATTATTGGATTATAAGTTAAAGCACTCCCATTTTTTAGGCTTTGAGGTTCTTGGCTTTCCCTCTGCTGCTTTTATCTCTGCTTCTTTGGATCTGATTTCTATTATTGTAATTTTGTTGCATATGTTTATAGTCTGTACCATAGCCCACCCTGGAAGTTCTTTCAAGCAAATGGAGGAATATAAAACTTTTAAATATATGATATTTATACTTCAGTTTTCTGAAAGAAGCAACCATATAAAGGAAAGAATTTAAGAGAGAGGGTGACCACAGTGACAAATGACATAGAAATTCCACTGAAATGTGCTTTTTTGCTCACTGAGAAGAATGGCTGAGAGAAGGAAAAGAAGTTGGTGATCATAATTGTGCAATCAGATTTTCTCACTGGTGAGGTATGTCTGGACTACCCAGAAGCAACATGTGGCTTTAAAGGTACAGTTAAAAAAAACGCTTGGTAAACTCTTCCAAATCTTAATAATTTCAAACTCTGACAGACTGTGCCAATTTTGCATGTCAGAGAGCAACCCTGAAGAATATTTTAAATGCTTATTTTCAATGTTGAAACATTTAATTATAACCCAAAGAATTAGATCATTTTTAGCCAGAATTAGAAATTCTGATGTATTTTGGTTTTTCTGCCCTAAAATATAACCTTGGGGTAATACCTCATATTTATACTGGGATTGATGACTTCAGTTTATGCATATCTGTTTTGGACGTAAAACCATTATTTTGTTTTTATAGCTAGGCAATTTCTAGGCATGTTAGCAAATGAATTAACAATGCTTAAGATTTAAGGTATTAAAGTTTGAATGGTTAAGCAGCTCTTTTGTTCCATCATGCTGTTAATCTATACATATAAGGCATAAACCAGTCTCTTGTGGTTGATTAGATCCTGTTTGGTGTCCAAATGGTGTTTATAGAGCTTATGCAGAACCTCTCCTTCTTCAGGCTAGCATTTTTCTCTCTCCCATCCTCTGGATTTACACTCAAGTGAGCACTGCAGCTGTAAGAACAGTTGCCCTGATTGCCTTCATAAACAATCCTATTTTTTTCTTACTAAGCTTTGCAAAATGTCAGAATAACAGTGACAGAGTTGGAAGGGACTTTGAGGTCTTATAGTCTAACCCTCTCCTCAAGCAGGAACACTACAGTATACCATTTCGGACAAATGGCTGTCCAATCTCTTCTTAAAAACTGCCAGTGATATTTGATTTCATGATCTCAGAATATATACATAAGTATTGAAGAGCAATAAGTGGGAGTTTTACATTTACAATTAGTTCCACCATTTTTACTTAAAAACTGGGGTTTTTTTTAGTGCTACTGTAGCAGGGCTGGCTGAAAGGCTTTGCGGGAGCCTGCCCAGGGAGAGGGATGCTTGGACAGCTGTTGCCGGTTTGGGGCGTGGATCGGGCGAAAGGAAAGAAAAAGGAGGAAAGAAAGGGGTGGTGGTGGTTATTGTAGCTGTTGTTGGAGAGAGACCAGGTGAAGTCGAAGAGGGATTTGAGGTTTTAGCTGATCCCTTTCTGTGAAGGAGAGAGAAGGAGAGAGTGGGAGAGAGTGAGAAGGTGGAATTTTACTGCTTTCTTTGCAGGGGGGATATCCTGAGCAGAGGCAGTGAGGAGAAAGAAAGTTGTTGGGGTTGCTAAATTCAGATTTTAACAATAAAGGAAATGGGGGAGGGGTTTTGACACCGTCGAGACCTGAGACTGTGAGCGATAACAGAAGAGAAGGAGAGGCTGGTCGTTACTGCTTTGGAGACTAGCGGCCATCTGAACTTTGATTATTGTTACTTGTGCAAGTTATAGACATTGTGGGGAGTTGCAGGGCGAGCTGTTAACGCAGAATGCTGGCTACCTTTGTTTGTGTTCCTATCGCTGCCTGGAGTCGAGGTTTCCCCCACCCCACTTGTTTCCAAGTGATCGCTGTAAAATCATTGATTATTGCTGCTATGACTGCCTAGGGGTGTTAAACACTGTCACACATTGACTATTAGGACTAGGAGCTGGTCATCTTTGTTCCTGAAAGCCCCCCTTTTATGATGAGAGTCTGCCACCTCCTCACTTTACGTGAGCTTCTGCTACAAAAGACACTTTACTAACATTTTGAGAGCGCAGCTGCAGAGTGCGATGAAGGGGAGTGGGGCTGGGAGGGCCCGGGCTTTGGCGGCCTCTGAGGGGGTAATGCTACATTACATTCTAGAAAAATATACATATTGCTGACTGCCCGTGTAATTCTTTCTTCACAGTCAAAAAGCATTAGAACATCCAAGCAAGAAATTCTCTAAGTTTTATATAGCTGTTACAACAGTCCTGAGCTGCTGTAAGTTCAGGTGAAGTAAGTACCTCCATTTACCAAATACATTGTGCCTCTAGTACAGAGGTGTCAAACTGCCGGCCCACGGGCCGGACGCATCACGTAGAAGCCGCGCCCAAACAGTCCCGATACATTGCACGACATGAGTTTGACATGTCTGCTCTAGTACATTTGCTCACTATCTTGATGCTCTGCTGGGCTACGTTACTGTTACATTAATATAACATCTCCAAGTTTAAGTGAGCCATCAATGACCTCTCTATTCATGCTATTCCAATATTTCAAGCATCTAGCCAATCTTATACTGAAAAGTTGAGAGGTTTAACCTAGTTAGTATGTGGATTTGAGAGCACTCTAAAATCTCAGGATTTATCTATTCATTAGAAAATTTATATGGCTGCCCACTCACTCTCAGTGACTCTGGATAGGTTTACAAAAAATAAGAATTGCTAAAGCAACATCTACATATAAACCATTTCTGTACTGTTGTCAAGAAAATAACAATTTCTATAATGTCACCAGATTTTGCATTATCCTACATAAGTACAGGTAGTTCTTGATTTACGACCACAACTGAGCCCAAAATTTCTGTTAAGTGAGACATTTGTTAAGTGAATTTTGTCCCATTTTACAACCTTTCTTGCCACAGTTGTTAAATGAATTACTGCAGTTGATAAGTTAGTAACACGATTAAGTGAATCTGTCTTCCCCATTGACCTTGCTTGTCAGAAGGTCGCAAAAGGGGATTATGTGACCTTAAGACAAAGTAGCAGTCATAGATAGGAACCATTTGCCAAGTGTCTGAATTTTAATCACATGATCGTGGGGATACTGCAAAGGTCATAAGTGTGAAAAACAGTCATAAGTCACATTTTTCAGTGTTGTTGTAACTTTGAACAGTCACTAAATGAATTGTTTTAAGGCAAGGACTACCTGTATGAATCAGTAAACATGGCACTGCAACCCTGCATGCTCTAACTTGGTAGTATGGGTAGTCCTTAACTTACAATTATTCATTTAGTGACTAATAACCATTGCAGCATCCACACGGTCCCATGATCAAAATCTGGGCACTTAGCAACTAGCATGTATTTACAATGGTTGCCATGGCTCTGGAACATACAGTATATGCTCACCATTTTCCTTCCCAGCTGGCTCTGGACAATCCAAGTCAGCAGAAGCAGGATTCGCCTAAGATTGGATTGATTCACTTAACAACCATGGCAAAAAAAGGTCATAAAATCAGGTGCAACTCCCATAACAACAGCTTTGCTTACCAATGGAAATTCTGGTTCCCAGCGGTGATGGTAAGTCAAGGGCTACCTGTAATTTACTTTCACATAATAATGTAAAGAACTGGG
This sequence comes from Vipera berus, assembly GCF_964194415.1. Lineage (NCBI taxonomy): Eukaryota > Metazoa > Chordata > Lepidosauria > Squamata > Viperidae > Vipera > Vipera berus. The sequence goes on along the minus strand of NC_138206.1, from coordinate 52,648,197 downwards.
CTGTGTTTTTCTCCCCAGATGAGATCCATTCCTGTGTCCTCATACACTGTCATGGAATGCAGTAGGATGTTCTGATTTAATCACGAGCATTTATAGAGCATGGCTATGTTAAAAAGTTATGATTACCTATTTTCATGTCCTCAGCCTACTTTCCCATGGTCTGGCCTTCAAGAACTTTAAGCCAACAGACAGACCACGCTGAAATTGTGAGATAATGTGTTCCTTTCCAATTAGAAGCATATCTGTCAAGCAGAAATTTCCAAGGCGCTTCCTGCATCTTTTCCCCATGGGCCCTAATCACAGCCATTAGGTATTTATGTTAGTCTCTCGGGGAAGCTAGAAATGAAACAGTTAGTTTGTCTTTGGTTTAATTGAATTTGTATCTCTTTATTTTTTCAAGCCTGCCCATTTTCATTTCCTGAACCATAAGCACATAAAGCTCATTTGATTTCTACATGCATAAAATCTCTTAGGGAGCATTAAAACCATTTCAGCCCCTCCTTGGAAACCCAAAGGCTGGATGTAACAGCTGAACTGAAACTGGAGCTGGACATAGGGACCACCTGCTGCCGGCATCAACCTCCCTTCGCCCTGTGCGTTCCCACAGAGAGGGCCTCCTCAGGGTGCCACCGGTCAGAGAATGTCGATTGGTGGCCCCCAGGGGGAGATCCTTCTCTGTGGGCGCCCCGGAGCTATGGAATCAGCTACCGGTTGAGCTCCGGACGGCGCCCGATCTCCGCTCCTTTCGCCGCGATCTAAAAACATACTTCTTCGAACAAGCCGGCCTGGCCTGATGGGGGATTGGTGGGGTTTTTATTGTCATTTTATTGGGGTTTTATTATGTATTAATTGTTTTTAGTGGGCATGTATTTAATCATTTTTTAACTTTTGTAATTCTGTATTTTTATTCTTGCCCTGTTCACCGCCCTGAGTCCTTCGGGAGAAGGGCGGTATAGAAATATTATTAAATTAAATTAAATTAAATATACTGTATGTTTGGAGTGCCAGAGGAATCTTCATATTTCTATAAGTTTGGCTTGTTATTGCGCCTAACCTCCAAAATTGTGTTTTAATTGTTTTATTTTTTTTAATCCCATTTATATCCCGCCCTTCTCCGAAGACTCAGGCGGCTTACACTCTAAGCACAAATCAATGTGAGAGGCCCAAAGTTTGCATGGAGTCAGACTGCACCTAAAGAGAACTGGATAAAAACAAATAAACAAATAATTTCCACTAGAGAACATTTATAGGTAGTCCTTGACTTACAACAGTTCATTTCGTGACTGTTCAGTTATACTGCGCCACTGAAAAAGTGACTTATGATCATTTTTCACACTTCCGACTCTTGCAGCATCCCCATGGTCACGTGATTTACATTCAGATGCTTGGGAACTGACTCTCATTTATGACTGTTGCAGTCTCTCAGGGTCACGTCATTGCCTTTTGAGACCTTCTGACAAGCAAAGTCGATGAAGAAACCAGATTCAGTTTACAATTCTGTTACTAAATTAACAATGCAGAGATTCACTTAAGAACTGCTGCAAGAAAGGTCGTAAAATGGAGCAAAATTCACTTAACAAATGTCTCACTTAGCAACAAAAAATTGTGGTCGTACGTCGAGGACTACCCGCACACTTTTTCAGTAGTTTCCCAAGTACATTGGACTTGTCTATATAAATAAGATGGAAACAAACAAATGGTCTTAGAGGAGAGGCAGTTAAAATGTGAAAATTCCCTTCTAAAGAGATTGACTTCTCACGACAAATCTACTAGTTTTCTAGGAACAGTACAAAAGTGGATTGCCATCGTTTCTGTGAGATTCCCAGCCCACCCCCAGCTGCCTGGTCAAATAGATACAATTTCCTGTCCAAGAAATAACCAAGTCCAACCTTGCTTAACTTTTTGGCATTTACTGAAGTCAGCTGGGTGATGCCACCTCCATTAAGAAGTAAATTTTGCTTAGCTGTCTACAGCTCAAACTTTTTCCTAGGAGACATAAATGCTTTTCTATTGCTGTAACTTTTTGAAAGCCAGTTAATCCACTTTAATTTAGAAACATTTATAATAGTAGCTATGTGGAAAACTCTAAGGATTAGTGTGCACATGTCTATTGAGGTAAAATCTCTCCAGTTAATCTGCTATGGCCTATTTGGCAAACGTTAGCCTTTGTGAGGTCTGGTAGATTGTGAACATTTCTGCACTGGAAATTTCCAGAATTATCCGGCTACAAGTACTATATTATATCACTAATTAATAGTGAGTTTCTATCACCACAGAGATAGTTGGATGAAACTATAACCCATTGAGTTGAAGCAAAGTGAAAAAGGGGGTAGGTGGAAAGAAGAATTAGCAATAGCAGGAAGAGAACAACAGATTAATATAATCTAAAAAATAGTAATTTAAACTTGTTCTAGGGACCATTAAGAAGAATTAAAGATTCAGCTTGGAAGAACCAGATTTTGGTTAATCATATTCTTAATTGTATTCTGCTATGAGACATAAAGGAACAACAACATCAGCAACTAAATAGAAATAAGATTTATAAATTGTATAAAACTGAATAAGAATTTTCAAAGCAATATTAGATTAGTGCTTCATATAAAAGCGATCCTATAGCAATTTAGCACTTTAAAAGCATTATAAAAATAAAATTAATACTCAATCAATCATTAGCAAAAACAGCCAATATAATAAGAATTCTGCTCCCACACAGAAGTGGTCCAGAAGAATACAATGGCTGATGATATCAGGACAGAGCATACCACCACTTCCTCTAGTGCAGGTGGCACAACATCTTCATTCAAGGATGAATTAATCACCTTGATGATTGAGCTTAATTACATGGCACCTTCCAGGTGTTCTGAACTACTCAGGATGATCCTATATATTGTTGGCAATCTAACATTCCTGAATATCCTGACCATTTCCTTGGCATTCATAGGTTCAAATTCTTCCTAGATAATAAGAGTAAGTCCCTCCTTTGTTAGAGTAAGTCCCTCCCATAAGATTTGCCCAGCCAGAGTCCAACTCTGAAAGAATGCAAAGGACTTCATCCATGAAATGCCTGGAATTTAATTTATAACTTTAATATATTCCTTAAAGAATGGAAAAATAAATATATATTTGTTGCCCTTATCACTACTGCAGGTTCCCTAACATGGACATATATGAGTGTACAGTTGGACTTTTTCCAATTGTGCTTCTGGCATCTCTATTGCCATTTCATTTCTCCATACTCTTCAGAGATCTACAGAAACCACCAGGAGCACAGGATCCAACCTCCAATCTGGCAACAGCATCAAGCTTGTCACCAGTTCACAAAGAGGGTGTTACTTCTGATAGCAGTGGGGTGTTTAAGATGCTATAAATGTCTCCGGAACAACAGTAATTATTCTACACTGTGTGCCATGAAGTGATAGTTAGTGCCAAACCCAAAATTTGGTCATGATCTTAGAGTGATAAACCTTTCCCATTTCTTCCTATTAACTGAAGATGCCAGAGAGTGAATTTGAGATGATAAAGAGACATGGTTAGAATGCAGTATTGCAGGCTAATTCTGCCCACTGCCAGGAGTTCGATCCTGACTGGCTCAAAGTTGACTCAGTTATCCATCCTTCCAAGGTTGGTAAAATGAGGTCCCAGATTGTTGGGGGCAATATGCTGAGTCTAAGAGAGGGCTGTAAAGTACTCTGAATTTGTATATAAGTCTAAGTGCTAGTGCTATTGCTATGATTTGCATGAAATGATATGAACCATCCCTGAGCTACAGTCCCTGGACCAATAGATCCTTAAAAAAAATGTTTTTGGACATAAGGAGTTGGAGGCAATCTATGTGGTCTGTGGCTTTATGGTAAGCTATCTTGAGGCAACCAAAATGAAATGGGAAACAAAAGTATATTCCCATGCTCATTTATTCCAATTTGAACTGTGCATCTCCCAGCTGCTTTTCAGATGATGAGGTACAAAGTGTTCTCAACAGGGAGGGATTGCTGTGGGTGCTAGGTTTAAATCTTTGTTCATATTGAGAAAGAGCGAATGTACACATAGTCCTCATTTAGTGACTATTTGAAGTTACAATGGCTCTGAAAAGTGACTTATGACCATTTTTCACAGTCCATTTTATGACTATTGCAGCATCCTCATGGTCACATGATTTACATTCAGATGCTTGACAACTGGTTCACATTTATGCCAGTTCCAGTGTCCCAGGGTCATGTGAATGACCTTTTGCGAACTTCTGATCAGCAAAGTCAATGGGGAAACCAATTCACTTAACAGCCATGTTACTAATTTAAGAACTGCAGTGATTCACTTGACAAATGTGGCAAGACAAGTTGTAAAATGGGGCAAAACACCATTGTGATCGTAAGTCAAGGGCTACCTGTACAGTCTATGAAATACACTTACAAGCAAGCATGCAGAGAAAATTCTGATTCTGCCACTTTGTGCTCCCTTCCTCCGCTGGTATTTAAAATTTAAATTCTGATTATGGAAATAAAAGCAGATTTCAGAACATTACTCATCAAGAAGGAATAACTTACTTTTTGCCTTTTTGAATATGGTAAATGGGGCAGCAAAGTGCGTGTTGATATTACTACATCAAAATCACAATCAGATTTCTTGCTAATAGCAACAGGTATTCTACACAGGGTTCTTTGCACGGTAAGGTAAAAAAAAAGTTGAGATAGTGTCTGTATGGTATGACTGAAGCTTTGTCTGTCTTTTTATGTGCAGTGCAAAGGGAGGCGACGATGCATTCTTGTGTATAGAATCTCCCTCCTAGTTTCAGGATTTCATTTAATCAGTTTTACTGATGGAAGTATATTATTTTCACATATTTCTTGCCAAGGCAAACTATAGAGATCTTAGTACTATTTTATTCCAATTCTATATTAAGCCATAAACATTTTGGGGATGTTGGATGTCCTTTCCCCTTTATATGATTTTTGTTCTCTCAGAACTATTTTTATACAGTAGTGAATACACACACATAATGCACGCACACACAGAGAGTGATACAGAGGCATGCCTAGCACAGTCAAAGAAAGAAGTATCAAGCTCCTTCCTGTAAATTCATAAGCAGATCTCCAGCAGCTTTTTTTTTGTAACTATAGCACGCTCAACCAGAGTGTCACGTCTCAATCGTAAGATGCAATCCCCATTGGCTTAATGCCAGCTAAATAAAGAACAAATCCTTTCTGCAAATAACAGTCTAAGACCAGCACTTAAATGAGAGCGAGCTAAATGCCAGCTTAAAATGTGAGAAAATAAATACGTATCTGGTTTGGTGTCCCCCCCCTCCCGCCTGGTCTCCCATGGGATCTGTGAGCAGGAGAAAGTAAATCATTGCAATTCAGCCTTCATGGAAGGATACAGAGCCTCTTGTCTGGTCTGCTGGACACTTGAGGGGGGTCAGAATGTGGAAAATAGCAATCCAAAGACAGCATATTTAATGGCCCAAAACGGCTGCACAAATGGTTCGCCAACAAATTAAATGCAATCCATCAGCAACAATTCTGGCTAGCTAGATTTGGACAGGTTTCTGTTTTGTAGTGCAATAGGAATAAAAAGCTTACTGGGCTGTGGATCACCAGTGCAGTGCATACTTAGTTTATGGACAAGAGCTTTCTGCCAGTACAATTTTTAATAGCAGCCATTCTGATTCTTCCACATGTGTCTTCAAATGAAGCTGGTGTTTTTCCTGATGTGCCAGAAGAATGTTAACTCTTAGTGAGCCAGTTGGAAGTAATGAACAGCATTACAGCTCACTTTGTCCTCAGCTGATGGAATAGGTGTACTTCAGTATCTGCCTCTAGGGGAAACTGCAAAACTCCAGTGATGTTTTGGAATTTATCCATTATGACTGATTCAGGGCAAGAAGAAGGAAACAGATATTTTCATGAATGAAATAAATATGAAGACTGTTCTCAGTCTCATTACATCTCAGATATTCTCTCTCTCTGTGTGTATGTGATTGGATGTGTGTGACACATACGGTTAGCAAATCTGCAGTGATTTTTCTGTTTTTCAGTTATTTTCAGGTATAAATCTCCAAGCTAAAGAGTTTTAGGGCCATTGCTTTTTTTTCCTCCCAGAATTCAAGGTTTCTAAAATAAAATAATAATAAAAAAATGATTCCCACAAGATGACTAGCAGTTTATCTTAGAGTTGGATTAGATTGTGCCAGTAGCAAAACATGGTATATTTTGCTTTATTAATTCAATTATTTATTTCAATAGGATTCTAGACAGTGGGTTGCAGTAAGTATTTAATGTAGCATTTTATGAATTTATAAAACAACAAAAAAAATAAACTAAAGTAAAAAGCAAAACACAGTTAAATAGCAGAACATGCAAGGAAAAAGCAAAGAATCAATCAACAGAAACCTTTAAATGGCATGGGAGAATTCTAAAAAGAGCCTCACCTGGTGCTGAAAGATATTGAATTCTATAACAAATAGGAAGAGAATGCCTAAGTATGAATGTCACCATTAAGAAGGTCTTTTCCCTGATCACCACATTAATGGGACCCCAGAGAATATCCTCTGGAGAAGAACTTAACAAGCAGACAGACAGGATGGTGTTTAAAGTAAGTTAAGAGAGATCAGAGACTGGTACATGTTTTTAAAGCTGCTCAGCATTCAATTAGCAGTTAGTGTAATTAAGGCCATTGTGATTAGGGTTTCCAGACATCCCCACAAGAGGGAATGTCTTCCATCCAACAGACATAGAGTTAAAATCAAATAAGGTAAAAAGGTAAAGGTAAAGGTTCCCCCGCACATGCGTGCTAGTCATTTCCAACTCTAGGGGCCGGTGCTCATCTTTGTTTCAAAGCCGAAGAGCCAGCGCTTGTCTCCGTGGTCATGTGGCCAGCATGACTAGACGCCAAAGGTGCACGGAACGCTGTTACCTTCCCACCATAGTGGTCCCTATTTTTCTACTTGCATTTTTTACGTGCTTTCGAACTGCTAGGTTGGCAGAAGCTGGGACGAGTAACAGGCGCTCACTCTGTTATGCGGCACTCGGGATTCGACCCGCCAAACTGCCGACCTTCTCATTGACAAGCTCAGTGTCCTAACCCACTGAGCCACCACGTCCCTTAAAATCAAATAGCGTCCAGCTTTTTGAAAGTTTTAGTTTAAAAAACAACAACTTTGAACTGTATTCACAATAGTAATTGAAACTTTCATGTATTATGAACTTGTAAAGTTTATGCTTATTTCTTTCCCTCATCTCTGAAACCCTCACAGCCTAGATCTACCTCATTTGACTTATTTCCTGATTGCAGCAATTGGCTTCAATCCAGCCCTCTCGAATCTATGAACACTGTAAATCATGGGTTTCTATAGTGCTGGGGTCTTCAAACCTGGCTCTTTTATGACTTGTGGACTTCAACCCCCAGAATTCTTCAGCCAGACGCGCTGGCTGAGGAATTCTGGGAGTTGAAATCTGCAAGTCATAAAAGGGCCAGGTTTGAAGACCCCTGCTATAGTGCAATGAGAAAAGTGCACTGTTAATTATATATTATCACTAGAATATGTTTTTTTAAAAAAAACAAAGATTTGTTGGGATATTTTTGTGATAAAAAAATAAGCTTTTTTGATGCTGGAAAAAGTAATCTTGCTAACATGGGGGTTTTTTGTTTTGCATTTTTTGATGTAATTTTTGGGACAGATGCCAAGAAAGTTAAGCATTTGTCCTCCTTTCCAATTGTCCATGTCCTCCTTTACTTGTTCAGATATTTCGTATCCCTAACTGTGATACACTCCTTACGTCCTAACTAGCTGAATTTGCCAGATGCTTTTAAACATCTTAAAGCAATTCCACACAGTCCCCTGATATTCGATTATATGAAGAGCGCATGAAGTATAACTAAATTGTAAAAGCAGTAAAGAGATTCCTAGAATGGATGTCCCATTAGTTTTCACTGATGAGGCATTAGTCGATCATCATAAATTATTAACAAGCCATCAAAGTAATATACTTTAATATTAATAAATATAATATACTCCGAGGAGCAATGAAAGCAGATAGGAGGCCATCTTGACCTAAAAATACGTTGTGCTTGAATGAAGGATGCAGATGCATAACCAATCACCCGAAGAGACAACGGTAAATGTACAAATATCCCAATATATATATGGAAACGCTGCTCTTATCTGATCTGACTTTAGATTCTGAAGAACTGTTTCGTGCACTGATGAGGAAGGAAAGATTTTGGCTGCCCACTCTAGAAAAATGAAATGCTAGTGCCAAATTTATAGGGTGTGTGTGTGTTGGGAATAATTGCTGCAACCCACTCTCTCCCTTTGATCCTGCGGTGGACTTGTGGGTTCTTAAGAGGTACAGAAAACATTGATTTGACTTGACTCTTTACAAACAAGTTGAGCCCCAAGCAAACACTAGTCTGATGTATTAGCTCAGGATTATCCTTTTTTATTTTTACATTCTTTTCAAAGCTTTTATCTTTCAGGCTTTTCTTGCTCCCCATGGCTGATAAATAAGCTGGAGAAGATTTTTTTTTCCTGCTGCTGTTGCTTGCAGTTGTATTCTTCTTGCAAGTTGGGATGGGATACAGAAATTTTAATAACTCTCTCATCATAGTTTCGTACTGAACAGCCACAGATATCTTCTTCTACAGCTATGCTGTCTACAGGAAGTGAGAAGAAGGCCCCATAAAATAGAAAAACAAATGAGCCGTGGTGGTGCAGTGGTTAGAATGCAGTACTGCAGACTACTTCTGCTGACTGCCAGCTTTTGGCAGTTCGATTCTCACTGACTCAAGGTTGACTCAGCCTTCCATCCTTCCCAGGACGGTAAAATGAGGGTCCAGATTGTTGGGGGGCAATAGGCTGACTCTGTAAACTGCTTAGAGAGGGCTGTAAAGCACTGTGAGGCTGCATATAAGTCTAAGTGCTATTGCTATTGCTATAAGAGTCAGAAGTGAAAAGCTCAAGGTTGTCCCACGGTCTGAACATTGAGCACATTTTGATGCTGTTTCACTCCTATTGCCACCCTTAGTTCCTGGCCTGAACCAAGCTCACAGAGACAATTTCTTGTAGTAATAGTGAAGGATCAATATTTCTAAAACCTTTTATTCAGATTGCCCTTTTTGCAGAAAGCATCTTACATCAAATATGTTATGTCGTTGGAAAAGTATAATTAAGTTCTCAGTGAAATGTAACCGAGCATACGTCATCAATGCCATCAACATTTTTAATATTATTTTAAACTATATTTTTAATGGTTTTATTATAAACTGCCTAGTCACTAAGGTGAGATGAGCGATGTAGAAATTTTAAATAAATAGTCTTAAATTTGCTTTTAGGCAACACATTTTCTTGGATCAGTCCGATGCCTACTTCCTTTAAAAGCCCTAAAACTAGTGGGCAGTGCATTTGCTATGATTTTCATCCTGCTGCTAAGTGAATGCTTTCCACTCATAGTAGCAAGCAGAATGGATAATGAGGGACAGTAAGTCAGGGAAAGGGGAAATATAATGACTGACTCCAAGTTTTCAAAGGGAGGTGCACCAATTTTGGTGAAGATTTAGCAATCCAAATTGAACAGAAATGCACAGCACAGTCTAAAATACAATGAAACATTTTTCAGCTGTTAAACCAGATGCTGCCAACATAAAAAGGATTAGATTTGTTTCCTCTGTACACCCATTATCTCAAATTGGCTTCTTTTTGATGAAAAGAATGGCAGCTCCTAGGCTTTTAAAAAGCATTGTACTAATGGTTTGTCACTATGTCATTCCACATCTCATTTCATGATAAAAGTCTAACCCCCCAAAAATCAGTATGACAGTTCTCTTTTTTGCATTGTTTTTAATTTTGTATATTATTTTTTGGCAAGTAAACAATTCTCAGAGGGCTTGTACTTAATATTAAACATCTCTATCGCTATCTCTATCTAATGTTCTATCTCTCTATCTCTATCTTTATCTCTAAGATCTCAGCTAAGAACTAATTCCTAGCTCCATATCCAGTCTGTGTTTTTGTCAAAAAGTTTGCAGTCTTTTAAAGCAGTGTATTCTGGAGGCTCTCCAGATCCTAAACATTTCTGTGATGTTAATTACTTTCAAAAGCTATTAGTTTTGCAGACATTTTGGTTCAATGCCAAGTGGTGTCTCTAGTTAAGTTGTTGTGTGTTCTGTTTTATATCAATCAATTGGTATTGTCCTTGTCTCAAGTCATGAAACTCCAGGTGTGTATTTGCCTTGACTGCATTCTGTTCAGGGTTACACAAACTTTTGAAAGGTTCAGGTCAGGACCTTCTATACAAGGATCATGGGACCTGGCTATATTTCTCTTCTGCATCTTGATCCAGAGGAAGACATGTCAAAGTTTTTAATAGTAAAAGGTTTAGTAGTAAAAGGTTTTAGGTTTAAGGCAATATGTAGCATAAAGTAGACTGTTCAACAGTACCTGAAAAAATATATGTGGCAATCTGGCATTTCATAACATTTCCCCTAGATATCAGTAAAGGTCTCACACAGGAGGACTAGTAGTTTGCTATAGCATTTGCCTGTTTATATTTTAACATTTTAACCCAGCATCCAGTACCAAAATAAAGGTAAAGGTTCCCCCGCACATGCGTGCTAGTCGTTTCCGACTCTAGGGGCCGGTGCTCATCTCCGTTTCAAAGCCGAAGAGCCAGTGCTTGTCCGAGGACGTCTCCATGGTTATGTGGCCAGCATGACTAGATGCCAAAGGTGCACGGAACGCTGCTACCTTCCCACCGTAGTGGTCCCTATTTTTCTACTTGCATTTTTACGTGTTTTCGAACTGCTAGGTTGGCAGAAGCTGGGACGAGTAACAGGCGCTCACTCTGTTATGCGGCACTCGGGATTTGACCCGCCAAACTGCCGACCTTCTGATCGACAAGCTTATATTGATTTGTCAATTTCACATTGGGTCTGCAACATGGAACAAGGTTTTCAACCCCAAAGAGCCCCAAATCTCTCAGAGTTTACGATATAAAACTTAGACTTTGTAACAAATACTGGCTCAAAATGTACATAAATTTTGGCATAAGTTTAGTGGAGATACAACATGTTAGATCTTGTAGTTGGAAACTGAGCTATGCTCAGCCTCAGAATCCTATTTATTTATGTAAGTGTTTGCTTGTTTATTTGATTTGTATAGTCATCCATCTTACGCAGCATATCCCTGGGTGGCTCATAAGCAATAGAAAAACAATAAAAGCAGTCAAAAACATAAAAGCCACTAAAGAACCTCCCACTGCCCTGAAACATAACTTATCTCTGGACATTCAGAAAAAAAAATAGAGCTTTAGGGTCTCAGCCTTATACTATCCCAAGGCTTTTAGGGAAAACCAGTTCTTCTCAAATTTTTGGAAGGCTAAGAGAATAAAGTCCTGCTGAATCGCAAGAAGAAGGATGTTGCAAAAGGCAGGGACCATTACTGTACTGAGAAATTGCTGTCCAATAAGTAGTAAGCATGCTTTTCTGCTCTTATTGCCAAACATTTAGTCCTAATAAAGACTCTTACCTATACTCAGTCAGTTTTACTCTTTATTTTTCACCAGTGGTACTCGAGTCATTTCTTGTATCCTTTCATCTCCTTCAGCATCTTGGTAAACTATGGCATCCACCATCACCAATTAAAATTTTCTAACATGCATTTTAGCCCTTTTTTGTTCATAGTTAAACTTACAATTCCCAACATGTCTTTATCAATCCCATTCCAAAACATCAGGTCACTTTAGCTAATAATTTTTCTCCCTTTCTCTAACTTCCTAAACACACAACATAACTACTTTTCTTTTATTTCATTAATTTAATGAAACTAATATACATTCCACTTATAGTATAACCCAGTTCTTAGTCTTGCATATATTATGGGAGATAACAAACAAGGGTATTGAACAAATGTGAAAATGTGTTAAGATCTTTAAATATGTGTTGTGAAATATTTCATAGATTATAGCACAATACCTGGTACTCTGAGACAAATTCCCATGTATTGAGACTCAATCCGAAGAAATTGTGCATCGGATTGAAGCCTCATTGGGACAGAGTTTCAGAATTAACACTTTCAGAGTGAGCCTCTCCAGACATTCTTCATCCTACCTTCTATTTCATTTCTGTCTAGGAATTTTTTTCCAGTCAGATATTGGGAAGTAGAACCATAAAACAATGGGATGAGGTAACTGTTTCCAGGGGGAAGGATCTGTAATGAGCTAGTGCCACATCTGGCAGAGGAAACCTACTTCAACTTTTTATTTTGACAACAATGTCAGCAAAATAAATTGCTTTTCCAGATGGAGGAATATTATATCCATAGCTCTATAGAACTTTTGATGATGTCTCCGTTCATAGGAAGTGGAATTAATCCACAGGAGTCCTTTCCTTTACCCCATTCATTGGTCTCTCTCTCTCTCTCTCTCTCTCTCTCTCTCTCTCTCTCTCTCTCTCTCTCTCTCTCTCTCTCTCTCTCTCTCTCTCTCTCTCTCTCTCTCTCTCTCTCTCTCTCTCTCTGGAACCTTCACTCCATTCACTTACATGGGATGAGGGAAAAGAGGCTGCAATATGAAAAGAAAAGCAGAGGTACATTTGGTTTTATGTTTGTGACAAATACTGTAAAGTGTACAACTTGAGGCCTCTTCAAGCTTGGATGTGTCTATCTATCTTCAACAAAGTCTGAATAGTAATACTGTACGATAAAAGAGAGAATGACTACATATCATGGAGAATAATATTCTATTTAATCTAATTTAGATTAAAATCATTTTTTCCTGACCCCACTTCCCTCTTGTTCTTAACCCATCCTACAGTCTGAAAAAAATGGTGCAGCCCTTTTTAGACACAGAGAGCCAGTCTACCTTTTGTGGCCCTTACTCTCCCTCCCACAAAGCTTAAGGCCTTTTGGATCTTCTGGGGTGACTGGGAACTAAAATTCAGAAAAACTTAAAGAAAAACAAAGTGGGGTGGGCGTCATTTGTTCCCTTTTAGGAGAGCTAGGTGTTAGAAGCTAGATGTTTCTAAAAGTTCTACAATCTTTGGGGCTTTCGTTTTGCCTCTTAACTCCTTCAAAAGCGGAAAGAAAGAGAGGGGGAAATTGGAAAAGTTCAAGCCGCACTAATGATGTTCTAAAGCTTCTTGGCCAGGGCCGCTGAGTCCCTCCTAGGAAGGGCACAAGAAAAAGAGAGAGGAAGGGCTTTTATTGGCTGAGGCAGCCTCCCAATTGTAATAAGTGACTCAGTTATTTAGCATCTCAGACACAAGCGACATAGGAAATATTATTGCTATGTGCACTGTATATGTCTTTATTAGCCAGCCATGGAAAATAAGATGATCCCTGAAGTCTGTTCCACAGCCAGAGGCATTCATAGTAATTCTTCCAACTATATGGAATATATTAATATTCTCCAAATGGATGTATAGGGACTGCACTTTCCTTTTGGCTAACTAAAATTCTGGAAATTATAGTTTAACACATCTAGAAACCTTCCAAAAATTAGGAATTGTTGCAAGATTCTTCATTATTACATGCAAACTTAGTTAACCATGTACAGTTAAATTAAATCTTTTTGGATCTTAATATTCTGGATATTTTACTTGAAGCTGTGAAGCTGGTTCTAGCCCTTTTTGCTTAATTAGGTGTTTTTGTCTCAGAAGATCATCTTTATTTTCTTTGGCTTTCTTTGATTCAGTGTACCTAATAGTTTTCATTATGGAAAGCACTGTGTTTTACTTGCTGTGAAACAAGTAAATACTACAAATGGCCTTATTAAACTCAAGACATGAGCCTCACTAAGATGCCTTTCAAGAATGAACAGCCTAATACAGCCATGGACAGAACTGGTTGTAGAACCCAACCAGATAAATGACAAATCTCTGCTTGCTTGTCTCCTAACAAGATGGTGAGAGGATTTTGACTTTTCTCTTGTTGTCTGACTGTTCACAGTGAGACAAATTATAGTGCTAGTAAACCTCAAGTAAGAGCCAGCAGCATTATGTAATCCATCTGTCAACTTCAATTTGGGTCATCAAATAGAGCAAAGAAATTCATTGAAGACAACTGTAAAAATGTTTGAAATATTATTATGCTTTTATGCACATATGAATCACCATTTTGTGGTGTGTGAGACATGGAGTGCTAAACATGTCATGCTAATGATACTGGGAAAGAGAAAAAGAGAAAAAGATAAGGAAGAAGAGGACATAATTTGGCTGAAAGATGATTTTATTTCAGGCCTGTACCCGTATTTCCCATCTAATGATTTAGTTTTGGAAGAAAAAATTCTCTTTATTAGACTTTATGTAATGTCTGTGGAGATCTTATTAGAAGCTTCATCAGTTCTGATGGTGGGGGGATAGGTACTGACAATTGAGACTGGATGGTGGGGGTATGGAAGATTATATTTCTTTGCAGTCATCTGCATCAAACACCCCCCCCCATCCTATCAGAATCTATCCTTCCATTCCCCCATCCTCAGAACTGATGAAGCTTCTTGGATGAGGAGCGAAATATTTTCTTCTTCTTCCTCAAGGAAAAAAAACAGTCCAGTTGCCTTTTGAAAAAGTACCTTTGAGAATTGATGCAATGTTGATTGTATGAAACCATAGTTTGGCAAAATATGTTTCATAAAAAAGGAAAACTATCTGTAAAATGCCTTTAATGTCTTATACTCTTTTGGAGATGCATTTCCAACTGCATACAAAAGGCTAGTGTGTGTTGTGACATTTAGAATATCAAGAGATATACATTAAGTACTTATTTTATCTTGCCATTAATATATTTTATATCCAGAGGTAATTTCTGGGTGCTTCTCTTACTTTGGTAGCTTTAAGAAAGAACCTACCAAGACAATGCTCAAACAATTTTGATGTTAAAGCATGCAATTTAGCACTATTGTGATAAGGGCACGTTTCCAAATTTGAAAGTATATGAACGCAGCTTCCTGGCCCTCTGTCGCAAAGAAAATATATTGAAGCACAGTTATATACCAAACTACACTTACAAAAGCCTTGTTTAGAAGTTAATTTTCTTTATTTATTCCTGTTCTATTAAGATGGAGGCATTATTTCTTAACTGGGATTTATATAACAATACTTTTTAAATATGTGCAATGTCAACTCTACAAATGAGCATGGCTGTAGTCATTTTCATTCTCATTCTAGGTCGCCACATAGAACGGAGGGAGGTGGGTTGCCCAGGTGCTTTGTTAGTCAAAATAATCTTTTGCCCTGTGGGAACCAAGGTCAGCGGCTGCTCCTGAGACTAGGGACTGGGGTGTTGCATAAAAAGCCCACCAAACAATCATATTGGGGAATGTAGTTGCTTGCATACTTTTATGGGTGGGACATTTAACTTTATGTTGGGGAATTGTTACTTGTGTATCCAGACTTGGTTTCACTCTGGACTGTGTAGATATTTTGTAACTAATGAACATGTTCCTTGAGGAATTTGCAAGCCTCGGAGTTCTGCTTTCTTCATCTCTGTCTATCGGAACCGTGACAAGTCACGTAAAACTTCATTTTCTCAGGGTGCTGGGCCACAACCGCCTACTCATTTACTTTTGGGAGAGCGGTAAAGACTTGGCGAAGATTTGAAATGGAGGAGAAGTATTGTGTAGTGGGTTCTCGACCGCATGGCAATATGACGGACAAAGGGTTCAGCATGGCAGCTCTTTATTAGTGGAAGTACTGAACAGAACAATAGGGTTACCTGTGCCCCTTATATACCTGGCCAGGTCTGCTTGCGGCCAATCCCTTTATCTGGTTTTCCCACCGCGCACTAGACAGCCAATCCCGTCACAGTACAGCGCCACCTGATGGTATCAGTGAGCCGCTGCTTATGTTCATTCATCCCCGTACATAACACCCCTTTCCCCATAATAACAAACAATAAACAATATTTCCTGAACACATATTTCACTGGTGATGATTAGACACGTCGAGTCCTTCCTTACGTCCTTACATAGTCCTCCAAATAGGCAGGTGGCCTATGAGCCCTGGGTGACCGTCTCAGGGGTTGCTCCCCATCCTGGACAGCCGTGTCATGAGTTGAGTCCTGGCTCTGGGGCTTAATGACCACATTGTCATGGTGAGCCAGGGCCTGTTGTTCCTGTTGCCCTGCCCACTCTCTCTGGTATCAGTTCAGTGTCCATGAGATCCTCCTCCATTCCAGAACCCATTGTTTTTGGTTGAGTGGGCCAGTCGACCTGTGACTTTTCAGGAGCCCGCTTCCTGATTTGGTCTATATGTTGTCTGACCTGACGGCCCCCCTCCACCTCTACAATGCAAGACAAGGGCCCCGTTCTGTCAATCACCACCCCCTGAATCCACACATTTCCCGGCCCATATTTTCTGACCCAAAGCAGATTGCCAGTGTGTAGTTTCCTGGTGGGTATGGGTTGTTCCGTCTCTGCAGCCACTCTGTCAGGGTGGCGTCTGTCCAACTTAGTCATGAGCTGTCTGCCCCAATGCAGTTCTGCAGGACTCTTACCAGTGGTTGTACACGGTGTGGTGTGTTGTGCAAGAAGGAATTGGGCCAACCTTTGGTGCCAGTCTCCACTGATGATGCATCTTAATGAGACCTTGGTCGTCCTCACCATACGTTCTGCTTGCCCATTGGACGATGGGTGGAAGGGTGCAGAGGTGACGTGTCTAATCAAGTTGGCCCTCGTGAAACCCTGGAAATCAGCAGATGTGAATTGCAGGCCATTATCCGAAACTATCACATCAGGCAGGCCATGCGTAGCAAAGAGTCCCCTGAGCACCTGGACCATCTTGGCTGTGGTCATGCTAGTAACTGGTACTACCTCCAGCCATTTGGAGTAGCTGTCAACTACCACTAGGAAAATTTGACCTTGAAAAGGGCCAGCATAATCAATGTGGACTCTAGACCACGGTTTGTGTGTCTCCTCCCACTTGGTCACTCTTATTTGGTGTTGATAGGAAGTGAGAGGTCGGGCCCTCATACCCTGCTTTGCAGGATTCCACAGATCTTGGTACTTTCTCTTCTTATGTTTAACATCTACATGAAGCCTCTGGATAAGATCATCTGCCACTATGGACCGCGATACCAACAATATGCTGATGATGCCCAGCTATATGTCTCAGCCCAGTTAAGTGATGCTGTGACCTACCTCTCACAGTGTTTGTGGAGTCTATTAAGGGCTGAATGGGGAGCAACAGGCTGAAACTGAACCATGGCATGATAGAATGGCTCTGCGTTTGGGGATCTTTGGTTCATAGAGAATTGCCATCGTTGGTCTTGGATGGGTTTGGCACTGCCCCAGACAGACAAAATGTGTAATGTGGGGTTCCTCCTGGACTCCCAACTCCTGCTCAAGGAGCAGGTGGAAGTCTTGCCCAGGAGGGCCTTTGGATAACTGTGGCTGGTGCACCAGTCATGCCCTTTTCTGGACCAAAAATCCCTGTTCACAGTCACTCACGCACTAGTCCAGGGATAGGCAACCTCGGCTCTTTTATGACTCATGGACTTCAACTCCCAGAATTCCTGAGTCAGCATAGCTGACTCAGGAATTCTGGGAGTTGAAATCCATGAGTCATAAAAGAGCCAAGGTTGCCTACCCCTGCCCTAGTCATTTCCTGTCTTAACTATTACAATGTAGTCTACATAGACCTGCCCTTGAAAAGTATCTGGAGGCTCCAATTGGTTCAAAATGCAGCACCACACATGGTTTTGTGCGGATCCTGATGTGCACAAGTGTCATGTCTCCTGTGGGAGCTGCATTGGTTGCCAATTTGCTTCTGGGTACAATTCAAGATGATAGTTGTCACATTTAAAGCCCTGCATGGTTTGGGGAGGCGTTATTTGGAGGACTGTTTTCTCCCAGTTGCATCTACTTGACCTACCAGAGCAGGGAGGCAAGGAATGCTGCGGATCCCTTCTTCTAAGAGGTACATCTGGCAGAACCCAGAAGAAGGGCCTTCACCGTGTGGAACATCATCCCCACAGAAATACGTAAGATTGGCCCCCTCTTTTGCAAGGCCCTGAAGGTTTTGCCAATAGACCTGAGGAACCCAGAGTGGGATGGAGTCCATCAAGTGTCTTATTAGTTGTCACCAGGGGATGGGGTTGTTGCTTTTTATTGTTTATATTATGTATTTATTTTTGTAAACTGGCCAGAGTCACTGAGATAGAGTTGGGCAGCGTGGCTCAGTGGGTTAGGACACTGAGCCTGTTGATCAGAAGGTCGGCAGTTTGGCGGGTCGAATCCCGTGTAACAGAGTGAGCGCCTGTTACTCGTCCCAGCTTCTGCCAATCTAGCAGTTCAAAAGCACGTAAAAATGCAAGTAGAAAAATAGGGACCACTATGGTGGGAAGGTAACAGCGCTCCGTGTGCCTTTGGCATCTAGTCATGCCGGCCACATGACCACGGAAATGTCCTCAGACAAGCGCTGGCTCTTCAGCTTTGAAACGGAGATGAGCACCGGCCCCTAGAGTCGGAAACGACTAGCACACATGTGTGGGGGAACCTTTATAAATGTTCATAGACAGACAGACAGACAGACAGACAGACATGAATGAGCTGGGCCCTCATTGTTTACTGTGGGAAGTAGTGTGCCAAATGTTGCTGTTTCCTTTAGATGCCTGTCAAACAGACCCATAAGAGGCATTCCAGAAGGTATGTGTTTGACCTCAAAGAGGTCTGCCAAACAAGATTTTTTGGGCTTCATTAGTTTGTATATTTCTGATGCAGCTCAGGAAACATTGTTCTCTTTAGAATGAGTTTTTCTCTTTATTTTAATAGAGATATTTTAACAGCTTACATGTATCTTTTTTATTGTACGTCAAAGCTTGAGTGCATTTTAATGGAAGTAATGGGGAAATTGCCCAGCATGAAAACATTCTATTTTGGATCAGTTAATGTGGCAAGAAAAGCCCTAGAGAAATAGAGAAAATTTGTTAAATTAAAGAGAGAAAATATTTTGAGTATGTGCATTTGTGTGTAAATTCCGTGGCTTGAAAGAAGTCACCAGTGAAAAGAAAAATTGGCTCTAAGACCTGTTTCAAACAGATTTTCTTTTAATGATTTGGGAAAGGAAGCAGGAATGGGTTGATGAAATTTGCAGATGATACAACATTTGGAGACATTGCTAATTCAGAAATGGATTAGAATTTATGCAGAAGGAATGAAACGGAACCTTTTCAACTGCAGTAAAAAAAGAAGAAGATAGTACTACTAACCATATGCTATGCATCTGGAGACAAAGAATGATGTATGTGCATAGGAGGGAGGGTTAATTTAAAAATCTTACTGTTTTCTCCAATAGTGTTGAATCAAATATAGTAAAGAATACTCCCATGTGCTTGGGAGTAAACGAAATAAAACCCTTGTTTCCAGGTTTTGAAGGACTACTTGTGAGAAAAGAGGCGTTCAGTGAGCCCTTTTCCTTGAAGAGATTATTTCTTCCTCAGCGCTTTCCTCACTGTTGTTCATTTGATTCTCCCTCGGAGCCCAGTCGATGCTGCATTCCGAGCAGCTGCTCTTTCTCCTTGTTCACCTACTCCAAGGAATTCACTGAACAGACATCATCATTTATGGAGAGAAGAAGAGCAAATCCAGGGGACTCCAGAGATTGGCCACTGGGCTTGCAATGGAGATACGTTTTGACCCCTCGTTGCTAACTTCTGATAACTTTTCCATTTCTGAATGAAGTGAATTCAAATTCTGCACCAGGAAACCCTGCAGGACAGAAACAAGAGGAATATAAACTGGAGCATAATTACTAAGACCAGGACTGGTTTCATGTAGTTCTGGAATCTCTAGGTGACGGGGGGGAAAAAACCCTGATCTTTGTGTCATAAGGAGAGGGAGAAAGGATGTGTAATGAAGTTTGTTTGCATAACAAACTATGTGGGTGTATGTGTGTGAAGGTGTACTGTATATGGCCTTTTAGTTGTTTATGTATGATGGCATTCTAAATGCTGAGCATCAAAGCTGGAGGGTTCCCCATGTTTCATATTACATCATAATTGCAAAGTTTTGCAAAGTTTTTCCCTTGCACCTTCTACTGGATACACTTCTCTCAATCATATAGTGCTGGCTGCAAACCAACCCTGGTACTTTACACATACCAAACGGTCCAGGTTGCTTTGCAACCTTGGGAAACAGCTTTCCTTTCTAGTCACTCCTTTTTGAATGAAGCAGGTTTTAATTGTCTTTTTAAACCCCTGTTTAACTCTCAGTTCACTAAAACAAATTGCCCTCTGGACTGTTATGCCTTAGGCTACACAGGTAACAGTGCATTTCTAAATGATAAAATACAAGATTGCACCATCAACGACCAGTCATGGAGGATAAAAAGTTTGCAGACAGGCACAGATCATTCAAGAGCCATTGGGTAATGTGAAGGGAAACACACTCCTTTTTACATTACCAGAGATAACTAATCTCGTATTATCTATGTGATCCCTACCCAGGACTTCAGCTTGTTAGAGGTATGTCTTTCTTTCATTTCAGCATTTACCTCTTGAAGACGTAAACAATAGAAGAATGGGGCAATGTAGGCAGTTAAATCTCAAAATGATGAATGTTGTTGATGCATCATGTTGATACATCATAGGTGATACTTACAGTATCTACTGAAATTCTAACTAGCTTCCAATATGGGAGGTATATGTGGCATGGGAAACTTTCTTTCAGCAATGAGTTTTGCTAGCAATGAGACAGTGGTTGCATTAGTACAGCCGTTCCCAACCTTTTCTATACCCCGTACTACTAGAACGTTTCTGATATATTCTTGCACCCCTTACAAAAGTAATACTGGTTTATGCATATGCACTATAATTTTGAAACTTCTAAACCTAAGTTTTCGCACCCCCTGGAATACCGTCTTGCACCCCTGGTTGGGAACCCCTGCATTAGTAGGATTAACAGAGTGCCAGGAATCATTCTATGTATTAATTCCTGGATTTGTAACAGAGAAATAGCAAAGACCTCTTCTTCTGCAATTGTTTGTTACAGCATATTCTCTGGTCTGGGCAGGCTTGTGAATTTGATCACAATTTCAGTGTCATTGGATTACATTAGCCTGCATTTGCCATTTTAATGTCAATTCTTCCAGTATGGATACATCATTTTACAGTCTTCAGTGCTAGGTTTTATTTTTAATCACCCCAAGTAATTTATGAGAGCCAGTTTGGTTTAGTGGTTAAGCACCAAGCTAGAAACTGGGGGACCATAAGTTCTAGTCCTGTCTTAGGCATGAAGCCAACTGGGTGATCTTGGACCACTCATACACACTCAATCCTAGGAAGAAAGCAATGGCAAACCACTTCTGAAAAATGTTACCAAGGACACTGTAGGAACTTGTCCAGGCAGGAAAAATACAAAAAACCTGATTTAAAGGCATGCACACGCGTGCGCGCACGCGCGTGCGCGCGCACACACACACAATTTATGGTTGTCAGAAAATATTGTCACCTTGCTCTATATTCTCATGGAATATTCTCCCATTCTCATCAACAACTATAACTTTGGAAGAACTTCATTATTTCAATCCCTTATAGTGAGAACCCAACTATATGTACATGTGGAAGACCAGTGAGAACCAATTTGGATTAGTAAAGAGGGACAATACAAAGAAGGCAATAATATCTAACCAATAGCTTACTGTGTTTGCAAGAGGAAAAGTGAGGTGATTATGAGGTGTTTCATACAGTATTATGGGCTTTATTTTTAACTCCATTTCCTTTTACTGTAGGCTCATCGCATAGTCCTTTCTATTCCTATCAATATCAGCTTTTATTTTCCACACACCTTTTAATCTAACTGATCCATGTTTTCTTTTACTACATTCTTTGCAACTGAATTTTTCTCTATATATGTAATATGCATTTGTTACATAAATAAATGGGAAAAAATGTCTTTCACCCTAACTTTTTGCAGCAATCACCTTTTTATATTCCATTCCATTGTAATGTAAGGAAAATGAAGGTGAAGAAGCTTTGCTGTTGTGGAATAGCCTCCCCATAGAATTAAGATTTTCATTGTTCCTTTTTTAATATTTCAGAAGCTGTTTAAGATGAAATTCTTCTGAAGCATGATTACTAAATTGCTTATTATCACTTTGTTTACTTTGTTTTGAATTTACTCAAATTGAGGTAACTTGTGTTATTAAATTTTGGAATTTAAAAATATAGTTTTATGACTTTATTTACTTTTCATTATTATTATTATTATTATTATATTATTATTATTATCATCATCATCATCATCATAATTACAATCATGTGAAAAAGAAAGTACACCCTCTTTGAGCTCCGTGGTTTTATGCATCAGGACACAGTAAAAATAATCAGGTCCTTAGCGGTTAGCTTTATTTTTGTAAAATAAATAACATGGTGTAATATGTCACATGTTGTTGTTCCTCTGAGGTTGCATTTACCATATCTACTATTAAGAACTGCTGACGACCAGCTGATTTTTACCATGTTCTGATAGGTAAAACCATAGAACTCAAAGAGGGTGTACTTTCTTTTTCACAACTGTACCTTAATATTTTTGTAATTTTGACTAGTAATTATTTGTTTTCAATGTTATTTGTATTTACTATTGACATTTTTACCAGTAATGGATGTTTCCTGTTAACTATTTTGTAAATCATCGTAAGCCTATATTGATTTGGGAATAAATCAGTATAATAAATAAATATTTTTTCTCATCCAGAGATGCTTTCACTTCATCATTTCACCATTCATTTTCATATTTCCTATTAGCATTTTCCATTTACTTCTGGGGCACTTGGTAATATATTTCTTTTCTCTCCATCCCAAGCAGTTTCTGTATCTTCTTTCTTTAAATCCATTTTCCATTCAGTCTATTGGAAGCTTCAGTTAACTTCTAATACTTTTTCACACAGATTCACATTTTCTCCTGATGCAATCGTTCTATTTTCACTGTAGTTTCTTTTACATCTTTTTTCTAAAAAAAATTATTTTCTCTTCAACACTCCTGACACTATTTAATAATGGTTCTGTCCTGCATTCAGAATCTCTTATCATCTATATATCCTTCACTAATTCTCTGTCTTCATCATAGATAATATAATCAAACATGTTTAGACTTACTTTCCTTTCCTTGCCAGGTGTATCCAGAAGAGCCGTGGTGGTGCAATGGTTAGAACACAGTATTGCAGGCTAGCTCATTGCAGCTCGTTCCAGGAGTTTGATTCTGACAGGTTCAAGATTGATTCAGCCTTCCATCCTTCCGAGATCACCAAAATGAGGACCCAGATTGTTGGGGGCAATATGCTGACTCTGTAAAACACTTAGAGAGGGCTGTAAAACACTATGAAGTGGTATATAAGTCTAAGTGCTATTGTTATCCATGGATAGTCTTATGTTCAGACCATCTATTTAAAAAATATACAATTTCCTAATCAGATGTTCACCATTCTTTCATCACCTTCATTAATTTTTGTTATGTTGTTCTTCTTTTACCTAGTTTCAAACACATAATCTATCTTCTTTTCTTTAATTTCTCTACCTAATCGATGTATCTTACATTTACTCTTTTTTAAATCTCAAGCTTGTTATCTTATGCTGTTTATCATCTACTCTTTTTACATTTCAAGTTTCAATATGTTCAAGATGGCGGACGTGCTTTCCTTATGTTCAAGATGGCGGACGTGCTTGTTCGAGCTCCGTGAGCTCCGTGAGTCCCAGCTATGAGGCGTCCCTTTGGAGCCCCTCAGGAGCCTTCGGGCTGCCTGGGATGTGGATTGGGGGGACGAGGCAGCTAGTGGCTGATGAAAACGGGCAGAGAACAGTTGGTAACCTGCGAGCTCTTTCATCTGTTTGCCTTTGTTTGCCTTCTGCCTTCTGCCGCTTGCTGCTTGCCGCTTGCCTTCTCCGGACCGCCTCTCAGCTGTTCGTGGCCGCCTCCGGCGTTCCCTATTGTTCCCTGCTGTGCCGGACCAGCTGGGCTGCTTGCTGTTCTCAGGCTGTTCCTGGTCGGCGAGGAGGTCGAGGAGGACGCTTGTGGGTTCGTTTGGGGCGGCAGTGATGGCGGCGGCGGCATGGGCGGCGGCCTCGGCGCTGGCGGCGGCAGTTTCTCGGGCTGCGCTCGGTGGCGGCGTTTCTTGCTTCCCCGAGCCGTTTCGGGCCGCCCTTAACATCCTCGGGCTGCCTCTGGTTGCCGAGAGAGACGCCTGCGGGTCCGGCTTGGCGGCGGCGATGGCGGCGACGGCGTGGGCGTTGGCGTTGCCGCTGGTAGCGGCGTCTCCTGGGGCCGCATTCGACGGCAGAGATGGCCTGCATCCGGCGACGACGACGACGGCAGCAGTGGGCTCTGGCCGTTCTCAGCGACCAGCACTAAGCGGTGGCATTCCTGGGGCCTCCTGGCCCGAGTGGCAACACTTGACCTGTTTTTGGGCCACTTCGGCGGCATCAGTGTTTTCTGGCCTATTTGGGCCGCTTGTGGAGGCCAGTGACTGGCTGCGATGTTTCTCGGGCTCTTGGCCCCTCTCGCCGGCGGTGGTGCTTCCATCTTACCCCAGACTGCATCAGGCTGCTTTTAGTGACGCTATCGTCCTCGGGCCGTTCTGGCGGCGGAGAGGGCGACTGAGAGTTATCCTAGCGGCGATGATGTTTCCTGTGCTGCCTCGGACCGCTTGTGTTGGCAACGGCGTCTTTGGACCGCTTCAATGGAGCAACAGGCGGTCTTTATACCACCTTTGGACCGTTCTAACGGCGGTGACGCTTTTAGACCATTTCGCCCATTTTGGCCCGTCTACTCTTTTGCCTGAATATATAACTTTGTCTGCCTCCCCCTCTCCCCTTTGGATTTGGTCGGTCCTGGGTATCAGCCATGGTGGGAGAGTGGCTGACTTTTACATCTGCAGCCCCATAGAGGTGGGAGCTCTATGGGGCATGCCTACCCAGAGTATATCTTTGACCATCCCCAGGTACAGAGTTGCAACTTGCCGTGAGAGGGCGGGGGGGGACCTGTTTACTGGGGCACCCAGCTAAGTGGCAGTGCAGCTGGGTGTGGATCCAGATATTTTCTTTTCCGGCCTTCGACCCTCCTATGGACTTGATCATCTCCAGGACTACCTATTCTGGACTTGCTGGACTAACATGCGACAATATACCAGCACGGACTTGCTCGCCCTCAGGGGTGCCCCCCTCGCCTGGGTGCGACCCGCCTCTTTAAATTCTAACC
Source organism: Vipera berus (assembly GCF_964194415.1). Taxonomy (NCBI): domain Eukaryota; kingdom Metazoa; phylum Chordata; class Lepidosauria; order Squamata; family Viperidae; genus Vipera; species Vipera berus. Next base: position 52,623,025 of record NC_138206.1, on the reverse strand, counting down.
TCGATGAAGGGCCCGAGTTTTGGGTCTCTGAGAGATGGCTGGGCAGGGGTAGGGGCCGTCAACATAAATGTAATAAGAGGCCCCTGATTTTGTTTTTATCAAAATTTTTTACGGGGTTGGGGAGGGGGGTGGGAGATAGGGGTTGTCTGGCTTTGGGGGGCGGCCAATCAACCATAGTTCAGGCCAGACTCGGGTCTGACCGCGCGGGGGGAGAACGAGGGGTCGTTGTCTCCGGGGCTCATGAGCGGGTCGTGGGATTACCAATTCCCACGACGGGGAATGGCAGCAGGCGGATAGACAGGGGGCCATATCGTTACCGGGAGCGCCGTCTCCGCTATTTGCAAGCGGTGGGGCGCTCCGACCCTCTGCCTCTTTCCCGAGGTTCCGGGAGCGATGATGTGCAGCCTCCTGAGCTCCGGCTGGTGTACTTGAATGCCAGGTCCGTGGTCAACAAGGCTCCCCTTATTAGGGATTTAGTTGAGGGTGAGCATGCGGACCTGGCTTGCATCACGGAGACTTGGTTGGGCCCAGAGGGTGGGGTCCCTTTGGTTGATCTTTGCCCACCAGGCTTCCGGATGCTGCACCAGCCTCGAGCTCAGGGTAGGGGTGGGGGTGTGGCGGTGATCGTTAGGGAGACCTTATGTCCGCGGGAGACCACCGTTCCTCAGATAGTCGGGTGTGAGTCTCTCTTCATGAGATTTGGCTCTGGGGCGCAGTTGGGCTTGCTGCTCGTGTACATTTCGCCTAGTCACGTAGCGGCAGCCCTGCCCGAGCTGCTCGATGTCCTCTCAGGGTTGGTGGTTGAGTTCCCCAAACTTATAGTTTTGGGAGACGTCAACCTACCATCCCTGGGAGGTTCATCTGAGCTTGCTCGGGAGTTCATGGCTTCCATGACGGCCATGGACCTGACGCAGGTAATTTCTGAGCCAACTCATGAGGGAGGCCACACCCTTGACCTGATTTTCTTATCTGGACGGTGGTTGGATGATCTTGGTGGGGGCTTTCCATTTATTATGCCCCTGTCATGGACCGATCATCACCTCCTGCGGCTGGTCTTCCATTTTGCCACCCCCCGCCGTGGAGGTACGGAGCCAACTAGATGGTACCGCCCCAGACGCCTAATGGATCCTGAGAGATTCCAAGCGGCGCTGGGGTCTCCACCTGCCTCCATTGCTCACAGCTCGGCGGATGCCTTAGTGGAAGCCTGGGAAAGGGCAGCCACTGAGGCACTCGACCGGGTTGTACCCTTGCGGCCCCTGACCCGGCGCAGATCCCAGCGAGCTCCATGGTTCTCCGCGGAGCTCCGGGAGATGAAGCGTCGGAAACGGGGCCTAGAGAGCTGCTGGAGGTCCAGCCGATCTGAACCCGACCGATTGCGGTTAAGAACCTACATTAGGTCTTATCTCGCTGCGATGAGGGAGGCGAGGTGTAATTACTTCTCCACCCTCATCGCGTCCGCAGATAATCGCCCGGCCGCCTTGTTTAGGGTGACTCGCTCCCTTCTTAATCAGGAGGTGAGGGAGGATCCCTTGCAGGGTCGTGCCGAGGAGTTTGGTCAACATCTGTCGGATAAAATCGCTCGGATTCGGACCGGTTTGGACTCCAGCTGGGCAGAGTCCGACGATCAGGACACGGGCGGTCTTGTCAATGTTATCTGGGAGGAGTTTGATTCTGTGACCCCTGATAAAGTGGACAGGATTATGGGGAAGCTGAGTTCCACCACATGTTTATTGGACCCGTGCCCTTCTTGGCTGGTTTATGCAGCTAGGGAGAGGACACGAGGCTGGCTCCAGGCGGTTATATCTGCTTCTTTGAGTGAGGGTTGTTTCCCCACCATCTTGAAGGAGGCGGTGGTGAGACCTCTCCTCAAGAAGCCTGCCTTGGACCCAGCTGTATTGAACAACTTTCGTCCAGTCTCCAACCTTCGCTTTCTTGCGAAGGTTGTTGAGAGTGTGGTGGCGCATCAGCTCCCTCTGGTCCTGGATGAAGCGGATTATCTGGACCCTTACCAATCGGGTTTCAGGCCCGGGCACAGCACGGAGACGGCATTGGTCGCTCTGGTGAATGATCTCTGGAGGGCTCGGGATAGGGGGTATTCCTCTGTCCTAGTCCTATTAGACCTCTCGGCGGCTTTCGATACCATCGACCATGGTATCCTGCTGCAGCGTCTCAGGGGATTGGGAGTGGGAGGCACGGTTTTTCAGTGGTTCTCCTCCTATCTCCTGGGACGCTCGCAGTCGGTGTTGGCAGGGGGGCAGAGGTCGACCCCTAGGACTCTCGCTTGTGGAGTTCCTCAGGGGTCGGTCCTCTCGCCTCTCCTGTTCAACATCTATATGAAACCGCTGGGTGAGATCATTCGTGGTTTTGGAGTTGGGTATCATCAATATGCTGATGATACCCAACTTTTTATTTCGACCCCAAACCACCCCAGTGATGCCCTCGCTGTGATGTCCCGTTGCCTGGAGGCGGTTCGGGTCTGGATGGGGAGGAACAGACTTCAACTCAACCCTGACAAGACTGAGTGGCTGTACATTCCGGCTTCCCGAGACACCTGGGATGTTCCACCTCTTTCTATGGGGGGTGAGCTTTTACCCCCTATGGATAGGGCTCGCAACTTGGGAGTCCTCCTAGATTCACGACTCACTTTGGAGGATCACATAGTGGCCGTGACTAGGGGGGCTTTTGCCCAGGTTCGCCTGGTGCGCCAGTTGCGGCCCTATCTGGACCGGGAGGCCTTGTGTACGGTCACTCATGCGCTCGTGACCTCTCGCCTAGACTACTGTAATGCTCTCTACATGGGACTTCCCTTGAAGACTACTCGGAGGCTCCAACTGGTACAGAATGCGGCCGCGAGAGTTGTCTTGGGAGTTTCCCGGTACTCCCATGTTACACCTTTGCTCCGTGAGCTGCATTGGTTACCAGTTGTCTTCCGGGTAAGGTTCAAGGTTTTGGTTATGATCTTTAAGTCCCTACATGGCATGGGTCCGCGATACCTCGAGGACCACCTGCTGCCGGCGTCGACTCCCCTCCGCCCTGTGCGCGCCCACAGAGAGGGCCTCCTCAGGGTGCCTCCTGTCAGGGAATGTCGACTGGTGGCCCCCAGGGGAGGGCCTTCTCTGTGGGTGCTCCGGCGTTATGGAACCAACTGCCGGTTGAGCTCCGGATGGCATCAGACCTCCGATCCTTCCGTCGCGGGTTGAAGACCCATTTATTCGAACTAGCGGGTCTGGCCTGATGGGGGTACTTGGGTTTTTTATAGGTTTGTTTTATTATTCTGGTTTTAACTTGGGCATTAATTTAATTATCTTTTAATGTTTGTACTGTTGTTTATATTTATGCCCTGTGAACCGCCCTGAGTCCCTTTGGGAGAAGGGCGGTATAAAAATCTCAATAAATCTTAAATCTTAAATCTTAAATATTCCACATGCCATGATGGATTTACAGATATTGACTATCATCCAACATGGCTTTGGCCAATAAAGACTTTTGTGTAATATTTTCAGGAGGCATAAAAATGGTAAAACATGGTATTAGTCTCAGTTGTACCTGTGCTATATGCAACATTCCTTGCCCAAAGTAAGTACTGTGCAATGCTGCTGGCTGGTTTTGTCACATTTTAATCAATATGCTGCAATTTGCAAACGATTCTCATGCTATTCTATTCAAGACAGGATCTCTGAACACTAATTTGCAAATCACCCTGCTATAGCACATATCCAATCAAAATGGAGGTACATGTTATTTACTGATATGTAAAATATTAAATAGTCCTGTTGCTAAGTTATGGATTATTTTCTCATCACAGCAGTGAATATGAATGCTGATTCTGTGTATAATATAGCAGTTTGTGTCATGCTGAGTGACAGCAACAGTAGCATTATCTGCCTCTGATTCATAAAAAGCTAATTTAATTTCTGTAGTTTTGTTCAGCAGGGGGTCCAGCAATATGCAATGCTATGCAATGCCATTTATATACTGTATATATAAAATCCCATGTGCTATTTTTATCAATGCATAAAATGTAAAAATACATAAAATAAACATGCATGAAATCCCATTTAAAAGACAACACTTCCCACATTAGTCCGCTAAACTGATGGTTTACTGTGTTCACATTCAGGCAGGGTCTGTCTGACAGGACTGAGTTCATTCAAAAGATTTTCTAGAGGCTTATAATCTGTCAGACCACCTACTCAGTGAGATCCAGGAAGCCATGCCTGCATATCTCTATTAACCAGAATCCACTGTAGCAGCCTGTCTCTACTAAATGTTTAAGCTGTTGGGTTCAGAGGGCATTGCTTAGATAGATACCTAGAAGGGAGGCAACTGATCTGAAAAGGAAAAAATAATGCTTCTTTTCCCAACTAAATTTAGCCTTACAAGAAGAAGGTGGCTTTGCAATAAGGTGGGTGGATTCGCCCACTGTTTTATTATGACTGCAAAAGGTGAGATAAGAAAAGGTCAGTGGCAGGAGATTATTTCAGAGTTGGAAGAAATCTTAAGTCTTTCTATTAGTGCATTGTTTAGTATAGTACCAATGGCAAAAACAAAAGTATCAGTGGCTAAGAGATGTAATCGTGATTATTAAGAATGGTTTTGGTTGCCACATCTTAAAAAAGGATGTTACACTGAGAAAATGTACAGAAACAAGAAATAGTCATAAAGAGACCGCAGCAATATTTGAAGAGTTGAGATTACATTATTTTCGCTTTAAAGTTTAGAAAAGCCACAATAAAGGTATTGTGTAAAATTATGTAAAATGCATATCTATTTTTCTTTCAAAATGCTAACGTGGAAGATTCAGAATAAATAAATACAGCCTTGTGATGTCACCACATAATCAAAGTGGGGTATTTGTTACTAGAAGACATTACTGGAAAGGATTTGCACAACCCTGAAAAGGGGATTAAAAACCGTCACAAGTAGCGGATTTATATGATGTATAATTAGCTCGTAGTTATTTTATTAAGAGTTAAAGTGCGATAGAATTTAATATCTTATTGTTGTTTGCATATTTTAGATTATGTTTGTTTGTATTTTTATACCCTGTATTTAGCTCTGGGAAGTCGGGGAGGGGAGAGGTGGGGAGGTTTGGGGAGAGGGGAGGGGGAGGGGAGGGGTTTTGTATTCCAAAATGTACTGTAAAACTTTTCAATAAAAAAAAAGAAATACTACACAGCTCAAGTGTCCGTCTCTCCGTTTAACCACACGACATTGCACTGGCGACGAAGGTGGGATTCTGCACCGGACAATGCTAGCCGCGGACGGAATCCAATCGGCAGCCCCGGACCAAGACGCAGGACGACCGAGACGGCGGAATGGCACAACTGGGTCAGTATCCCCTTTTCAATAGCAACCGCCCAGAGGAGTGGGAAGCCTTCGTAGGGCAGCTCGAGTGCTACCTACGGGCAAATGGGGTGAAAGATGACCGGCAGAGAGCGGCGGCACTACTCTGCAGCTGCGGCACGGAAACGTACCAGCTGGTGGTCGGTCTCTGCGCTCCCGACGACATCCACTCTGTCGGGTACAACGAGTTGCTGGCAAAACTGACCGAGCACTTCAAGCCCGAGATGTCCGAGATCGCCTGGCGGTATCGTTTCAAGAAGCGGGACCAGCGGCCGGGTGAGTCCACCAAGCAATACATGGCAGCCCTGAGGAAGGCAGCTCGCCTCTATAATTTTGAAAATTTAGAGATCCGGCTGCGGGATCGGATCGTCTGCGGGTTGAGGGACAGGAAGCTGCGCCAAAAATTTTTTGCAAAGCAGAAGCTGACCCTGAGGGATGTCCAAGAGGAATTCCTAGCCTGGGACGCGGCCGAGGAGCCCGACGCGAGGGAAGGCGGATCCATCCACCAGTTGAGCAGTTGCAGTGATGCAGATGGGGCAGAGTTGGAAGTGGACGCCATCCACCGACAACAGCGACCCATCACCTCCAACCGAGACAACGTGAGGGAGCCGAGACCAGCCGCAGTGGACGCAAGAGGCCAGGAGTGCAGGTGCGGAGCGAACGGGCCCCGGTCTACCCAACTCCACGGCTACAACGTGAATTGGCCCCGGTCTACCCAGCATTGCGGTTGCGGCCCCCGGTCTACCCAGCACAGCGGCTGCGGACAACCCCGGTCTACCCAGTGTTCCGGCTGCAGTGCGAACAGCTCCCGGTCTACCCATTGCGCCAGCTGTGGAGGACAGCATCCCCGGTCTACCTGCCGTTTCAAGTTGGCGAAGAGTCGGGCATGCGGGAAAACCAGGCACATCGCGGCGGTCTGCAGGAGCAAGCAGCGGGATAGCCTACACGAGGTGGAGGCAGAGTTCCAGTTCGCTACAGGTACCAGGGAGCGGTTGCCGGGACTGACGGTCAGCCACATGGTGGGACGGCCGGACGTTTTTCTAACAGGGGCCCCTGCAGCACTAACCCCGAAAATAAAACTGAGGGTGAAGCTGCAAGGGGTCCCCTGCACGATGGAGCTGGACTCAGGGTCAGCCGTGTCCATCATCTCCGCCAGAACGTTTAAGGAGATTTGCAAGCAGAGTGGCCAACGGGTTCCCTTGAGGCCATCCAGACTGACCCTCTCTGATTTTCAAAATTCACCAATTAATGTCCGGGGGAGGCGTTGGTGAGGGTTCAGTACAAGGGGTTCGAGGGCAAATTAAGTGTACTGGTCGTCGAGGGCCAGCGGTCCAGCCTCGTGGGGTTAGGGTGGTTCAACGCGCTGGGCATCGGAATCACAGGGATTCACCAGACACAGAGCCGTTTTTCCCTCGAAGCTGTCTGCAAGGAATTTGCGGACGTGTTCGATGGGCAGTTGGGAAGGTACACGGGTCCCCCAATCTCATTTAGGCTAGACCCCCAGGTGCAACCCGTAAGGATGAAGGCGAGGCGAGTCCCGTTCACGCTTAAGCAGAAGATAGAGCGGGAATTGGATAAGCTGGTAGACCAGGGGGTATTAACACCAGTCGATGGAGCGGAATGGGAAACTCCCATCGTAACACCGCTCAAAGCAAATGGGGAAATTCGGATTTGCGCTGATTATAAAGGGACCATTAACCGAGCTTTAAGTGCCCACTCCTATCCGGTCCCTGCGGTCAGCAGTATCCTAGCGTCCCTACAAGGCGGGTCGGTGTTTGCTAAATTGGACCTCGCTCAAGCTTATCAGCAACTGCCGGTAGACCCAGGGGCTGCTAGAGCGCAAACGATCATCACTCACAAGGGAGCGTTCCGGGTAGACCGGTTGAGGTTCGGGGTTAGCATAGCGCCTGGAATTTTTCAGGAGGTGATGGAAAAGACTCTCAAGGGAATACCAGGGGTTTGTCCTTATTTTGACGACGTCCTGATCGCAGCTAGCTCCACGGACGTACTAGCAGCCCGTTTGAAGGCAGTCCTTGAGAGGTTCAGGGGGGCAGGGTTAAAGCTCAAAAGGGAGAAATGCAAGATTGAGGTATCGGAGACAGAATTCCTGGGGTTCAGAATAGATGCTCAAGGCATCCACCCATCTGCATCACAGGTTAGGGCAATCAAAGAAGCCCCTGCTCCCAAAAACAAGCCTGAACTGCAGGCATTCTTGGGGCTCCTCAATTTCTACCACGCATTCCTGCCACACAAAGCCACAATTGCAGAACCCCTACACAGGCTGCTTGACAAGCAAGCACCCTGGAACTGGACTGACAAACATGCCAGAGCGTTTCAAACACTAAAGAACATGTTAGCAAGCAATGCCACAGTCACCCATTTCAGGGAGGACCAGCCAATCTGTCTTGCGTGCGATGCATCCCCTTATGGGATTGGAGCAGTGCTCAGCCATTTAAAGGAAGATGGAACACAGGCTCCCATCGCCTATTATTCCAGGACCCTGTCAGCTGCAGAGCGGAATTATGCCCAGATAGACAAGGAGGCACTGGCAGTGGTTGCAGGGGTAAAGAAATTTCATGATTACCTTTATGGTAGGGAATTTCTAATTTATACAGACCATAAGCCATTATTAGGGTTATTTACAACAGAGAAGCAGACACCACAGATCCTGTCACCCCGGATGTTACGCTGGTCCATATTCCTGTCTGCATACTCATGCAAACTGGTACACAGGCCGGGCAAAGAGATGGGGCACGCCGATGGCCTCAGCAGACTTCCCCTAAGGGACACTGAGCCAGACCCAGCACCGGCTGTCCAAATACTGGCAATACAGGAACTGCCAGAATGCCCCCTCAACGCAAGGGACATAGCCACAGAGACCCCCAAGGACAAGGTTCTGAGCAGGGTACAATAATGGGTGAGCAGTGGGTGGCAGGACAAATCACCAGGGCAAGAGTTCATTGCTTACTTCTCCAGAAGGCATGAACTGTCCACACACAAGGGATGCCTCTTGTGGGGAAGTAGAGTCATTATTCCCACGAGGCTCAGAGAAAGAGTCCTCCAGTCATTACACGAAGGCCACCCAGGGATAGTAAGAATGAAGGCCCTGGCAAGGAGCTACCTGTGGTGGCCAGGGTTGGACAAGGAGATAGAAGAACTAGTAGCGGGGTGTTACACATGCCAGAGGACACGGCCAGAACAACCACATGCACCAGTCCACAAGTGGGAGGAAACACACTCACCATGGTCCAGGGTGCATATAGACTATGCAGGCCCATTCCAAGGTCACACATTTCTGGTAGAAGTAGACAGCCATTCCAAACGGCTGGAGGTGGTGCCTGTGGGCAACATGACCTCAGCAGGAACCATTCAAGCATTGAGGGGGATGTTTACTACACATGGGTTGCCTGATGTAATCGTGTCGGATAATGGAACACAATTTACCTCCTCGGATTTCCAGGTGTTCCTGAGGACCTTGGGGATTAGGCACGCCACCTCGGCTCCTTTCCACCCTGCCAGTAACGGATTGGCAGAACGATTCGTGCGGACAACAAAGGATGCTCTCAAGCGCATAGTACAGGGGAATTGGAAGCAAAGACTAGCCACATTTCTCCTACACCAACATGCAACACCCTGCACCGCCACAGGCAAAAGTCCAGCAGAACTCAGATGGGGCAGACGCCTCATAACAACATTAGACAGGCTTCACCCAGACAGGGTAGCAGCAGACGCCGGGACCCCCAACATCAAAACAAGCTTCAACACAGGAGACCCCATCTAGGCTAGGAACTATAGCACAGGTCACCCATGGGTACCAGGGGAGATATTAGAGCAAACAGGACCCCTTTCCTACAGAGTAAGGGTGGACTCCTTTGGAAAAGGCACCTGGATCAGCTGAGGAAAAGGGCTCCTGAAAGGGTTATAGAGGACACACTGGGGGTGGAGGAGGAAGAGCCAACACAAACGCAAACACAAACACCCAGGAGGGTTACCAGAGGGGCACAGTGGCAACCCCACCCCAGGCAGGAGACAGACAGAGAAACCAGGCAGTCACCAGAACCCAGCAGAACACAAAACCCGGGCACCGCAACACACACACACACACACCACAATCCACCACAACATTCACAACAAGGAAGAGAGCCTAGACATAGCACCACACCACCAGGTGAACCAGTCCCAAGAAGATCAAGCAGGCCACACAAGGCTCCAAGCTACCTCACGGACTATGTGCGTTCTTAGGGGGGTGGAGTAGCAACTGAGGGATAACATTGTAAACTCTTGTATATGTAAGATTTGTGTATAGTGTAAATAAGTGTATATAGTTATGGAGACAGGATGACAGAGGGTAATTCCTCACTATGGGGGAAGGGGTGTAGTGTATGCCTTTAAAGCATACACGGAAATGTCAGCACAGCAGGGGGCTGGACAGCTCCAGGCTATAACCGCTTTGGTGGGAAAGCCTGAATAGAGTGAGTCGTTGACAGCCCCAGGGCATGGTCAGCTCTGGCGGGAAGCCAGGGTTTAAATCCATTGGCCACCTGCACTGGCGGGAAGCCCAGGTTTAAATCTATTGGTCACCATTCACCTGGGCAGGTATAAAGAGACGCCAGGTAACCCCTTTGCTCCAGCTTCATTTCTGACTCAATAAAGAAATACTACACAGCTCAAGTGTCCATCTCTCCGTTCAACCACGCGACATTGCACTGTTCTTAAACAAAAAATGTGGATCACTAAGTGAGGACCTCATGTGACTGTGACTTGCAACTTCCTACTGGCTTCTCACAAGGAAAGTTGAAGCTGGAAGTTTCAAGTCCCAGGTGGCTCAGAAGCAGCTGGGGTGATGGGTGAGTTCTCTCTAGAGCAAGGCGGGGCAAGGGGGACTGCAATGGGTGTGTGCAGGTTGGGGAGCAGTTACTGTGGTACCATGCAAGACTGTGTGGGCTGTAAGGGCTCAGTGTGGTGCTGCTCAAGTGCCTGTGAGCTAGAGGGATGCTGCGGCGTGTGCGAGTGTGTGTGCATGCTGGAGAGAGGGTGTTGAGGCAAAACTCCTTGGGAGAAAAAGCAGAAAGAGTGACTTGCAATCTTCCCTGCCGGCTTCCTCATTAACTTTGCTTGTGGGAAGCTGGCAGGGCTGTAATCATCTTGCCCAATAAAGTTGCCCAGATAATGGAGACTAGATGAGGAAAGCAAAGAATATTGGTATTTCTCTTGATTTTATTACTAGCCCTACTGAACTTTGCTATACATGATGGAGGACAAAATATGTGGTTTGGACATACGGAAACTTTTTTTCTGAAATATTTCCAACCCTGGCCCTGACCAAAAGTGGTTCATTGAAGTACAGCTTGCTTTGAGAACATGAAAAGCAGATTTAATTGTAATTTTAGTAAATTCAGATTTCAGGAGGAGGAGGAGGAGGAGGTAGTAGTAGTAGATGTGTTCGCTGCCTTGAGTTGTTTATAAAAAAAGATAATAAAGGTGGAATATAAATAAACAAACAAAATCCTAGATGGTATGTGTGGACACAAAAGGTGGAAAGAAAGTGTATTCATCGGGGGGAAATATTCCAATGCTCAGAAAAGTTGCCAATCGGGGACAGGACTAAAATTTTTCTCAGCTACTACTTGGTTCATTATAGGGAATTTTCTCCATACAGACTAACATCTAATCATCGAAGTTTCCCTTTGTGACGAGTAATTATCAAAGTTTTCCTTTGTGGCTACTTATCGGCCATTTAAGCAAGCTGATCCCAGCGACTGGGCTTGCAGCTGGATACAGTGCTATGATAGTAATTATGGAGATCTTCCTTTACAAGGGAGTATCATTTTGCTCCTGCACACCACCACCTTTGGAATAAAAAATGAGCCGGAGTGCTTTCATCTTGATGTGCTTGTCCATATGAGAACTTCACTCACTTAAAAGAACACTATGGCTCTAGATGCTTGCCCAGTCTTGAAGCTAAATAAGCTGATTTCTTCCGGAAGCTGTTGGTCTTTCTTAACATGTCAGAAAGATCACGTATCAGAATAAATACTTAGTTCTGATTTGTCAGATATTATCATCCCTGTATGGTGCATGCTAAAAGAGGGAAAGCACACATTATTAGTGATAATCTGCTGTTGTGCCAGGCTAATTTTATTATGATCAACAATTCAGCCAAATATTTGCACAGAAGCCTATTTCTCATGTTGACATTTTTTAAAACTGTGAAATAAAAAGAAATGCAAAATACAGAAAATATTTGCTTTTCACAAAAGTTAATCCTTCCGATTTATGATATTGTTGATTTTTTTTTATGCTCAACTAAATTTCCGATAATTACTTGTGTAAATGGCTAGCTGATATGTTCATGGTTCACATCCTCTTAATACAGTGCAAAGTCTTCCAGCAACACTTTCAAGTATATTTAACACTGTTTTACTAAAACGGAAATTACATAGCTTTTCTATGGACAGTTTCACCAAAATAGTACAACTATACAAAAAAGCCTTTTTAAAAGTATGGCTAGACTCGTGATGAAAATAAAATCTGAAAACAGATTTCCTTACTTTAAGATGATTTTATCTCTGTTCAGTAGCATCTCTTTGCAAATCAACCTTTTCTTTAGAAAAAATACAGATTTTAAGTGATGTAATACTTAAGATACAGTAAAAATTGCTTTTTTCCCTATGTTTTATTCTGTGTAACTTTGTGCTTTTATTCCAAGTTCTTTTTGCTACATTTCTTTTTTCTCCTGGATGTACCTAAGAAGACAAATTTGTCTGAAAAATAGGGGGAAAAGGTACATTTTTTTTCTTCCTCTCCATGATGTGAATAACACTGGTGTCAGAAAAGCACAAATTCAGAATCATAGCTTCAGAAGTAAAAGTAGCATTCTAGCCAATTAATATTTCAACATTTAATCATGTTGTTAACCTGGAGTGTTCTTGTTTACATATATTTATATATATATGTAATATAAGAATACAGCCAAACACTACCTATGTGAGATTATGTAGGTTTTAAAAAGCACTTTACATCACTTAACATACTTGTCTTTTTGTCAACTGCATGAGCAAATGCCACGATAGTTGGGCTTTTGATTATCTTATTAGATACAATGACAAACTGTACAGAAAAAGAAGTGAATGTTAAGTTTCGATGGAAGGGTTTCCAAAATCAGCACTAAATAATTTGAGGTTTTCAAAATGGCTCAGCACTGGCCATTTATAGGATCTGTGATACTGAATGAAATTTGTGTGGGACTCATTTGTTGCAATTGAGGCATTCTTGCTTCCAGAGACTTTTCTGTGGGAGATCCCACTGACTGATTCCGTTTCCTCATCATCTGTCCAATGCCCATCATGGGGAATCGGCCTCTACTTTTCACACAATTAGGGCTCCCCAAAGGATTCAGCTGCGTCGGAGAGACAGCTTCCTCTTTGAAAGAGCTGCTTTTTTCATCATAGGTAAATGAAAGTTGAGTGGGCTGCCCTGGACTTTTAGTGGGACTGGGAGAAGTGCCCCCAGGCTGGAAGAGGGGAGAGAGTGTTCTTTCACTGGAACTTCTTCGACCAAAATTTACTGGCGAGCTAAGCATTTGATACTGATGAGATGGAGAGACTTGGTCTATCTGGTCCTCTCGATCACCAGTTTCAAAAGAATGTACAATGTTCAGAATCAAAGGAGAATCCAAATTCTGACAGCCAGGACTTGAGGGCTCTTGTTGAGGTGAATCTTGCCGTTTCCCAAGTCTTGGGGTTCTTGGAACTGGTTGCTGAATTTCAAGGTATTCCAGAGAGTAGGAGGTGACACAGCCCACCTTGCCCGTTGCTCCTTCATGGAAAGGATTCAAATTACTAGGAGAATCTATGATGTAATGCAGAAAGCATCAAATGAAAAACAACTAGGGGAGATTAGTTTTTTTTAACCGCCCTCCCCTCACAGAATGCAAGCTTTAATTGAGAGCTTGCTTAATAAGGGTGAGAAAAAAGCTTTATGGAAGGACTTGGGGCCGGACAATATTAAAACCCAATTCCTGAATATGAAAATATAATACCACAACAAAAATTCAATTTACAATGTGCCACTACTCCTTTGTGCATACTTCTGACTAAAGAAGTGACAAGGGTGTAACTATTTGGGGACTGAGGGCACACCTGAACTTTGAACAAATAGTTACCCTTCAAATAGTAAAAGGCCCATTACTCTGGGAAATGCTACGACCAACACATACCTCTTTCAGGCAGTCCTCCATGACTTGCTCTTCGATCACTTAGCAAAGACTTTTTGGTTTGCATCTGTGTTGTAAGGAAGGAGGAAGGCTCTTTGTATGTTGGTGGACTTTTCTCAGATTTCTTCAGAAATGGATGAGTAAGGTCCTCTTTTGCTTCTTGTTCCTTGGGTTTTTTGTCCTTCAAATTTAAAGCACACATAAAAATGGTTTGCAGAGGCACTTCAGAAGGATTAAAAAATTTTGAAAGCAACATCCAGAGTTTGAAAAGTTGCAGGTCAATGGTGATAAATATATCATGTCTGTAGCTTTCTTGATCACAGCAAAATTATTTTAGGAACCTTTCAAAGCCTCAATTAGAAAGAATATTTTTCATTTGCAGGAACTGACTATATTTATTTATTTTAAAACATGTTAAAGTTATCTAAACATTTCTAAATAGCCCACAACAAATGAGAGTGGCAAAATTTACAAAAACAAAAATAAAACAGAGAAATTATAACTAATTAGAACAGCAAGTACAGTACTTACTGAAGATCCTCTTAAAATTGTCTTTTAGATATATTTCTCAAAAAACTCAGTTTTCTCCATTATTTTGGTCATTTAACTTTTACTGTACTAATAATGGTACCATTTAATGCATAGTGTTTCATATTCATATGAAAATATATATAAATTGAAATGTTTTTTAAAATAAATATATATAGTGTTTGATTTTAGGAATTTTTATTGGAATATGCATTTGGGGAAAGCTTTTCTTGGTTTTGCTCATGAATTGTCCATAGTAAAACAAAATTATAAACAAAAACAATTTTTATGAACCTCTTTCAGATTTCCCCCTTTTTCAAGTTTGCCAAGAAAATATGTTCACCATATTTCTAAGTGATATGGACCAGTTTCCTGCTCATGCAGAAATCTACTAAACCAGCCTAGAGACATAGTTTTGCAACCTGTTAGGAAAACTCCAGCGGAGGAAGTCCACTCCAGATCAAAGTAGATTGTTCTCCCACTTAATAGCTTTAATCATCAGGAAATTCTCCCTATATTTAAGCCTTTTCATATCAATAATTTGCTCCCTATCCTATCTTTAGTTTCAACATAGATTCATTACTTCGTGCATGTGATATACGTTTTGAAGTATTTGTAGACTGCTATTATGTCTTCTCTTGGTTTTTTTTAACAACCTGCACATGCACATATGAGAAGTATTTCTCAACAAGCAGAGTATTTTGAATGGGAAACGGCTGTCCAAATAGTTTGGTGCCAAACACAGACTGTTAAAAGCAGACAATACTGCTCTGAATTGGTTGAACCAGTGCAGCTGCCACTGCAATGGAGTCACATGATCCCATTATTAAGGAGTTGGTAATTTCTAGAAAAACGTATTTTCAAATACTTTTGAAAAGCTGCCCTGCAGAGAACAGGTTTCAGAAATAATATTGAAAGTGGTAAATAGACCTTCGGCAGTATTATTAACAGTATTTTACATTGCACCTTTCAATAGAGAGGGCTATAAAGCGCTACGAAGCAGAATATAAGTCTACATGCTATTGCACACTTATAATCTTTATCTAATCCATCCTCACGATCAATTTGTGATATGGGTCGATTCCTTTCACACATGGGAAAAGATAGATAATGGCTCACCCAGGAAGTCCTTTAAATTAAGCCAGTGAGTACTACTGAAAAGGGTTTCCCTTTGCATTTTCTGCAATTTTTGATTTTATGGACCCTACATGCCTCCATCTCCATGGTAATACACAGATGCACTTTCAAGCATCTCTTTATGTTCAGAATAGCTGTTCATAAATCACAACAGGGTGTCTATAAATGCAAGTTAAAAGGACATTTTGTGTGTAATGGTTGAAGAATACTTTTCAAAATAAATGGAAGAACTTTAGGACCCTAAAAGCCGCTAGTTAGTACGCACTAATAACAAAATTGGCCCTGAAGCAGGATATGACATACAATGGAAACTTTTTTTTCAGGAACAAGGATTCAATCCTTTTATGAACAAAATACTTTTTTTATTTTGTTATGTTGTTCTATTACTGTAATTCTAATTTTTTTTTCAATACCTAGGCTGTGCTGTTATTTTTTGTTTTGTTTTATGGCAAGGACAATTATGTGCAGAAAAAGGTAAAGGAACAATGTCTAATTGCCTGAGTATTTAAAACAATTTTGGCAACTTCGCAATATTATTAGGTCTATTGCAGCAATCTGAAATCTATTCTCTCTGCAAGTGCTGGGAGCTGCAATTTAATGGCAATAGCCAGATTAAGGTAGGAGAGAGAGCTAGGAAAAGAAGGGCAGATTCTACTAAATTCCTCTCCTCAGGAAAAATGAAGGAGAAAGAGAAGTGCACTTCTGGATTGTTGCCAGAGAGAAACTATGTTCGTTCCTAATGTATACAGAAGCTTAGACTAACTTTTAGGTGGCATATCGTATTTTAAAAATATATTTTATCAATGAAGGGCTGCTTTTTACTTGCATCAATATAGTTCAAAATTACACACAGATATTTTAAAAGCTGACTACTTACTCATTATTTCCCAGTGTTTCTTTCATCAGTTGTCACTTTACTGCCCTCTAACATTGTGTGTCACTGAATTGTTATTGGACTATTTTGGAATAAATATCCTCCCTGCAAATCTTGATAATAACCACTATTCTGCATACAGTGGAAGAAAAAGTGGCTAGAGATATAGTGGATATAGATGATTGATATTACATAATATGACATTTTTGGGAGCAAAACATTTTATAAATCTCATTCATTCAACAGTTATGGCTATCAATTAAAAACAACTCTTACAAAGTCACTAAACATCTGGGAATGGATTTATTTTTGTACTCTTTGTTAAATCAAAAGTCTATTGGTTTACAGCAATAACCAGTGGGAAGTCCAAATACTATTTGGCTCCAAATGACTAAAGTAAAAGATTTACCTCATAGGAATCCTTATTGGACTTGTATTTTTCTAACCGACAAAATTGGTTAGTGCACATATTATCAGAAGCTTCAGTTTTCTACAAAGATGAAAAAGGAAGACAAAGATGAACTGTAACTTTAGGAAAAATATATTTACACATTTAATATGTATTACTTTCATTCTATGCATCACTTTGTTAAATTTTGTTTAGTCATCATCTGGCGGACAAAATCGCTCGGATCCGGACCGGCTTGGACTCTGACTGGGCAGAGTCTGAGGTGGAGGAATCAGGCGGTCTTGAGCACGTTATCTGGACTGAGTTCGACCCTGTTTCCCCTGATGATGTGGACAGGATCATGGGGAGACTGAGCACCACCACCTGTTTGTTGGATCCGTGCCCCTCCTGGCTAGCTTATGCGGCTCGGGAGGGAACACGAGGCTGGTTCCATGCAGTAATAACTGCTTCTTTGAAGGAGGGTGTCTTTCCTGCCGCCTTGAAGGAGGCGGTGGTGAGACCCCTTCTCAAGAAGCCTGCTTTGGACCCGGCTGTTTTAAACAACTATCGTCCAGTCTCCAACCTTCGCTTTTTGGCGAAGGTTGTTGAGAGTGTGGTGGCGCATCAGCTCCCTCTGTTCCTGGAGGAAACTGATTATCTGGACCCGTACCAATCGGGCTTCAGGCCCGGACACAGCATTGGTCGCGCTGGTGAATGATCTCTGGAGGGCCAGGGACAGGGGTTGCTCCTCTGTCCTGGTCCTATTAGATCTCTCAGCGGCGTTCGATACCATCGACCATGGTATCTTGCTGCGGCGTCTCAGGGGGCTGGGAGTGGGAGGCACCGTTTTACGGTGGTTCTCCTCCTACCTCCAGGGCCGCTCGCAGTCGGTGTTGACAGGAGGGCAGAGATCCGCCCCGAGGTCTCTCATTTGTGGAGTTCCTCAGGGGTCGGTTCTCTCGCCCCTCCTGTTCAACATCTATATGAAGCCGCTGGGCGAGATCATTCGTGGTTTTGGGGTGGGGTATCACCAGTACGCTGATGATACCCAACTTTTTCTTTCCACCCCGGACCAACCCAGTGATGCCCTCTCTGTGATGTCCCGGTGCCTGGATGCGGTTCAGGTCTGGATGGGGAGAAACAGGCTTCGTCTCAATCCTGCCAAGACTGAGTGGCTGTGCATATCGGCATCTCAGGTTAACCAAGTTATTCCATCCTTAATGATGGGGGGTGAGGTGTTACCCCCCGTTGATAGGGCTCGCAACCTGGGCGTTCTCCTGGATTCACGGCTCAATTTTGAAGACCATATAGGAGCCGTGACCAGGGGGGCTTTTGCACAGGTTCGCCTGGTGCGCCAGTTGCATCCCTATCTGGACCGAGACGCCCTACGCACAGTTACTCATGCACTTGTGACCTCCCGCTTGGACTACTGTAACGCTCTCTACATGGGGCTGCCCTTGAAGACCACACGGAGGCTTCAACTGGTGCAGAATGCGGCCGCGCGAGTTGTAATGGGAGTCTCCCGATACTCCCATGTAACACCTCTACTCCGCGAGCTGCATTGGCTTCCGGTTGCCCTCCGGGTGAAATTCAAGGTGCTGGTTATTACCTATGAAGCCCTACATGGCCTGGGTCCGGGTTACTTGAGGGAACACCTGCTGCCGGCATCAAATGCCCTTCGTCCAGTGCGCTCCCACAGGGAGGGTCTGCTCAGGGTTCCGCCGGTGAGAGATTGCCGGCGGGTGACACCCAGGGATAGGGCCTTCTCAGTGGGAGCGCCTGCCCTCTGGAACCAGCTGCCAGTGGAGCTGAGGACTGCCCCCGACCTCCGATCATTCCGCCGGGGCCTGAAGACCTGGCTCTTTGAGCTCTCGGGCCCAGGCTGAGGAGAAATTTTAATTGGGGTTTTAATTGTGTACAGGGTCAATTTAATATTTTTTAATTCGGTTTTAACTTTTGTATGTTGGATTTTTTAATTCCCTGTAAACCGCCCTGAGTCCTCAGGGAAAGGGCGGTATATAAATATAAATATAATAATAATAATAATAATAATAATAATAAATTAGCCCAATATTGGCTTTTTTAAATTCAGAAATTGCTACAAATCAATAACTAAATATATCATTTTACTAAATACATTACTAATTAATAATAACTATATATTAGTATAAATAACTATATTATTAAATATATTATTATGTAATAATATATATTACTATGTATTATTAAATATATTACTATATGAGTTAACACATAACATTTATTATTTCCCCATTCATTCATATATATATATATATATATATATATATATATATATATATATATATATATATATATATATATATATATATATATATATATATATATATATAATATAAATTTAATAAAATAAAATAAAATAAATAAATATAAACTAGACAATGGAATTAAGCTGGAAAGCAAGTACAGCATGGCATTTCAAAAACTGAGTTTGGACAATTCCCTTGATATTTAAATTAAAAAGCCTCAAAAGCATCCCAATATGATTAACGGGAATTATTCTCAAGGGCAGAGAGGTTATAACAAATTTCCTTATTAATGGTCTCATATCTTATGTTTCACAAAAATAAATCTAATAAATCAAAAGCCAATTCAAAGGCCAAGAAGTTGGCAGTATTTCTCCAACTAATTGACTAAGACCAAAGGTTCCCAACCTTTTGGGCACCAGGGACTGGTTATGTAGAGAGAGGTTTTTTCCACGGACCGGAGGGGGCGTGGTTTTGTGTGCTGCCTGCATCCCGCGGATGGGGCTTTCCTTGTTTGTGCGGACAGGTTGCTGGCATGCCATGTGGCCCAGTACTGGTCCATGGACCAGGGATTGGGGACCCCTGGACTAGACGAGTCTTTTAGCCATTTTTGATAGACTAAAATATGATATGCCCCATTATTACAAAAAAAATCCCCTACAAAATCTAAATGACTTATATTTTGCTTTTTAAAAGTACTTGATTCGGGTAGTTAATATAATGTGATATATATTATTATACCGTATTAGAGAAAAATCTTTGTGATTGCTAAGCAAAGACATCCACATAAAAGCACATAATCAATCAATCATATACTAATAAGATATTCACTGTAACAGAGACATATCATTTTCTGTAACACAGAGACATATCATTTAAGAATCAAATATTGATTTATTGCAATGGAAATTTATTCAGATGTAAGATATACAGTACAGTGATTTTATTTTATAGGAAAATAGCCTTAAAAGATAAGTACTATTCCTTCTAACACTGAAGTCAAATGATGTTCTAACAGAAATAAAAGCAAATGATAGTAGGGATTCTACACGACAGGATTTAATTATCTGTTTTCATCAATGATAATAGTAATAATAAACCCAAGGATTAAAATGGCAAATTGACTAGAGAAATAAACACGAAAAGAGAAGCAGAAAAGGGAGAAGATTTGGGCTGAACTATCCTGGAAGAGACCAAGTCAAAAAGCATTTGTGATAGATGTGATAGTGACATGCTGCCATATGCTGCAAGGAAAATTCCATCTACTACACTTGAGTTTTTAACACAATAAATCAAGTATTTGTCACACTATGGAATTTCCCCAATAATCATACAGAAAGGGAATGGAAAGACACTGTACCTGTACTGGAGGTACTGGAAGGCAAATGAAAAAAGATTTGTTGCATGAGGTCAGAGGTGAGAATTGTTTTGTTTAAATGGATTAGACTAAGGAAGCAAGGGCAAGCATCAGCCATGAACTGCTCTATGTTTCTTATTTTTTTCTTATTTTTTTATTTTTATTTTATTTTATTAAAAAGTTAATACAAACTCCAAAAATTAAAAAAAAACAAAGAAAAGACCCAAAACAAACAAGACATTTAAAAAGTGCATTATGAAAACTAACACATACTGTATACACATATTATCCCCCTAGTTAAATACTGTTTAATACATTAGGTAAAGGTAAAGGTAAAGGTTCCCCCGCACATGCGTGCTAGTCGTTTCCAACTCTAGGGGCCGGTGCTCATCTCTGTTTCAAAGCTGAAGAGCCAGCGCTTGTCTGAGGACGTCTCCGTGGTCATGTGGCCGGCATGACTAGACGCCAAAGGCGCACGGAACACTGTTACCTTCCCACCGGAGTGGTCCCTATTTTTCTACTTGCATTTTTATGTGCTTTCGAACTGCTAGGTTGGCAGAAGCTGGGACGAGTAACAGGCGCTCACTCTGTAACGCGGCACTCGGGATTCGACCCGCCAAACTGCCGACCTTCTGATCGACCAGCTCAGCGTCCTAACCCACTGAGCCACCGCGTAGTACAATATTAATTTCCCGCGTCTTTGTGAAACTGGCTCAATTTTTTTTTAAACTACTACATCTATTTGCAAATTATTGATCTGCTGTCTGTAAACTATATCAATGACAAAATAGTTAACAAGAAGAACAATAATCAATCAGAAGCATAAGAATGTTTCTTATTTTTCAATGCCATTTAAAAATAGTATGTTAAAAAAAATCAATAGGCTGGCCCAGCCTTTTCCAAGAATGGGTCCCATTGTTTTACCGCTTCTATTAAAACAAAATTGCAGATTTTTTTTCTGCTTACTGAAGGTGAAGTTTACAGGTAGTTCTCAACTTACAGCAGTTCATTTAGTGACTGTTTGAAGTTGCAACAGCACTGAAAAAGTGAGTTTTTCACTTACAATTGTTGCTGCATCCCCATGATCACATGATCAAAATTCAGATGCTTGGCAACTGACTCATATTTATGACAGTTGCAGTGTCCTGGGGTCATGTGATCACTTTTTGTGACCTTGTGCCCAGCAAAGTCAATGGGGAAGCCAGATTCGCTAAAACAACCGTGTTACTAACTTAACAATTACAGTGATTTACTTAACAACTGTGACAAGAAAGGACATAAAATGGAAGAAAATTCATTAAACATCTGTCTCACTTAGTAACAAAAGGTTTGGGCCCCATTGTGGTCTAAGTCGAGGACTACTTGTTTAAACCCATACAGTAAATAGCTATGTGGATATAAAAAGCACTAAACTCAGACTTATCTCGAAATAAATCACCCCAAGACTGGGCTTTGAAAAAAAAAGTTTATTCTGACTTATTTTTACTTCAGACAATTGTATAGTGTTTGAAAAATATGAATATTCTTTTCTCATATAGAAGATTTATCTCACATCTTCTAAAGCCACCTAAGTTATTGTTAGACAAATTAATAATTACATTAAAACAAACAGAGTTTCCAAAGAAACACATTTAGGATTGTGAAAAATTTGTTTTTAAGAAAAATTATTAAAATTATAGGCAGCAATTCTGTTCACCTAACTTTTTTTATATTACATAAATTATTTTTAGTTCCAAAGTCACAAAAAGCATGGCATACAGAGAAAAAATATCTATGTTCCTCACAATCTAATAAGTTATTAATTGATTCACTGTGCTGCTCAAATCTATTTACCGTATATACTTGAGTATAAGCCGAATTTTTCAGCCCACTTTTTGGGCTGAAAAATTCCACTTCGGCTTATACTCCAGTCAACAAAAAAACTTACCGAGGACTTGTGCGCGGCCGAGGCTTTGGTGCTTCCGGGATCGCCCGCACCTCTCCCAAGCCACCGCCGTCCGAGACCTCCCCAAACGTCGGCAGGTCTCCGGAGCTCCGCGCCTTGCCTGCCTGCTTCTTTCCGCAGCGGAAAGAAGCAGGCAGGCGGGGCGCGGAGGAACGGAGACTTGCCGACGTTTGGGGAGGTTTGGGCGCCTCCCCAAACCTCGGCAGCTCTCCGTTCCTCCTGCCGACCTTTGGGGAGGTTTGGGCGCCTCCCCAAACCTCGGCAGGTCTCCGTTCCTCCGCGCAGACCTGCCGACGTTTGGGGAGGTTTGGGCGCCTCCCCAAACCTCCCCAAACCTCGGCAGGTCTCCGTTCCTGTTTGGGGAGGTTTGGGCGCCTCCCCAAACCTCCCCAAACCTCGGCAGGTCTCCGTTCTTCCTGCCGACCTTTGGGGAGGTTTGGGCGCCTCCCCAAACCTCCCCAAACCTCGGCAGGTCTCCGTTCCTGTTTGGGGAGGTTTGGGCGCCTCCCCAAACCTCGGCAGGTCTCCTTTCCTCCGCGCAGACCTGCCGACGTTTGGGGAGGTTTGGGCGCCACCCCAAACCTCCCCAAACCTCGGCAGGTCTCCGTTCCTGTTTGGGGAGGTTTGGGCGCCTCCCCAAACCTCCCCAAACCTCGGCAGGTCTCCGTTCCTCTGCGCAGACCTGCCGACCTTTGGGGAGGTTTGGGCGCCTCCCCAAACGTCCCCAAACCTCGGCAGGTCTCCGTTCCTGTTTGGGGAGGTTTGGGCGCCTCCCCAAACCTCCCCAAACCTCGGCAGGTCTCCGTTCCTCCGCGCAGACCTGCCGACGTTTGGGGAGGTTTGGGCGCCTCCCCAAACCTCCCCAAACCTCGGCAGGTCTCCGTTCCTGTTTGGGGAGGTTTGGGCGCCTCCCCAAACCTCGGCAGGTCTCCGTTCCTCCGCGCAGACCTGCCGACCTTTGGGGAGGTTTGGGCGCCTCCCCAAACGTCCCCAAACCTCGGCAGGTCTCCGTTCCTGTTTGGGGAGGTTTGGGCGCCTCCCCAAACCTCCCCAAACCTCGGCAGGTCTCCGTTCCTCCGCGCAGACCTGCCGACGTTTGGGGAGGTTTGGGCGCCTCCCCAAACCTCCCCAAACCTCGGCAGGTCTCCGTTCCTGTTTGGGGAGGTTTGGGCGCCTCCCCAAACCTCCCCAAACCTCGGCAGGTCTCCGTTCCTCCGCGCAGACCTGCCGACCTTTGGGGAGGTTTGGGCGCCTCCCCAAACGTCCCCAAACCTCGGCAGGTCTCCGTTCCTGTTTGGGGAGGTTTGGGCGCCTCCCCAAACCTCCCCAAACCTCGGCAGGTCTCCGTTCCTCCGCGCAGACCTGCCGACCTTTGGGGAGGTTTGGGCGCCTCCCCAAACCTCCCCAAACCTCGGCAGGTCTCCGTTCTTCCTGCCGACCTTTGGGGAGGTTTGGGCGCCTCCCCAAACCTCCCCAAACCTCGGCAGGTCTCCGTTCCTGTTTGGGGAGGTTTGGGCGCCTCCCCAAACCTCCCCAAACCTCGGCAGGTCTCCGTTCCTCCGCGCAGACCTGCCGACGTTTGGGGAGGTTTGGGCGCCTCCCCAAACCTCCCCAAACCTCGGCAGGTCTCCGTTCATGTTTGGGGAGGTTTGGGCGCCTCCCCAAACCTCCCCAAACCTCGGCAGGTCTCCGTTCCTCCGCGCAGACCTGCCGACCTTTGGGGAGGTTTGGGCGCCTCCCCAAACGTCCCCAAACCTCGGCAGGTCTCCGTTCCTGTTTGGGGAGGTTTGGGCGCCTCCCCAAACGTCCCCAAACCTCGGCAGGTCTCCGTTCCTGTTTGGGGAGGTTTGGGCGCCTCCCCAAACCTCGGCAGGTCTCCGTTCCTCCGCGCAGACCTGCCGACGTTTGGGGAGGTTTGGGCGCCTCCCCAAACGTCCCCAAACCTCGGCAGGTCTCCGTTCCTGTTTGGGGAGGTTTGGGCGCCTCCCCAAACCTCCCCAAACCTCGGCAGGTCTCCGTTCCTCCGCGCAGACCTGCCGACGTTTGGGGAGGTTTGGGCGCCTCCCCAAACCTCCCCAAACCTCGGCAGGTCTCCGTTCCTGTTTGGGGAGGTTTGGGCGCCTCCCCAAACCTCGGCAGGTCTCCGTTCCTCCGCGCAGACCTGCCGACCTTTGGGGAGGTTTGGGCGCCTCCCCAAACGTCCCCAAACCTCGGCAGGTCTCCGTTCCTGTTTGGGGAGGTTTGGGCGCCTCCCCAAACCTCCCCAAACCTCGGCAGGTCTCCGTTCCTCCGCGCAGACCTGCCGACCTTTGGGGAGGTTTGGGCGCCTCCCCAAACCTCCCCAAACCTCGGCAGGTCTCCGTTCTTCCTGCCGACCTTTGGGGAGGTTTGGGCGCCTCCCCAAACCTCCCCAAACCTCGGCAGGTCTCCGTTCCTGTTTGGGGAGGTTTGGGCGCCTCCCCAAACCTCCCCAAACCTCGGCAGGTCTCCGTTCCTCCGCGCAGACCTGCCGACGTTTGGGGAGGTTTGGGCGCCTCCCCAAACCTCCCCAAACCTCGGCAGGTCTCCGTTCCTGTTTGGGGAGGTTTGGGCGCCTCCCCAAACCTCCCCAAACCTCGGCAGGTCTCCGTTCCTCCGCGCAGACCTGCCGACCTTTGGGGAGGTTTGGGCGCCTCCCCAAACGTCCCCAAACCTCGGCAGGTCTCCGTTCCTGTTTGGGGAGGTTTGGGCGCCTCCCCAAACGTCCCCAAACCTCGGCAGGTCTCCGTTCCTGTTTGGGGAGGTTTGGGCGCCTCCCCAAACCTCGGCAGGTCTCCGTTCCTCCGCGCAGACCTGCCGACGTTTGGGGAGGTTTGGGCGCCTCCCCAAACGTCCCCAAACCTCGGCAGGTCTCCGTTCCTGTTTGGGGAGGTTTGGGCGCCTCCCCAAACCTCCCCAAACCTCGGCAGGTCTCCGTTCCTCCGCGCAGACCTGCCGACGTTTGGGGAGGTTTGGGCGCCTCCCCAAACCTCCCCAAACCTCGGCAGGTCTCCGTTCCTGTTTGGGGAGGTTTGGGCGCCTCCCCAAACCTCGGCAGGTCTCCGTTCCTCCGCGCAGACCTGCCGACCTTTGGGGAGGTTTGGGCGCCTCCCCAAACGTCCCCAAACCTCGGCAGGTCTCCGTTCCTGTTTGGGGAGGTTTGGGCGCCTCCCCAAACCTCCCCAAACCTCGGCAGGTCTCCGTTCCTCCGCGCAGACCTGCCGACCTTTGGGGAGGTTTGGGCGCCTCCCAAAACGTCCCCAAACCTCGGCAGGTCTCCGTTCCTGTTTGGGGAGGTTTGGGCGCCTCCCCAAACCTCCCCAAACCTCGGCAGGTCTCCGTTCCTCCGCGCAGACCTGCCGACCTTTGGGGAGGTTTGGGCGCCTCCCCAAACCTCCCCAAACCTCGGCAGGTCTCCGTTCTTCCTGCCGACCTTTGGGGAGGTTTGGGCGCCTCCCCAAACCTCCCCAAACCTCGGCAGGTCTCCGTTCCTGTTTGGGGAGGTTTGGGCGCCTCCCCAAACCTCCCCAAACCTCGGCAGGTCTCCGTTCCTCCGCGCAGACCTGCCGACGTTTGGGGAGGTTTGGGCGCCTCCCCAAACCTCCCCAAACCTCGGCAGGTCTCCGTTCCTGTTTGGGGAGGTTTGGGCGCCTCCCCAAACCTCCCCAAACCTCGGCAGGTCTCCGTTCCTCCGCGCAGACCTGCCGACCTTTGGGGAGGTTTGGGCGCCTCCCCAAACGTCCCCAAACCTCGGCAGGTCTCCGTTCCTGTTTGGGGAGGTTTGGGCGCCTCCCCAAACCTCCCCAAACCTCGGCAGGTCTCCGTTCCTCCGCGCAGACCTGCCGACCTTTGGGGAGGTTTGGGCGCCTCCCCAAACCTCCGCAGGTCTCCGTTCTTCCTGCCGACCTTTGGGGAGGTTTGGGCGCCTCCCCAAACCTCCCCAAACCTCGGCAGGTCTCCGTTCCTCCGCGCAGACCTGCCGACGTTTGGGGAGGTTTGGGCGCCTCCCCAAACCTCGGCAGGTCTCCGTTCCTGTTTGGGGAGGTTTGGGCGCCTCCCCAAACCTCCCCAAACCTCGGCAGGTCTCCGTTCCTCCGCGCAGACCTGCCGACCTTTGGGGAGGTTTGGGCGCCTCCCCAAACCTCCCCAAACCTCGGCAGGTCTCCGTTCTTCCTGCCGACCTTTGGGGAGGTTTGGGCGCCTCCCCAAACCTCCCCAAACCTCGGCAGGTCTCCGTTCCTCCTGCCGACCTTTGGGGAGGTTTGGGCGCCTCCCCAAACGTCGGCAGGTCTGCGCGGAGGAACGGAGACCTGCCGAGGTTTGGGGAGGTTTGGGGAGGCGCCCAAACCTCCCCAAACGTCGGCAGGTCTGCGCGGAGGAACGGAGACCTGCCGAGGTTTGGGGAGGTTTGGGGAGGCGCCCAAACCTCCCCAAACAGGAACGGAGACCTGCCGAGGTTTGGGGAGGTTTGGGGAGGCGCCCAAACCTCCCCAAAGGTCGGCAGGTCTGCGCGGAGGAACGGAGACCTGCCGAGGTTTGGGGAGGCGCCCAAACCTCCCCAAAGGTCGGCAGGTCTGCGCGGAGGAACGGAGACCTGCCGAGGTTTGGGGAGGCGCCCAAACCTCCCCAAAGGTCGGCAGGAGGAACGGAGACCTGCCGAGGTTTGGGGAGGTTTGGGGAGGCGCCCAAACCTCCCCAAAGGTCGGCAGGAGGAACGGAGACCTGCCGAGGTTTGGGGAGGTTTGGGGAGGCGCCCAAACCTCCCCAAAGGTCGGCAGGAGGAACGGAGACCTGCCGAGGTTTGGGGAGGTTTGGGGAGGCGCCCAAACCTCCCCAAAGGTCGGCAGGAGGAACGGAGACCTGCCGACGTTTGGGGAGGTTTGGGGAGGTGCGCGCGATCCTGGAAGCACTGAAGCCTCGGCCGCGCGCAAGTCCTCGGTAAGCTCCGGGCAGTCACTTGCTTCGCGTCTCCTGAGGGAAGGGGGGGCGACTGGAGCGGGCGTGTTTCCTCGCCTGCTGGGCGCCGCGATTTGCCCGGGTAACGCGCGGGCCCCGAATGGCAGCGTGGAGCGAGGAAGCGGACAGCCAGGGCTTCCCCGAGAGCCGCGGCCACACAGGGTATTCCTGTGTATTCAGGCTTGCAAAATGGCGGATCGAGCCTCTGCTGGCGGCAGAGGCTTGCAGAACGGCGGATCGGCTTATACTCGAGTCAATAACTTTTTCCAGTTTTTGGGGGTGAAATTGGGGGTCTCGGCTTATACTCGAGTCGGCTTATACTCAAGTATATACGGTTTTTCCCGACTGGATTAAATTGTTTGAAAATATACATGTGATAAGCAGGGACGTGGTGGCTCAGTGGGTTAGGACGCTGAGCTTGTCGATCAGAAGGTCGGCAGTTTGGTGGGTCGAATCCCAAGTGCCGCGTAACAGAGTGAGCGCCTGTTACTCGTCCCAGCTTCTGCCAACCTAGCAGTTCGAAAGCACGTAGAAATGCAAGTAAGAAAAATAGAGACCACTACGGTGGGAAGGTAACAGTGTTCTGTGCGCCTTTGGCGTCTACTCACGCCGGCCACATGACCACGGAGACGTCCTTGGACAAGCGCTGGTTCTTCGGCTTTGAAACGGAGATGAGCACCGGCCCCTAGAGTTGGAAACGACTAGCACGCATGTGCGGGGGAACTTAAGCAGGTAGAATCAAAGTAGCTCTATTTCAACTGATGTCTACTAGTTTACCCCAATAGACTACAACTTCACTGGATCCTGCTATAGCTTCACTGTTCCCTGTAACTTGAAAAAAACAAACTAGCCCTTTCTAAGGTAAATTTCTTTGCCATAATAAAGAACAATGGAATGTTGGCATAGTGGAATAGACCCGTGGAAAAAGGCTTTTATGTACAGAGAAAGCTTTCACTAGAGGCTTCGAAACAAAAGTAGTTTTTGCCCAAGGATATTCTTAATTATTCAAATCAGCTATGTTTTTTTCCTCCCAGATATTCCATTCCATTCCCCAATGGCCATTCTCC
The DNA here is from genome assembly GCF_964194415.1 of Vipera berus. NCBI lineage: Eukaryota > Metazoa > Chordata > Lepidosauria > Squamata > Viperidae > Vipera > Vipera berus. The sequence goes on along the minus strand of NC_138206.1, from coordinate 52,594,909 downwards.
TTACAAGAGATGCTCAGCAATCTATGATCAGTGAAAATGTCCAGTTTTAAAGGCTGTTAAAGTTCTTCATATTTTGAGGTGGTTCAGATCCCCCCCCCACAGTTGTAGTGTTTCTGACGCATATTGTACTTATTTCTTAATATCTCCATTTTGGCTACTGTCATTCTATTCAACTTTGTAGTGTTCAAGTATCATCCAAAATTATACTTACTTTTGTTCCTCCGGTATAGCGCTCTAGCTTCTTATGAAGTAGAATGTAGATGGCAAGCATGTGGCAAGCTCTATTTGAAAGAATAGTGTTGATCACATCACTATTCTTATAGCCAAGCTTTTCTGTCATGTACAGCAGCACGCTTTGGCTTATGTCTTCTAGATGAATTCTGCAAGAAAGATTTAACAATAATATAGGTAGTCCTCACAATAGGTCACTTAACAGCTGTTTGAAGTTATGCCGGATCCCCCAAAAGCTACTTATGACCTAGTCCTGAAGGTATGGCTGCTGCAGTTCCCATGTTCATTCATCCACAGGGACACTGCAGTGCCCCGGCTTATTTTCCTCTTTCCCCACTTGGTACCTGCAAGCATTTCCCTCTCCCAATGACTTCCCACTGGCCTTATCCCTCTGCACATGGCCACATGATAAAGCAATTGATCCCAGCACTCTGGAAAGCCTCGCAGCTTTTCAAAAGGTGAGGAGGAGGGTATTTGGCCTGTTGGGGTGGGAATCAGGCTTAAGCTTGGGGGAACCCATTAGCAGTGGGGAAATGCCTGTGAGGATCCAAGGGAAGAGGAAGCAGAAGAAACGTAGACCTGGGCCTGTTCTAGGACCTAGGTCTCCACCCCTTAGGCACCCCATGCTCTATTTAATAAACTGCACATTTGTTTAACAATTCACTGGGAAGAGCAGGGATATCGGGATCGTTAAGTGAAATGCTTCACTTAACAGCCATTGTGAAATGCAACCATTGCAGTCCTATCTCGAGGAAACAGCTGTAGACCATCTTCAAGGTTCTCAGGAGAAAGATGGCAATCCTAAAGGCTACAGCATTCTTGCAAATCACCATGTTAATTAATATGATTAAAAGATCTAATCGAGCTAATAATTTTGTTCGGACTACGTTAAAAGAGAAATCTACAAATTGTTAATATGTTTTTAAAGAAGAAATTTGTAAATTAAAATGTATCTATGTGGTAGATATGCACAACCCAGTTTATGGAGGGTTGTCCACATTTTAAAAGAATCATTTATTTAGTTACTTGGAGGGGAAAGGGAGCATTAATTAGGTACTTCTCTACATTTTCAAAGATTGATCGATTGACTGAATCACTGATTGACCATTAATCATGTATATAACTTCCACTTCTATTGTAGAATTTTGAGTTTACAGCTTTTCAGACTCCATGCATGGTCCATGGTCAGAATGTAGGTGTATAGAAAAGAGTCTTCTCCACAAGGGTGTCTTCTATTAAAGGATGGTGAAATAAAGCCAGTGGGCACAGCCTTGCTCTCCACCTCAAGAAATTCTTTATTATTTAAGAACAGTAGTTATGTCAGGACCCACCCCAATCCACGTCTTAGGACAGGGGTCAGCAACCTGAAACAGTGAAAGAGCCACTCGGAACCGGTTCCCTCACAAAAGGAAAAACTGGGAGCCGCAAAAAATACATGTGCGCATGCGCAGAAAAGGGTTTGACTGAAGAGTGGAGCCAAGACAAGATATGCACCTACCCTGCATATTTGAATTGATTAGTTGAACTTTTTTAGTCCCACTTTTTTTTTTTGGGACTGCACATGGCAGAGGACTGGGAGCCGCAGGAGACGTCTGAAAGAGCCGCATGCGGCTCTGGAGCCATGGGTTGCAGACCTGCGTCTTAGGAAAACAAAAACTCTTGGAGTCAGTTCTAGTCCAAAAGGAATCTTTACTAGGACATGCTTGATTGTGGGAATACAAGACAGGACTTAGTATTGTTTTACAAATTGAAATTTTATAAAGGGTACCCGGTTCACCCCCCCTTCCCTCAACCCCATTTGGTCAGCCCCCATCCTTCTACTTTGTGTCATCCCTTTTGTGGGGAAAAAAAGGAACTTCGAATCTTTATGGTTATTGCTTTCTTCCTCTCCAGAATTAAAAGAAGACACAAGCCAGATGCCTTCTTCTCTAACCCTCCCTTTTGTCCCCCCCAGTTCAAAAGGTTCCCTTGGCCTTTGAAATAACCTAAGACAGGCTGAATCCACATATGCTCCTCCTTCCTCTGGAGATGGCAGAATCCATGGGGGGGGATAATGTTTTAAACATACATTTATGAATGTGATATAAATGGATTCTGACAAGTTAATTGTGTGACAGGGAATGGAACAATTGATTAAATGGCTTCTAAAATTTGGTGTCTTCTAGATATGGACTGACATTCCCCTAAATTTCTTACCATCTGTCTAGGAATTCTAGAATTGCTAGTTCAGAGAGTACCCTTTGTGAAAGGCTAGAACGGAACTTTGGCTATAAGAATAGTTGCAAATGAATGCAATAAAACTTTTAAAACCAAGAGCCTTTCAAAGCATCAACATTAACTGCATCCATTTAAGAGGTTTTCAATTCACTGAACATCACCATCCAGTGCCGGACTCTTAAAACTGCTTATTTTCTGTTTCAGATTATTTTGGCAACATTATTCCCAACAGGTAGTAGACAAGTTGCATGTGACTTCTATATAAATATATTCAAAGCAATCCAATTAAGATGAATATTTTTTCCAAGTTTTAAATCTGAGTGACAATTCAGTGGCAAGAAATTAAGAACTTTTTAAATTCTCCTATTAAAATTAAGCAAATTAGAAGTGCTTGACTTTGGCTGAATCAAGGACTACATGTGTAAATTCTGATTACAAAAGATTTCTCATTCTTATTACTTCTGTTCCAAGTTATACAGATGTGATGAAAAATGTACATTGTCATTGCTACGTGTCTGTATTTTATTGCCTTTAAAAAAAGGTTATTGTTTTTTTTTTGAAGCATACAACTAAAGATCAGTAATTATTTATTTTCAGAAGTGTACTTGGTAATAACAATTTATAAAAAAATATGTGTAATTTATGCCATTATAGTTTCTCTGTACCGATTTAAAATATTAGCAAAACTAGTGAAATTCCCCAAGCAGTAATTTACATTGTATTTATGCTTTGTTTTCTGCCAGAAATAATAACCAAAAATAAAAGATAATTGAAAGCACAAGTAAATATAATTGAATATAATTGAAAACTGATAGCATCTACCTAGACTCAGGTGAAAAGTGACAGGGTTTGTGCAGAATATCTCCTGAGCCAACAAGGAGAATGCACAGAAGAAGTGGTACTGAGAGTAGTCAGGTTTTACACAGCAACCACACTGATACACTGAGATGTGTAAAAAGGAAAAAACTTTACTTTTAGGAGTAGAACAAGTCAAGGATGAACAGTCCAGGTCATACACGGGTACAAAGAAGATATCAACAGTTCAAGAGTTATCCAATACAAAGTCGTCTTACCAGTCCAAAAGTCAAAAACACAGTTCTTCCGGTTTAGCAAACAGTAGCAAAACCACAATCAACAATAATTAGCAAGCAATGTAACAGAGTAACTAACACAGAGAGAGGCTATGTCTCTAGCTCCCTCTTATGGCCGTTGAAAGAACACAGCGTTGGCCAATCATTACACATTTAAAGGGATACAATACATTACAAATCATGGCTTATATATTGCCAACCCAACCAGTTAGGCTATAATCATATGACTAACAAAAAGGCTGCTTAATTAAGGAAAAAAATTCCAACATTTTCTCTATGGTAGGGATTTCCAAAGCCTGCAAACAACCACCATGAGGTTTTCCATAATGTCAATGAATTTGTTCCTGATGTTGGCCAAATTAAAAAACAAGATTGCTGCTATAAGGGTCAATGTAATTGTCACGTAGCCTGATGCCAAGCCATATGTCGTTGATAGCACTTTAAATTGTATACAGAATCAAATTCATAGATATTAACAAGAGAGGTCATTTGCTCACTGTAACTAACCATTGTGAACATTCTGGCTGAGGCACCTGAATTAACAGAAACTCCAAACACTTTTCAAATCTTCACATAAACAATGTTACGTTAGTCCAAATAGGAACCAACTAAAGTGTGGGTTCCAACCACCACATTTGCTTAATGACTGCTTAATGACTGCTGCAAAGCAATGTGGTAAAATCAGGCCAGTCATGTGATGACCCACTTAACAATTGGCACGACTTACAACTGTAATTCCGGGCTCAATTACAATAATAAGTTGAGGACTACCTATACATATTACAGCACTTGCCCCCCCCTCACAAAAGGAGTACTGAAAACTAATTGGAAATTATTCATTGTAGGATTCAAAGAATTTTTTTTTATTAAAGCAAGTTTTCATCATTGCTTCTTTTAGACATGAAGAATCAAACTTTATTAAAAGTGACAGGTTTCACAACTTCAACAATCTTCCACATATCCTAAGGTTCTACAGCAGGGATCTTCAAACTTGGCCCTTTTATGACTTGTGGACTTCAACTCCCAGAAATCCTCAGCCAGGCACGCTGGCTGAGGAATTCTAGTTGAAGTCCACAAGTCATAAAAGCGCCACATTTGAAGACCCCTGTTCTCCAAAATGAAAAACATCAGCAAAAGTAGCACATTTGATATTAAGTTCCAAAGAAATAGACCAAAGATCATAGTAAAAGATCGACTGTTTCAATCTTCCTGAAAATTAATTCTTGATTTGTTCAGATTTGGGATCAAATTATAGAGGGTAAATTAAACAAATATTTGCATTTTTAAAAATGCAAACAGCTGATAATTATAGAAATTACAGCAGATAAAAACAGGAAAAAATATTAATTTCTTCCCTGCTTGCCAATGTCGTGAAAATTAATTGTTGTGTCCTATTATTTGTATTGGAAGAAATGAAAATTTACACTTGCATGCTCAACCAGTACCCTTGGATATTGATTTCAAAAGAAAAGGGGGAGTCTTTATAATCATGAAGTTATTAGAATGCATTATAAGTATTTGGCTGGCTGTCTTGTACTGGAAATAGAGTTTTAGATCAGGGCTTTTCAACCAGTGGTACAGGTACCACCTGTGGTACATTGGCACCTGGCAGGTGGTATGCGACCATCCTAGAAAAGTGGTAGCAGGGGAGGGGAATGAGCTGAACTGGTGGCAGCACCGCACAAGCCTGAGCGAGACACATCTGGAGCTGCAGGGCTGTCAGGGCTCAGCAGAAGTGCCAGGATCAGCGCCAGCCTCCAGCTGGAGCTCAGCACTGATGCTGGCACTTCTGAGCCCAGAAGAAGTGCCGATCAGCTGGAATGTTGCAGCATCCCCAGGGTCTTGTGATTTACATTCAGATGCTTGACAACTGATTCATATTTATGACGGTCACAGTGTCCCAGGGCCATGTGAACTGACCAAAACCTGCTGCAACCACCCAGCAGACTGGGGGAATAAAAACCAAACATACCCCCACCCCACCCCCACTGCCAATCCTCAACAGAAATGCTCACAACTATGAAAATCTCAGACAGGAGGAAGAGCGCCGCCAGGCAAGCAGGCAGGTGTCTTGCTCAGCTGTGGCTTGGGGGGCACTTTTTTCAGTGCCATTGTAGCTTTGAACAGTCACTAAGCGAACTGTCGTAAGTCGAAGACTATCTGTACTTCATCACTTTTTTCCCTTTTTTTTTTTTGGTCAAGTTTTTGGCACCTTGCTAGGCAACTGGTGGTACTCAGATGTTGCCATATCCTAAAAGTGGTACAATGGGTGAAAAGGTTGAAAAGCCCTGTTTTAGATTACAATCCTACATATTTTTTACGGGACTAAGCATTTCCCTATTTAACTATATTTACTTCTGAGTAAGCCTTTATATAACTTTATATAACTGTAGTGTTGGTTTGATCGGGCCCATTCTTTCTTATATTCACTAAATTGACAGTTTTACAGTATAATGTATCCAGCTCAGAGATTCTACCTGCAATTATAAAACTCCCTTTCATAAGAGATTATCTGGCACTTTACACTGACTCGTCAGTTTTAGATTTTACTAAGCCCCCAGTTATGTTTCAGGGTTTGGTTTCGTTTCACTTTATTGCTTTTGTGGCTGCTACTCTATTCTACAGTATGATTTGAATAAAAAAGCTTTTTAAAAGCTTCTTCTTGAAAATATCATTGAATCATAATTCTCCAAATCGGTTCACATGTATAACTTCATAAAATGTGACTTTGATGACAAATTATGCTCTGCCCATTCAATGCCCTACCTGAAACCCTGCAATTTTCCTAACTGGATGTGATTTTTAAAATGCATATATGATCCATCTGTGTAACATTCCAAGCAGGTTTCTAACTTTTTCCACCTCCAAGAGATAAAGAGTTTTTGCATTAAAAAAATATGTAATATCTTCAGTGCTTTAGGGAACAGTAATGGTTGGATAAGGTTTTATTTCGTTTTCTGCCACACAAATCTGTCGTTTCTTTTTCTTGCAGTTCATTTACTGTAGCATATTTTCTTCATTCTTGCTGCCTAGCAGCAGAATATAAATGTAATGTTTGTATCCATCATATAAAATCTAAACTAGATGTTTAGAAAGGAACCAGCCTCCCTGCTGTATTAATATCCACCCATGTGTTACATAACCGTCATTACCATAGTAACTAGCATTTCACAACTATTAAGACTTTTTATCCTAAACACACACCCCACCACCACCTTTATTTAGGTTGGGAAGGCTGAACCTCCACAGCAAAGCTGTGAAAAAGCAATGTGGCAAGTCCAAAGATCCATCAGTGATTTTAGAACTAATCTGAGCAACCCTAAAACAGATCACAGAATGACCATTGCACCATACTTTGTCCTCTCAAGGAACTTGTGGAGACTGAGCAGAATGAAACTCAAGAGTAGGAAGCAGCAAAGCAGTCAAGTTGAAGGAGTGTGGAGAACTTGAGAAAGTCTCCAGGTCAAATCTCCCTGAAGTTATCAACCCAGAAGATTATGCTCTCTGCGTTTAGACTTTTTTCTCTCTTAAATGCTGAGGTAATAGTAGTGACAGAGCATTTTGATTACTAGAACAATTTGGTATAAAGAAGCGAAAAATTTATTATTTTGTAACGTTGTTCTTCTTTACCACTACGATTCCCCCCCCTCCCCCACGCACGAGAATTTTCAAGCTTGTAAATACCAAACGAATTGAGAAGTGAGTGCAGAGAATGTGGTTATCATGAGGTCTTATGCCACTTCTGGATGGTTGCAGAGAAATTAAGAAAGAAACACCGCCTCCAATCCAGTTTTCTGATCAGAGGCACCTCAGTGTCTTTGATGGAATTTTATCATGCTGGCAGAATACCTAGCACATTCTGTCTTTTGTGCATTACCTGTTTGGATATGTGACATTATTCAGTGCTTTCCCATTCTCACTAAGCCAACGATTTGCTAATGCTTGTTGGATGTTTGGTCTCTTTGCAGGATCCGGTTCTAGCAGAATTTTTAAGAAGTTTACAGCTGCTGCAAAGACATTGAAAACAAAGGGAGGGGGGAGGAAGTGTTATTTTCTTCGTGGCTATATTTATTCTTTTGAAGTCAAATAAGGTATTTTAGAATTGCAGTTTTTCTCTCAAAATCTGAAATACAATATCCTTGCTGCATTTACACATTGCTTTTATACATTAAGGGACACGGTGGCTCAGTGGGTTAGGATGCTGAGCTTGTCGATCGGAAGGTCGGCAGTTTGGCGGGTCGAATCCCGAGTGCCACGTAACAGAGTGAGCGCCTGTTACTCGTCCCAGCTTCTGCCAACCTAGCAGTTCGAAAGCACGTAAAAATGCAAGTAGAAAAATAGGGACCACTCCGGTGGGAAGGTAACAGCGTTCCGTGCGCCCTTGGCGTCTAGTCATGCCGGCCACATGACCACGGAGACGTCCTCGGACAAGCGCTGGCTCTTCGGCTTTGAAACGGAGATGAGCACGGGCCCCTAGAGTCGGAAACGACTAGCACGCATGTGCGGGGGAACCTTTACCTTTACCTTTTTTATACATTAAAAGAGTAAGCTGGTAAGCTAAGGAATACAGTAGTGGAAAAGATAACTTGACTTGTGGGGTAAAATACTCTCCCCCACAAATAAGATAGATAATTCAATCTTGATAAACAGTTGTATTTTAAATAACGATTTTGACCAGCCTTGAATTATAAATTGCAATGGCTATATGCCAGACTGCATTACACAATGATTCTTATATTCAAGGTTTCTTGAATACTTCAAAGTGGTTAAGTTTACACCCAATTTTAATTCATGGTTTATAAAAAGATGGTGCAAGATTGACTCAATACATCAAGGCAAAACCAAACCAATAACTTTATTGCTTACTGTAACATATGAATTCAAGTCTTCCATGTTAGTGTGGTTAATAAATATTGCTATGGCAGGATTTGGACTGATTGCCTTATCAATGCCTAATTATCCACTTTTTACGCTAAAGTTTTTAAATATAGATTTAAATCTGAAATACTACATTCTATATTTTTAACAAATAATAAGAATACTAGCAGTAAGAATATCATTATGTTTGACAATGACATTCCTTTTGACTTAATTGCATTTAAGTTGTTGGAGATTCAGTGAAACTAATATTTTATTTAAATATATTGTACCATTTAGGTATGAAGCAATTAAATATATCAACTGAATCTTAAGATTTAATATTTTTACATGTTCGTATTCTATCTCAGTCACATGTGAATTGTCTTTTAGACAAAGAAAATGAACTTGCAATAAAAAACTTATTGTTCAGCATCAGAAGGACAAATATATGCTTTCAGCTATTCAGTGATTGCAGTATTGATTAGTATAGATCACGGGTGTCAAACTCGCGACATCATGTGACGTGTCATGACGTATCGTGACTTTTTCCCCATTGCCAGCAATGGGGTGGGCACAGTTTTGGCATGACGCATTCAGCCCACGGGCCGGCAGTTTGATACCCCTGGTATAGATCAACCATGGATAACTGCAATGAATTTCCTTTCAAAGAAGGAAAAAACTGAAGAAAACATACAAATATTTACATACATTTTTGTGTGTGTATGTGTGTGTGTGTGTGTGTGTGTGTGTAAATATTTGTATGTTTTCTTCAGTTTTTCCCTTCTTTTATAAATTTGTGTATATGAATTTTCCATGTTGTCAGGAAATTAATAACTTTGATTTATTTACTTTTTTTCACTGATATTTTTACCTCTATCATCTTTCCTTTGGAATCTCAAAACACCACTCAAAGCAGCATAATATAACCTTCCCTCCCCTTGAGATAGCTTGGGCATTTTTTCTGTTGTGTATGTACATAGTTATTAACAAGGGAATTGCAGCCTGCAGTATTTGCTGGATTAGAGCGGGAGATTCTGCTGCAATCATTGGCTGCAATGAGCAAGAAGCGGGAAAATAAACGCTGCTGATTGGTTACAGTTCAAACAGTTCCACTATAAAAGGTTGCAACATTTGACAGTTGCTAGTTGACTTATGTGTATTCAATAAACCAGTTATTACTAAACTGCTCTGAGTCCTCGTCTATCAGAACCAAACAAATTGGCGACGAAGGTGGGATAGACAGAAGACCAGAGAATCGTCGAGTTGTTGCGCGAAGGCGGCAAATTTGAAAACGTGTCACAGTCAACCGAGCGGCCGCGGCGAAGAGAAATTCTCCGAATGGCGCAAATAGGGTCATTGAAGGAATTCGACCCAAACTTCCCCGAGGATTGGGAAGAGTACATCGGACAAGTAGAAGGGTTCCTGTTAGTGAACGGAATCACTGACGACAGGAAAAAGGCGGCAGCTTTATTAACGATTTGCGGCACACCGGTCTACAGAATCGCTGTCGGACTGTGTCAACCGCAACCAGTCTCTAGTGTGCCTTACGCCGACCTTTTAGCCAAATTAAAGGTCCACTTCACCCCTAGAAGATCGGAGCTGTTCTGGCGCCGCATCTTCGAGAAAAGGAACCAGAGACCGGGTGAATCCATCCAAAAATTTGTCGCTGCCGTCAGGGAAGCCGCAGTACGATGCAAGTACGATAACTTAGAGATAAGAATTCGGGACCGAGTCGTACTGGGCTTACGAGATGAACAGCTACAAAACCGAATAATTGCCAAACCCACCGGCGATCTGCAGGAGGTGATAGACGAACTCCTAACGTATGAGTCTACCGGGTATCGCGACCCCCCCCGCAGTAGCATGGCAGCGGCGTCAGAAATCAACCAGGAAGGCTATGTGGACTGCGGGGAGGTGGATCAGCAGTGGGAGGACGAGATCGCCGAAGTCTCAAGGCGATTCGGTAAAATGGCGCCAAGAATGACCAGAACCGAGGGGCCCGAGCCTAACCGCCGGCAACAACCCGCAACGCCGCAGAGACAAGCGACCGGGGCACAACGACCTTGGAAGGACACCGCAACCCGACCAAGAGACAACGACAGCCAAAACCGGTGTGGCAGCTGTGGGGGCAACCATCCCCGCGCATCTTGCCGATTCCGGAACGCAAAGTGCAGGGCCTGCGGGAAGACCGGCCACATCCAGGCCATCTGCAGGAGCCGCGCTCGAGATAACCGCCTTAACGAAGTGGATGTGTGGCCCGAAGGTAAGGTGACCCCTTACTTAAGTGGCAAAGAGTTCCCTAGATTCAGGGCTAGAATTCCTAACCTAGGGGAGGTGGCAGGTGTCAGTCACAGGAGGACAGGGAAAAACAGCAATTTTCCAGATGGAAAATTAAAAATCATAGTCCATCTGCAAGGGGTTCCTTGCAGAATGGAGATAGATTCTGGAGCTTCAGTGTCAATAATCTCCAGTGAAACCCTGGAGAGAATTGAACAATTAAGTGGAAGAAAAATTCCACTAACTTCAACAAATATCCAATTAACAGATTTCCAGAAAAGCCCAATAAAAATAAAAGGGAAAATCAGTCCTAGAGTTCAATTTAAGAATTTTAAGGGGGTCTTAGATTTAATAGTTACTGAAGGGCATAGGACTAGTCTAATTGGCCTTAACTGGTTCCCTGCCCTGGGCATTTGGGTTGGGGGAATAAATTCAATAATTAAAAATAAGACCCTCCAATCAGTCTGCAACGAGTTTGCAGACGTATTCGACGGGTCTCTTGGTAAATACAAGGGCCCCCCAATTAAATTTAACCTAGACCCATCCGTGAAACCCATCAGGCTTAAGGCCCGAAGGGTGCCTTTCGCGCTGAAGGAAAAAATCGAGGCCGAGCTCGACCGGCTTGTAGGCCAAGGGGTACTAGAACCCGTTGAGGGAGGCCTGTGGGAAACGCCGATTGTCACACCCCTCAAACCCAATGGGGATGTGAGAATCTGCGCTGACTACAAAGCCACCCTCAACATTGGAATGAAAAAACATGCTTACCCGGTCCCGACGGTGAAGCAGGTCCTCGCGACGATCCAGGACGGCGCCATGTTTGCCAAGTTAGACTTGGCGCATGCGTACTTACAATTGACTGTTTCTGAAGAGGCCGCAGAAGCACAGACGATTGTTACCCACAAGGGGGCGTTCCGGGTCCACAGACTGCAATTCGGTATTGCAGCAGCTCCAGGCATCTTTCAAGAAGTGATGGAGAGGACCTTAAAGGGCATACCTGGTGTATGCCCTTACTTTGATGATGTCCTGATAGCTGGGAAAGATGAAGGAATGTTAGTGGAACGACTGGAACAGGTATTGGGAAGGTTCAGAAGGGCTGGACTAAAACTAAAAAAAGAAAAGTGTAGCATTGGGGTTAAGTCCACTGAATTTCTAGGGTTTAAAATAGACAAGAATGGAATTCACCCTACCCCTGATAAAATCAAGGCAATTAAATTGGCACCAGAACCAAAAAACAAGGCAGAATTACAAGCCTTCCTTGGTTTAGTAAATTTTTACCACACATTTGTGCCTCACAAAGCTGCCATTGCAGAGCCTCTCCATAGGCTCTTAGATAAAAAACCCCATGGCAGTGGCTTAACAAACATAGGGTGAGTTTCCAAACATTAAAAGACATTCTTTCCAGCCAATCCACTGTAACCCATTTCATTGAAAATAAACCCATTTACCTAGCATGTGATGCTTCACCTTATGGTGTGGGGGCCGTGATCAGCCATTTAGACAACCATGGAATACAAAGACCAATTGCATACTACTCTCGGACACTGACCAAAGCTGAGAGAAATTATGCACAGATTGACAGGGAAGCATTGGCAATTGTGGCAGGAGTTAAAAAGTTCCATGACTACCTGTATGGTAGGAACTTTACTATACTAACTGACCACAAACCCCTGTTGGGACTATTCACCACGGATAAACAGACTCCCCAAATCATGTCACCCCGAATGCTGAGATGGTCCATCTTCCTCTCAGCATATTCGTTCTCTCTCCAATACAGACCCGGCAAGGACATGGGGCACGCGGACGCTCTGAGCAGGTTGCCCTTAAACATAACTGAGGATGACCCTGCCCCTGTGGGGCAAATAATGTCCCTACATGACATCCCGGACTGGCCCTTAACAGCCAAGGATATAGCTGTGGCAACAAACTCCGACCCAATTCTAAGGAGGATATTGGCTTGGGTTCTAAGTGGGTGGCCTAATACCAATCCGGATGCCAAATACATCCCATATGTCAGAAGGAAAAATGAACTATCAGTTCATTTGGGATGTTTACTGTGGGGAAACCGCGTGGTTATTCCTGAAATCCATAGGCCTGCTATCCTAGTAGAATTACACGAGGGTCACCCAGGGGTAGTACGCATGAAGGCGTTAGCTAGGAGCCACTTATGGTGGCCAGGTTTGGACAATAACATTGAGGAATGTGTTGCCAATTGCCATCAGTGTCAACGCTCTAGGCCTGAACAACAACACATCCGCACGCATAAATGGGAGTTAGCTAGGAATCCGTGGTCCAGGATTCATATTGATTTCGCTGGACCCTTCCAAGGGGTGACATTTTTGGTGGTCGCGGACAGTTTCTCCAGATGGTTAGAGGTAGTACCAGTCAGTTCCATGACTTCCGGTAAGACCATACAGGTATTAAGGGGCCTCTTTGCCACTCATGGGTTACCTGATATACTTGTGTCTGACAACGGGCCACAATTCACATCTGTTGAATTCCAGGATTTCCTCAAGGCCAACTCGATTAAGCACAAGACATCAGCACCCTTCCACCCATCGTCCAATGGCTTGGCTGAACGTAACGTGAGGACCACGAAGGACGCATTAAAAAGAATCATCCGAGGTGACTGGCATCAAAGACTGGCCGAGTTCTTGCTGACCCAACACTCGACCCCATGTACTGCCACCGGCAAAAGTCCAGCTGAAATGAGGTGGGGTAGAAGACTAACCACCAAATTGGACAGATTACACCCAGACAGACTTCCACCAAGTGCTGAATTGGACATTCCTAATAGAACATTCAAAGTGGGGGATTTGATATTGGCCAGAAACTATGCATCTGGGGATAAATGGATCCCAGGGGTAATTACTGAAATTCTGGGGCCCCTGTCATACACTATTGAGGGGGAAGGGAATTGGAGCAGCAAGAGACACATAGATCAGTTAAGAAAGAGAACCAGTGGATGCGTACCAGAAGAAGGGGATCAAAACAGATTTGTGGGGAACAGTACATTCAGGGTCAGTGATAACAACACGCCGGGTAGTGGGGAAGCCGAATTGCAAAATAACTCAGCCTCTGATAACCAACAGCAACAAGCTAGGCAGTTCAATTGGGTAACACCCTTGAGGAGTAGGCCAGCCACTACTGATCTTCAAACACAAACAAACACAAATTCACAAATTAGCAATTGGGAAACATCAGAGTTAGGCAACCAAGAGTCCAGGTCCAACACAGACAATCAGCCAAGCAGACTACCTGGTAAAGGTGTCCCCAGCTGCCAGGGCAATAGATACCCTTCTAGGATTCACAGGCCTCCAAAATACTTAAAAGACTTTGTTCACAAATAACAACAACTGGGGGGTAAGGGGTGTTGTGTATGTACATAGTTATTAACAAGGGAATTGCAGCCTGCAGTATTTGCTGGATTAGAGCGGGAGATTCTGCTGCAATCATTGGCTGCAATGAGCAAGAAGCGGGAAAATAAACGCTGCTGATTGGTTACAGTTCAAACAGTTCCACTATAAAAGGTTGCAACATTTGACAGTTGCTAGTTGACTTATGTGTATTCAATAAACCAGTTATTACTAAACTGCTCTGAGTCCTCGTCTATCAGAACCAAACATTTTCCAAAGTAACCAATGAGCTTCCATGGCTAAGGGTGGATTTAAACTTGGGTCTCCCAGGCCGTCACCTTAAACACACTTCCACATTAGCTCCTTTAAAAGAAATAAATTTGTGTTATTATATTGTTTTTTAAAAGTTAAACTCTACGGTACTCATTCTGATGATTTAGAAAACCAGAACAGCAGTCTCGAAAGGACTTTGTATCTCTCTTCACTTTTTTAAAAAATCTATTCAGTATCTACCCAGTAGAAGAAATTCTAAGGTTTTTATTTTTAATTTCAGGGAGATAAATTTGTTGTCTGCACAATCCTAATAATTTCAATGGATAGTCAGCAATAAATTAATTAATTGCACTTGCAATTATGTGAATGGCCCACCTGGTCCATTAACAGATGACTAGAGGAAACATCTGAACTCTGTGCCAAAATAATACTGGATAAGCTTCAGGGTAAAATGCTTGTTAAACATTCTTACATTATTCTGCTCTTAAGAATACCAGCCCAACTAAAAGGAACAAAACTGTATCTATTTCTGCATTTCACATGTCTGAATAAGGTGGACTAATCTGCAGAATTTGTGTACTCTTATCTGTAACAAAAAGACATCAAATTTATCTTTAAAAGGATATCATTCATAGGCAGACTGTCACCCATCCTCTCACAACTGTACAAAGGGATTCGCTTAATCACTATCCTAGCAAACAACGATGTCAAAGCTTTTCCACATGAAATCAGGAAAAGGAAATATGTGCTCATGTTCCACAATAGATCAAGGACAAAGAAGAGAAAGGATTCTGTCCAATAAATCAGGATTAGATACTATCTGGGCAATATTACATCTGTTTTGAACATCCTGCGGGAATCATTATTTTTGCTGACCTGGATATTATCCAGTTTATGTCACATACAGTATGATGCAAAGGGATATTTACATAAAGAATTTGCAAATAATCATTTTTTTTATTTTGTGTGTATTTGGCGCATGGGAATTTTAACAATTCTTCTGATGCTTTTCCACCAATAAAACACCAGAGCTTTCAAACCAGAATCCACAACAGCACTTTATTCCCCACACCAACATTTAATTTAATAATATTTAATTTAATAATATTTCTATACCGCCCTTCTCCCTGAGGACTCAGGGCGGTTCACAGGGCAAGAATAAAATACAGAGTTACAAATATTAAAAGGAAATTAAATAATTGCCCGATTTTAAAACAATTAATATATTACAATTATAAAACCGCAAAGATAATATTAAGAATACAAGAATAAAAAAAAAACCACCAATCCCCCATCAGGCTAGGCCGGCTTGTACAAACAAAAACGTCTTGAGATCGCGACGAAAGGAGTGAAGATCGGGCGCCATCCGGAGCTCTACCGGTAACTGATTCCATAGTTCCGGAGCGCCCACAGAGAACGCCCTCCCCCTGGGGGCCACCAGCCGGCATTCTCTGACCGGAGGCACCCTGAGGAGGCCCTCTCTGTGGGAACATTATGATACTAGGAAGTTAAGCAATAGCTATCCATTTCAAGTGGTACAGATGGTAGTTTGAACACAGCTACAATCTCAGAAGAATCAAATGGGGCAGTCCGTAATCAAGCGATCTGGAGCTTAGTCAACACTGAGCAACTTTCTAACACAGAGGTTTCAAACGGCCAGCCGGTGGCCCAGATGCATCATGGCGAAACTGCGCCCACCCCATTGCTGGCAATGGAAAAAAAGTCGTGATACTTCGCGACAAGTCACATGACATTGCAAGTTTGACACCTCTGTTCTAACATACAGCAACTAAAGCACTTACAAATGTACCTTTATAATCCATGACTAAGTTGGTGACACAAAAAGAATAGAATCAGTCATAAATTGGACATTATGCAGAAAAGAACAATAACCTGTTAACAATGATGTTTTTCCCTCTTCTTCCTCGTCCTTTTCTCAGGAACTAAATATCTCACACCATATAAAAGTTATCCCTTCAACTAAACCTTGAATATTATGTTACTGCCTAATCCCCCCCATCCTCTTCTATCCTTTTCCCCCCCTCAAACTATAGGACTATGCATTTCCTCACTAATGATTTATAGTGTCTTTTAGTATCACCCAGCCATTGTTGTGACTATAAATCTTATCTTAATTACTGTTATATCAAGCCAGCAATAGTTGGATGAATCCTAAGATGCTAAAAAAACACTGGAGGGAAATTGGTCTAATTTTAATACTGGTCTAACTTGTTAATACCCCTTCTATTTCTATCTAATTTTCTCTAAGATGCATTACAATTCTGTTAAATTATGTACAAACATTTATTATATATAATCAACACTTACAAATGCCAACAACAATTAAGTCAACTGTGAAACAGACATATGAGCCATATACACTAACATGCTACTGTTCCTTTTTAATACAGTACAAGTAGCTAATTTGTAAGAATACATCTATGGTAGAAACATCTTCAATTGTACCAATGTCAAACAGGAAAGAAGGACAGTCCAAAATAAGTTGGAAATACAGCAAAACTAAACTCTGGTGGCCTATCAAACAATCTTTTGGACCCATTCACAATCCTTCATTTTCCTGTTGTAAATGAGAGACATCTGAAGCTCAACAGTCAAAAATAAGAAATAAATATTTGAACAGGAAAATGTTTGAGATTACAGCCAATGTCCTCAAAGTTAGAATCCAGCCAATTGAAAATAAGTAACAGAACGGTTATATTTTTTAAAATAACTTTTAAGGTGATAATTCTAGACTGTCTTACCCAAGAATAAATCCACTTAATACAATAAGACCCACTACTGCAGGGGTGTCAAACTCAATTTCATTGAGGGCCGCATCAGCATTGCGGTTGCCCTCGGGGCCAGGTGGGTATGGCCAGGGTGGGCGTGGCCTACTGGGTGGGCATGGTTAGAGTGCGTATGGCCTACTGGATGGGCATGGCCAGTTCTACATCGTTCGCATCAAGGGTGCCTTATGGGGGCCTGGGCAGGAGTGGGACAGATCTGAGGGTCTCTGGCAGAAGGAGGGTCTCTGGGCCAGGGCCAAGGCAGTGGGGGCTGTTCCCTCACTGTTTCCAGGATTGCTTCGTGGGCCACATGAAACCACTTAGCGGGCCGCATCCGGGCCCCGGGCCTTGTGTTTGACATGTCTGCACTACTGTGAAACATATATATCAATTAACTGTAACATAACCAACTAAAATATTATTAATTTGACTTTGTTGTTTCTGCATTCTGTGTCTCTTAAAAACATATAATACTGGGACATGTTTTCAAATAGCAAACAGCTTTCAAAAAGTGACTGGTTATCTGAAATTGTTTATTTCACACTAAAGATAAGCAGTCCACAACTCATGGACAGCATGAAGCTCCTCAGTCCCCATATGGTCCCTTGAATACTTTAAAATCATACTGGTGAGATTTGGTACATGCGATTTCTAGCCGTTTATAATTGTTCCAACCATCTCACAAATAAAATCCCATGGACATTACATTATAATCACTTAAAGGATAGTTTTAAATTAATATTGATGTGTGCTGTTATGCCGTTGTTTTTTTGCCTTTGAGTCAGTACTGACCCCTGGCAATTGTTAGAATCGGTTCCTGCAGTTTTAATAGCAAAATTTCAGAAATGTTTTGCCATTGCCTATTTCATAGGGCTGAGAGAGAATAGCTGGCCCAAGGGCAACAACCTGGCTTTGCTTTGTGGCTAAGGAAGGACTAGAACTCATAATCTCCTGGTTTCTTGCCTGATATTGTAACCATCACACCAAACTAGCTCTCGGTAATATTATGCACCATGCCATATATTTGCTCTCTCTGGAAAACACATAGCTAATATTGTCAGAACTACTGTATATGGACAGAATCGCAACAGTTTAAGTAGCATAACACTGAAATCATTTAAATTGCTATGCTAATATTTACAATTTGTTAACTTGTCAAAACTGCCTGCTCTTTTAATGCTTGACTTTTTTTCTTCATTGGGGGGTGGGTGGTTTATGGTTTTTTTTATATTAAGGGTCACTTTGAACGCTGAGATGGATGCCAGTAAATTAGATAATTAGATAAGTCCGTGACTTGGTGGAGGGTGAGCAGGCGGACCTGGCTTGCATCACGGAGACTTGGTTGGGCCCAGAGGGCGGTATTCCTCTGGTTGATCTTTGCCCACCAGGTTTCCGGGTGCTACACCGGCCTCGGGCTCAGGGTAGGGGTGGGGGAGTGGCTGTTGTTATGAGGGAGACCTTGTGTCCGCGGGAGGCCACCGTTCCTCAGATAGTCGGGTGTGAGTCACTCTTCCTGAGATGCGGCCCTGGTGCGCAGTTGGGCTTGCTGCTGGTGTACCTTTCGCCTAGTCACGCAGCAGCAGCCCTCCCTGAGCTTCTCGATGTCCTCTCTGGGTTGGTGATTGAGTTCCCGAAACTTATAGTTTTGGGGGACTTCAATCTACCATCTCTGGGAGGATCATCTGAGTTAGCTTGGGAGTTCATGGCTTCCATGACGGCCATGGACCTGACGCAAGTAATTTCGGGACCGACTCATGAGGGAGGCCACACCCTTGACTTGGTTTTCTTATCTGGACGGTGGTTAGATGATCTTGGTGGGGGCTCCCCAATTGTTATGCCCCTGTCATGGACCGATCATCATCTCCTGCGGCTGGTCTTCCGTTTTGCCACTCCCCGCCGTGGGTGCGTGGAACCAATTAGATGGTACCGCCCCAGACGCTTAATGGATCCCGAGAGGTTCCAGGCAGCGCTGGGGTCCCCACCTGCCTCCTTCGCTCAGAGCTCAGCAGATGCCTTAGTGGAAGCCTGGGAAAGGGCAGCCACTGAGGCTCTTGACCGAGTTGTACCCTTGCGGCCCCTGACCCGGTGCAGATCCCGTCGAGCTCCATGGTTTTCCGTGGAGCTCCGGGAGATGAAGCGTCGGAGACGGGGCCTAGAGAGCGGTTGGAGATCCAGCCGATCCGAATCCGACCGATTGCGACTAAGAGCCTATATTAGGTCTTATCTCGCTGCGATAAGGGTGGCGAGGTCTAATCACTTTGCTACCCTTATCGCGTCCGCAGATAATCGCCTGGCCGCCCTGTTTAGGGTGACTCGCTCCCTCCTTAATCAAGAGGCGAGGGAGGAACCCTTGCAGGGTCGTGCCGAGGAGTTTAACCAACATCTGTCGGACAAAATCGCTCGGATTCGGACCGGTCTGGACTCTGACTGGGCAGAGTCTGACGATCAGGACACGGGCAGTCTTGTCGATATTACCTGGGAGGAGTTTGACTCTTGTGACTCTGGAGGAAGTGGACAGGATTATGGGGAGGCTGAGCTCCACCACATGTTTATTGGACCCGTGCCCTTCCTGGCTGGTCTATGCAGCCCGGGAGAGGACACGAAGCTGGTTCCAGGCAGTCATATCGGCTTCTTTGAGTGAGGGTAGCTTCCCCGCCGTCTTGAAAGAGGCGGTGGTGAGGCCTCTCCTCAAGAAGCCTGCCTTGGACCCAGCTGTTTTGAACAACTTTCGTCCGGTCTCCAACCTTCGCTTTCTTGCGAAGGTTGTTGAGAGTGTGGTGGCGCATCAGCTCCCTCTGGTCCTGGATGAAGCGGATTATCTAGACCCGTACCAATTGGGTTTCAGGCCCGGGCACAGCACGGAGACGGCATTGGTCACGCTGGTGAATGATCTCTGGAGGGCTCGGGACAGGGGACATTCCTCTGTTCTAGTCCTATTAGACCTCTCAGCGGCTTTCGATACCATCGACCATGGTATCTTGCTGCGGCGTCTCAGGGGATTGGGAGTGGGAGGCACGGTTTTACAGTGGTTCTCCTCCTATCTCCAGGGACGTTCGCAGTCGGTGTTGACAGGAGGGCAGAGGTCGACCGCGAGGTCTCTCGTCTGTGGAGTTCCTCAGGGGTCGGTCCTCTCGCCTCTCCTGTTCAACATCTATATGAAACCGCTGGGTGAGATCATTCGTGGTTTTGGAGTTGGGTATCATCAGTACGCTGATGATACCCAGCTTTTTCTTTCGACCCCAAACCACCCCAGTGATGCCCTCAACGTGATGTCCCGTTGCCTGGAGGCAGTGCGGGTCTGGATTGGGAGGAACAGACTTCAACTCAACCCCGACAAGACTGAGTGGCTTTGCATACCTTCATCCCGGGTCAATTCGGATATTCCATCTCTTTCTATGGGGGGTGAACTATTACCCCCCGTAGATAGGGCTCGCAACTTGGGAGTCCTCCTAGATTCACGGCTCACCTTGGAAGATCACATAGTGGCTGTGACAAGGGGGGCTTTCGCCCAGGTTCGCCTGGTGCGCCAGTTGCGGCCCTATCTAGGCCGGGATGATTTATGTACGGTCACTCACGCGCTCGTGACCTCTCGTCTAGACTACTGCAAGGCTCTCTACATGGGGCTGCCCTTGAGGACCACCCGGAGGCTCCAACTGGTACAGAATGCAGCCGCGAGAGTTGTGTTGGAAGTCTCCCGATACTCCCATGTTACACCTCTGCTCCGTGAGCTGCATTGGTTACCAGTTGTCTTCCGGGTGAGATTCAAGGTACTAGTAATGGTGTTTAAAGCCCTTCATGGCAGGGGTCCGGAGTACCTTAGGGAACACCTGCTGCCGGCATCAACTTCCCCTCGCCCTGTGCGTTCCCACAGAGAGGGCCTCCTCAGGGTGCCACCGATCAGAGAATGTCGATTGGTGGCCCCCAGAGGGAGATCCTTTTCTGTGGGCGCTCCGGAGCTATGGAATCAGCTTCCGGTTGAGCTCCGGATGGCGTCCGATCTTCGCTCCTTTCGCCGCGATCTCAAAACATACTTGTTCGAACAAGCCGGCCTGGCCTGATGGGGGATTGGTGGGGTCATTTTATTGGGGTTTTAATATGTATTGATTGTTTTTTAGTGGGCATGTATTTAATCATTTTTTAACTTTTGTAATTCTGTATTTTTATTCTTGCCCTGTTCACCGCCCTGAGTCCTTCGGGAGAAGGGCGGTATAGAAATATTATTAAATTAAATTAAATTAAATTAAATAATATTAATTACTTTTCATGACAATGATACTGTTCTTATAAAACATAACAAATATTTCCCCCTCCAAATACTAAACAAGCAAAAATGAAAGTTTCTATTTACTTCTTTTGGCCACAGAAAACATCTAGTACACATGACCATTTGAAACATTGGGTCGGTTGAATTACATTTAATTCCACACAGGAACAAAACAAGATAAAACTACAGTGAAAATGTAAAAGAACAAAATATAAATGATTCATTAAAGAAACAGGTATGCAATTATATAGCACCAAATTGCCCATAATTGTCACTTCAAAAAAGAATTCCCAAACAAAATCTTTCCTTTTCTTTAGATGCAATCTTCTAACCTGACACTTAAAATAAATATGGGATCGGAAAGGCGGCATTTTGTATCTAAAGTCAACAAAGGAATTGCCCAGGATTTCAGTAGGATTTGGCTGACAGTTTCAGTATGATGGGGGTTTGCACATAAGATGACTGTGAACTGGAAGTATGAATATAAATCAGCTAGTACTACTGTCTCTGGGAAATCTTTTGAACAAAATATCAAGAAAACTGTTCGAAAGAAACAGTGACAGTTTGAAGAGGGAGTCTTTGTTCTCCTTAGTTAAATATTCAACTGTTTAAATATTTAGTAATGTGGAAACCAAATTTAATTGCAGATATATTACTTTTATTTATTATCTTTAAATGTATATGAAAACTAAAGAAAGAAAATTTCTACAAGGCTTGGTTTACCACAGAAAAAGCCCAAATAATATTTTCATACCTCTATGGTGCTTTGGGATAAATTATTTTTAGATATAAAGCTGGAACAAGTCCCACTGAGATCAGCAGAATTTACTCTTGGGCAGCCTGTTCTTTAATATACTAATAAAAAAAATACCTGAAGTGCTCACCTGCACTGGAGCAAATTCTTTAGCAAATTCATTAGCAATTTGTGTACATTCTTGTCCACAAGAAATTAACACTGTGGCCTACCTTTAATTATGAGCCTAGGTAGTCCTGGTTCAGCAACCATTCAAAATTACAATGGTGCTGAATGAGAAGACTTACGACTGGTCCTCGTAGTTGTAACTGTGGCAGCATTCATGTGATCATAATTTAAGTGCTTGGCAACTGGCTTGCAATTACGATACCACAGCATTCCACAGTTACATGATCAACATTTGTGACCTTTGATGCAAGCTTCCGATAAACAAAGTCAATGGGGAAGCCAGCAGGAGGTCACAAATGGTGATCATGTGATATTGTGCCCAACAACCATGTGGGATTCACCTAAAAATGGCAACTGGGACTACTATTGTAAGTCATCAGCATAACCATGTGACTATGTTCTTTATGACCACATAGCGATGGAGTTTCCAATCCCGAGTACTGTTATTAACTAAGGACTACCAGTAATAGGAGCTTTAAAAAAATCAGCAATACTTAAGTACATTTACCTGTAGAAAGCTGAGTAGGATATGGATTCATTTCTTTGTCTATCATCTTCTGGTACAAAGCTCTCAGACTGAATGGCTCAACAGTAAATGGCAGTGTCCCAGTCAACATTGCATACATATTCACACCACTGCAAAAGAAGAGTGGTGGGGGAAAAGAAGGTAAGCAATAAGTTATACTGAAAATGAAACAAAACATGCAAAGAAGAGATTATATTTAGTGGCAAGCAGCTATCACGTATGGAGTATAAAATAACATGTTAGGACATTCTTGGTGTATTTAACCACAACAATCTTCTGTGATTGGTAACAACTCTTAAAGTCATCCTAAGATCCTATTAACTGGAAATCAATGCCTGACCCTGAAAACATACAGATGTAAAGTAGACATTCAGTCCCTGATTTATGATCATTTCCAATATGAATTATAACATGGCTTTCACCTGGATTGAAAAAAAACACGAATCTGCTAGGTGACTATAGTGCATTCAGAAAGTATTCAGACCTCTTTCACTAATCAATTTTGTTATTATGCTGCAGCTGATTCCAAAGTTGTTGAAATTCATTTTTTTCTAATTAATCTACACTGTATCTATAATGACAAAATGAAAACATTTTGAAAACAATGGGGTGTATATGCAGCCATTGAAACTTCAAAATTGGGTTGTAAGTAGCTCTGGGAGGTCTGTGGTAATTTTGAATGGTTATTAAACGACTGGTTGTTAAGCAAGGATCACCTGCACATTTGTAACTGAAGATTTATCTCCGTAATATTAAATCACTTTTCTCTAATTTTCTTCAACAAATACTTTTTGTGCTTTTGTAACAGTGCCTTATAGGGACGCGGTGGCTCAGTGGGTTAGGACGCTGAGCTTGTCGATCAGAAGGTCGGCAGTTTGGTGGGTCGAATCCCAAGTGCCGCGTAACAGAGTGAACACCTGTTACTTGTCCCAGCTTCTGCCAACCTAGCAGTTCGAAAGCACATAAAAATGCAAGTAGAAAAATAGGGACCACTACGGTGGGAAGGTAACAGTGTTCCGTGCGCCTTTGGGCGTCTAGTCATGCCGGCCAGATGACCACGGAGACGTCCTCGGACAAGCGCTGGCTCTTCGGCTTTGAAACGGAGATGAGCACTGGCCCCTAGAGTTGGAAACAACTAGCACGCATGTGCGGGGGAACCTTTACCTTTACCTTTTTAACAGTGCCTTGAATATAGAGCTCTGGCTTTTTGATTGGTCAGATATTAGGCAGTGTACATACATTAGGTAAATTAAGATATGAGTAGAGAACTTTAATATTAGGGAGAGAGTGGAAATGGCAAGGCCCATAAGTGATAGGATAAGAATGCAGTGCCATATCAGGCATATGTCTAGGTGCCAAAATTCTTTTGTGTTCTTTATTTTTGCTCTAGGTTTGGAAGGAAGCTTTCTTCTTTGTTTTAAAATTATATTAGGGCTATTTTAGGGCTTACCCTCCAGCTTGTATGTTTTCCATATCAAAATGGTGGGAGACAGTGCTGGCTCTTGGCAATTGTGGCTGGAGCTCAAGGGCCACAGCAAGGGGAGATAGGACACCCTTGGAGCTTCAGTTTATCTAATTCTGACTTAAGAGATGGATTGCAGTAGTCTATGTTTACAAAACAGCAAAACTATGTCAATGCTAGCAAATACAATCAGATATCCATTTTCAAAGTGGAATATTTTGTAAAAATGTTCAACTTTAAATGTAACTTCTTTATTTTTGCCAGCGTAAATGATAAACATGATAGGGAGACAGAATATGCTACTTTTAAACTACATTAACTCACATGGACCAAACATCTATTTTGGGACCATATTTCTTCCTTGCAAGAAGTTCTGGTGCTGCATAAGCAGGACTGCCGCATTGGGTGCTGAATGGATCAGTGTAGCCAAGGAGACTTGCACAATTGCTCAAACCAAAGTCTGTGAGGAAAAACAAAGAATAGACATTTAAATTCTGCATTGGAAAGACTGTCATCTCTAAATGGTTATCATTTATTACCATCATATGTTCTTCTTTTTCTTTTTATAAATCTCGTTTAAGTTAAAGCAGAAACTTTCCTCAACTGGCACTCTTAAGAAATAATGGATCAAAATTACCATCATTTCTAGCTAGCATGTAGTCCATCTATAGTGCTATCTATAGAGCACCTGGCTGTGTGTAAAGGTAAGTTACAAAGTTGTAAACTGAATGCTGCTTACTTAAAATTATACAAGAAATGTAAATAATGTTCCAAGAGCAGATGAACATAACTTCCTGGGGAATAATTCTGGTTTTCTTGCATCTGTGAAACAGTAACAGTGCACCCTATTCTGCTAAGACCTATCCATATATCAGCAAGCTTTTTACATACTGATCCACCTTGGAAAGGGACAAAGGAGTTAAGTACACCATTGGATATGAATAGTTTAAGATTCTTAAATGGAACCTCATAGGAATTGCATCCATGTGCACATAAAACACTCAGCTGAAAGATATAACACACACAACAGGGCTAAATATAAAAAAGGCACATTTAATCACAAGCAAGCAACACTAATAGAAGCTGAGATAGGCAGTATTATTTCTTTTAAACTGTGATTTACTTGAATATACTCAAGTAGCCTACACTTTTTAATTAAATGTTTATGATTTCAAATCAAAACCTTTCCATTAAAAGGTACTATTGCCAAACCAATATTAATATTTCCTTTGAAAATAACTGTCATCCTCATTTTAAGATTGGTCATTTGTTAACAAAGGATATTAATAGCTGTTGCTCTTGGATACATAATAACCTGCTGTATTTGAGGCTATCAGAGTTGAATAAAACCACATAGAACCAAAATTTCTATGGTACATTCTTATTATCTATGGCAGGCATGTCAAACTCGTGATGTCACGTGATGTCACACGATGTATTGTGACTTTCCCCCCATTGCCGGCAATGGGGTGGGCGTGGTTTCAACATGACATATCTGGCCTGTGGGCCAGCAGTTTGACATCCCTGTTCTATGGTATGTTCTATGGAAGTGTTTCTCAGCCTTGGCAACTTTCAGATGCGTGGACTTCAACTCCCAGAATTCCCCAGCCAGCATGGGGAACAGTGTCTAAAATGAAGAAATGTTTAGGCAACTAAAGCAAATGTAAAATAGCTATATTCCAGTTTTGTTCTATATATAATGTTTGGCAGTGACTGCATATAGAAGCCAGTTTTATATGTCCTGGAGTAATCAAACAGCCCATTATAGGAAGAAAAGCTACCAGATGTTAATACAATTTTAAAATATTTCTGCTCTCACCTAGACTTTAAACTAAGTGTTGGTTAGCTGATGGTAATGTGTATTTTTCAATACACTTGTGAATGCTGTTTCTTACATATAAATTGGCGCCTTTTCTCGAATTGGCACCTTTTCTCAATGCTATTTTGTCAAACTTTCACCTCATAAGTGCCCTTAAACTGTGTGAGACAAAGCTTTGTTTTACAGATTTTCTGGCCCACTTAAGAGATAGTAATGCCTCTGTTTTTAACTCACATGCCTCTATTTTATTCACATACACTGTTGCAACAAAATGAGTTGACTTGGCAGAATTAAATCCCTAAGCAGATGCTTTTATAAGGGGAATAATTTCCTTTTAATGCCCACAACTAACATTAATGGGAGTTTTATATGGATAGTAATAAAATACGACTCATTTATGACTTCTGCAAAAGGTGTACGATCAATGAAAAAAACACTGCGGTTTTGGAGACAGAGGTACAATCAAGAAATCATTGGGTTTTCTCAAGGTACTTATTTTAATTTTGCAGACAAATGCATTGATTGCACACTAAAGTTTGCCTCACACTATGTGAACAAATATCCCATTTGACTGCAGCATCAAAAAGGTCTTCTTAAATTCTAAGTCACTTAAAATAGGAAGCCAAATGGCAACGGGAGATGTTTATTCTACTTCTCCAAACATTCAACATGCTTTAGACGAAAGGCTTCACAAAGTATGTATTTTTAAATTTACTATATTTTCTCTCTTTGTGAAGAAACACCTGAATTACACATATAATCAAATACTAAAAGTTTAATATTTTTAAAACCCAGGTGTTGTGTTAATTTATGACAAAAATGTTGAGTAGTGACTGAAAACTACAATTACTACAAGACTTTCATACCAATAAGCTTGATATTGTTGTCTTCATCTAGCAAAAGGTTTTCTATCTTCAGATCTCTGCAATATATAAAGATATTAAATGAGATTTTAAACAACTGAGCTTTCAATATTTTCAAATTTCAAAAAAGATATCTGATTACCTTTTTGTACAAATTGGTATAATTCTTGTTTTTATAAAAATATGAAGTAAAATACATTTGGGAATATTTTCGTAATAATGAATAAATAGTTCTGTTATTTTGAAGTTGATGCAAACAGCACTTGCGGCACAATTCATTAGGGTATTCTTCCATTTTATTTAATCTATCCTACGCTAATGCCATTAAAAACAAACATGTATAGTAACTTAACAAACAATGCAGTAAGTTTATATCATTTCTATAAAAAAATTATGAACAAGCTAATTCAGCTTTAACATAAATCTTCAAAATGTCAGTTATGAATCAAATATCCTGTTATTCTATATCTCTATTAAGAGTGACCAGTGTGAGACGCAAGGCTTCGTGTGGTTCTGCAAGCGTTTCTTCTACATCTTCTAGTGCCTCTCGGCCCCTTGCCCTATGTTATAGGCATATTCCATTAATTTGCATTGCTACCTCCTCACTGTATCTTTTGTTTTCCATCAAAATGCAACAAAAAGATGGCCAATATCTGCTTTTGCTTAAATATATGAACTGCTATAATGAAAAGGTGTGAATGAAAAGGTTCAGAAGAAAAGCTAACTTTGGATATATATATTTTTTTAGAAAGTCAGACTTCAAGACCCCTGACATGAATCCAATTCTAGCAGCTGTATTGCTCTAAAATAAAAGTAGCAGTGTGATACTTCAAGGAATAAGAAATAGATACCATGAAACAAATCTAAGATGCTTCAAATACCTATACCAGACATGTCGAACACAAGGCCCGGGGGCCGGATCCGGCCCACAAAGTGGTTTTGTGCGGCCCCCGAAGCCATCCTGGAAAGAGTGAGGGAATGGCCCCCACTGCCTTGGCCCTGGCCCAGAGACCCTCCTTCTGCCAGAGACCCCCAGATCTGTCCCACTCCTGCCCAGGCCCCCATAGGCACCCTTGATGCCAATGATGTAGAGCTGGCCATGCCCACCCAGTAGGCCATATGCACTCCAGCCGTACCCACCCAGCAGGCCACGCCCACCCTGGCCATACCCACCTGGCCCCCCCGAGGGCAATCACAATGCTGATGCGGCCCTCAATGAAACTGAGTTTGACACCCTTGACCTATACTAAAAGCTGCCATCTTAATTGTTTTTATTATTGTTTAACTGTTTCTGTGGAATTTACATTTAGAACATGGTCAACGTATTCAATATGCTTCATTAGAGATTTTACATTCAACACAACTGTCATTGGATGGGATAATTACTTGGATTAGAATAGACAGGAAGTGAAAATGTCCTTTTTCTTAGACCAGAACACCAGATAGGATTTCGGTAAACTGAAAAATGCCTTTTGAAGTTGTTTGAATAGAGAGAAAAGCACAAATGCCAGCAGGATTATTATTTTTTTCTCCAAAGGCAAATAGCAAATACCAAGGAGCAATTATCTCAGGATGGCAGGACAGGA
Organism: Vipera berus; assembly: GCF_964194415.1. NCBI lineage: Eukaryota > Metazoa > Chordata > Lepidosauria > Squamata > Viperidae > Vipera > Vipera berus. The sequence continues at coordinate 52,566,379 of NC_138206.1, read as the reverse complement.
AAGAGATCATTCTCCTTGTTTGTCATAATGAAATAAAATAAAGGAAGTGTTACTTAGTCTAAATAGATTCCTAATATGGTAATATGTTTAATAACTACCTTGCAACAGTCACAAGAACTTTTTTACAGTAAATTGCATAGCACAGTCAGTTGGATGGAACAATTCCAGTAATTCAGATAGTTCCCAATAAAAATTTACAGCAAATCATGATACATATTTATTACTGAAAATGATAAAGCCCAGGAAATGCTTCTGAAGGAAGACCTTACTTAAATAAAGCTCTAGGAACCAAATGTTGCAAGCCACATTAATACCTACTATTGCCTTTAAACACAATGGAAACAATGCAACATACTTTTTCATATATCACATCCAGAATATATACACCTATGCATTAATTACATTTATTTATCTAAAATAATGTATACCTCAAGAAGTATGTTGAACTGCTAAGCATGATAGTATGGTAAAACCTGAATGAAAATAAACTAATGAGGTATAAGACAAATATACTGGAAAGCTTGTTGGGGAACATTTTAACATTTTTAGTACTAAATCAAAGATAGTAGGACAATCTTTCTAATAAACATTATTTCAGAAAGATGAAAATAATGTATGAGAGATTCATATTAAATGTTATTCTATACTGTAGAAATTTCTATAAATGAAGAGTATCTTATTAATAGATAAAGTTAAGCTGCTAGTTTCAAAAGTAATTTGATTATTTGTGATCAAACTAATATCAGATTTTAGCAACCACATCAATACGTTTTCTCATTATCTTTCCCTAATCTGGTGATTCAGGTCTTCCAATGATGCACTCATCACCACTTTAACAGAGTCCCTCCATCTTGCTGTTGGTTGTCCTTTTCTTCACTTTTTTCCTCCACTTTTCCTAGCAATGGAGCCTTCTCCCAGAGAGCAAGTACAATAATTTCATCCATGATGATCCATTTGTGTATTTCTTGGCTATCCACAGTATTCTCAAGAAACTTCAAAATCATAGTTTGAAAGCCTCAGTGCTCTATTTATCCCACATCTTCAAAATCACATGGAGACAAGATGTTCAGGGATCCCCATATTCTAAATACATTCCACAGCTTGACATGATTGAAACAATGGGGTTTTTTTTTACAATCAATGAAGCACAGACTGACTTTTTCTGGGCATTCCTTGGCTTTCCCAATTATCCAGCATACATCAGCAATATGTCATGCTTCTTGCCTTTTATAAAGCCACCTTGAACACTGGCTTCTCCATCTCTATATAGGGAATCACCTGCATTGGATGACTCTAAGCACTACTTCATATGTATGTAAAATTAAAAGATACTGTAAGATATCAAGTTCTTTCTTTAGTCTCCTTGGTTAGGCATCAAAATAAATCATGATAAATGTATCATGCTCATCTTTGGGCTGGTGCTCTACGTGCATACAAGTAGTCTTCAGTTACTGACTGGCAACCCCGTCACTAAGCAATGAAGCTGCAAAATGAAATGTCATGTGACTGTGCTGGCTTACGTGTCAGTTTTGATTGTGGTTGTTGTCAAGTGAATCACCTGCAGATGTTAAGCGTGATGTCACATGACCACAACCTGTGACCTCGTGCCAGCTTCCCCATTGACTTGGCTTGTCAAAGGTCAGCTGTGAAGTTCAGAAATTATATCCATGAGAAACTGTGACAATAGTAAATGGGCTAAACAGTTGCTGAACGAACGGTCAGTATATTAGGATCACTTGTACTTACGATGTTACTGCCAGAGATCACTTCATGATCTTCCATATCCAACTCAAGTCTTAACAAGCAAAAGACTGTTCTCTATTATATATTGTCCTATTTCTCAAAATCTGCTAGTTATCTGAATAATTGAGAAGATAATATGTACCCAGCTTCTCAATTAAAGAAACAGTGGAAAACAGATACACAGGAAGCAGTCTTTGCCATTGGAACATTATTAAATTCCTTTCCTTGATGTTTTGATAGTAATTACCCTGAGTACCTGTAGTTTTAAAATTACTTTAAAAGTTGTCAAGAATTTTCTGTGAGATGCAAAAGCAAAACTTCATTCTAAGTCTCCATCATTCCATAGAAAGGCTAATTCATATTAGTCTGCTTTACATTCAACACTAAAATAGAATTTAACGTTATATGCTATCTAACAGAAACATGGTGAGTATACTATATCATAAACCATTTTCATTATGGCTTGCTCTGATGAATAATTCAACTCACTGCACCATAGCTGTGAAATATTAATCCTGACCCTTCTACCTCCAGAAGACTGTGGAAATGAGGTGAAGTTATCTATTAGGCAGTTACAGCCTTCAACGGATAGCTTGCAGACTGAAGTTTCATTTCAGAGACATTGGGAAAATGGGAGCTTTTTTCTATTCAGACACAACATAGTGGGAAAGAACCAACCCAGAACTAAGGAGAAATTTCCTGACAAAACAATTAATCAGTGGAATGACTTGCTTCCAGAAGTTGTGATTGCTCCAACACTGGTGATTTTTTAAAAAGAGATTGGACAACCATTTGTCTGAAATGGTATAGACTAGAGTTTCCTGCTTGAGAAGAGGGTTGGACTAGAAGACCTCCAAGGTCCCTTCCACCTCTGTTATTTTGTTATTCTGTGGGACCTTGCTGAGAGAAAAAAAAGAAATCTGCAAATCTTATTGCAATTATTTTCCCCATTTCTAGAATTACTTTTTAAAAATAACAAACCCTCAGATGAGTATAAGGCATTCCAGATTAGGTAAACCAGATTAAAAAGAACAAGAATAAAATTTTCTGTGGCAAAAGAAAAAAAATCTGTTTGATTTATACAATAATGTATTTTTCTTTATAAATTTCCTCATCTCATTGAATTTTACCATAGTCACCAATAATAGGAGCTGAAGGAGATAGGGAGAAGAGAGGTTAAAAAATAGCTATGCTGGGTTGGAATTCTGAGAGTTGCAATCCCAACAGATATGGAGGACATCAGCATGTGGAAGGCTAATAACAAGTGGGGAAAAATTCTTTTTACCATGGATACGGATGGTAATAGGTTTGTATTATTCCAAAAATATGAAACAGGTAATGTTCACCTTACCTGTGAACAACCCCTGCCCGATGTAGATGCTCAACTGCTAATATAAGCTGTCTGATATATTTGCGTGCTTCATGTTCTTCCAACCTCTTCTTCTCATAGATTTTGTGCATTAAGTTGCCTCCTGGGCATAGTTCCATGACAAGGTAGTAACTATTTTCAGTTTCCAAGATATCCAGCAGTTGAGCAATGTTAGGATGACGAATCATTTGCTGGATCTGGCCTTCCCGTCTCAGGTTCTTGGTCACATAGGTGTCCTTTTTGGCTCTTTTTTTATCAATAACCTTCACTGCCACCTAGTAAGAAACAAAAAATTGACATTTTTTTTAAAAAAAAATAGTTTTAACTTATGGCATTTTCTTCATTTACAATAGAAAAATTCACTTGAAAACGTCATATCTAAATGCATTTTTAATTCTAATGTTCATCCCATCCTCACATTATAAAATTAAACCTCTATGACGAAAGCACAAGTTTTTAAATGAGTCGTTTTGTGTATTTCTAAATACAATCTCCATTTTCTTTTTTCCTTCTTGGAAATTATCCACAGAGTTGTATTCAAGTATCACATGAGGGATCCATTTATACAAACTTATAGTAATTTGTTTAGACAAAAATAAATCGGTTTACGGAAAATATGCTTGCATATATGTACCAGAAATGGCCATCATTTATGTATTATTTAGAAATGATATTATTAGATAAATATGCCTGGGAAGCAGCTAATAATTTATATTATAATAAATGGTAATTCCAACAGGCAAGCACCTGCCACATAACACTCCAGACTTAGATAAGTATAGATAAGAAAGGTAAAAAAAGTGGATAGTGGATGTTGCACTTCCTGGAGACAGGAGAAGAAAAGATAAGGTAAGGTAAGATAAGTAAGAGAAAGAACTGGAGAAAATAAGAAAATAGAAAGACTTGCAAATAGAAAGACTAACACAAAAATACTGCTTAGATATATACATACAGCATATTTCACCAATACATTAGAACATCCCAGGTTTTTGAGAAGAACTTGATAAATATGAAGGTCAACACCAGCTAAAGAACTGACAGCTATGACTTTACAGTGTTGTGAACAGATAACAGCAATCAGCACTGAGAAAGTCACCATCAGACAATTACAAAAAGCAGTAGTACAGTAGTAGTACCTTTAACTCCATCAAACAACACCTGCCTAACTCAGTTTGCTGGGAAGGACTCAACAAGAGGATAAAAATTCCAAATCCAGTCTAAACTGAATGCAATGAAATTTCACTTTAATGTATGCCGATTAGTGTACATTCAAAGTGACAATAAAGTTATTATTCTATTATTCTAAACATTATGCAACCAACCATAATATTCATAATTGTTACATGATTATGTGTGAGAGTCTGTTTGGTGTAACAGCTAAGGCACCCAGGCTAGAAACTGGGAGATAGTGAGTTCTAGTCCTGCCTTAAGCACAAAAACAGATGGGTGACCTTAGGTTAGTCATTTTCTCTCAGCCCAAGAAAGGAAGCAATGCAAACCACTTCTGAAAAGTCTTGCTAAAAAAACTGCAAGGACTAATCAAAGCAGTCTCCAAGAATTGGCATGACTGAAGGAGAAAATATGTATATTATTATATGTATAATACGTACCACAAGCAAGAACATACCAGGATTCTCACTGCTACTCTTTGGACAAAGGCACTATCTGAAGCCTCTTCAAAACTCATATCAGCTTATTGTAGAGCTGCAATAAACTAATATAGCATTGCTAAGACCTCTATCATTATGGCCAGCTTGAATAAGAATGGCACAATTGACATACCAGATTATTCAGCGTAAGGGCTGCTACTGCAGCCACCACTTAAGTATCCAGGCTCAAAGTAGAATAAGAAGCACTCCAAAGCATAAACCTTCTTGGAATAAACTAGTGATAAAGCAACAGGACAGAGGACAGAATTTAATTTATCTTTAACTTCAATAGCAGTAATCTTATTTACAATAAATGAGACCTGGCATGAGGCCCATTACTATCTTTATATAAATTGCTTCAACCAGCGACTAGCATTCTGATTATTTCCTTTCTAAGAAAGAAGTTGCCAAAATATTGAAAGTAATAAAATTAACCTACATCAGAAAGTAATTCTGGTAAACTACTTCTGAGATAAAATATAAGTTGCTAATGTCGGTGTAGTTTGACCTTATCTTCCAACCGGTGTCCTAAGGTTTGGAATGAATGATGGATCTCTACAGATCAAGAGTGAAAAATTGTGCGTGGATTAGATGGGGGAGCGGGGGGGGGGGGAAAGAACATTACAGAGAGAAAGGCAATGAGCTGGTCCTCCGCCAAGACCTAAAGAACAGAGCAATACAATATTGCAATTAGCTTCACTTTCAATCAAAAGATCAAAGTAATGTTCTGTGAGGGAGATGGGCAGCTATAAAAATTTGATAAAAATAAATGCAGATAAAAGATCTTTAACAATGTAATTGTACAACATGCGTATGTTGAATATTGTTTCCACAAGCTAATTTTTGTGATTTTACAAATGGTGTGAAGGAAAATCAGAACTTCTATGCATGTATTAAACAGAAGACGGATTCAGGTAACTAATTATATTAAAACTCAAGAGAGCTATTTAAACATGCAGTAGCTCTATCACAGAAAAAAGAGTTTAAAGCAGTTCCACGTGGTTATTTATCATGTAAATCCATCCTGCCTTAACCAAGTAACTGGCCTTGCATATGCTTTTGAAGTTGAGCATTATACATTTAAGAAGAAATGTATTGCTGAAACCAATTTGATTTATGCATCCTGGAAAGCTGTGCCTTGTTGGCAGAAGGTGGAAGTAAAGTTGTAGGAAGAACCAGAAAGAATACATTGTCTTCCAATCACAGGAAACACCACAGGAAGAAAAACATATTATTTGAAAAGATTTGTGAATCATTTCATCCCAAAACTTAATAGTCTCAACTTTATTAAATGATTTAGATGCAAATTTAAAAAAATTACCCTCTCTTAACTTGGTCTCCTCCAGACCCCAAATTCTAAACGCTAAAGTCTCCTAAACAATTGGAAGCAATCTGGGACCCCAGGTTGAGAGAGATGTTTTACAGATGGTGGGCAGATATGGTCGTTTATAGCTGAATATCTATCAAACAGCAGATCATCTTATTTGCATTAGATAAAGTTTTTAAAATTATTTTAAGTAAAAGGTGATGTTGGCAATATTTTCTAAGAAACATGTTTAAATCACATTCAACAATTTCTTTTAACCAGAAACATGGCATGTTGTTCACTGAATATTGTAGTCTTGGAAAATTCTGATTTTTCTGTTTCATTTTTCACAACCTGTTCAGCTACATATAATTTTTATGTGGCATAGCCTATGTTCAGGTAATCAAGCTCTCAAATTATATGCTGTAAATACTGTAACTTATTTTTAAAGAGGGAAGGTCATCTTAGTTTGCTTATGAATATGGTAACAGAAATTGTTGATTGTTTTTGTCTACTGTTCTTTTACAGGATTGTCTTACATTAAGGATCTATGTTTCTTTCAATTAAATACATCACTTTCCCTTCATTTTTCCCTTTACTTTAAACAGAGGACAATCCCTTGAATTAAAATGGCTACTGTGAGGTACACAAGAAATGTACATGTTGTAATTTTCCATTTCTGTTAAAGGAATAGGCATACAGAGGCACTTAGCGAAGATACATTTAGGAAAGGAGATATAATAAGCTGAAGGAATAGAGAAGAATTATATACTGACTTAAAGGATACTTTTAGAATAGTGCACACTACTGTAGAATAACATATAGCTTATGAATTCATTTTATATAGGCTTATTCCTTATAAAAACTGCTTAGTATTTTAAAATATAACTAAAAACCAAAGTGCAGCCATGTTTAACTGAAGCATGAACTCCGTTACACACATAGCTTCTAGATGCAAATCAGGCATTCTTATAGAAAAACAAGGGAAAACATAAATCTTTTATAATTGCAATTATCCAATTTGGTAACAGTTCACCTTGTAGATAAGGCTATACCAAGAGTCACCAGGAGGTTACAAATCATGTCATAGAAAAGGGAGTGAAGATAAGACAGGAACAAAAGGGGCATTTGATCTGATAATTGGAACTCTGGTAATTGTAATGGTTGCTAGGCATTCAGAAAGCATGTGACCAGGTGGGCGTATCAACTGGGCTCACTTTGGAAGGATGTGGTGTGATGTACGGGACAGGGTATAAAAACCTACGCAAAAACTGATTCAAGTGTGGACTCTGGGATTTGCCATTACCAAGAGTTTCGCCGCTTTTGCAAAAGCTTTAATAAAACTTGTTTTGTTTTCCAACATCTTGGAGCTGAATTTTTATTCTTCATACTACCAAATATTATTAAGTATCTCAGTTGTAAGGAAAGTCAAAGCAAATGTGTTTCAGTAAGGTTAGTTCTGCATGTAGGTTTGTTTTTCCCTCTGTAAGTTTTATAAATGGCACAAGGATGGTTTTCTAGATGTCCAACTTAACATCTTTAATGGAGTAGATCTTTCAAACATGTGGTTGTGTCTTATTAATATTTTGACCATAACTATCAACTGCTATGTATACATAATGGTTCTTTCTTCTGTATCAAAAGATAGAAATTAAAAGTACCACTTTTGTTAGTAAGGAGGAATGCATACAGCTAATTAATTTTCCTCACCATTTGTAATAAAAAGTTCAGCAGCAATAGCACTTAGATTTATATACCGCTTCACAGTGCTTTACAGCCCTCTCTAAGCAGTTTACAGAGTCAGCCTATTGCCCCAGACAATCTGGCTCCTCATTTTACTGACCTCGGAAGCATGAAAGGCTGAGTCAACCTTGAGCTGCTCAGAATTGAACTCCTGGAATGAGCAGTGAGTTAGCCTGTAGTACTGCATTCTAACCACTGCACCACCACAGTTCTTCAACTGGGTAGATGAAAGCAATCCTGAAGTAAAAGAGCTTGTCTTATTTAATTCTTGTTCCTTATGCTGTCGGAACTGCCTTTTCCTTATATTCATTATGCCTAAATTATTTTCAGTTCCAATAAAAAATTCAAGTCATGGTGTTTGTAAAATAGCTTGTTGGTGGGAAACAAAACACTGGTTTCTGTAATTACACTGAGAAAAAGACTTTAAAAAGGAAGCACATGTTTGTTCACTGCAAATTACACTGACGTACAAATTATTGGAAGTAGATCATTTTACAAAATGTTCTGTGCATCTAAAAGTTTATTCAGAACTTTTCCTGAAAAAGTCTTGATGATCTTCTTGTTAAAATATATTTTAATACACATCAATAAAAACAAGTGACTTTTACAAATATTACAACACGTTATATCCCGGGATAGTTTGAAGCTGGAGGATTACAAAACACTAGCTTGCCATTGTGACAGAAGCAGTGAGTACAATATTGCAGCCGCAGATTGAAATTCAAGTGTGGAAAGTACTTATGGGGGAAATGCTTTAATGTCACTCTTAAGTATGGAATAGCACGAAACATAACAGAATCTCTCCATGGTATGAAGAAAACTAGTGACTTTTCCAGAAACTTTTTTTCTGAAGAATGGTGCCAAAACATGTCTTATTAATGCTGAGCTCCAAACCTGTAAATCTAAAAAACCCATAAGCGTCTTTAATCATTGGAACTATCACAAGTAATGCAATGAAAGGAAGAGAACCATAATCCATAGGAAAAAGCAGATGGCACGAATGTAGTCTGCATCTGGAAGACAGTTATTGCTTTCCTCCTTGTTGAAAGTAGACTTTTAAAAAAGCAACATAAACTATTATTGGTTTGTGCTTAAATTGTAAGCCGCCCTGAGTATTCGGAGAAGGGCGGGATATAAATGCGATTAAAATAAATAAAATAATAAATATTATTCATATCATTATCTGTTTCATCCTTGGGAGTACTTCAACCCTGGCTAGATTAAACAAGACTACTGAAATATGACTGACAGGGAGCTAAATGGATATGCAGATCGCCCTTGACTTGTTCAGTGACTGTTTAACTTATGACAGTTCTGAACTAATTGGGGTTACAACTGGTTCTCAGAGTTCTAGTCATCCCAGCACTCCTGTGGTCACATGATCACAATCTGGACAAATGGCAGCTGGATTTATATATAAATTTTATTTATTCAATTTATATGCCGCCCATCTCCCCAATGAGGCGGCTTTGGGCTCGCCCTTATGATTGGTTGCAGTGCCCCAAGATCATGCAATTGTCATTTGCCACCTTCCCTACCAGCTTCCCCAGAAAGTCAATGGGGAATCTGGCAAGGAAAGTTGCAAGTTGCTGGAATAAGGCGTACCCACCTGCACACCCTCCTCCAGCCCCTGTAGAAAGCCATGAAGTGTGGTAAGGATAGAACAATTGAAAATATACTCGGTCTGTACAAATCTTCCAAGAAAAAACAGATGATTACTTAACAAAGATGGTACAGAACTTATTCAAAGTATTCAATCTTTTAAAATTCTTTTGTATGCATTACCTCATGCTCTGCTAAAGGTAAAGGTTCCCCCGCACATGCGTGCTAGTCGTTTCCGACTCTAGGGGCCGGTGCTCATCTGCGTTTCAAAGCCAAAGAGCCAGCGCTTCTCCGAGGATGTCTCCGTGGTCATGTGGCCGGCATGACTAGACACCAAAGGCGCACAGAGCGCTGTTACCTTCCCACCGTAGTGGTCCCTATTTTTCTACTTGCATTTTTACGTGCTTTCGAACTGCTAGGTTGGCAGAAGCTGGGACGAGTAACAGGCGCTCACTCTGCTACGCGGCACTCGGGATTCAACCCGCCAAACTGCCGACCTTCTGATCGACAAGCTCAGCATCCTAACCCACTGAGCCACCGCGTCAAAGCTTAATTCTTATTCTTTTTTGTACATCTATACTACACTCTTGAAACATTACATCTATCACAAGTTTAACACAAAATATTTTACAAAATAAAATAAGTTATTTCACAGCTATTCCACTTCCTTCCACCCCACATTGGCTGAAAGGTTCTGTCTTTCTCATATTTAACACTCAAGTTTTCAGCCAATCATATTTCATTACTGGGAAGAGTAATAAAAATTAGCAGCTGATGAATAGGCCTCTGTATATTTCGTTTCCCATTCAACAGCAATGTGACAGAAACTACTAAACACAGCGTGAATGGGCAGGCAGGATGGAAAAATATTTATGTACTTATTCTTCAGAATTATACCTTCCTACGTACTCTGGTTACATGTAGAGTTAAGAAGCAGAGAATTGTTTTAAATACACCAAAGGTTTATAAGAACTCTGCTTATGATGAGAACTACAGAACTGCTGGATAAGTTGAACCCAAAATTAAGAATGTTCTGCTTCAGTAGAAACCTCCTCCTTAAAAAAAAAAGTAGAACAAGTGTGCTACTGTTTCCAATGCACAATGGTTGAGCATGCAGATGTTGCTCTTTAAGTCTTTATTGCATATTCAGAAAATTAGGGGTGTATTTTTTTTCTTACACCAAGTAGCTGTAAGCTTTGAATTAATAAGTAACTTTTCATTTTAATGGATCTAAAGGAAAGAGAAAATACATAGATTCTGAGTTAGACATTTCATTTTCTATTTAAGGGAAGAAACATTCATATTTGAGCCTATCTGAATTACAGAATGGATTTCTGACTTATATGAAAATAAATGCCTCTTTCCTCATCTGAAGGAACAAATTTACCTGGTGACCAGACTGCCCATCAGCATTAAGCAAGGTCTGGAGCAAATGTTCTGACTTTCTTTTTTAATGATATGTAAAATCTGCAAACACAATAACATTGACTAAAAAGTAGTTCTGTATAGAAAGCTACAAAAATGTGGGAGAAATAAGGAAGCAAAGATGCAATATAATCTTTTACAGAATTACTCATTTAAACTAGGAAATTTCTATTTAAAATCTATATTATGACTAATGTTTAAACAAAGTTATATTGTAGTCTGTTTGATTCTGGGCTAGGATATAGAAAACAGGTTTCTTTATCTTCTTCAACAAATTATAGCTTAGCACAAACATGTACCAGTCCAACATTTTTGTTTGGTGTAATTATCCTCAGTAAGTTTAGGATAGTGTACTTATTGAGCAAGAGAAAAAAGTTACATGAAATAGGGCTACCAGATTTCCATTTATATATTTCATATCTATATACTTCTAAAACTCTTACGTCTGCTTGATTATTGAGCAAAATGATGCATCACAGGGCAATAATTTTTGAATCAATATATCTCATGTGGACTAACTCAAAGAATGCATCCAAAATCCAAGATCCATGACTCTATGGAACTGAAATTTGGCAAAGTTGTGGCCACTCTAGTGCTGCCACACTGAACTGCGGTCACATGACTGCCATTCCCAAAACTCCCTGCCAGTTTCCTGCAAGGAAAAAAAATCAATGGGGAAGCCTGCAGGAGATAAAATTTGTTCCCACTCCAACTGCTTTTCTGCCCACCAGTGATTATTCTGTTTCTCTGTTTAGGTAACAAAATATCTCTGAAGCAATGACCCAATCCCAGCATGAGTTGTCTAGTACAGGGCTTTTCAACCTTTTCACCCCTTGTACCACTTTTAGGATATGGCAACATCCGAGTACCACCAGTCGCCTAGCAAGGTGTCAAAAACCTGATGACCAAAAAAAAAAAAAGAAAAAAGAAAAAGGAAAAAAGTGATGAAGTACAGGTAGTCCTCAACTTACAACAGTTCGCTTAGGGACTGTTCGAAGTTACAATGGTACTGAAAAAAGTGCCCACCAAGCCACAGCTGAGCAAGACACCTGCCTGCCTGCCCAGCGGCACTCTTCCTCCTGTCTGAGGTTTTCATTGTTGTGAGCATTTCTGTTGAGGATTGGCAGCTGGGGTGGGGTGGGGTGGGTGTTTGGTTTTTATTTCCCCCCTCTGTTGGGTGGTTGCAGAAGGTTTTGGTCACTTCACATGACCCTGGGACTGTGACCGTCATAAATATGAATCAGTTGCCAAACATCTGAATGTAAATCACAAGACCCTGGGGATGCTACAACATTCCAGCTGATTGACGCTTCTTCTGGGCTCAGCAGAAGCGCTGGGATGAGCGCCGAGCTCCAGCTGGAGCCTGGCGCTGATCCTGGCACTTCCACAGAACCCTGACAGCCGTGCAGCTCCAGCCATCTCTCGCTCAGGCTTGTGCGGTGCTGCCACCGGTTCAGCTCATTCCCCTCCCATGCTACCACTTTTCTAGGATGGTCGTGTACCACCTGCCAGGTGCCAATGTACCACAGGTGGTACCCGTACCGCTGGTTGAAAAGCCCTGGTCTAGTATATAAATAAAGCTTCTCCATTTCTGAGTTGTTTGGAAGAAAACAACTGTTTGCTGTTTTGCAAACCACAGTTCTTTTAACCAGTAGAGGGTTTACTAAGAAAAAAAGTACAAAATTCGAAGTCTCATACTGATCTGAAGCAATTTATAGTACAGTCATTATTTCTGAATGGGGACCTAACAGGAAATTTAGATCCAATTTATGCTGGCTAATGAAGAGATTATCAGTAAATATGGTAATCTATTGCAGCTGTCCCCAACCTTTCTGGTGGGGCGGGGAAGGTTGTGTGCACATGTGCACAGCTCCATTTGCACAAATGGGAGGTAGATATGCCTGATGCTCTAAAAAATTGAGCTTCATGTGCTGGTGAGCACGGGTGCCCACTGCTTGTGCAATTGAACTTGCATGTGTGCCTGCTGCTCACACATGTGGAACTGTGCGTGCGCATGCACTCACCCGCCACTTATGTGGCCCAGTTCTAGACTGCGGCATGGGAGTTGGGGACCCCTCATCTATCGCAACTACCTTAACTTGGTTACACTTATATTGTCATAGAAACACGCCACTCATTAAATAAAACATATTATAAATACCTCTGAAATGACAAATGTAGAAGAATGTAGTAGCAGATGTGATAAATATTACATTTAGGCAATCTTTTTACCATGGCAACTTCAAGCAAGTAAGAAAAGCATAAATTCATTTTCCTGCATATGTAATCTTACATTTCCCTATGTAAATGTAAATAATTAATCTTTTACTTAATCCTATTCTTGGATCAACCATACAATTTAGCTAAAATAATTTATAGGAATGAAATATATGAAGTCCACTGAAACACATACATACATGATAATTCTACATCTGCAAAGAAGATCGGAAACTGCATTATTCTTTGTATACCACATTTATAAATAACCAAAGATAAAAGCAAGACATTAATGCTCGAAAGAAATAAACTTGTTAGGGTAGTATGCAGTTTTTAAAAAGTCTATGGAAGATGATCAGCCACCAACAAATCCAAAAAGATGTACTACTCAGCTGTTTTTAGAACGCTGTTATTTCTTTCATTATGAATTTGTGGAAGATTAACAAGAATTTACAGCTTTCAGCAATGCTTGCTCTTCCTACATAAGCCTCCCCTGCATTTCCAAGATTCTACAATACAAAGCGTAGCAGCTGTTTGCATTAAAAAAATAATAATATAAAAAAGACCTTTCTATAAAAAGATCCTTCTAATATTAGCTATTCTGTCTTTATAGTATAACCTGGTTATCTTTAGCAGTTATAAGGGAATGTATTTCAAAATCTGATTTGATACCAAAAAGCAAATAATTCATTTTTTAAAAAATTTGCAGTAGCCTTAATGAAATGTATCCTTCAATAGCTGAAATTAAAGAATTCAAAGTGTTGGCTGAAATGTATAATTCTTTAATCACAGGATCCAATTCTACAAATAGTAAGTAATTCTAGCCATTTTGTCATGCAACAATGGTATTTTTTCACTGTCATTCCATTACTAGATTAGGTGGAATACTAATTTTATAAGTACCAATGTAAAAAAAATAATCAGACTAACAGCTGGGACTTACAAACCTGCTTTTCTTGACATGCATTATATATGCAACTAATAAAAAAAGGGGAAGGGCTTTGATTATATATTCATAGCCACCATCTTGATTTTTAAATACTCCTGGGAAGGAATTTTTTTAAAAAACTAACACTATTTTAAAATAGCAAAATCCGTTAAAGAAACTTTTCACATTAGTCAAAGAAAGCAATGATATATTTGACAAAATTAAAGAAATATGAAATTGGTTTTAGAAAAAGCTAGTCATACAGTTGGAAAAGATTAAAAAACTAGATGATTTTAATTAAATTTTTATTTATAATTGCTAAATTGAAATGCCATTAATCTTATACTTTAAGAATGATTACCATAAAGATAAATGAAGGATTTGGTATACTTAGGAACACAAATTAAAATGTGAACAGAATTTAGGAAAGTACAATCTGAATTTCACAGTCACATTGATTTACAATTAGCCATTAATCCATACACAATCCAAAACAAAGATGCTGAACACTCATTGAGAAATGCCATCCAGTCTACTTTGGATTAGCTAACAGTTTTGAAAAGCCCAGTTGGACCTAATTTGATTTTTCTCAGATTCTAAAGTAGGATCAACACCTATGTTTTATTATTTTCAGTCCATGAAATACAGGGGAAAAAACTATGTAAAAGTGCTTGGAACAAATTTATCAGACTGGCTGGCCCAGGATAACTCTCTAAAAACAGAAGGTAGCAAAACTAGACTTCGTTGGAGAACCTGCAAAAGAAAATGGGCCAGACATAGACAAGAGCTGTAGAGAAGAAAATTCCAGGAAAAAAAAAATCCCCCAATCAATCCCTATGAGAGAGGCAGTTTCAAATATTGCCAACTGTTCCATTCTGAGCCTCCCTTTCTTCTCCTCCCCAGTTGAGTATCTAGAGCGGGCCTATTATAGAAGCTATAAGTTTTATAAGATTTCTCCAGCTTGTTATTCTTTCCAATCCAGTGTAATATTGGAAAGAAATTGTGTAAAGCGGCTTTGGACTCAACAATCCGTTAGCAGGATACCTCTCTGAAAATAAGAGAGCAGGATTAAAGTTGGTTTAGGACCTGGGTGTCAAACTCGTGACGTCACCGGCAATGGGGTGGGCGCAGTTTTGGCGTGATGCTTCCGGCTCACGGGCCGGCAGTTTGACACGCCTGGTCTAGGAGAAGATGGCAAAAGAAATATGAATTGAAAATTGATCCCATCAAGCTGCAACCTGTACAGAAAAAAACCCAGGAACAAAAATTTCCTCAGTGATCCCCTATGGGAGAGACAGTGGGGAGCACCTGGAGCACTGATGACAATTCGATTCTAAGCCCTACTTGGTCATGGACTACAGAGAGAAATGCTCGCCAGGCATTCTGACCTTCTCAGAGCACACAGAGGGGTAATGGTGATGGGGAATAGAAGAATAGAATGATATGAATGCAAGATGAGGAGAAAAGAAATACATATGTATTATGTGTTACTTCAATACACAAAAGAGCATACAGATTCTTTCCACGGCAACTACTGAACCTAGAATTGTGGAAAAAATCAAGAAGCCATTCTGTACGTACTTTCCCCAATCTATTAGCAGCTACATAATAATAATTCAAAGATTTGGTTCCATTCACTGTGTCTCTGTATTGGCAGAAACTAAAATGTCTTATCAGATGCATTAAAAGGAAAAGAATCAAGATACAGGGGTTGACAGTGAAAAAGTTTACAAACCTAGTCCTTAGTTAATCATCTCAAATATAATTAGGGCAACCACATTAGGGTTACAAAAATGCAACCTCCGAATCTCTTTGCTGATGTCCAGGTTTTTGCAGCCCAGTTCTGATCACCCTAGCATAATTTCTTTTGCCCAGTTACAAGTCCCTGAGAAATTCAGAAAAAAATGAAGAGTGGTGCTGAATTGGACAGCTTATCCTGGTCCCAACATATTCTGTACATGCTAAGTTTCGATGCTTGTATAAGTGAAGCATGACGTAATTAGGATTACCAGATCAGGCTGCACAAATCTGAACCACCATTGAGTGGCATACTTTCCACAAGGGTAGCACCAAGTTCTAACATAGCCTTCTATTTCCATATCATGCTCTAAAGATTTTTCCTAACAATTGGAACATCTTTTAAATTAATATCTTAAACCAGACATGTCAAACACAAGGCCCGGGGGCCGGATCCGGCCCGCAAAGTGGTTTCATGTGGCCCGCGAAGCCATCCTGGAAACAGTGAGGGAATGGCCCCCACTGCCTTGGCCCTGGCCCAAAGACCCTCCTTCTGTCAGAGACCCTCAGATCTGTCCCACTCCTGCCCAGGCCCCCATAGGCACCCTTGATGCGAATGATGTAGAGCAGACCATGCCCACCCAGTAGGCCACACCCACTCTAGCCACGCCCATCCAGTAGGCCATGCCCACCCTGGCCATACCCACCCGGCCCCTTGAGGGCAACCACAATGCTGATGCGGCCCTCAATGAAATTGAGTTTGACACCCCTGGCTTAAACTGATAAGAACCCACAGGTAACACTATAGCACAAGTGTTAAATATTTATAACCTTAATAATTTTCAATTATATTTTTATTCCTTTCTAATGCCTAAGACATTGCATTCATTTGTTTAATTTACTTTTTACAAATTTCTTGGTAACAAGTGTTATGATCTAACATTTGGAAGCAGAAAACCAACATGGTGGATGAATGAGAGATCTATCTAATCAGTAGATAACACAAAATTAAGTGAAATAGCAAATACCTCAGAAGACAATAGATAAAATCAAAATGATCTTGCAATAACAATTGATAGAAACCAAGCATAAGCTAGCAGTATGATGTGGAAATACAATTACAGACAGTTTCAAAACAAGTATTGTTATCAAATAATGTATAGAAATCAGCCCACTTTATCCTGTTTCAATTTCAGTTGTTTATTGTATCATAGACCAGCAGAGTCCTCTGTGAACATGAATGTGTGTATGTTGTGTGTATTTCTATTTTAGTAGATGATAAAAAGCTTTAAGACAGAATTAAAATACATATATAAAACAACCTAACATCTGTGAGATTCATAATGCAGCCTACATTTAATTATAATGTAAGCACTAAAATTATATTAAATATGGTAACATCTAAAATTACAACAAGGTGGTAATGTCTAAAATATAAATAATATAGTTACACAGAGTGAATTGCAGAAGATTAGTCCATCAGGGTCCAATGGATCTTCTATGCTGCTGCACAAGACTTAGCTATATGAGGGACTTCCGGTGGCTGCGCGGCGACGGAGACAGCCTTCCCGGGCTGCCCGCGGCTCAGCTGAGTGATTTTTGCCCGAAACAGCGCCGATCAGCTGTTCGGGCGAATTTGAAGCCCCCTCCTCGGGAGAAGAGGAGGGGGTGAGGCCCCAGGTAGGGGTTGAGTTCTCCGGGGCCGCCTGAGCTTTCAGCTTGGGCGGCCGAAGGATCGAACTCCCCCGTAGCCTGGGTCGCTCCCAGCTGGCCAGCGCCTCTGCTCCTGACTTTATGGAGCAGAGCCAGGCGTCTGCGACCACCCCTGCCTGAAGGAAGGACTATGGAATAAAAAGAGCAGGCAGAGCGGTACAAGAGGAAGAGGTGAAGAGGATTATTTTATTCTACTCTCGAGCTTGATGGACTTTTTAAACTCTAAGTGAAAGTGCGTCACAATTGAAAGTAAAAGATGGCGGCTAAACCTCCCCCTAAAACTCTTCGGAGTGCTGGAACTTCCCCGGTGCAACAATCATCATTGCAGGCATTGCATCCTCCTGATGTAGTGACATCGAAGGACTTACAAGATGCTCTTGAAAAACATACCCAGGTAATCTTGGAATCAATTTTGGAATCAATGGGTGATAAATTTGCACAGATGGAGGAGAAATTGAAGAAGTTGGAGGAGAGGATGGAGGAGAGGATGGAACAGAAGTACAGGGTGATGAAGGTAGACATTTTGTCTTCAGTGTATAAAGTGGCTGAATGTGTGGAAGATTTGGATGAAAAAGTCAAAGATTCGATTCAAAAGAATGCCATATTAGAAGCAAAAGTATTGGAGAATGAAGATTTAAGAGACAAAATGGATAGAGAATTGAGTCTTGCTCAATATTTCCAGATGCAGTTTGCCATTAGAATCAGAGGTTTAAAGGAGAATATTAAGGAAGATCTAAAGCAGCTGGTTTCTGAGGCTCTCGAAGTTGTATTGAATCAGCCAGCATCTGAAATAAAAGGAGGCATGGATAAAGTGTATCGTGTGAACTCATGGATTGCTAGACAGAGAAAGTTGCCTAGAGATGTGGTGGTTTATTTTGCAAAAAGGGAAATTAGAGATGAAGTTATACAAGCTGCCTATGATACTAAAGTCGTGATTGCTGATCAAGAAGTTCTGGTTCTAAAAGAAATTCCTCCAAAGATTTTAAGGAGAAGGAAGGATTTTACATTTCTTGTGCAAGAGCTCAAGCAACGAGATATAAGGTTCAGATGGGAGATTCCAGCTGGGTTGATGGTGATGCATGAAGGTAAAAGGTACCGTCTGGTTACTGTGATGCAAGCGCGTGATTTTTACAATAATGTTTTAAAAGCAACCCCATTAACACTTCTGGAAGCTGCAAAGGGATCTGGAGAAGGAGAATATCAAGAGGCTGAAGATGGACAGACAGAGGAGAATGGTGCTGGAGGAGATCAAGTTATAACACTTTTGGATGATCCCAGAGAACAGAGGGTGACGCGTGCTGCTTTAAAACGATCAAAAAAGATAAAAGAACAAGATCAGCAGAAGTCTATGGAACTTTCACAACGTACTTACAGCCAAGTAGTGGGAGGTGGGAAAAGATTTGGGTGAGGAATGTAAAATTTATATAAGTTTGAAATCTAAGAGAGAATTTTTACAAAATGTTTTATAGATGGTATTTAGATTTTAAAAAGCTAAGCATGTATCTGAATTATTAGCCTAAATGTTGGAGGTGCGGTGATAAAGACGTAATATATTTTCATATTTTCATATATGGTAGACTTGTAAAAAGGTTAAGGCTTTTTGGATAAAAGTCTGATGGAATATACTAAGTTGATGTTGAATTTAATTACGGCAGCAAGACTTTTGATAGGATAGTACTGGAAAGAGGAACTGCCGACCATAGAAGAGTGGATTTTAAAGGTTTCCGACCTGGTCGAAATGGTGAAGATTTCGGCCTATTTGAAAGATTACTCGCAGGAACGCTATATTATGGAAGGGAGAAAATGGCTTGAGTTTATTCAGAATAAGTATAGGTTTAAGAAGTTTTATATTTGAATAAGTCTTCTTTCTTTGTTTTTTTTTCTATATTAGTTTTTTTTTGATATATATTTATATATATTTAATATTACTAAGGTTTGTTTTATCCTATATAAGCTAGAGAGTGATAGATTTTAGAGTTTATGGTTGTTAGTATATGGTTGTTTATGATTGTTTTTTTTTATATATACCTTGTATTCAGCTCTGGGAAGTCGGGGGGGGGGGAGGGGGGAGGGGGGAGAGGAAGGGGGGGAGGGAGAAGGGGGGGAGGGGGGATTTTTTAAGGGAAAAATTGTATGTTAAAACTTTTCAATAAAAAAAAAAGACTTAGCTATATGAGCTGTAGCAAAAAATAATTCATTTATGACAAGCTTCTGGGCATAGGCTGAATCTGGGCAATCAGAATATCTAATTAGAGGTAGGAATCTACCGCTAGTATTTTCCCTAGCTCTGTATCTTCTGTCCCTTGCTTCAGGGTTTGTTTTGCCTGATCTTATTCTGCTCGACAACTGAAGAAGGAGTAGTCTACATTTAAAAGATTAGATTCAAAAGCCTTGACCTATGTGGACTGAAAATTGTCCTTAAAAATTAATGATAGAAATTAAGCTTCAAAACTTTATAGAATCATACTCGGCTCAACTTTTATCACTCCTATCTCCAGTTGCATTTGAGACCCAGAGAAGTATCTGGAGAGCTGCTGTAATTAATTTAGACTGTATTCTCTTCCAAGGAGGTAAAACAAGAAGCAGGAGGGCCAACCAGAGTCCCATGGAGAGACTGGGCTAGTAGCTTAGTCCAAAAATATTTAAATATGGCTAAAACATAATATCCTCCCTTTGGATCATAAAAGCTTGAGGATTGCATTGGAAGATCTTTCTCCAGTAGCAGCAGCATATACACAGTGGGCTTTCCTTGATCCAGTGGCATGCATGACTATCCTAAATACTTAAAGCAAGTCACTTGTTCTATTTCACTGTCATTAATGCTCCAGAGATGGAGCTTCGGCCTTTTGGCAAAAGCCATACTTTTGGTTTTCTGATTTATCATTGTTGCAGTACAGATCAAAGTTCTCAGAGCTCTTTTAAGACATACTGGTGTTCTGGAAAGAATTATACCCTAATTCTTTGCTGCAATCCCTGGTTTGGCAGGATGGAAGTTGTTTAGACATCTCACATACCATTGATATAAACTTTGAAAAGTGGGGAGATAGAGATGAATGTGCTTAGCCCATCGAAAATAAGAGAAAAGATGATGAACATCTCAAAGCAGCTCATGTAGAAGAGCAAGACTAGCTTGCTATGATACTCGAGTAACAGATGTGGAATAATGTATAAATTACACAAGAGCAAAATTCCAACAGAACATTAGGAAAAAAACTTTCTTACTGCAAGATCAATCAATGTTATGCTTTCCTTCACTGGATCTATTCAAGCAGCTATTTGCTGAAGATCCTTTACTCTGAATTCTTGCACTGAACAGAGAACTCAATGCCCAAATGATCCCTTCCAACTCTAAAATCTTATGCACAGTTAGTTTAGATTAAGCTCCATTGAGCACATGGTGTTTTTAGAAAATATGCACAGGCTCATGTTTCTTTAGAGCAATTGTAGGAAATACAGTATCCACCAAGTAACTATTTTTCTTTGTTAAATAGAAAATAGAAAACTAAATCAGATTCTGCACATTTACTGTGGTACATGTGACTTAATTTGTACACTAATACTGCCTTCTAGAATCATCAAACCATTGTTGTGCCAAAATACATGCAGACTTTTCATTACTTCAGGAATATACTCTATTAGAGCTATGCAACCCTGATTTAAGGTTTCAGTGTTCCAGACTACTACTTTAAGAGCTTAAAACTAATTACTCAGTATAACAGGCAGAGGACAGATGTAGTATAATCAAAGTATCTGGCCCCCACAAATTACCAATGGATTTCAAAACTATGTCTAAAGCATTGTGATAACCTGATTGGATGTAAAGTGGCCTTGCCCACTTTTTTCCAGACATAGACTAGAAGTATGTAAAGCCTGAACTTAATATGTCATTGATTATGGCCTAAATATTAATTCAAAGAAACTAGATTAATCCTGAAAAATTATTAACAATGAAATGTTAGATAGGTGCTTGGTTTTAAAAAATAAAGTCCTCTTCAAATTAACCTAACAAGAAAATTACTTGCTACTGACTTTTTCAACTTCCCTGTTAGCCTAATTCCAGAACTATAAGGAAGATCAGGAAGTTGAAAATCATGCAGAATAAGGCAATGGTAATCCACTTCCAGATTATTGTCAAGAAAACTACACCGAATAAGGCATAACAGTTATTTGGTATTATAATTAGTTATTACTTTTCCAACAATAGGTAACAGAAATAACTTACAAAATGTTTTACAGTTTCTATCACCAAATCACTTATCTCAGTTGTCTGGAACAGTCCTACTCTTTATGAAGAGTTTCTTCAGTAACTTCATTTACACAGTAATCTGTATATTTAACAAGCTCAAAAAGTTACAAAACTACAAGTGAGTTTCCAATAGACAAAAGGCAAAGAACAAATGGTTTCAGATGATTAAATATATTTTTATTATATTGAAGTTCAGACTTAAGGTGACTGACTATTCTAGCGATCTAGAACATGAAGAGGTGGGTATACTCATTTGAATGGCTCCTTACACTAACAATCAAAATACACTATGTAACTATTCTGACTTTTTTTCCCCTGGTAATAAAAATTAAAAGAATGGGAAAACTTCAAAGCAATTACAAATGAGCAATTTTGCCCTGCAAAATTATGAGTATGGGGCAGAAAGGCAGCAAAATAAAAGCTTCTCTGGGACCACCCTAATTAATTATATTGCAATAAACTAGAGTCCTCAAACTAGATATTCTGGAAATGCATTGAACAATAATCCAATCAACAAGAACAGGAGTTATGCATGTTGTCTTCCAATAAATTTCAAAGAAACAAGTTGAGGAAGGCTGTAATAGCCTATCACAACTTTGATTATTCCATGTTTTTTTATCACTGAACACCAGTAAATTCACTAAGTCTTAACTATTATGTACGCAGGCCTAGAATTATATCTCTTGTGTCTTGTATGGTTTTGGGTGCTTCCAGACAAGATTTTTTTCATAATTTAAACTGCTTAATTTGCCAGGTTTTGGGGAGGGGTGGACAAGAGATGACTGGAGAAGCATCAGAAGACAGGATGGGTACCTATTCTTTGGGACCAGTGGAAGTTATCTGGAGGCATCCTTTGTCTTCTGTTCCCTAATATTGACATATCACTCCCTCTTTCCATCCTTGCTTCATTTAAAATGTTTCAGATGATGTTTACAAGTCAGGCTTTGATTTGCATCCACCCTGCCTCAAACAGAGAACTCCTAAGTGTCCACGGAGAAATTAGAAGGGCTTCAACAGAGAAGGCTTCTAGCTCTGCCAATTCAAATACATTGTAGACTTTTTTTTAATAAAAAAAATAATAATTAATCAAAAAAAGAAAAATAAACAAGTAGCGGAGAAACACGGGAGGGTTACAAACAAAAGATTATGACATCTGGACCTTCTGTAAAATATTGGGAACAATGCAAGGATTGTGTGGAAACATAGCCTTCCACTTGTAACCATTCCTGTTCACACGGCTTCCTTTGACCTTTTCTTTCTTTCTTTCTTTCTCTTCCCTCAAAGGGGCTTTTCCCATGGAATGGCATCTCCGATACTACAAACCAGGGGTCTTCAAACTTGGCCCTTTTATGACTTGTGGACTTCAACTCCCAGAATTCCTCAGCCAGCAAAGCTGGCTGAGGAATTCTGGGAGTTGAAGTCCACAAGTCATAAAAGGGCCAAGTTTGAAGACCCCTGCTACAAACCAACGACCACTGCGCAGCAACAACTCTTCTTTCTTGAACTGGGGGTCTGAAGCTGGAAAACATCGGGTGAGCCCTAACTGCATCAACTGGCGATTGCCCCGAAGCCTTGTTTAAGGAGCAACGAGGCAGAATAGCCGGCTGGTGCAAGTTATCTTTCGACTGAAAGCGCCAGGCGCCCTTCGTTCGTCTGGAAGCCCCTGGACAATTGTGAAGTGAAAAAAAACAAAAACGGGAACGTCTGGGGCAGGGGTAGGCAACCTCGGCTCTTTTATGACTCATGGACTTCAACTCCCAGAATTCCTGAGCCAGCCAAGCTGGCTCAGGAATTCTGGGAGTTGAAGTCTATGAGTCATAAAAGAGCCGAGGTTGCCTACCCCTGGTCTGGGGAGAGAGAGAAAGCAGCGAACAGCGGCCCTTGCAGGCGGATTAGGAAGGGGGGCTTGGGCAGCGGCGTCGGGGTGGGAAGGAGCGGCTGAAAGCGACTCGCTAGAGGGGCTTAGGAAAACGGCCCTTTTCACGGGCTACTTTGAAGAGAGAGGAAAAAGACCCAACTCAGTCCGTGGAAAGGGCGGCGCTTACAAAAGGCTCGGAGCCGGGCGATGCCTTAACTAGACGGCGGCCCCGTCCTCTCCCCGAACGGGAGTAGTAGAAGCGGCCGCGCTAGAGGCTCATAATGTCCGCGTTGAGACGCGGGGTGGGGGGTGGGGGCGCCGCCTGATAAAGAAAGGCTGCCCGGGGTTCTTTGGCGGGAAATTGCCTAGGCGAAGAAGAAACGGAAAGCGTCGCCCCGGTTTTAAGAAGCTTACCTTTTCTCCGGTCACAACGTGCAACCCTTCTCGCACTTTGGCGAAGGAGCCTTCTCCCAACTTCCGGCCGATCAGGTAGCTGCCGACCCGTTTGGTGTGCTGGAATTCTCGGATGCGCTCCCGGGAAGCCGAAGCGTTGACCCAGGCGGCCAAGAAGGTCCCTTCCGGACTGAGGGGAGGCGTGGTGGGTTCGTCGCCGCCGCCGCCGCCGCCGAAGCTCGCCGCCGTGGGCTCACTCAAAAGCCCGTCGCCAGCAGCTGCCGGCATCCTGATCTCGCTGCAATCGCCGCGTCCCGGAGCAAAAAGCACGCGCCTCTCTCCCCTTGGCCCCTTTCCCGCAACTTGCACTCCTCGGCTAAACGACGGCGGCGGCGGCGAGGAACTCCTCCGCAAAGCCGCCGCTCTCCGCTGCTGCTGCTGCTGCCGCCGCCGCCGCCGCTTCAAGTCTGCAGCACCCGCTCGCCAATGTGATCAGCACCTGGGAGTCCACGTGGGGAGTTGAACGACGGACCGGAGCGCTTCGCTTCTTATAAGTCAAAACGAAATAAGGGTCCGGGGGGGTCGAGGGAGCGAGAAATCGGTTTCTCCGGGCGGCCACAGGCTGGCTTTGTCGAGGTTCCAGGGCGACCGCCGAGCTCCGGGCTCGGCACAGCTACAACGCTAAGGCTTTCTCCTCCTCCTCCTCCTCCTCCTCACGTTGAAGAGGGAAGCTGAGCCAGCTCCCGCAGATCAATTGTCTCCAGCCTCCTTGGAAGCCGGTTGGCTGCCGCTTCCTCATTGGATCTGTCCATCACTTGTCCCCTCCCTCTCGCATCGTGCCTGGCTAGCTAGCTGCCTCTCTCTCTCTCTCTCTCTCTCTCTCTCTCTCTCTCTCTCCTGGCGCCGCTCTTGGGGCTCCTTTCCCCTCCAGCTGGCGAGGGAGGGGGGGAATGGGGAGCGAGGACTTCATTCAGGCTGGATTTGCCCTAATGTAACCCGATCGATCGCTCGGTTAGGGACAGACGCAGGAAAAGAAATAACGTGAAAATCGATGACGACCGAGATCTTGAAGTTCGGGTGACTCTTCCCCGTTATTCCCTGCCGTCCTTCCCCCCCCCCCCCCAGACACACACACCACTCCTCCCCCATTTCGCTTTATTTAGTGCGGTTTGTCTCCGGTACTAAAGCCAAGCCACATCACGAGGAAGCTCGTTTCTAGAGAACGTTAACATGAGTTACCTTAAATGCACGAAGATGCTGCGTGTTTCTATTATTAGGACACGCGAGCCGTCTCCTAGGCTCTTTGCATGTGTCTCTTGCCTGAGCAAAGCGTTTATTTTTCTCAAGATCTTTTATTCTTACCCCGACAATGTTGTTACGCTGCTTTCCCCCCCACCCCTTTTTTTTGCACCTTTTGTGCTCAAAAGCACTTCGTTTTCACTGTTTTTTTTCTGCCGGTGAAATGAGCTTGTTAGCTCAGATCGTGACAGCTCTGCCAATACAAGTATAATGCTTCCTACCTCCCTTTTCTGTGGATAAAGATTTGAAGCTGAAATGGCAGTTTCCCCTAGCAGCTGAAAGAAAAGCTCCACCTTTTCTTGTACATTATTTTGATTTGGAGCACTTGTCTCCGTTATCAACATCTTGTTTTATCTTAAACCTAGTTTAATAACTTGCTAATATAGCAAGTATAGCGTTCTAGAGTACTCTGATTGATTATACTTCTATACCAATAAAAATGGAGACTCTGAATAAATGCAGAACTCTCAGAACAATTTAATATCAGACAAAAAAAATACAGAACATCTGTGGATCCAACAAATCTGCCTCCAGTTATCATAAAGACTAAATCAAAAACATTACGGTTGCCACATAAAGATTGCTCCAAATACTTTCACATGTGGTAACTCTGTTATGAGGGCTTGTAAAAAAAATTTTTCAGCATGAGCCAAACCAGAAAAAGGGGGGGCCTTTTGGGAGTTAGCAAGTGTAGAAATATGAAAAGGCTATCATATGGTCTTTGATAAAGTAACGAGAATAAGGAAATTAGTCAGCTGAAAAGAAAGAGTGATTATCTATATTTCAATTGGGAGTCCATTCTAGGCATTGAACCATTCAAGATTGTTCAGTACTGACTGGTCAAAGAATGTATAACTACTATATTTTTTCTTCTGTTCCAATAGTTGGCCATCCTTTTCATGGCCTTGGAAAGCTGCCGAACTATCTGTTCTTTGCCAGATTCCTGTTTTGCTCCACCTCTTTGTCCATTGGCCTATTCCCTCTCTCTCTCTCATTGTGCTCCTGTCACTTCCCTCCTTCTACCAGGACTGCTTAAGAACATTAGGCCCATTTATCAATTCCTATTGGGGGGGGGCTGGACCTACTGAGATCTACAGATTCAACCTTTGGGCAAAACTTCCTGTTTTTAAGAAAATGTAAATCTATGACTAGACCTAAACTTATTAACACTGAAATATTCCCATTTTTTCAAAATTTATTGATGTAAGATGGCATTGAGTTGGACTCAATCCCTGACAACTGGCAATTATTATAGATAATTAGCACTGCTCAGTCTGATTAGTATCCAGTTAAAAAATTCTATGATATGCTAATTTATGGCATGGAAACAATTTCTTTAAATTCATTCTACCAAAGAGAATACATTGGTTGGAGTCTGATGCCTTCATATGTTTGATTTCATTTTACTCTTAAATATTGGAAAAAATAGTAGAGGACAGGAAGGCCTGGAGGAACGTTGTCCATGGGGTTGCGATGAGTCGGACACGACTTCGCAACTAACAACAAATTGGGAAAAAACTATCATTGTATTCTTTTGAATATGCCAAGGAAGATTCAAACTTTGAAAACATTTGATAATATCATCAAGGCTTTGTATAAGCAATTTACTGCTAAAACATGATTTACAATTTGACTAGGAAAATGTGAATGAATGGATTTTGACCTCAGGCTCATTAATCTAGGACAGGGATCCCCAAACCCTGGTCCATGGACTGACACTGGGCCGTGGCATGCCAGCAACCGGGCTGCAGGCAGCACAGGAAATCACGTCCCCTCTGGTCCATGGAAAATCCTCTCTCCACAGAACCGGTCTCTGGTGCCCCAAAGGTTGGGGACCTCTGATTTAGGATATAGAATTTCAGGCTCTGAGGAAAGCTGAAGATGTCCTTTATCTAGCTACTTTCATTGCCAGGAAACACTAATGCAGAAGATATAATTGGCTCAGTACAGAAGGTGTAACTGATCTGGACTAGAGTTATACTAGTTTTCTACAGAAAAAGTTGAAAACTTCCTTTTTCCATTCTCTTTGTCATTTGGTACAAGTGAGATGTCATTCCACTTGTGTGAAATACACTGAAATTATATCTGATCCAAGTTAATGGTTGGTGGAAATGGAGAAGGAAGGGAGGCTACATATTAGGCCAAATGATAGTTACTGTTCTTTGACATTAATGGATTATTTCTTCTATATATATTCTTGAAGTAGCAGCTGAGACATTAGTTTGAAAAATCACACCATCTCAGGTAGATTTTTTGGAAGTTCCCAAAGAACAGAGTGTCAAGGAATTAAGAAACCATGATTAAAGATGGTTGTTATATGAATAAATAACTTTTCTAGGTAGAATGGGAAAATCAAGAAATAAAGCATTTTTAGTTCACTCAGAAAAAGGTGGAATGGTTTTGACCTTTGTAATTCAGAACCTGCCAAATCTTTCTTAGAAAGAAAGGCTACTGATTAAAATAAAACCAGATATACACATACACACACACACACAGTATATTATCTGCAATCATTGACCACTAGAGCTTATATAGCTCCTAAAGCTAAAGCACTGTATATGGTCATTTAAAGTAGAAAGTTCAATGAGTTCAATTCCTACTCCAAACCTCATAGACCAACATCTATAACATCTGAAAATAACATCCCAACAAAGATGAAACCAGCCCCGTGATGCCTTCCCAGTGGTCAATGTCCTAATAATTAGATATTTCTCAATGAGGCTTTTTAATACTATTAAGCTTTTACAACATATTACAGATAGGCAGAGTTGTTCTCTTATTTCATTTGTAACTTCCCACATTTCTTCAATTTATCTAACATCTTTTTTCTAATTAGTAAATAATCCAAAATTGTACAATATCCCCCCCATTTAAAATTTCTGAAAAAAGGGAAAAATATATAAATATATAAAGTGCAATTACCTAGCTGTGTTTTTCACAGATTTATGCTGCAATAATTAAGAAGTAGATGCTACAATAAACGTTGAGTAAATTAAAACATTTAACTGAAAGCCATCTTTTTCTAAGAAATTGATGTCCTAAAATAGGAAACATTTTTTTTCTGACTTTAGTATAGGACAACACTTGCAAATGAGATTTAGCAATAATTGTGTGACAATTCACACAATTAACTTGCTTCACTTGGGTCTTTGTGCTGTTTTTGTCACTAATGAAGACATGAGAGAAATCTGCTGTTGAAGAATTGACTTATGGAGAAGGCATTTTAAAATATTGCTACATGTACATGGAAATTAGCATACTTTTGAGTATTTTACTGAAGCTAGGTAATTAAATAAAATTTTAAAGAAAGTTTTAAGATATGGAACCCAATGCAAACGAGCACAGTTTCATTTAACTACTATAAATGTGTTATTTAGTATATTTCATTTATGTAATGATGTTACAGTTAGCAAGCTAAGCAGGAACCTACAAGAACCACTTACTTAGTAGAAAGGGGCCTTAAAAATAGACTAATAGAGGATTTGTTACTAGGGTAAAATTATGAATAGTAAATGGAGAGAACCATGGAGAGCATTAATTTTCATACTAAGAATCTGTAAAATCCAGGAAAGACCTCATTCTGACCTTGTGAGTAAATTAGGGTTTAGCTACAGGGCACTCTGGCTTATATTTTTTCTGCTCACTTGCTCTCCTATTCATAATAATAATAATAATAATAATAATAATAATAATAATAATAATAATAATAATAATAATAATAATTATTATTATTATTATTATTATTATTATTATTATTATTATTATTATTATTATTATTATTATTATTATTATTATTATTTTATTTATATACCGCCCTTCTCCCGAAGGACTCAGGGCGGTGAACAGGGCAAACATATAAAGATACAAAAGTTAAAAAAGAATTAAACACAATGCCCAAGCTAAAACAATAAATATATACCGGTATATTAAAAACAACAGTAAGATCCCAACCCAGGCCAGCTTGTTCGAATAAGTGAGTCTTCAGATCGCTTCCTTCATAACAGATGTTGATTAAATTGGACAAGCTTTGAGTCAAAAAGTTTGCATTTAGAACACATGAGAAAAAGTTAATGAATCCTAAAATAAAATGTGTCACATAAAGTTCATATATTTATAAAGATGGGTGACAAACTTTTCATAGATTCATTCTACCTTAAAATTACATCTACTGCTATAATTTTTCAAAATGTGGTAACCAGGAAAAAATCCACGCAGAAAGCTAATGTTGGTGACATTAGCTCTTTAATAAGCACAAGGCGTAGTTATTTGTAGAACTGCCTATCTCCACCTATCTCTGCATATCGCTTTGGCAGTGTGAGCAGTGTGGGCATGCTCCAGGTACCAATGTACTGGACAGTGTTGTGTTGTATTGTGGGACATAGAAATCTTCTTTGTTGCAATGTCTGTCTTATGGAATAGCATCCCCCAAGAGATCCTGGCTCTGTTGGCCTTTAAGCTAGGTAGGAGGTTAAGTGAACTTTATTGACTGATATTTTTTCAGTTCCAGTTTTTTGGATTAGATGTTAGAGACTGGTTGTTCTAGATATTTATTTTATATTTTGTTGTTTTTAACCTTCATGTTTGCTGACTAGGTTTATTGCAAGTGAAATAAACAGCTATATAAGTTGTATAGCTAAATAATACTTTTAAGTGAAAAATGAGGAAAAGAACTCTATTTTGCTCCAGTAGCTGTAAACCAGGGGTCTTCAACTCCGTACCTGGCTGAGGAATTCTGGGAGTTGAAGTCCACAAGTCATAAAAGGGCCAAAGTTGAAGACCCCTGCTGTAAACAGTATAAATTTTCTCTTCACAATAACAGGCCTGTGAACTATGTTGGATAAAATTGATTTAGATAAAGTCAGCCAACTCATAACTAAGGTGACTTGAATCCAGATCTCTCTAATCCTAGTCTATTTCTTAATTATTTCACTGATTTTATCCTTGCATGTTTTATTCTGTTGCCTTATGGTGTCTAGCATGACCTCCATGCTCTGGAAAATGTCTTTCCCTGGAAATTCAGCTTGTCACAACATTGATGGACTTTCAGATTAAGATTAACTCCTATGGTGATTTGGAGTTTTGCAGCCCAGATCTTATATCCCTTTTAATAAAAAAAGTCAGTGGCTATAGCAACCTCAGTTATTAACTATGCCAAACTCTCACTGACAACACTCATAAAAGAATTAATAACAGCCATGATCAGCAAAGTTTGCTCGCCTGGAGAGTAGGAAAATAGCAACTACTCTTTTTCACAGTGCTCATCAAGCCCCAATGGCTTGCTCTGAGGAGTCCTTCCTCAGAGGGAAGCATTGTGAGCATGGTGTCCATGGAGACCATCTGTGCTGTGGCAGCACCAGCAGTCTCCATGGACACTTCGCCCACAGTGTCTTGCTCTGAGAAGGAGCCCCTTTGAACAAGCCACAAAGAATAAAGCTGCTAGAGGTAGCAGCTGCTTTCACACCTGAGGTGGGACATATCTTGGGCTCCACTAAATATACTTAATTTTTGCACTGAAAGTCATTTCTACTGCCAGCCCTGCTGTTTTCAGAATGTTTTAGCCCCATAGATCACATTTTACTTTCAGTGTGACCACTTACACTACCAAAACTGTGGAATGCATTACAAAAACACAAGGACAAAAAAAGGAGGCAAATTGGCATTAAAGTAACAACTGCCCAGCCACTGTTATCGGGACTTGTAGGTAAGCAAGATTAGTCCTAGTTAGTATTTGGTTAGGAGACCACCAGAGAATTCTAAGATTGTAAACAGAACTAAATTATACACCCACCTATCCACACATCCAAAAGAAGACAACTGCCAACTGCTTCAATGCTATTTGTTAAGCAAGCTGCCTATATATCTCCATATGGTCACCAAAACCCTTGCTGAACTTTACTCTTACTTTACTATTAAGTACTGATGAAAACTTTATAAATAATGAACAATGTTTTATATGGTAGTGCAGTAAATCATGCTGTAACACAGAAGATTTTATCTAGGTATCCATCTGTTTCTTCTACTGTACCTGATGTCCAGATTGTCTTAAAAGTCAGCTTTGAGGCTCCCCATTCTCTCAGTCCCTGATATTTGAACTGGGTATAGGTGACATAAACTTTAAAGAAAGAGCATTTTTCAGTAAAGGATTATTTTCTGTAAAGGAAAACACATGGCCATCCTAACCACATGTATATCTGTCACTGGGGATAATAATTCAAGCATATAATGAAGAGAGTTCTAGACTGTGGAAAGCTGTGCTATATTAAATCTGTTTGCTTTTAAGTTACTTTAGCTTCCTTTGTTCTTTTAAGAGTAACATATGATCATTGTTATCCTCTGGAATTTTACCATGGTGTTATTACATCTGGTAATTTTTATGACAATTTTTTTGTTTATTTATATATATATAGTATTTATTGATTTATGATCTTCTGAAATTTCAACAGGCATTTCACATATTTAACTACTCATCTTTTATATTCTTCATAAGCATTTTAAATCACATATATACTTTCTTTTTTTCTAGTTCCGTCAGAGCTCTTGGTTTACCTTCATCTTAACTGTTTAATAAAGGTAAAGATAAAGGTTTTCCCTGTCCAGTTTTGTCCGACTCCAAGGGATGGTGCTCATTTCCATTTCTTATTAAATTTACATGCTATAGTTTACAAATCAGTAAGACTGCAAAAATGTTTAAACCAGAGCAGAGTATGATCTTGGTACTTCTGGCTAATTTTTAAGCAGGGTTATTTCTCTTAAGTGGAAATTTCAGAATTTCTTTTTTTTTTGTTTTTTGAAAAATACATGATACTGGGAATTTAATTTATGTGACGTTCAAGATTCTTCTTCTTCTTCTTCTTCTTCTTCTTCTTCTTCTTTTTCTTCTTCTTTCTTCCTCCTCCTCCTCCTCCTCTTTAAATTGCCATTTTTGAAATTTATTTCAATATTTCAAAGTTTGTATATATTCCATTTTATACATGTCTTAATATCACATGTCATTCTTAAACAATTTATTAGGAATTGTTTGTGGATATAATACCTTTTTAAAGAAATGTGTAAGTGTTCTAATGTAACATTTTCTCACAAGCTGATTGACACATTCACACAGTATGCAAGAGAAATGTGTTTGTTGGTGGTTAGGCTGGTTGCATCACATACCTCAAAAGCCTGTATGTTAAGCCAAACAAAGAGCAGTGCAGATTGCTGCTTCTGCACAGTTACTTAGCAACCATACAGTGAGTACTGAAAACAAAATATTGCCATACAACATTTAACATGTTGAACCTGAAATAAAACTGATAGTGTATTTGGTGAAATATATTACATATAAATGATTTTAAAGTGTTGATCAGAAAGAAAGAAGCAAGAAAATACCGTGAGTCTTTTGATATTTCCCCATCCTGATGGGTCTGTACCTAAAAATCCTGCTATAAAAAAACTTATCAGAAAGACTTATTCATATGACTCCCACACATGTTGCTCCTGTCTCCATGTTGCAAGTTAACTGCACTAATTTACTTACTGTTTTTATTGAATGTGTGCTACCAAGCCAGTGCTGACACTTAAAATCACATAGATTTTCTCCACAATGATCTTTTCACAACCTGATCCTTGAGGTATTCCAAAGATACATATGTCCTTTGTCATAGCCCTTTTCATGTCCATAGACCCAGAATTAGCCAAGCAATCTATGACAACATTGATCCATAGTGCACCCAACTTAGCCAAATACACAAAGATTGAAAAACCCAGGATTGTGGATTTTATAAACCTCTGCTTAACCACATACTTTCAATTAGACAGGCAAACCTATCAACAAATAAAAGGGAAGGAAAATATGGGGTCACTGCTTTCAGAATTCATAGCGGAGGTCATTATGCAAAGTCTTGAAACGATAGCACTTTTACAAATCCAATCCAATATATGGATCAGATATGTAGAGGATACCTTCACCATAATAAAAAGGACTAATTAGAGAACACTCACAAAAACATCAACAATATCTTCAAAGTAATCCAATTTACCAGGGAGAAAAAAAAACAACTCACTACCTTTTCTGGACATCCTGATCAGCAGAGACTATGATGGCAAACTAGAAACACAAGTGTACTGAAAAACCACCCACACCAATCAAGTGCTCCACTAAGAAAGCAGTATCCTAACCTACCATAAAAGAAAGCTGAAGATATAAATCCTTCCATTCCCCACCATCCAGTCAGAGCTGAAGAAGCTTCTTGGATGAAAAGCAAAATTTCTTCAAAGAAAAACAAGAAAGTCCAGTTGCCTCTTGAAAAGTCACCTCTGGGCCAACCATGACCTGGATGACTGAGAATCTCCATAGACATTCAGACATTTAAAGAACTATTCTGTGGATACTTAAAGATTTAATATGAGCAAATTAAAAAGCAGATCATAAATTTATGGAAATCAAAAATTGTCTATCAGAAGCCCCTCTTTCCAATAAATTCTCAGCCTCCCTCCAGTGTATTTTTATTACTAATCACAAATTTGCAAAATCATTGGGTTTTCTTATTCCATGATCTTCAGAAAAACTAATTCTGGTTAGTGTCTACTCAGACCAATTCCAAACTTGACTGGGAATCTCTTAACTGCCATTTGTTTGTGCACTTCATAACCTTGCAGAATTATTTAAGAAATACCAGAACTAAATGTTGCTTTTCACTAATACAAAAGAGACAATATCTATATTGTGTAGTGGGTCCGACGCAAGAGAGACGCCAGCCGGTGTGTGAGTTCAGCTCTTTATTGGAAGGGGAAGTGAACTGGGGAATGAGGCTACCTGGCCTCCTTATATACCTGGCCAGGTAAGCTAACAGCCAATGGGGTTGGCCCTAGGTTTCCCGCCGAAACTGTTCAGGCCAACGTCCTCTGGTGGCTGTTGCTATGCAGGTGCCTGCATACATAACACCCCTCCCCCTTTAGAGAAGACCCACATAACAACAACAACATGCAACTACTATAACTATGAGTATATATATATAAAAAAACAGTGGAGTCCTTGTGTGAGGGTCACTTGCACACATAGTCCGACAGGTAGGCTGGTGTCCTGTGTGGACAGGTGGATCGTCTGGGTGTGCTTGGCCCCTGGGCTTGGACCGTGGGTTCCTGAGGCCTTTGTGCAGGGCTGCAAGGAGCCGGCATCAGGAAGTCCTCCTCCTCTGGTCCCTGCCCTGTGACGTCCTCAGCTGGGTTGACCCCTCCTGGAGTGTGGTCCTCCTGTTGATCGTGTGCGTTGAGTTCAGGGACGTGTGTGACGCGCTCAGGGGCGTGTGTGACGTGCTCAGGGACTCTTCCTCTGAGCTGATCGATGTGTCGCCTTATGCGTCTGTCCCCCTCCACCCCTACAATGTACGAAAGGGGTCCTGTTTTCCCGACCACTGTCCCCGGAACCCAAGGATGTCCAGCCCCATAGTTCCTTGCCCAGACCAGGTCCCCCAGGTTGAGGACCCTGTGTGTGGGTGATGATGGCAATGGTGATGGTAGTGATGCTGGTGGTGATGGTGATGATGGTGATGATGGTGATGTTGCCCTTCCGGTTTCGGCTGCTACCCGGTCTGGGTGTAGGCGGTCCAGCTTGGTGATGAGGCGCCGTCCCCATCGCAGTTCTGCTGGGCTCTTGCCGGTAGCCACGCATGGTGTTGTGTGTTGGGCTAGTAAACATTTGGCCAGTCTGTGGTGCCAATCCCCGCTGATGATGTGTCGGAGTGCGTCTTTGGTCATCCTTACCATCCGTTCGGCCTGCCCGTTGGTAGATGGATGGAAAGGCGCGGAGGTGGCGTGCCTAATCCAGTTCGCCTTCAAGAACGCCTGGAAATCAGCAGCAGTAAACTGAGGCCCATTATCAGACACAATTATGTCGGGGAGGCCGTGTGTGGCAAAGAGAGCTCTGAGCACCTGGATTGTCCTCCCCGAGGTCATGTTGGGGACAGGGACTACCTCTAACCACTTGGAGTGACTGTCCACCACTACTAAAAATAGTTGACCCTGGAATGGCCCCGCATAGTCAATGTGAATGCGGGACCATGGCGTGTGTGTGGCCTCCCACCGGTGTACTGGTGCATGTGGCACTTCTGGCCTGGATCTCTGGCACGTATAACAGGCCTTGACCCGATCCTCAATCTCCTTGTCCAACCCGGGCCACCAGAGGTAGCTCCTAGCCAGTGCCTTCATCCTGACCACCCCCGGGTGCCCTTCGTGTAAGGAGTCCAATACCCTGGCGCGTAGTGCGGGTGGAATGATGACCCTGCTACCCCAAAGGAGGCACCCCTTGTGTGTGGAGATTTCATCGCGTCTAATGAAATAGGCCTGAAGCTCTGGTCCCGGGGATTTGTCCTGCCACCCTGTGCAAACCCACGAGTGCACCCTGCCCATGATGTTGTCTGTGGCTGTGTGGCTGGCAATGTCCTTGGCAAGAACTGGACACTCGGGTAGTTCCTGCAGGGCTAGGATCTGTGTGGCTGGTGCTGGGTCTAGGTCGTGTGTGTCTAAGGGGAGCCTACTTAGACCGTCTGCGTGGCCCATCTCCTTCCCTGGCTTATGCACCAGCTTGCAATTGTATGCTGCAAGGAAGATGGACCACCAGAGCATCCTGGGGGACAGAATCTGGGGGGTTTGCCTGTCTGTGGTGAACAGGCCCAGGAGTGGTTTGTGGTCTGTGAAGACAGTGAACTCCCTGCCATATAAGTAATCGTGGAATTTCTTGATTCCTGCCACGATTGCCAGGGCTTCTTTGTCTATTTGGGCGTAGTTTCTTTCTGCTCCAGACAGTGTCCTAGAATAGTATGCTATGGGGACTTGTGCCCCGTTGGGCTCAAGGTGGCTTAGGACAATGCCCACACCATAAGGGGATGCATCGCAGGCGATACAAATGGGCTTGGACTCGATGAAATGGGTTACTGTGGACTTGTCCGACAGCAATGCCTTCAGGGCCTTGAAGCTCTGATCATGGGTGGCCGTCCAGGCCCATGTTGCCTGTTTGTCTAGCAGCCTGTGGAGCGGTTCAGCGATGGCTGCCTTGTGTGGGAGGAATGTATGGTAGAAATTCAGCAGACCCAGGAATGCCTGAAGCTCTGCTTTGTTCTTGGGTGTGGGTGCTAGTTTGATGGCCCTCACCTTGGATTCTGTGGGGTGGATTCCCCTGGCGTCTACTCTGAACCCCAAAAATTCTGTGGAAGGAACGCCTATGCTACATTTTTCCTTTTTGAGTTTGAGGCCAGCTGTGCGCAGCCTTGCTAGCACTTCCCTAAGCCTCCCTGCCAGTTCCTTTGCTGATGCTCCTGCGATCAGGATGTCATCAAAATAGGGGCAGACTCCTGGAATGCCCTTGAGTGTCTTTTCCATAACCTCCTGGAAAATGCCGGGAGCAACGCTGACTCCAAACTGCAGCCTGTTCACCCGGAACGCCCCCTATGGGTTACTATGGTTTGGATGTCAGCTGTTTCCCTAGTGACCGTGAGTTGCTGGTACGCCTGTGCAAGATCGAGCCTTGCAAAGATGGCGCTGCCTTGGAGTGAAGCGAGAACGTGGCTGACCGCGGGAACCGGGTAAGCGTGCGGGTTTAGGGCGCGGTTTACCGAGCACTTATAGTCGGCGCAGATCCTTATTTCCCCGTTGGATTTGAGGGGGGTCACGATGGGGGTTTCCCACTCCCCTCCATCTACAGGCTCTAAGATTCCCTGGGCCACCAACTTGTCTAGTTTGCGCTCGATTTTGTGTTTGAGCGCAAACGGGACTCGCCGCGGCCAGACCCTAACGGGGGAGATGTTCGAGTTAAGCTTGAACGATATGGGGGCCCCGGTGTACTTGCCTAATGACCCGTCGAAGACGGCTAACTCCCGGCAAACGGCCTCAACGGAGTCCCCCTGGATCCGATGGATCCCAGATACTGAGATTCCCAGGGCCTCAAACCAGTCCAGCCTGACCAGGCTGGCTCTGCGGCCCTCTACCACTACAACGTCCAGGTGCCCTTCACGACCCTTAAACCCCACTGAAATGGTGGCCTCCCCCTTCACCTTGACCGGCGAATTCTGAAAATCGGTCAGGGTTAATTTAGTAGGCCGTAATTTAATCCGTTGCTTGCTCCGGCTAATTATGTGGTTAAGGGTCTCGTCCGAAATAATCGAGACCGCTGATCCGGAGTCAAGCTCCATGCTGCAAGGGACGCCTTGCAAACGGATTGCTAATCTAATTTTGGGTTTGAGCAGCCGGCGGCTACCTGTGTGGTTAATGGCCAGCCGGCTCTCGACATAGCCAATTTTTGTTTTGGTGGGGGCCCCAGTACCTTCGAACGGCGGTTCCTCCAGCTGCAGCTCGTGGATCTCCTCCCGGGTGCGGCGGCTACGGCAGACGGCGGCTATGTGGCCTGTTTTCTTGCAGGCCCGGCATGTGGCGGACCGGAACTTGCAGAGGCTGCGCATGTGGTTCCCACCACACCCTGCGCACCTCTGGGGAACGGCGGTGTTGCTGGGAGGCCTGGGCCTGTCTAGGCGTCTGGCTCGCTGGTTGGGGGTCAACTTCCGCTGGAGGAGGTCGATGCTCAGGTCGTCCTCCTCTGTGGCCCCTTGCCAGTGGACGCTGGTTGCCTGGTTGGGTTCCCTGGCAGGCTTGGACGGCCCCGCAGGCCGCTTTGTGGGCTAGGATGGCGTCCTCGGCTTCCTGGAGAGAGACCTCCTCTCTTTCGAACAGGCGCTCCTGCAACCGCCTGTCGCGTAGGCCGCAAATCAGCCAGTCCCGTAGTCGCTCCTCTAAATTTGTGAACCTGCAAGCGACGGCAGCTTCCCGCAGGGCAGCGAGGAAGTTGGCGCCGGTCTCGTCGGGGCGCTGGTCCCTTTTCTCGAATTGTGACCGTGCGGCCACCTTGGAGCGCCGGGGCCTGAAATGTGCATTGAGCCTGGCCACGAGTTCTCGGTACGCGACGGTGTTGATGGCCTCCTGGGGGAACAGGTTCACGGCAACTTCCAGCAGCGCTGGTCCCCCAAGGCAGAGCAGGGCGGCCGCCTTTGCACCGTCCTCCGATATCTGATTGAACCGCATGTACAGTTCAACGTGAGCCAGGTAACGGGGCCAGGTTTCGGGGCAGCGGGTCTCGAATTTGCGGGGTTGTCCGGCTCTAGCCATGGCGGCAGTTGGTCGTGGATGTGGCGCTTGGCGTTGCTGGTTCGGCTGGTGGTCGTGGGGGGAAGAAGGAAAAATGCCTTTCCCTTCAGCTCGCGGAGCGTTTCCCCAGTGACTTTAGCTCTTGGTCGGCAGCAATCCCACCTTCGTCGCCACTATTGTGTAGTGGGTCCGACGCAAGAGAGACGCCAGCCGGTGTGTGAGTTCAGCTCTTTATTGGAAGGGGAAGTGAACTGGGGAATGAGGCTACCTGGCCTCCTTATATACCTGGCCAGGTAAGCTAACAGCCAATGGGGTTGGCCCTAGGTTTCCCGCCGAAACTGTCCAGGCCAACGCCCCCTGGTGGCTGTTGCTATGCAGGTGCCTGCATACATAACAATCTACACAATTGAATGGAAGATCACTTCATCAGTATAAATGACAAAGTAACATGTTCCATTTCATTTGGAAAATTTTTATGTTCTTTGACTTTAAGAAGTTAAGGAGCATGATGTTTACATTGCTCATTGTCACCTAAATATTACTTTGACAACAAGAATATGGTGACAAAAGGTACTGAAGTATATAACAAGAAGTACATCTTTATACATCTTCCCCAAAGTTGAAGTCTAACTGCTGTTTGAAAATGGATCTTACTGCCTAGTAAAGAAGTTGACTTTGGCCTGTGAAAATAAAGGGCAAAGATTCTTTGCTAATTTTAAGGAAATTACAGATACTTTTCCACTTGTGCAATAATATTTTGTCCTGCATGATGCAAAGTTCAGTTTATGTTGGTTATCTGTTATGAATGTGAAGCAGAGAAACAGATACTCCAGATAGCATTACATTTGAATAGGTTATCAAATCTAGTCAGAGATTTGTATTAGATTTGTATTTGTATGAGAGTTTTTCTTTCATTTTGTCTATATTTCTCTATTTCATATATTGTCTCTATTTCTCTATAAAAATTATGTGTGTGGTTTTGTGTCCACTTTCAATCAACTTAAACATGTACAAGGATATTATTTATGTTTGGAAACTTCTTATTTCTGTGTGATAACCTGCATTCTACTCTAAACAATTTACAGGAAATTTTGTGGCAGACCATCTCCATCTTCTGGAGCACCGCATGTTTATATTTAAAATTAAACAGATATTTTTGTATTTTATATTTTCTTGTTCTAATGACATTTGTTTATTTTAGTGGACTTTGTCTATTTCCAAAAGGCTAAATAATCCAACTACAAATCTCTAAGCTACACGTTGCATTTGAGAAATTATTTCTCTCCTGTTGTGTAGTGGGTTCTGGAGAGCAGGAAGGACGCCGAGACGATGAGTACAACATAACAGCTCTTTATTAGGTGGAAGTGACTGTACTGGGGAATAGGGGCTACCTGCACTCCTTATATACCTGGCCAGTACCTGGCCAGGTACACAACCAACCAATCGGATTGAACCTCTGTTTCCCGCCAAAACTGCTTCCCGCCAAAGCAGTTACAGTTCAACGCCTCCTGGTGGTGACTCTTATACAAGTGCTTTAGTTGTTCCTAAAAGCCTAATACATAACACCTCTTCCCCCTTAAGGATGAAACAATACACATATACAACTATTACATTCATGACAACCAAACTTCCCAATGGACCTAGCCAGCTGGCTTCCCTTATTTGCACACATAGTCAGTGAGGTACGTCTTAGGGGTTCTTCCCCCTTGTGGGCTGGTGCCTTACTCGGTGTATCCTGGACGTCCAAGTTCTCCTGAACTGGAGAGTCAGCAGGTAAGCTCTGGCTGACCATTTCTGGTAGACCCACCCCATAGTCAGACCCTGTGGCAGGGTTAGCCCTGCGGTCCTGGGAGGGTTGCTGTCCTGGTTGCTCGGGGTTCTCCCAATGCAGCTCTGTGTCAACCTGGTCCTCCTCGTGCTCGGATGCAATTGTTTGTTGGTGGTGCTGGTAGGGGGGATGTGAGCTAGCTTGTGTGCCAGCTTGAAAACTCAATGAGGGGTAATTCTCCCTGTGGTCGCTTGGTGACCATTCTGGAACTCTTTTCCTTACTTGGTCTATGTGCCGTCTGACCTGACGACCCCCCTCCACCCCTACTACATAAGATAAGGGCCCCGTTTTGTCAACCACCACCCCCGAAATCCACAAGTGTCCCGGACCGTAGTTCCTGGCCCAAACCAAGTCACCTGGGTGTAGTTCTCTTGGGGTTTTGGGTTGAACGGCCTCAGAAGCCACTCTTTCGGGGTGAAGCCTGTCCAGTTTGGTGATGAGGCATCTGCCCCAACAGAGCTCCACAGGACTCTTCCCCGTGGCTGTACATGGTGTGGTGTGTTGTGATAATAGGAATTCCGCCAACCTGTGGTGCCAATCACCAACGATAATGCGCCTGAGTGCGTCTTTGATTGTTCTCACCATCCTTTCTGCTTGTCCATTAGTCGATGGGTGGAAGGGTGTGGATGTGGCGTGTCTAATCAAGTTTGCTCTCATGAAGGCCTGAAATTCAGCAGCGGTAAATTGAGCCCCATTATCTGATACCACAACGTCAGGCAGACCATGTGTGGCAAAAAGTCTCCTGAGCACTTGGATTGTTCTGGCTGTGGTCATATTTGGGACTGGCACTACCTCCAGCCATTTTGAGTGGCTGTCTACCACTACTAGGAAAAGCTGTCCTAGAAATGGACCAGCGTAGTCTATATGGACCCTGGACCAGGGTGTATGTGTTGCCTCCCATTTGTGGACAGGTGCTTGGGGCATCTCAGGTCTGGACCTTTGGCAAGTGTAGCATCCCTATACTTGCTCTTCCACTGCCTTATCTAACCCTG
This sequence comes from Vipera berus, assembly GCF_964194415.1. Classification (NCBI taxonomy): domain Eukaryota; kingdom Metazoa; phylum Chordata; class Lepidosauria; order Squamata; family Viperidae; genus Vipera; species Vipera berus. Next base: position 52,525,221 of record NC_138206.1, on the reverse strand, counting down.
GCCACCAAAGATAGCTCCTTGCTAGAGCTTTCATGAGAACTATGCCACGATGCCCTTCATGTAGAGACTGCAGAACTCTATCTCTTAGTGTTGATTGTATAATAACCCTACTACCCCACAACAGGCATCCTTTATGTGTGGACAATTCATGCCTCCTTAAAAAATACGCTTGGAATTCCGGGCCTGGACTTTTATCCTGCCACCCTATGAATACCCAAGACTGAACTCTGCTCAGGATTTTGTCTGAGGCTGTCTCCGCTGCAACGTCCTTTGCATGGAGAGGGCATTCCGGTAGCTCTTGGATTGCCAGTATCTGTGCAGCTGGCATCGGATCTGGTTCTATGTTTGCTAGGGGTAGCCTACTTAACCCATCTACATGGCCCATTTCTTTCCCTGGCTTATGAATCAGTTTAAAATTGTAAGCCAATAGGAATATGGGCCATCTGAGCATCCTAGGGGAGAGTATTTGTGGGGTTTGTTTGTCAGTGGTGAATAAGCCTAATAGAGGCTTATGGTCCGTAAACACTGTGAACTCCCTACCATACAGATAGTCATGGAATTTTTTGACCCCAGCCACTATTGCCAGGGCTTCCTTGTCTATCTGTGCATAGTCCCTTTCTGCCCCTGACAAGGTTCTAGAGTAGTAAGCTATGGGGACCTGTGTACCATTTCCCTCCAGATGGCTTAGCACTGCTCCCACTCCATATGGTGAAGCATCGCAAGCAATGCAGATAGGCTTGGTTTCAATGAAATGGGTGACTGTGGACTTGTTGGACAGTAGAGCCTTTAGGCCCTGGAAGCTTTTGTCATGGACATTGGTCCAGTTCCATTCAGCTTTTTTATCTAGGAGTCTATGCAGGGGTTCAGCTATGGCTGCTTTGTGGGGTAGGAAGGAGTGGTAAAAGTTTAGTAATCCCAGAAAGGCTTGCAGTTCCACCTTGTTCTTGGGAGTGGGGGCCATCTTAATTGCCTTCACTTTGGATTCTGCGGGATGAATCCCACTGGCATCGATCCTGAACCCCAAAAATTCTGTGGATGCAACCCCTATGCTGCATTTGTCTCTTTTTAGTTTGAGACCTGCAGAGCGAAGCCTCTTTAAAACTGCCCTTAGTCTGTCTGCTAACACTTCCTCTGTTTCTCCAGCAATGAGGACATCGTCAAAATAAGGGCATACACCTTGGATGCCCTTAAGTGTTCGCTCCATTACCTCCTGAAAAATTCCTGGTGCTACACTTACTCCAAACTGCAGGCGGTTAACTCTGAAGGCTCCCTTATGAGTTACAATTGTTTGTGCTACTATACTGTGGGAAGTCAGCCCCCCAGAGAAGGAAATATTAAAAGGGCAGAAAAATATATTTCCTCAAAAGGATCTTAAAGAGGCAGGAAAGCATGCCCAGTTTTTCTTGATAGCCCCCAGGTCTCCCTCCAGCAAGCAGAAACCAGTTCTGTACAAATGCAGATGTAAATCCAGGAAGGTTGCAGGCCCCCAGCTGGGAGATTAAGAAGACAAAGACACCTAAAATTTACATACCCCGGCCCCAGGGAAGCTGAATATGAACTTTGGACAAAATAGGAATAACCCATCACCATTAGAATACCAGAAGGGAAACCCAGACTCAGCTCAGAATACATGACACAGGAAATAGCCTCAAACAGGAACAGGAAATCACTCCAAACAAAAGGCTCAAGAGGGTATAAAAACCCACTCCCTACATGTGCTCAGTCCTTTTTTTTCTGCCAGCCAGACATCTTCCTGTCTGATTCTCCTCTCCAATAAACTACAACCTTCTTCCCAAAGCAGTTGCCATGTTTATTCCCAGCTTGGATGAACCATGATGAAGGCCTTTCTTCCAACAATACTATACCCTCTTCCTTAGAGAAGTTGTCAAACATACTTCCTGGAGACAAATAGCATATAAATTGCAAGGAAAGTAGATTTGTGTATTCTGGAGAAGGAACTGCCCATTCTGAGTTCTCCTAAAATCAGAGCCATGGGCTATCTGGAGTAAAAGTACATTTATGAATTCTGACCATAGAATAAAGAGGCATAGATGATGCTTGGCATCTAGAATTTGAGGGCAATATTCTTGGTCCCCAGGGTTTGATATCTAACCCTTTCCCAATAGCTACATTTTCTGAAAAATTGTCAGAATTTTATGATTAACTTTAGATACATCACTAATTTTTACTATACTCTTCAGATGTTTAACTAGAGCTATTACTTCCCTTACAGACAAGAATTTCTCTACTGATTCTTTTAACTGGAAGCTGAAGCCAATTAGTGTTGGCAGGAAAAAGATAACCTCCTGATCTATGTTCCATTTTGTGGCTGCCCATACCACCTACAAAAGATTTAGAAATAACTCAGTATTTAAGAACTTTGCCTCAGCTGTATGAAAAAAGTATATAAATGTATAAAACCAAGACCAACATGTATTTTCAGCTCCTTTTACTCTAATTATGGTGCCTGGCTCAAACTATTTAATTAACCCTTAACTTTTGGAGAGAAAAAGTCACGTGGCAAAAGCAATCATGCTTATTTTCCATAGTTATAACTTATTCTGTCTGAATATGCAAAAATTCAGAAACTCTGAGAAAAAAATAAGAGCAGAGAAGAGCAACAAAGATGATTAGGGGGCTGGAGGCTAAAACATATAAGGAACGGTTGCTGGAATTGGGTATGTGTAGTTTAACGAAGAGAAGGGTGAAGGGTGACATGATAGCAGTGTTCCAATATCTCAGGGGCTACCACAAAGAAGAGGGAGTCAAGCTATTCTCCAAAGCACCTGAAAGCAGGACAAGAAGCAACGGATGGAAACTAGTCAAGGAGAGAAGCAACCTAGAACTAAGGAGAAACTTCCTGAGAGTTAGAACAATTAACCAGTGGAACAACCTGCCTCCAGAAGTGGTGAATGCTCCAACACTGGAGGTTTTTAAGAAGAGACTGGACAGCCATTTGCCTGAAATGGTATAAGGTTTCCTGCCTGAGCAGGGGGTTGGACTAGATGACCTCCAAGGTCCCTTCCAACTACTTCTTCTTCTTCTTCTTCTTCTTCTTCTTCTTCTTCTTCTTCTTATTATTATTATTATTATTATTATTATTATTATTATTATTAAAAATGATCAAAATTTCTCAAGGGTGAGTCTCTCCTTAGGCAGAATCCATATTCCACTGCTTTTTTTAATTTGTTCTGATTAAAAATATTTATTTTCACTTCGTTTGCTTTATGTATTTATACATAGTTGAAAAATAAAAAATAATATTATCAGAACAATTCTCAGGAAACAACATAGAAAATGAGCCTTGCGTTTAAAAACAGATCATGAACCTGATTCTTCCAATCCTGCCTTGAGACAAATAGTCAGTTGCAGAATTTGTCAGTCCTGGACCGCTCTACAAGGATACATGTTGTCACACGTGCTCCATTCTTTCACCCACATCCCACTGATCATTACTATACGAAGAGATTTCAATGAGTCAGTCTGTAGTTAAGTGCCATCTACTGGTACACCAATACTTCAAAATACACTGTCCTCTATTAAACTCATTTGGCAAGCTAGCCAAAAGCATTTTTTTGTTAAAGCAACAAAGAAAAAAAATCAAAGTAGTATTAAAAATTAAAATATCAACTCTCAATGATATCATGGCACCTCCATGCAGGATTTTTTTGGCAACAGTATGGAATATCTATGTAAGCTTATGAAAATATATGTATCAAACTGTTAATGTTTTAATGAGTGGACCATATTCCAATAAGGTCCCAGGCTATTAATCCTGAGACAACCTGATAATCATCACAAGTAATTATCAAGTAATTTTTTTTATAAAATCACTTAAGCAAGGATCAGTGACAAAACATCAGAATCAGCTGTCTTATTACGTGCAGACTTATTCTAATCACCCTCTTTAAAGATACAATTTAAATATGATCCAGTTCAGGAAAAATGATTGCATTTCAACTAAAATAAAATGTTTTTGTATTTTTTTTTAATCAGGACAATGCTTTCTATGAAAGAGTTTGTAGAATAAAAGGCAACAAAATTTAAATATGTTGTCAGCCATTGCTCATCTTAGAATTAATTCCATTTTGAAAACAATGAAATCTAAGTATTGTCTACACTTCATATTATTGGCATCACAGATAGGATGGAGTACATAGTAATTATAAACTGTAATTGTTCTGCCCCAAGTTCTTTACGTTATTTTGCCTATGTTCCTCTAGGGGCCATTGAGGGCCACATCAGCATTGTGGTTGCCCTCGGGGGGCCGGGTGGGTATGGCCAGGGTGGGCGGGGCCTACTGGGTGGGCGCAGCTGGAGTGTGTATGGCCTACTGGGTGGGCATGGCCAGCTCTACATCATTGGCATCAAGGGTGCCTATGGGGGCCTGGGCAGGACTGGGACAGATCTGGGAGTATCTGGCAGAAGGAGGGTCTCTGGGCCAGGGCCAAGGCAGCGGGGACCGTTCCCTCACTGTTTCCAGGATAGCTTTGGGGGCCACATGAAACCACTTCGCGGGCCGGATCTGGCCCCCAGGCCTTGTGTTTGACATGTCTGCTCTAGGCTTTTTAATCCACTGTGCTATGCTAAGCATTAATTCTTCCATTTATTTTAATAGCAGTACTTCTGACATGTTTAAATCTTAAAATCTTAGTCAAGACTGGAAGCAACCTGATCGGAGGATATCCCAATGATCCCAGAAACACTCCATTTTAAAAAAGTGAGCACAATTGAAAACCACAACTCTTTGGCAAAAAAAAAGCAGTCCCAGAGCTGCAGCGCAGCACAAAGTCCAGCTCCAACTTGGCTCATCAGCGCAGCACAAAGCTGCAGCTGACCCAGCACCAATTCCAGCTACAATCGCACTCACTAGTCTGCACTCCCAGGCTCCTGCCACCCTGAGCTCTGCTGCCCTCTGCTGCCCATGCCACCCAGAGCTGCCTTCCTTTTTTTTTTTTTTAATTGAAAAGTTTCAACATACAATTTTTCTTTAAAACCCCCCCTCCCCCTCCCTTCACCCTCCCCCCCTACCTCTCCCCCCTCCCCCCCTCCCCCCCGACTTCCCAGAGCTAAATACAAGGTATATATAAAAAAAACCAATCATAAACAATCATATACTAACAACTATAAACTCTAAAATCCATCACTCTCTAGCTTATATAGGATAAAACAAAGCTTAGTAGTATTAAATATATATATAAAAAAAACTAAAAGAAAAAAAGAAGAAAAAAGAAAGAAGACTTATTCAAATGCTACATAAAACTTCTTAACCCTATACTTATTCTGGATAAACTCAATCCATTTTCTCCATTCCATAATATAGCGTTCTTGCGAGTGATCTTTCAAATAGGCCGAAATCTTCGCCATCTCTGCCAGGTCGGAAACCTTTAAAGTCCACTCTTCTATAGACGGCAATTCCTCTTTCTTCCAATACTGACCTATCAAGAGTCTTGCTGCCGTAATTAAATTCAACATCAACTTAGTGTCCACAACTGTAGCATCTGTAATTATTCCCAACAAAAAAAGTTGCGGACAAAACTTTATCCTCTGTTTAAAAATCTTCTGCATGTTCCACCAAACTTTTATCCAAAAGGCCTTAACCTTTTTACATGTCCACCATATATGAAAATATGTTGCATCTTCATCACCGCACCTCCAACATTTAGGCTGATAATTCGGATACATACTTGCGAGCTTTTTAGGATCTAAATGCCATCTATAAAACATTTTGTAAAAATTCTCTCTTAGATTTTGAGCTTGTGTAAATTTTACGTTCCTCACCCAAATCTTTTCCCATGTGTCCATTGTAATAACTTCCTGGATGTTTTGGGCCCATTTTATCATACAATCCTTAACAAGTTCTGTTTCTGAATCAATCTCTATCAACGCAAGATATATCCGTTTAGTGCTGGTCCCTGGTTTCTAATTTGCTTTATCAAATTTTCATCAGTCATTGTAAAACCATTTTTCTGATCTTCTTTCCACCTGGCCCGTAACTGAGTATATTGAAACCAGTTTTGAACAACCTTCCCTTCTCGCAAGAGGCTATATGATTTCAAACACCAGACATTTCTTTCCAAACTTAGGATCTCCTTGTACGTAGTCACATCATGTTTGAAACCAGCATGTATATTTTCTATTGCATGTTTTGGAATTGCCCACAGTGGTATCTTGCAATCTAACTTATGTCTGTACTTCTTCCAAACTCTCAGCAATGCCTGTCTTAAAATATGCACTCTAAACACATTATCTACCTTCTTGTCATACAACAAATATGCATGCCAGCCAAACAACAAATCATGGCCCTCAAGATTTAATAATCTCTCTTGTGTCAAATTAATCCAATCACTTATTCCTACTAATGCAGCAGCTTCATAATATAGTTTAAGATTGGGCATTTTAAGCCCACCTCTCTCACGAGTATCCTGCATAATCTTAAGTTTAACTCGTGGCTTTTTCCCTGCCCACACAAATTTATTGATACCTCGCTGCCATTCCTCCAAATTAGAATCTTTCTTAAGAATCGGTATCATTTGAAATAGAAATAAAAATTTAGGCAAGACATTCATTTTCACTGCTGCAATCCGTCCCAACAAAGACAATTGCAATTTTTCCCAATTCTCCAATTCCTTTTGAATTTTCCCCCATAGTTTTTCGTAATTATTTTTATATAACTTTGTATTAGAGGGCGACAAAAACACCCCCAAATATTTAACCCTTTTAACAATCTCAAATCCAGTTAGTCCTTCTAAAAGAGCCTTTTGCAAAACTGTCATATTTCTGACCAAAATTTTGGTTTTCTGTGTATTAACTTTAAATCCAGAAACCTTCCCATATTGTGTTATTATCTCCATCAGGTCCACAACAGAGTTCTCTGGCTGGGTCACTGTAACAACCAGATCATCTGCGAATGCTCTCAATCTATAATCCTGATCTCTAATTTGTATCCCCTTAATTTTTTCCGAATTCCGTATTTTAACCAATAATATCTCTAATGTTAACACAAATAACAAGGGCGATAACGGACACCCTTGCCTTGTGCCCTTCTCAATATTACATGCTTCTGTCAAGCTATTATTAACTATAATTCGGGCAGTTTGTTTTTGATATAATGCCCTAATCGGTTGCAAAAATTTTTCCCCAAAATCCATTTTGTCTAAAACTTTCAACAAAAATTGCCAATTCAATTGATCAAAAGCTTTTTCAGCATCTAAGAAAATTAGCGCCGCAGAGATCTGGTTGTTCCTTTCCAAAAACTCTAACACATCAACTATATGCCTCACATTATTTTTCATTTGCCTACCACTAATAAACCCCGTTTGGTCCCCATGAATCACCTGTTGCAGAACCCTCATCAGTCTATTAGCCAAAACCTTAGCAAATATCTTGTAATCTGTATTTAAAAGCGATATCGGTCTGTAATTTTTAACTTGAGTAGCATCTTGGTCTTCCTTCGGAATCAAGGAAATAAAAGCTGTTCTCCAAGACGGTGGCACCTTTCCCCCCCTCTGGATTGTCTGGAACAGTTCCTTTAACGGTTTTATCATCTCTATTTGTAGATTTTTATAATAGGCCGCAGTCAAACCATCCGTACCTGGTGCTTTATCCACCTTCAATTCCTTAATTGCTGTAAAAATTTCTTCTTCTGTAATCAATTGATTAATCCCTTCTTTTTGTACTTGCGTAAGAACCGGGATGCTAGCATTCTCCAAATATATATCAATGTCTTTTTCATTAATTTTCTCCTTAGCATATAATTTAGAATAAAAATCCACAAAAGCGTCCTTGATAAGGTCCTGTTGAAACACAACCCTTCCTTTATGCTCAATCTTGTCTATATTAGAAGTCCTTTGTTTTTTCCTCAATCTATAAGCTAACCATCTACCTGGTTTATTAGCGTTGCAAAAAGTATTATGCCTGGCAAACCGCAGATTGGTTGCCACTTGGTCAGCCATTAATTTATCAAATTGTCCTCTTAACAATTTAATAGCCTCCTTAGTCTTCACATCCTCTGAGTTCAAAATCAAAGCCTTTTCTTTTTCCTTTATTTCATTCTCCAATTCTTTCCTCCTAACTTCCACAGCACGTCTATGTTTATTATTCATATATATCAACACCCCTCTCATGTAGGCCTTGCTAGCATCCCACACCATATCCATAGAGGTACCTTTGTTCATATTAGTTTCAAAAAAATCCTTCATCCGCTGTTTGCATTCTTCCACATTTCTCTGATTTCTAAACAAATTCTCATTTACGCGCCACGAGCGCCTGTCTCTTTTCTCCTTATCAATCTCTAACCAAACTGGACTATGATCAGAGATAGTTCTTGCACAAATCTTCACCTTTTTAGTCCTCAAAAAAAAGTCATTAGTCACCAAAATAAAATCAATCCTCGAAAAAGATTGATGTCTATCAGAATAAAAAGTATAATCCTTTTCCTGCAAGTGTCTCTCACGCCAAATATCTCGCAGTTCCAAGTCATCCTTCATTTAAAAAAAAGATTTAGGCAGTCTAGCATGACTTGGAATGCGCTTAAAAGCTCCAGCCTTATCCATCTGTACATCCAAAACACCATTCCAGTCCCCCATAAAAATAAAAGATTTATAATCCAGCTGGGTAACCTTTGTATGAAGTAAACTAAAAAAGTCAGCCTGTTGTTGTTGTTGATTAGGGGCATACAGTCCAACTAAAAGCGTCTTTTTGCCTTCTAGCAACAAGTCTATCAGTACGTATCTTCCATGCTTGTCTGCTTCAATTAAGTCCGCTGTTATGACACTTTTAATATAAACAACCACTCCATTTTTCTTATTCATTGCAGAGGCAACAAAGTGCGTACCCAGTCTTGAGTTCAATAAAAGCTTTTGGTCCATAGCCCTAATATGCGTTTCTTGCAAACATATAACATCTATCTTGAATTGTTTTAAATATTGAAAAACTTTCTTTCTCTTCTGTGGTGAATTTAGTCCATTAACGTTCCAGGTCAAAAATTTAGTTGCCATGCATATCCTCCCAAAGCTCTTGAAGCACTGCTTTGATAGGACTATCTTCTTTAGGCCGTGCTCCTCCCACTGCTTGGCTATGAGTACGTTGTGAAGATTCCGAAGACTTTTGCTGGTCTTGTTCTTTTATTTTCTTTGCTCGTTTTAAAGCAGCACGTGTTACCCTTTGCTCTCTAGGATCATCCAAAGAAGTTATAGCTTGATCTCCTCCAGCACCGTTTTCCTCTACTTCAACCTCTTGATGTTCTCCTTCTCCAGATCCCTTTGCAGCTTCCAGAAGTGTTAATGGGGTTGCTTTTAAAACGTTGTTATAGAAATCACGCGCTTGCTTCACAGTAATCAGCCGGTACCTTTTGCCTTCATACATCACCATCAACCCATCTGGAATCTCCCATCTGAACCTTATATCTCGTTGCTTAAGCTCTTGCACAAGAAATGTGAAGTCTTTCCTTTTCCTTAAAATCTTTGGAGGAATTTCTTTTAAAACCAAGACTTCTTGATCAGCAATCACAACTTTAGCATCATAGGCAGCTTGTATAACTTCATCTCTAATTTCTCTTTTTGCAAAGTAGACCACCACATCTCTAGGTAGCTTTCTCTGTCTAGCAATCCATGAGTTCACACGGAACACTTTATCCATAGCTTCTCTTATTTCAGATGCTGGCTGATTCAATACCACTTCGAGAGCCTCAGAAACCAGCTGCTTTAAATCTTCCTTAATATTCTCTTTTAAGCCTCTGATTCTAACAGCAAACTGCATCTGGTAATATTGAGCAAGACTTAATTCCCTTTCCATTTTGTCTCTTAAATCTTCATTCTCCCGTACTTTTGCTTCTAATATGGCATTCTTTTGAGTCAAGTCATCCACTTTTTCATCCAAATCATCCACACATTCCGCCACTTTATGCACTGAAGACAAAATGTCTACCTTCATCACGCTGCACTTCTGTTCCATCCTCTCTTCTATTCTCTCCTCCAGTTTCTCCAATTTCTCCTCCATCTGTGCAAATTTATCACCCATTGATTGATTGATTGATTCCAAAAGTACCTGGGCATGTTTATCCAGAGCATCTCGTAAGTCCTTCGGTGTCAATACATCAGGAGGGTGCAACGCCTGTAATGATGATTGTTGCACCGGAGAAGATCCACCACTCCGAAGAGTTTTAGGGGGAGGTTTAGCCGCCATCTTTCACTTTCAATTGTGACGCACTTTCACTTAAAGTTTAAAAAAATCCATCAAGCTCGAGAGTAAAATAAAATAATCCTCTTCACCTTTTCCTCTTGTACCGCTCTGCCTGCTCCTTTTAATCCATAGTCCTTTCCTCAGGCAGGGGTGGTCGCAGACGCCTGGCTCTGCTCCAAGAAATCCGGAGCAGAGACGCCGGCCAGCTGGGAGCAACCCAGGCTTCGGGGGAGTTCAATCCTTCAGCCGCCCAAGCTCCAAGCTCAGGCGGCCCCGGAGAACTCTACCCCTACCTGGGGCCTCACCCCCTCCTCTTCTCCCGAGGAGGGGGCTTCAAATTCACCCGAACAGCTGATCGGCGCTGTTTCAGGCGAAAAAACACTCAGCTGAGCCGCGGGCAGCCCGGGAAGGCTGTCTCCGTCGCCGCGGAGCCACCGGAAGTCCCCTGCCTTCCTTGTCTTCTTGCTCCTGCTGCTGATGAGGCATGCTTGGCTTGGCTCTTCATGAAGCAGCTGCTGATCATGTGAGGGTAGCTTTTCTAGGTCTCCAAAGATATTTTTTATAAACAACTATATGAAAAACTAGCTGCAAACTTCCCCAGATGAGGTGAAAGGCGAAAAGGCTGCCCGTGCTACAGTGAGAACTGAGAAACTTGAGAGTACCATAAAACCAGAATAAGATTTTCAATTCAATGAGCTGAGCAAAGTGGACTATGCCTGGAGGCTAGCAGCATACACCTAAATAGACTATGACTATAGCCCTGCAGATGATGTTGGGGCAATGGATGAGAATGCCCCATTGGAGTTATAGCACATCCCACGCATTCAGTCTAAGCTACCTAATAATATATAGAGCCAAATCCAGCACCTCACAGATCACAGCAAAGATCTCAACTCAAGGAAACGGAGCAACAAACACAATTGATCTAGTTAGGAAACAACTAAAAATAACTTGCGACATCTGGATTTATGAAGTTACATGACAATTGAGATGACAGAAATTAGATAGTTTCTTTAAAATTATTGAAGGCATGAAACTACCTCCCACTACCAACACATCAAGCTCAGCCTGTAGATAAAACAGCTGTGGCATAAAATCCAACAGTGAAGAAAAGTTCAAGGCAGCATTTGGGAAGTCATTGAACTCCAACTGGAACAGACTGGACACTTGCTGCAACACACTTATACTGCAAGAGTCTGGTCTTATGAAGAGACTAAGAACATTTTCAGAAGTAGCATGAATGATTTCTTCAACTTATGGGACTCAAATCGTATTTAAACTGATCAATTCTGAGGAAGTGGACTCTGTCCTTGCTGTAGTGAGCTCTGCCACTTGCGTTGTGAGCCCATGTCCATTCTGGTTAGTGAAGGCCTCCTAGGAGGTGGCATATGGTTGTGTCAATGGGGTGATTAATACCTCATTGTGGGAGGAGGTAGTGCCACCTGCCTTGAAGAAGGAGAAATTATGTCTCCTTCTCAAAAGGTCATCCTTCGATCTATTTGATATAGCAAAGTAAGTGTACTTGCATAAAATAAGCAAAATGTCATGGTTACGATAGATGAGACCAGAAGAAATAAGACTTCTGAGGCATTTGTTTTCCTCAAAGAACAATTTTAATGGCTACATATCAGCACGAACATAGGTGAAACCAAGATGGGACGTCCCCCCCACCAAAAGGTTACAAAGTAAAACTCCCTACCCACTAAATATGTAATAAATCACATTCTCCAATTAACACCTTTGGCGGGCTCTCTAAAGGTAATTCTAGCCTGCCAAATGCTTGAGCAATTTGACCTTGGTTCCTACAAGAAAGTTATTGTTTTGACTGAACTGGAAGAATGCATTTTCCCTCCCCCCATAACTGTGGCAAGCCGAAAAAACAGAAGAAAGATGGCTGCAACCAAAAGTAGTTTTGTAGGTTTGACATAAGCAAGAAAAGTTATGCTTAAAATTGACTTTAAACTCTTTGATAACAAGTAAATATATACTTTAATGACAGATTGAACCAACTGGTTGATCGATTCAGGACTCGTCCTCACCTGCTTTTCTCCTCTCCTTGAGATGGGAGAAATGTGTGTCAGGGCAAAAGGTGCTGCCTCTATGGCCTATTGATATTGTGCATCAGCAATGAGTTAATCACTGCTGCTGTTAATCAGTGCTTCTTTTAGATTTCTTCCATATTTGAGCCAGGTCTGTTTCACTGTTCTTATTTGATTTCTTTCCTTGGAAGGAGGAATTGATGAGATTGATCAAAGAACATGGAAGATCTTTGTTTCAAAGAATAACTCAAATGCAACTAAGCCTGCTTCAGTTGTTTGTTTGTTAATCAGAGACAGGATGGGCAATTTCAAGCAAATTGCCCCTAGTTCTTATAAAGGGAATAGAGATCTGAAAAAGAACCTTACTTGGTTCTCTCTAATGGTTCATATTCCTCTGATTAAAAATAAACTGGTGGGGGCAAGATTTTGCTCTCTCTGGCAGCTAAGTACCATGGCCATTTCAGGTAAAGACCCCAGCAGTAGGATGGAAGTGGCCTGTCTTGAGGCAGATTATTTGGAGACCGGAAGGTCACCAACGTTTAAACTTCTTAGTACAGGGGTCTTCAAACTTGGCCCTTTTATGACTTGTTGACTTCAACTCCCAGAATTCCTCAGCCACAAGATTTTCTTTCATTCTTCCAGATAAAAACTACTTTCAAGCCAGAACAGCTGGAACTAGCTTTATCTTGCTTCAGTTGCATATTGGATACAAGATGGAGGACATTCCTTAGGAAAATGGAGTTTCTTTGAGCTAGGGCAAAAAATGGTTTGTGTGGACAAATTAGAATGTCTTTAAACCATGGAATTCAGTGCTACACCCACACAGCACTCTCCTTTTTAAGAAATGGGAATATTTAAAATAATGTATCTTATGTTCCCCTTCATGGATTACCGCCTTGTTGTGGCGAAGGGGCTTGCGTAATTCAATAAAGCTATGACCTATCCCGTGCAGGGCCACCCAAGACGGAAAGGTCATAGCAGAGAGTTCTGACAAAACGTGATCCACTGGAGAAGGAAATGGCAACCCACTCCAGTATCTTTGCCATGAGAACCCTATGGACAGTACCAAAAGGCAATACGATATGACGCTGGAAGATGAGCCCCTCAGGTTTGAAGGTGTCCAATATGCTACTAGGGATGAGCAGAGGGCTAGTACTAGTAGCGCCAGAAAGAATGAAGCGACTGGGCCAAAGCCGAAAGGACGCTCAGCTGTGGATGTGTCTGGTGGTGAAAGGAAAGTCCGATGCTGTAAAGATTTTTTCTCCATAGGAACCTGGAATGTAAGATCCATGAATCAAGGAAAGCTGGACGTGGTCAAACAAGAGATGACAAGACTGAACATCAACATCTTAGGTATCAGCGAACTAAAATGGACAGGAATGGGTGAATTTAATTCAGATGACCATCAGGTATACTACTGTGGGCAAGAATCCCTAAGAAGAAATGGAGTAGCCTTCATAGTCAATAAAAGAATAGGAAAAGCAATACTGGGATACAATCCTCAAAATGACAGAATGATCTCAGTTCGAATCCAAAGCAAACCATTCAATATCACAGTAGTCCAAGTCTATGCCCCAACCACCAGTGATGAAATTGACTGGTTCTATGAAGCCCTACAGCACCTTATAGAACTAACACCAAAAAATGATGTCCTTATCATCATGGGGGATTGGAATGCTAAAGTAGATAACCGGAATAACAGGCAAGTTTGGCCTTGGAGTACAAAATGAAGCAGGGCACATGTTGACAGAATTTTGTCAAGAGAATACGATGGTCATAGCAAACACTCTTTTCCAACAACCCAAGAGACGGCTCTACACATGGACATCACCAGATGGTCAACACAGAAATCAGATTGACTATATGCTCTGCAGCCAAAGATGGAGAAGCTCTATACAGTCAGTAAAAACAAGACCAGGAGCTGACTGTGGCTCAGACCATGAGCTTCTCATTGCAAAGTTTAGGCTTAAACTGAAGAAAGTAGGGAAAAGCACTAGGCCATTCAGGTATGAATTAAATCATATCCCTGTTGAATATACAGTAGAGGTGACAAATAGATTTAAGGAATTAGATCTGATAGACAGAGCGCCTGAAGAACTATGGACAGAGGTTAGCAACATTGTACAACAGGTAGCAACCAAAACCATCTGAAAGAAAAAGAAATGCAAGAAAGCAAAATGGTTGTCTGAGGAAGCTTTGCAAATAGCTGAGGAAAGGAGGGAAGCGAAAGGCAAGGGAGAAAAAGAAAGATACGCCCAATTGAATGCAGAATTCCAGAGAATAGCTAGAAGAGATAAGAATGCCTTCTTAAATGAACAGTGCAGAGAAATAGAAGAAAACAATAGAATAGGGAGGACCAGAGATCTTTTCAAGAAAATTGGAGAGATGAAGGGAACGTTTAATGCAAAAATGGGCATGATAAAGGACCAAAATGGCAGGGACCTAACAGAGGCAGAAGAGATTAAGAAGAGGTGGCAAGAAGAACTATACAAGAATGAGCTTAACGTCCCTGATAATCACAATGAGGTGGTCACTGACCTTGAGCCAGACATCCTAAAATGTGAAGTGGGCCTTAGAAAAGCTGAGCAACAACAAAGCTAGTGGAGGTGACAGTATTCCAGCTGAGCTATTCAAAATCTTAAAAGATGATGCAGTAAAAGTGCTACACTCAATTTGCCAGCAAATTTGGAAAACTCAACAGTGGCCACAGGATTGGAAAAGATCAGTTTACATTCCAATTCCAAAGAAAGGCAGTGCGAAAGAATGTTCAAACTATCGCACCATTGCACTCATTTCTCATGCTAGTAAAGTTATGCTTAAAATCCTCCAGAGGTATGTGGATCGAGAACTACCAGAAGTACAGGCAGGATTTCGAAGAGGCAGAGGAACTAGAGATCAAATTGCCAATATACGCTGGATCATGGAGAAAGCTAGAGAGTTCCAGAAAAACATCTACTTCTGCTTCATTGACTATGCTAAAGCCTTTGATTGTGTGGATCATAACAAACTGTGGCAAGTTCTTAAAGAGATGGGCGTACCAGACCATCTTATTTGTCTCTTGAGAAACCTATATGTGGGCCAAGAAGCAACAGCGAGAACTGGACACTGATTGGTTCAAAACTGGGAAAGGAGTCCGGCAAGGCTGTATACTGTCGCCCTGCCTATTTAACTTATATGCAGAGCACATCATGAGAAAGGCAGGGCTAGTTGAATCAAAAGTTGGAATTAAGATTGCCGGAAGAAATATCAACAACCTAAGATACGCAGATGATACCACTCTAATGGCAGAAAGTGAAGAGGAACTAAAGAGCCTCGGTTGCGGGTGAAGAAGGAGAGTGCAAAAGTTGGGTTGAAACTTAACGTTAAAAAAACTAAGATTATGGCATCCGGCTCTCTCAATTCCTGGCTAATAGATGGGGAAGATATGGAGGTAGTGACAGATTTTATTTTTCTGGGCTCCAAGATCACTGCAGATGGGGACTGTAGCCAAGAAATTAAAAGACGCTTGCTCCTGGGGAGGAAAGCCATGGCAAATCTAGACAGCACACTAAAAAGCAGAGACATCACCCTGTCAAAAAAAGTGCATTTGGTCAAGGCTATGGTCTTCCCAGTTGCAGTGTATGGCTGTGAAAGTTGGACCATAAGAAAGGCTGAGCGCCAAAGAATTGATGCCTTTGAACTATGGTGCTGGAGAAGACTCCTGCGAGTCCCTTGGACTGCAAGGCGATCAAACTGGTCAGTCCTAGAGGAGATCAACCCTGACTGCTCTTTAGAAGGCCAGATCCTGAAGCTAAAACTCAAATACTTTGGCTACTTAATGAGAAGGAAGGTCTCACTGGAGAAGAGCCTAATGCTGGGAAAGATTGAGGGCAATAGAAGAAGGGGACGACAGAGAATGCGGTGGCTGGATGGAGTCACTGAAGCAGTAGGTGTGAGCTTAAATGGACTCCAGAAGATGGTAGAGGACAGGAAGGCCTGGAGGAACATTGTCCATAGGGTCGCGATGGGTCGGACACGACTTCGCAGCAAACAACATCTTATGTTAGAATAATAGTACTGAAGAATCTATATTTGTAGGTCTTATGTTTGTCTTGTTTTTATAAACAGAAGTACAGAGCCTGCTATCTGAGACAAAATGAAAGACAACAAGGAATACTGTATAATGGTTAAATCCTTTTAAAACAAGATGTTTTCACACTATAATTCTAACCTGGAAACACCTCAATTTTCTTTAGAAAGAAAAATGAGGAAGAAATGATGGTAGATGGAGACCATTTTGTAAACTCCTTGTAAAATTTTAAAAATAAGGAAGGACAGGAGCATAATGAAAGTTAGAAATGTGTTTCAGCTGCTAGATAATCATCTGATTTTCTTAGCTACACACGTGACAAACATTTTGTTTCATTGGATAAGGCAACAGTCCCTTTAAGAGAGCAGCTTTCTCTTATCCTTGGTATTATATAAAATTTTGAGGATTTTGCTCAAAAGGAAAAAGAAAAATAACTGGCAATATTTAAACAGGAAGCCTAGTTGCTTTTATTTGTTCTTTTGAACTAATCTTTCTGCGGTGCAAATGTGCTGGAATTTGATATGAGGCAAGCATGTATTGACTTGTTTAATTAGGTGTACAGTCTCTTCACTTATAGATTTGTAATCACTGGCTTGAAAAGGAATTGCTCATTGAATTTTTTCCCATGTGCAATCCCACTTGTTTGTACACATCATTTGTGTTTCAGGATTGGCACAAAATTAAGTTCTGTATGGTGCTTTTGAGCAGGAAGAACCAAAACACCTCCCTTGTTTTTTTTATTGCTTTTAGTGTAATTGACCCAGGCATCCTTTTGGATAGCCTGGGAGAATTTGGCCTTGGAACCACTATTTTCTGATCATTCCAATCCTCCCCTTAGGGTTTGCTGGTGTAAATTATCTTGAGTCTGATGCTGGTCAAGATTTCCATGAAACCTTGGAGCAGTTAATTCTAGCCTTAATGGTATTCCATTTGCAAACTTAACTCTAAAAAACAATCTCTGTTCTTGAATTATATTTGTGCTTCATAATGGTCTGGGTAAAACAGCAAAATAAAAAAATCAAGACTAAATTGCTCCTAATTTAGTGCTTACTGAGCCTTAACAATCACTGGCTATAGTAAGGAATGCAGTTACAATTAGTACATAGCTGCAACTGTTGAATTAACCATTTTGTTTTGGTAAAAATTTTCTATGCCTTAAATACAAACTTGACTTGAGCACTGCAGTGTCCTCTATTTGTGGCTACTCTTGAAAATTGGACCCTAAGAAGAGAAAATACCACACAACAGAACAAAACAGAAATTTACTTTGGAAATAATGACTCTGATTAATCCAATGCATTTCTACTGTATTAGATTACATCACATATTGTACCCAAATGACAGGCTGAGAGTTTTTAAATGGGGTTTTATATTTGTTCAGGGATTAAATTTAATTATTTTAAGTGTCTTTAACTTTTGTATTGTATTGACGTTTTTAAATACTTTGTAAACCGCCCTGAGTCCTATGGGAAAAGGGCGGTATATAAATTCAATAAACTAAACTAATGTAGCCTAAAATACATTGGACCACACAAAGACTTTTTACTCCAGCAAGTGATATTTTTCTTTTATCTTCTGCATGTTATCCTTTCTACATGGTATCTGTAGTGAAAGATCTGCAATGATCGTAACTCATTTTTCATTCACAGTTTGATATTTATGTTTAAATGTCTAAATTGATTTATGTAAAGCTGAGGTCCCCAAACTTTTGGGCACCAGGGACCGGTTCCGTGGAGAGAGGTATTTCCATGGACCGGAGGGGCTTTGCTTGTTTGTGTGGCCTGGTTGCTGGCATGCTGTGGCCCAGTACCAGTCCATGGACCGGGGGTTGGGGACCCCAGATTTAAAGGACCTTCATCTGTTACCAACCTGTCTGAATATTAGAAAATGCAAGACAGGGCCTGAAAATGTTCCTGCTTTCAAGGGACTTATTATGAAACAATGTTTTCTCTTACATAAATTCCAAACATATAGGATACATTCCCTTGTGAGTTATGATTTGGTCCCTACTGTTTTTGATGAAAAAGGTTTATTTTTATCTATAAATCTTTTAAAGACAAATTTTTACTATTTTGTTTATATCTTTTGCATTTTGTATTAAACTGTACAGTGACCTAAGTTTCCAATTTGAACTTAAAGGCTGTATATAAATCAAATATAATTTTTCGGTTTGGTAGACCCAGAAACCCTCAGTCCTGCAGCACCTTTAATCCCCATCAGCAATGGGTTCATTTCCAACCGTCCACAGGGTTACAACATTCGTTCTGACGTCTTTAAACTGTAAGAATGGACAAAGTAGCGAAGTTTTTAAATTGCCCTTTTGATTTTAACCAGCGTGTATTGTTTAACTGCTTGTTTGATATTGGTATTTATCGTTAACGTGAAGACAAGTCAGGAAAATGTTCATTAATCAAGGACAGGGTAGCCTTAACAGAGTCTTCGGAATATAGTCCAACAAAACCGACAACTGGAAAAAAAAGAAAGCTCAATCTCGTGCGTTTCCTTGCGCGCGTGCGCATTCGCTCGCTTCTGTGTCTATGGTTTTTGTCCCGCGGTCTCCTTCCTCCGATGGGTGGCGCGAGGCTTGGGAGGCCCTTGCTATCCCATGGTGCCGTTCGCGGCGTGCACTTTGCCATTCCGCTGGAGGGAGAGAGAGAGAGGGAGAGAGAGGGAGAGAGAGAGACAGTCTGTGCGAAAACTTCGCCAACGAGTCGCTGCGGGCTGCCGCCAAAACGGACATGTTAGCGCCGAGGCCCTGAAGGCGGGACGGCTGCTGAAAGCGACGTTCGGCGATCACCTTTCAGCTCCTCTCGCGCGGTAGCCTAGGCCGCCGACCGACAAACATGGAGGCAGTGAACGCCTTCAACCAGGAGGTGGGAATGGAGTCCGGCAAGCGAGCGCGGGACAGCCAGGCCCTGCCAGGGCTCGGCCTCTTTGATGGGTGGAGGTGGTTGTTGGCACGGCCCCTAACTGGAACTATGAGGAGGTGTTTAGTGGTTGGGACGGACTTGAGTGGAAGAATTATCGGGTTTTTTCCCCCCCTTAGGCTGTGCGGCCTCTCCTGGGCCCGGCATGTGTAAAGGCCAAGCTGCAGCAGAGTGACACGAGACTTAAGAGGCCTACCTCTGAGGGCTCTCCCCTTTCCCTATGAAGCCTATTAGCCCTCAGAGAACCGACCCAGTTTGCCGTGGTCCAAATTGTGCAGGAAACTTGGCAGAGCTGCTTAAGGGGGGTGGGGGGAGGGGAGGTGACCGAAAGAAAGGGAGCAGAAGTTCGTCGGTGCGCGCCTATCTGCGTGCTAGGTCACACTCCTCCTGTGGGTGGTGTGGGCATTCCCATTGTGTGTGTATGCGCCAGTTTGGTGAGAGATGGGGTGGAGCGAAGAGGAAGTATTTGGCCTTTTTTCCTCTACAGATGTAATGAAGAGCTCAGCGTCAGACAAACGGACAAATTCGTTTATGGTCTAGTATTTTCTCTTTCGAAACGGTAGACGCTTGAGCCCAGTCTCGAGCCTCGTCCACTTTTGTATTGTGGAAATGGGAAACGAATAAAACAGTAGTCTCAAATTGGCGAAGAGATTGAGGGAAGATGAATAGACACTCTGGAACATTTTGTCAGCAAGGTTGTGGTTCTGAAGAGGCGCTAGTGCTTAAAACAGTATTGAGCAAATAACTTAATTTGCAGACAGTACTGTAGAATTTCAAGCGGTGTCATACATTTCTTTGAAACGTTGCAGGAGGTTTTCCAGTAAGTCACAAATTAACACTCATAAAAGTACTCCTAAAAACTGAACTGATGGGGATATGTGTGTTTTTTTGTTTAGCTACATTATAGGTTTTCTCATGGTTTAACTTACTGAACAGAAAGCTCTCTAAAATTTCCAGCAATTATTGTAAATTGAACTATTGAATTACTATAGGTAGTCCTCGACTTACTACCACAATTGAGATCAGAATTTCTGTCATTAAGTAAGATGATTGTTAAGTGAGTCACACCCAATTCCGTGGTCTTTTCTGCCACAATTGTTAAGTGAATCATTGTAGCTGTTAAATGAATCTTTTGGCCTTAAGCTAATCCAACTCTCATTGAATGTGCTTGTTGGGGGAAAAAAAAACTGGAAAAGTTGCAATCATATTAAATGCATTCTGGTTGCCAAATTCTGATCACGTGACTGTGGGCATGCTGCAATGGTCGTAACTGCAAGGACCAGTTGTCACTCTTGTAACTTTGAATGAGTGGCTGTAAATCAAGGACTACCTGTATATCCCTCCTGGTTAAATATAGATACAAGGCTACATGTAGGTAATTTGTAGCTACATATGACAAAACTGCTTGCAAAGCACAATTTGTTACAAAAGTGGTGGACTCTGATTTTTGGATCCATAAAGCATTAATCTTTAAATTAGGTGAATAACAGGTAATATATGTACAATTGTCTAAAGTTTAAATGCTTCTCATATGCTTTTCAGAGCTGCTATACTTGGATAGCAGATTTAGAATGTGACTCTTTTCTCTGGGTTGGATAAAGATGCTATAAAGCAGTCTTTCTTAACATTGGCAGCTTTAGGATGCTGGCTGGGAAATTCTGGAGTTTAAAAACTGCCAAGGTTGAGAAGGTAAAGTGCTGACTTACTTTGAGTCAATAAATGTAATTCATCTATATTAAAAAAATTTCCTAGTATTGCCTTCCCTGATGTGTTGCCTTGCAAATGTATTAATCTGTGGCTCCTAGCAGCTGGGATTCTGTGCATGATTAGTGTAGGATTTCTTTCTATTTTGTGTCTGAAGCACATATGCAACGGCTACCATATCAAAAGAGAATGGTGTTATAAGATCTGGAGAAGGATTCAACTCTTTAGGAACTGTAGTCCAATATATGATGTTAGTGAAGTGACACCAGATTAAAGAAGATTGCTGGACACTATATTAGTAATTGGAAGGGGTATTGTCACTTCAAAATAGACACCATTTGACTGTCGCATACTATTGTCAGTAGTTGTTTACTTTTGAAATAATATTTAATTTCAATAAGATTTCCATAAGAAAATGGAAAGTTGCCTAATGATTCATACTAAGTAAATACAATTTTGCAGTGTGCCCTAGATAGGATAAGGTCTGAGACATAATGAAATAGTCATAGAATTCAGCTTTATTTCTATATAGCAATTGCATATATGTATCCTTATTATAGCAGAAGGAGCTGTACTACTCCCACTCTCATACAAGTTCAATAGCTGGAGATTAAAGTATATATCTCTGTGTGCTTTGTGATTTCTCTTTTCTCTCAATGGTGGAACAGCTGATCCTTGAGTTGTGGGTGCTTCAGTATTATACATTTTCAATGGTAGGAGGATTCCTATGCTAGGCAAGGGTTTGGACTAGAAGACTTCCAAGATCTTGCCATTCCTGTGATTCTATTTCTTTCCTGCACATTCCTAGGGATACAGAATGAGAAATATTTATTCTTCATGTCCCTAGTGTTATAAGGCAGTTGAGAGTTACATTTGCCCCTTGTTTTTAATTTGGGTAACTTAACTCTTAAATGTTTATTGATATATAGCAAAGAGAAATTTTATTGTCTACAGAAGGGTAGTTCTGTTCATTCCTACTGTTTCAATAACAGTATAAGCAGTAATTAAATAGTTTTAATTACATTTATTTGAAAAAGATAGCATTTATCTTAAAGTCATTGTATTAAAATTATTTTTAAGAATGTTAGCCTTGTGGTTAATTTTCAAAGTGAATGAATGTTGCGCTTAGATAGAGTTAAAGGTGTCTTATATGCAGAGTTGCTTATCAGTAAGATGAATGGCATAAAAATTTAATAGATGAATAAAATATGTAATTGAATACTTTCTTCTCAAGCAATTTTAGGTTTATTATTTAAAACATTTTAATGGAAATAGCCCTCCAATGATGTCTTCATAAATATATTAAAATTGTAGAACTAATCAATCAACAGAGTCAAAGCAGTCACCATAATAAAATCATTTAAAAATATCACAGTAATTTGAAATTGAAACATCCCAAACTTGAAACATTCTATTTCAAGAATATTACTCTGTGGTTTAAAACAGCTTTTCCAACTTCAGAATATGTTGGCCTAGTTGTTGTGGAAGTATTTTGAACTGAAAATACATTCACTCAAAATAGAAGTCTTGAAACTTCCTTACAAATGAATGGTGTGGCGTAATGAACATTAGATAAGATGTAAGTGTGAGAACTTTACTCAAGGAGCCTTCTGTCTTGTTTTGACAGAGCCCTCAAAGAAAGGTCACAGAGAAAACCCTCTGATTCAGATATTAAAACATGGATAAATTGATATAAATTAAGAAACTACTTCAAGTAATTCACAAGGATTTACAGTGTACCTGCCAACTTACAGTACAAACTTTAGTTTCAGTATAAAATGGTTATATTTCCTTCTGCCTCTAGTCATGAGTATTTTATTTTTACTTTCTGTTCTGACACCTGAACTAAGAATAAAGGAGAAACATGGAAAAGGAAAAAAATCCACAATTTTGTCTAATTTGTAAATTCTTATGGTCCTCACAAAATGTATTAGCTTTTTCTTTATAGGTAAAACAGCATAAGTATAGTACAGTATAGTGCAGTGAAAAAGTTGCAAAGCTTGATTGCAAGAATGAAAGTATAGAGGAAGGAAATCCCAAATACTTTCTATCATTAGGTGGCAAGCACTATTCTTAATGGTTGTCTATTTTTGAGATGTATACATGATACATACAATTCATTCAAGAACATTGCCTGTAGACCTGGAAAGGTAACTGTTGTGTAAATATGCAATGATTTTAGGAAATCAGAATGTAGTACAAATAGTTCCCAGTTTAAGAATGAGTTCTGTTCTTGAAGTCTGTCCTTAGGCCCAATTTCTATGTAACCTGGAACAGTTTAGTGCAGAAGTCCCCAAAATTTTGGGCACCAGGGACTGGTTCCGTGGAGAGAGGTTTTTCCACGGACTGGAGGGTGTGTGGTTTTGTATGCTGCCTGCATCCCATGGATGGGGCTTTGCTTGTTTGTGCGGACCGGTTGCTGGCATGCTGTGGCCCTGTACTGGTCAACGGACCAGGGGTTGGGGACCCCTGGTTTAGTGTATAATATTGTGTAATAAACCATTGCATATTTAACTTAAAACATTGTGTATTTAACTCAATTTTGCTATAATAGGCTCTGTTATCAACCATGGATTGTTCTTAAACCAAGGAGCTCTTAACCTGGAGACTTGCTGTACAAGGAAAGACTGTTTCTACTATCATTTTCTAGAGATTGTCAATATAAGAAGCTTTTGTTTGCAATACTGTTAGGTTTTTTTCCATTTTATAGAGTGGTATGTATACAGTATGATGCGTTAGTTATAGAGGTAACCATTTGGGAGAGTTACTGCATACCTTCAGGCAAATATGTGTTACCAGTCTCCTTGCTCAGTACATCCTTATGTGGAAAAGATAATATTTTAATACTAAGTGTTAAAATCTAATTTAAGGTAAAATTAGGGAATGAAGCAAATATTAAAACATAAAGTTCATACTCTCTCCTCCTACTCCAAATTATGCACAATGTTTTATCAACAGTTGCTGGCAACTATTGTCAACTAGCATACGAAACCAAAATACTTTTTTTCACTATAGAGCAGTCCTCTTATGAGTAACTGGACTTTTGGGACTCTGGGTTTCTGATCTCACAATATGGGAATGTCACAGTCAATCCTGATGATACAACATTATTGTGAAGAAAGTTCACTAAATCGGTACTATATAAGGCAAAGGTCCCCAACCTTTTGGGCACCAGGGACCAGTTATGTGGAGAGAGGTATTTCCATGGACTGGAGGGTGCATGGTTTTGTGTGTTGCCTGCATCCTGCGTATGGGACTTTGCTTGTTTGTGCGGACCGGTTGCTGGTATGCTGTGGCCCAGTACCAGTCCATGGACCGGGGGTTGGGGACCCCAGATTTAAAGGACCTTCATCTGTTACCAACCTGTCTGAATTGGATGCAGTATTCCAAGTGTGGCCTTGGCTTTTTGGGCAGTTGCAGCACACTGATGGCTCATATTTAAGTGATTGTCTACTAGGTCTGACAATCTGGTACCTATTGCATCTGTGCTTCTCCACAAATCAGGAAAACGGTTAGCTCTTCCTTTCATAACATCTCCAGGATCTGGGAATTGTTTTGAATACCATTCCAGGTTTAGCTCCTTCCAAATGCTAGGAAACCAAAGAAGATAAAAAGTGATGACCTGCCAAATAGTGTTGAATTTATTTGGCAGATCATTCTTTTAATTTATATATGCAGATCCTTATGAAGTTACGCATGGTGCGGTTCATGGCCGTGGCTAAGGATCGTCCATAGGTTGTGCAGTGGATGATATTGCCTTTTTAGAAGGTGATAGCAACAGGGAGCTGAGCCAAAGTTCCACTGAACTTACACTTAGCAGAGTCATTTGAGTTTGGATGTCCAACTACCTTAATTTTCCATTAATGAGTTCTTTGTACTAGTGAATGTCTGGACAAGGCTGACCTCGGAGCCAGTATTTTGCTGTGGATGCTACTGGACTATGGATATCTCTGATACTGGCTTTCAGTTTTTTCTGATTAAGGGCTGCTGCTTTCACTTACTTCATTTCAAATCTAATTAAGGCATTATGTATCATTTCCAGTTTTTTTTACCAATACTTTGTTTGGTGCTATTCTTTGGACTTCTGCTGTTCGAATTTCTTTCTCCCTTAGTATTCTGTAAACTCAAAACCCTAGATAGTAAAAGTTATAAGGGAAACATTCCCATTCACCCTAGTCACATGTGATACTAGCCTTCTAGATTGGGGTGCCTACTGCATGGCTATGTGATCCATAAATGCTGGACATTCGGGTCTGTTTGAACATTCACTATGTCATTAGCACAATGCTGTCCTGGTGGACAACAACACAACCTGAATTTTTATCAGTTGCCAAAGAGTTTTGGTTTATAGTGAGGAAGTCCTGTAGATCAGGGTCCCCAAGCCCCGGTCCGTGGACCAGTACTGGGCCGTGGCATGCCAGCAACCTGTCCGCACAAATAAGCAAAGCCCCATCTGCAGGATGCAGGCAGCACACAAAACCACGCACTCTCCAGGCCGCGTAAAAACCTTTCTCCACGAAACCGGTTCCTGGTGCCCAAAAGGTTGGGGATCTCTGCTCTTAAGATAGAGCTTCATCTCCTATCCTCTCAACAGAGCATATCTGAAGTTGAATGATAGATTGGTTGAGCTAATGTAATGGTATGTGGGAATGATCTTGGGAGGCAGAAGGAAGACCTGCAGTCTAGGAAACAATCTGATTAGAGGGGACTCAGTCCTGAGGTGGGGGGGAAAGCATGGGAATTGTTTCAGAAGGGACCCTCTCTAGTTTTCTGGAGACTCTAAAGTGAGGAGGGAAGAAATGCAAAATGGGTGCAAGGTGGTCCAGGCGAGAGGCACAGCCAGATGACCTAATCCTACATTATTTTAAAGTTACATTAGTGTTTTCCACTGTACAAGTATAGATTGTGTTGCCAAGCAAGTCACCAGTTCATTTTGTGGTTTTCTTTGGAGGGAGCCATAGACTTTGAGATTCAGTATTGGTTCAATTGCCCACAAATCTCTGTTGTACCTCCTCAGTTAGAAAGTCCAGCTTCATCTAGAATTGAAGTGGTTACAGTTGCAATTCGCAGGTTAAATATCAGGCCTTGCAAATACTGTGCTTTAACCTAGCCTATTCTCCTGCTGAACATCAGTAGTCCAAACATATGAAATCACCAGTTGTACCTTTGCTGCTAGCAAAGGAAGAAGAAGATCTGGTCCATCACAGCTTCAGTTGTTCATTTATAGTTCTTCTTTGGTTTAATATGTCCTGAAGTCAATTTTATAGATTTTTTTTCCTGCAAGGCATGGAAAGAATGTAAAACATACCTAGCTTCTTGTGCATGCACAAGAATGAAGGCTATTGCTAAGCACATTGATTTGTGCTTAGATTGTAAGCCGCCCTGAGTCTTCGGAGAAGGGCGGGATATAAATGGGATTAAAATAAATAAATGAAATAACAAACATGCACAGTACAAATGGTAATCTGATTTATAAAAAAACTTGATTTGTGCAACAGTTCTTAGAATGGAATGGGTATGTAAACTGGGGACTGGCCTTTTCCAAGCAGGACTTGACGACGGTCTGGAATACAATAAAGATGTCAGTGCTGGTTTGAGGCCTTCCAGATTCCCAGGGACCATCCACCTCCATGTGTTCATACATCATAATATTACTTTCTGAAGTCATAATCTATTTCATAGGTTTCCTTTACGTCATCTCCAACCGGTTCTAAAAATGCCACTGTACTATTGTTTTGAACTCATCCACTAATTATTCAGAAACTGCTTTCTTTGCAACCATAACTATGATCAGACAGTGATTGTAACTGTTGGTTTGAGAAGAACTATGTAAACTATCCAGTCCTTGTGGTCCTATATATGAATCCCAAGGTAAACTTAACATATGACTGTTCAGAACACAAAATTCAGCCACCATCTTAAAGAAACAGCAGTACAAATTAGCCATCAGAAGAACTACCTTAAAAGTATCAGGGCTACCTCTTTGTTTTCTTTCAGTAAGCTCTTCTCTGCCATCTTGTAACCTCCAGTACAACCAGCTTGATAGAAGCTTACTGTACTTTGTCCTTTTCACCAGTCCTTCACTGAACAACTTATTCAGAATGGCAAAATGGTCTTCCTTAAATTAGACACTTCATTTCCAAGTCTTGGCCAATGCCTTTTTGGCAGTGGAATTATAATTGTAATCAGTGGCTAGTACCTCCCCTTACCTAAAAAACACTCTCAAGCTACTGTAGCAAAATAGAGCTTTGAATTTTATTAGTTTTCCAATATTACAATAATATCTTTAAAGAGCAACGTGGTGTCCGGGTTACAATAGTTCCATTTCAGACAAATACATATTATTACAAATCTCCAAGTTATTATAACCAATACTTCCTCTCTCTCTTTTCCTTTAATATATACTATCTCTTATCTAAATTAACATATTTCTTATTGCTACCCATCAGTCATTTAATAGTTTTTTAATATATATATTTATCAATCTTTTAGTATATTTCATATTTTAACATTCCATCTTTAAAACATCAAAGACCTTATCTATTTTTCTAGCTTTAATTTTACATTGATATTGAAATTAAAAAGATTTCTCATTTTCATATTACTAAATAACCTCCTTTCCCTTTACACAATTTTCTTCAATACCTAGTAATGTAATCCAGTTCTTATTTATTTCATTTCCATATCCATATCCATATCAGTCATACAATATTTAGAATAGTAGTAATTAAAATACCAATTGCAAGGAGGAGAAAAAAAGGGAGGACAATATAATATTCTTGTTTCTCATTTCTAGTTTCCACATGTTAAAAATTAACCAAACTTTATTCCATTTCGACATTTAATCCTTTCATGTCTCTACATCCAAGTATATTAGTTACATTCTATCATTTTTAGCATATATACATCTTAACCCATATCATTTAAAGAACTCTATATTTCAATGTTAGTATTCATACATCTGTATTTTTTTTATTTTTTTTTTAGTTAATCAGTATTTTTATCTACTCATCAAAACAATCTCTCGTAATCCCAATACAATCCTGTCCATTTTAATATTATCTATTTCAGGCCTCTTAAAAATGTTCATATTTCTTCAATCTTATTGTTGCTTTCTTCCTTTGCCATGTCATTTTACGCTTCTTTGCCTCAGGGTCATCAAAGCATTCTTGTATTACTATATCATATTGAAGTGGCCCTCCAGTCTCCACCTTTGAAGGATTGAAGAATCTGCCAACAGCACCAAATCTTCTCATTATTTTTACCTCTTGATATAATTGTCCTGGTCCAAATAAACTTCCTTCCATATTTTCTCCATTACAATCATCAAAAACCTGTATTTGTTGAATATTTAATTCTGCCAATGTATTTAATTGTTCAATTTCTTCTGTTAAGTTCTGTCCCAATAAAATATTAATTGTAGTCACAGTTTAAATTTGGGTTTGTTTCATTGAGATGCTTTCTAATTCTTTTCCAAAAGCTCTTATTTCATCGCCAGCTGTAGAAAGGAACTGATAAGTTTGGTAAGATATTTCCCACATAGCATGGATTTGTTTTTGAATCTCTTCCGTCGTAAAATTTCACATCTGGTGTTCAAGGTTACTCTTATCTTGTTTTTCTTAAATATTTTCTTCGTTTTTTTAAAGAGAAAGTCAGAATTGCAATTTCAAGTTTAGCCACTGGGTGTCCCCCAAGTACTTTGGAAATGCTTTTTTTATTATTTCTTTCTTCAACGTTTTTTTTTAAAAAAGCACCCCTGGGCTTGTTTGCCGCTTTTTGAAGGGAGGGTTAAATTTCCCCCTCCCCCTCCACAGGGGGGAAAGTACTTAGCAGCTTAATTAAGTGTAAAGAAGATTAAGGTATAAGAGAGGAATCTTACCCCCGTCTCTTCCACGCTGCTTTAATGTTGCCTGATGGTAAGTTTGACTTTGGCTGTCTGCAGCCTAGTAACTGGCTTTATTCCTATGGCCAGTCTTTTGTCCGCTGGTACAAAGGGAATGCAGGCACTAATGGGGGTTGCTGCTCCCCCGCGTTTCTGCAAAAGCCCCTTCTGTCTGGACACCCCTCCAGGGTGACTCTTAGGTCCTTTTAGGACCCCCCAGCGATGCGAATCTGGACGTGGAAGACAGGAGCCGTCTTCCAGACATCCATTGTCGGCTGTTGGCAAACCGGAAGTCTGCTATGAAATTTCTTTTTCTACAATACATAGAAGGTATCTACTCCCTTATCTACATCTCTTTTTAGCCTATGTAATTCCTATTAATATCTCTTGTCAGTACAAAAACTGGCTATGGGTTCTCTACTGCCATTTGGGACCTTCTGAAGAATTTTAGTTGCTTGAGCAACTGAAGTGGTACAATTCCACGTTCTGAAGAAAGGCAAGGGCAAACCACTGCCATATTGTTTCCCCAAAACTAGAAGGGGCATGTTCCTATATCAGGTGTTGAACTCAGGTGGAATCTTTACCACTGGGATATGGAATGCTTTCTTTGTAGATAAACAATTTTGTGAAATGATATTTAGAGTAGAATGATTATTCTGACTTTTATACTGGAAATAAAGACTAACAATTAATCAGAGGAGTGGGGAACCATTCTCTAGTTCTGCAGGTTATTGTACTGTGTCTTGGAATAATTCACACATATAGCTTTATACATCTAACATACTTCATTTGCATAATTCTTAATTTATGACTGCATAATTATTAACCAAAGTGAGCAGTCAATAAATTGCATTCTTCCCTCCCACTATTGCTGGGAAGATAAGATAACCTCACCTCTATTGTTATTTTTTTTACTGTCGGCACAATGGTACACATCAAAAATGAAATTTAGTTGCCCACTCTCAAAGTGAACACATACATGACATAACATACTATATACAATATATGTATAGACCCATACCCCTACATATACATAACAAATATTAAACACTGTCCATCTTGAGAATATAATGGAAGGAGGAAGCTTGAGAGTTCACAAGGTTAATGCTGTATGGAATGAAACTGGCTGAATCTGGATGTTCTGCTATGGATACCACGAAGCCATCCAGAAGGTAACAAGGAAAACAGGTCGTGAAGAGGATGTGTAGTGTCCCAGACAATATGGCGGAACCTGCTTAAGCAACGCTTCTGTGCTATGTCCTGGATGGAAGGGAGGGAACTGCCAATGATCTTTTCGGCCATCCTCACAACACTTTGCATCGCCTTCCTGTCTGAAGCAGTGATGTTTCCAAACTAGACTGTGATGCTATATGACAGGATGCTCTTGATCGTCCCCTTGTAGAAAGTGGTAAGGATAGGAGAAGGAAGATGTGCTTTTTTCATGCAATGCAGAAAATGCAGGCACTGCTGTGCCCGCTTCACCAGTTTCTCCCTGTTGAGCGACCAAGCCAGCCTGCTTGTTAGCTGCACACCCAGGAATTTGATGCTGGTAACCATCTCCACAGGTAGATCCTTAATGCACAGAGAAGTGTGGCTGTGCCTACCTTTTCTGAAATCGACAATGATTTCATTGGTTTTTCTGGTACTTAAAACTAGGCTGTTTTCCTTACACCAGTTCACCAACCCCACAACCTCCTTGCGGTAAGCGCCCTCCCTGTGCTCAAGAAAATGGTATTTGAGGTATTTGTTCCAACTCACACATATTGGGGCCTTTTGGTAAGAAAATCAAGAATCCATTTGCACAAAGGAGTCTTTAAGCCCAAAAGGCCCAGTTTGTCTACTAGATGCTGGGGAATGATTGTATTAGATGCCAAACTGAAGTCAACAAATAACAAACGCACATGAGTATTTATTTGCTCTAAGTGCTTCAAGCTCAGATGGAGAACGGAAGAAATAGCATCCTCCGTTGAGCGATTTGGTCAGTAGGCAAACTGAAGTGTGTAAGTAATGTCCGTTATCAGCTTCTGAAAGCATTTCATAATGGTGGATGTCAGTGCAACCGGACGGTAATCATTGAGGCCTGCAATTGTGAACTTTTTTGATACTGGCAAGATGATGACCATTTTAAAAGATGATGGGACCACTGCCTGCTGCAATGGGAGATTGAAAATATCTGTGAGAACACAAGCCACCTCATCTGTGCATTCTCTAAGGACATGTCCAGGGATGTTATCTGGGCCTGCTGCTGTCTGTTTGTTAACTTTCTGCGGTGGACAGAGGTGACATCAAAGCTTAGCACTTGCTCATCAGGATGGGGCACAGCTTTCCTAGCAGGAGTGCTATTTGATGCCTCAAATCTACCAAAAAATGCATTCAGTTTGTTTAGGAAGTCTGTCGTCCTTGCATCTCGAGGGAGTCACCTTGTAAGCCATAATGGCCTGGATTCCTTGCCACATTCTCCTGGTGTTTGTTGGGTCTTGGCAATGGGCTTGCTTTGCACCTTTTATGGCACTTTTCAGATTTGCTCTGGCTGTTCTAAGTGCCAGCATGTCACCAGATTTAAAAGCCATGTTCCGTGCTTTCAGCATCTTGCAGACCTCATAAGAGCTACGTTTTTTCATTCTCCCTCATAACAATGCTTTTTAGGACACAGACATCTTCTATGCACTTTTGGATATATGCAGACACCATGGTGGCATACTCCCCAACATTTGTATGTTGGTTATCAGTAGCTGCTTCCTTAAACATGCCCCAATCCATGCACTCAAAGCAGTCTTGTAATGCTTCTATACTCTTACTCACACTCAAGCATCAATTTGTAGCAACTTGAATTTCATTATGAAGAACATTGTGATATACATATAAGCAAATACTTTGATCAATCATACCAACCTTTAGTCTGAAAGTAATGTATTGTATATGAAAAATATTGAGGTAGTATATATAATTCCATCTATTATATCCAATTATAGCATTTACATCAGAGGTGTCAAACTCGCAACATCATGTGATGTGTTGTGACGTATCGTGACTTTTTTTCCACTGCTGGCAATGGGGTGGGCATGGTTTTGGCATGATGCATCCGGCTCACGGGCCAGCAGTTTGACACCCCTGATCTACATGATTAAAAGTTTACTGGTTAAATTGAACTATCTGAAAAGTTTAGTGAGCTAGCTTAGTAGATGCAGTTTTTCCTGTTTTTAGGAAAGAAGATGACATCAATCTTCACCTAGCACCCATTATGACTGCAGCAGACTGGATGGCAGGGAATGGGAAGGAGGTCAAGTGCTTAGATAGAAATAGTTATGATATTTTTAGTAAACAAAAGATATTTTGCTACACACATGAATGTTAGTGATTTCTGTCTTCATAATATAGAATTATAAAGTGTAAGTGGCTGTGTTATAGAATTGGAGGTGCTTTGATAGAGAATGCAATGTCACAACATTAAGAATTATTCTTGGAATAAGAAAGTATATACTTTTCAAATTTTTTTATTTTGGAGTATATTTGGTGATATAATTCTTGTTTTGAAGAAAATTGTTTGGTCCTTTGGTTCTGTCGCCACTTCACAGAAGTATGTTTGACAGTCATAAACTGTTATCATGTAACAGTTTATGAATAACACGAATAACAAAAAAAAAATCATCTTTTTTATTTGCCTCTGTCTATTAAACTCACCAAATAAATGAATAAAGTATCTCGGCGTTGCTTATGGAAATTTGAAATATAATTAATAAATTGTATTGCATCCCTATCTGTAATGCAAGGTAGGAGGAACCTGCAAAATGTTTCAAATTTAAACAGTTATCTCAGGATTTAACTGGGTTGTTTACCCGAAAGTAAGACCTACCCCGAAAATAAGCCCTAGTTTTGGGGCGAGGTGCATGCCTAAAAATTAAGGTTGGGTGGCGGTGAGAGGGAGCTTACCATTGCAGCCAGGCCTCCCATGGATCAACACTTGCCGCGAAATGGGACAGCTGGATGGGGCTTTATTTTCGGGGAAACACGGTAGAAGTAGCATGGTACTATTCTGACTATCCTAGAATTGCTTCAAGCTTGAAACATCTATTTTAGTTCAAAACATATATCCAGTACCTACTTGAATGTAGCCATTTTGAGTTCAGGGTGTTTTAGCAGCAGGCACGATAGCATTGCAAGAGAGAGCTTCAAACGAGAAAGCAAAAGTTTTGAATTTTTTTTGTACACTATTAATTTGCATACATAGCTGACAGATTGCATTCTGTGAACTATCATAATATAGGAGAGGGAGTAAAGGTCTTAAGTTACTGTTGGGTCATGGTAAGATATTAAGAAAATGCCCTAATTGGAAGAATAGTTTTCATCATGGAACCTTTGTCCTCAGGAGGCAACATTCTTCCCTTGTTTTATGTGCCCAGTGATAGACATTGTAAGTGATGCTTTGTTCCACTGTGCTGACTCTAGCATTTCTGTTCTCTGATTTTAAGAAATGTTTTCCATATTGGTTTTGTTAAGGGCTTTTTGAAACTCACTCCCCCAAAAGAAAGATCTCAGATTTCCTATTCTCTTTTCCAAAAGTTGTGGTCTGGTCAAATAATCTGTATTAGCCAGCTGTTTTCATTAGTATTACTTTGATTTGTTTTATGTAATAAAGGATATGAATACAATATGAAAATACTGGCAAAAAATCTTGTGTGGAAGAAAAAGAATCTTCCATTAAGATGTTTCCATTTTCCTCCTGGAGAAAATATTAAAAAAATCCAATACCATATTGACATAATTCTTCTAAAGAATGAATACATCAGTGACATCTGAGTATACCTTATTCATTTGGGCAGTTCGGGTAGCTATTTTGGGAGATGGTTGGAATAGTAAAATAAATCATTCCTGAAATGTTCTGTTAATAATGTTAATCTATGCCTATTAAGGATGGAATATTTATAAAATATTTTTGCAGAAGTTGATTTTTAAAAAATACAAATGTCATTTAAGTTATCCTTCCCATTGTACTTTTCCATATACAATATTGCTTCAGTAAAATGGAGTAATTATAGGAAGAGAAAGCATAAGGTTTGTTATCAGAACATAGAACAACAGACTGATTTGAAATTGGATGTAAGAAAAGACAACATGGAAGCTGCTTGAATCTAAATAAAAAAGAATAAAAAGAATGTGTGGGAGTTGAAATAATAGGAGATATGAAGAAAGTTTAGTATAATGATAAAATCAAGGAGGCGGTGGAAGAAAAATCCATATAAGAGTTTTTTTGCAAAAACTGCAAAGGATATTGAGTAATGTGCCTATACTGAAAAATAATTTTTCAATTATTTTCAAAGTCAAAGAGAGAAAGGAATGGTTAAGAGGCAGAGAAAATAGAGACTAATTCTGATGGAAATAAAAATAGCTTGCAGGTATGTTAAAGGAGCTAAAGAAGGAGCCTGTGAAAGAGTGAATGAAATATAAAAAGTAATGATATTAAAACTGAATTTGAAATTTGAAATAGTTTTAGAGGTTCTTGGATAATTGGGGTGACTATCAAACTTGTACAGTTTGATTGCTATCTGGATAATTATGTGCATTCAATACCAGTGATTGTATGTTCTATTCACTGAGTCAAATTCTGTCAGGTGTGAAATTTAGGTCTACATGTAAAGATTCAGTGAAACTGATTTATTGCTAAAACCTATGCACAGGAATCCTTTCAACTAATGGTCAGCACCTGGTGAGAGTTAGATAAGGGTCAATGGAGTTCAAGGGGGATTGAACTTTGTTTGCTTGTGCTACATAGGGATTCTAGGCTGATCACTCTTTTCACTCTTAACTCCAGGTTTTGCCATTCCTTCTATAGCAGGCATGTCAAACTCGTGACGTCACGTGACATTGTGCGACGTATCATGACTTTTTCCCCATTGCCGGCAATGGGGTGGGCGGGGTTTCAGCATGACACATCCAGCCCACGGGCCGGGAGATTGACATGCTTGTTCTATAGAATCCAAGAGAAGTGTAATATTGTTTTGTGAGCATGAATAGCAATCTCTTCACTTAGATGAGTTAGCTGTCAACTTTTAAACCATTATGAATTATTTAGGGTTTTCAAGAATACTCTGAAATCATTAGTGTTTTGTCAATTGTAATCCATGAAAAATTTAAATAGTTTGGAGTAAAAGTTAGAACTTCAGTTTACCATTGCTTCAGTTCTCAAAATGGCCTTTATAAGGGTAAATGGCCCGTATGTTCAGAAGAAGGCCAGGAATAGAGAGGAACTATAAAAACCATGAAAGTTGAAAATATATATAGGGCTTTTAAGCAGTAGGAAGAAATTAGATGGTTTTAAAAGTAGAATTGTTCATTGTGCATCTGAATTGGTACCATATAAATTCGGTAATAAAAATGTAGGGTATGACATAGAAATCCAATTAGGAGCTTTATGAATTGCTTAATTGCTGAAGAGATTTACTAAAAAGGCATTTAAAGTTTTAATAAAAGTATAAAACGGTATATTCACGTAAATGTAGAACACTAGAATGAAAATGTTCCATTCAGCTTTTAGGAGTCATAAGAACTTACCACGGCTGGCAGAGGAAACACCAAGCTATAGCGTCAACAGTAAAGATAGAAAAGCCATAAGGAAAGATGGATTTGACTTAACCTTATGTAAATTATTGGGGGAAACTATTGAATCTGAAGTTCAGTGTTTTAACAGTACTTAGAAAAAGAATGATCAAGAATCATTCAGGCAAATAAAGCTAATAGTATTGCTCAAATTTACATTCAACAGTTAGTTGGACTAGGTTTTCCTGGGAAAACAAGTGACAGATTCCATTGTTTACTTGTTTTATTTATGCCTAATAGCTGCATTAACATGTTTTATAGAGTGGAATTAGACTTTGGAAAAAATACTTTGTTTTATATTACAGGTATATTCCATATAAAGTACAGAGGTTTGCATCAATTTAATTTCCATATTTTCCTTGAGAAGTGGAAATAATTTTGTATTTTTCATTTTAGGGATTGAACCGTTAGTTGGTTATATCTGAGTTAATGCTAAAATACAAACATTAGGGATTTAATAATTGCATTCCAGTACTAAGGAAAATGTCATCTTTTTTTATTATGAGGCATGATTAGAAATTATTACTGTAAATCAGAATTTACCTCTATAACTGGCAGAGGAGAATTGAAGTTTGTAGCGTTAGTTCAATAGCTTTAAGTATCTTGAGAATTACAGTCCATAAAATTTTGGAACAATTTTTAAAATGTTTAAAAAGTAGCAAAATAAAATTATACTGATATACAGTATGTCAAATATAATTTTATTTTGCTACTTTTAAAACATTTACAAATTTTTAAGTAAGTTAATCTTTCAAGGCAGAATAAGTTGAAATGTGGAATATATAAAATAGCTGTCAAATTGGTGAGTTGCTCAAATCACAATTAGTACTTGAAGTTCTTCATATTTGAATTATAGGGGAATGCTTCAAATGTTAGACAGGCTAACTTGATTTTAGCAGAAAAGTCTTAATTGGTAAATTTACTGTACTACACAGAACTAGAATGGGAGTGGATAAATTGACTACACTTGCTTCTTCCTCTTGTTTCTTAGTGTTCTATTTTGATTCTTCTGATTTTTTTCCCTTTTATAGAACATAAACAGCAGCATATATGAAAAGCTTTATCATTATTATCTTTGGATATTTTGCTTATCTGTTTTTATTTTTTTGCTTTTTGTTATTAGCCTTATGATTAATATGCTATGTAAATGTTACATTTTTATATTCTTTTAGAGCAGGGGTGTCAAACTCGCAACGTCACGTGACGTGTCGTGACGTATCGTGACTTTTTTTCCATTGGCAGCAATGGAGTGGGCGTGTTTTTGCCATGACGCATCCGGCCTGTGGGCTGGCAGTTTGACACCCGTGTTTTAGAGGGTACATTTTCACTGTATAACCAAATAATGGTCTGGGACCAGATTTGAACTTGTGCTTTTAAAAGTAGATCTATTTGCTGACATTGCTACTTAGTTTAGTCATAAAGTTGTGGAAGTTCCTTGGTATTTTGAAGACCTAATTGGAGGAAAAACTTGAGGTAGATGATAAAGATACCAATAATGGAAGTCTAGCAATAAAGGAGAATATTTGTAGCTCAAGGTTGAATGGGGGATTCTTGGTGCTCTCTGAGCTTGTTTTCTTGCAGAGCTTTCGTTACTCAAACTAAGTAAAATCATCAGAGCTAGTCCCAAACTAGGTAACATTATCAGTGCTAGTCTAATGACTAAACTAGTTGGGATTATGAAATGTCTACAAGAAAACAACCAAGCGCAGAGAGCACCAGGGACCCCTCAATGGAATCTTATTATAACACAGTAAATAGTGAAAATATGTAATCTTACTTTAGTGGTCATGGCAATGAATAAATCATATTTTTACATCACCGCTGCATCTATTCCGTATAATTTATCTTAGTTGTTTAAAAGGTAGTTGTTAAGTGAAAGACCATTTTAATTTGCTGGGAAAACAGGATGTAGACAGACTTCTTAAAGAAACATACTATATATTCTTTAGGCTTTTTTTTACCTATGAAGTCAGCCAAAACTCAAGTCTATTGGAGTGGGTTTTTTTTAAGGCAAAAGAGTTTTAAATTGCAAAGGAGAATGTTTTTTTAAAGAAGCAGTACTGAATTTTTTCTTAAATGAAAATTACATCTTATATCTTCAGAAAACTATTATTCACTATTAACCTGTGTCCACTTGGATAGTAGCAGTCTTTGTTCACTGTCCATTTTAGGTTCATGGGTGGAAATTAGGTTAACCCGTGCAGGGGAGAATACAGAGACTAGTTGCTATAAAGCTTCATCAGGGTTAGCTTTAATATTCCTAAAATGGGTTTTACTGTACTATTCTGAAAATGAAGAGAAGAGAAAGATTTGGAGAAAACAGTAAAATCATAAAATATGAAGACCTGCAAATAGAAATAGAATGACTTTGGCAAAAGAAACAAATTTAATACCAATAGTAGGCCTGGTAGGTGGATAAAAATGGCAAATCCACTCTAAACATATGGCTGACTATGCAACCAACCATCATGAATAATCATAATGAATAATAATGAATATTAACCTGATGAGTTTGAGAGCTATGCTGGTGGTAATGTATTCTACCTGAATGGTCATACATGGCTGACAGGTTTCAGGAAGGAGCCAGACTAAGTGTGTCTACCAACGCATTTAATATGGTAAAAAACAGAAAAAAATTATACTGGTTATTGCCCAGGTCAACAAGGACTACATACTTTTTTAGAATTCTTGGTTATCTGGCAACAAGTGGGCAACAGGACTCAGGAGCTGTGTAACTCTGTAGCATTGCTGGAAGAATAACCTCAATCAAGCTAAAAGTATACTGTATACTGTGCTTGAAAACTGCACCATAATGACCTGCTATTACAAGATATAAACAGGGTCAACAAAGCAGGGATACTTAAAGTGAATGCTTGAACTGTGGAAAAGAATTTATTCAGACTCAAATACTCAGAACAATGAGTAGCAGATAGAGGGAGATTCATTACCAGAAATAAAATATTCAGAGATGCCAAACTGGAAGAGATTCAGAAAAATTGTGAAGATGGAAGATACTATAAAAACAATAGAATAGGAAAAGGAACTCGAATAACAACAATTGGAAATTTGGAAATATAATGGAAAAAGCTGATGTGAACTACGGAAATGATCACTTAGAAGAAGTAACAACAACAGAGAAGTAATAGCAACAGAGTACTATAAATTGGCACTAAAACAATTTATAGACTAATCCCCTCAGAAGAATTAAGAGAGAAAATTATGGTAAAAGCAGAATTACCAGTAGAAAGATAAAGACTGCCAGCATTGAAAGTGGTACTCCAAAAAGACCTGGCACCTATAATGAATTATGTAAATAATGCCTTTGAAGGATTAAAATACCTATTGAACAGACTGGATTGTTTGCTGTACAGTGGTGGTTACAGAAGAACTGGGTATAAAAATTAAAAAAAATCTAGATCTTATTCAATCCCAAAGTGGGAGATCAGATTGGATGCCAAGATAAGTAAAGATCAAGAAAGAGCAAAAATTGGAGAATATAAGAAGACAAGCCTAATTAAAACCCATGAGAAAATGAAGCAACTTTAGAAATCAGAAAGCAACAAATAACAGCAATAACTAGGAAAATTGAATGCTACGAGGCACTAATCATCCAATTTTAGTAAAATCAGCTATTTCAATCAGACTAGAGGTGATACTACCGAAGTATAAATGGCAACAAAAACTCTGAAAAGAATTGAATTTTGAAAAGATCTATGGGAATCTAAAAAAGACTTTAATAAAAATGCTGGATAAAAGAATATGAAGATGTATTTTGTATCAAACAGGAAAAA
The DNA here is from genome assembly GCF_964194415.1 of Vipera berus. Classification (NCBI taxonomy): domain Eukaryota; kingdom Metazoa; phylum Chordata; class Lepidosauria; order Squamata; family Viperidae; genus Vipera; species Vipera berus. The sequence goes on along the minus strand of NC_138206.1, from coordinate 52,486,033 downwards.
ATGCTAATGAAATCTCACATTTGCTTATATAGATCAACTGAAGCTTTATGGAAAATCAAAAATTGAAATCCAGTCATTGACAAAGTGTAAGAATCTATAGCACAGATACAGCAATGGATTTTGGCCTAGAGAAATGTGCTACAGTAACAATGAATTGGGGTTAATTCCAGAACAGTAATAGAACTGAAATGCTAAATGGTCCAAGCTTCATGTGCCATCAAGATGAAGCCTATAAATATCTGGGCATCTTACAGTTGGATAACATCAACTATGGAAAAGTTAAAGGCTTGATTAGTAAAGAATACATGAAAAGAGTCAGAAAATTGCTAAAGACAAAATTAAATGGGAAACATCCTCAGAACCATCAATACTTGGGCCATACATCTAATAGGACACACTGGTTGAATTATTAACTGGACACAAGCTGAACTGGATAATTTGGACTGAAAAAAAGGAAATTGATGATTATTCACTATGCATTACATCCCCATAGTTATGTTGATAGATTATACTTGCCCTGCAGAAATAGAGGCAGAGGTTTACTTTAAGTCAAATAAGCTATCAACAAAGAAAAGCATAACATTGGCCGATTATGTAAAAGACTCAAAAATTAGAACTTACTGCATGTGCAAGAAACAAAACGTGATATCAAAACAATGTAATAAAAAGAATACTGGCAAAGAAAAGCACCATTCCAAAGGTGATTTCCAAAAAGCACTTGGACTTTCTTTTTTTTTCCCCTTGAAAATATTTCACTTCCGAACTGAACGGAAGAATCTTCTTGGATGAGAAGTGAAATGTTGTCAGGGGAAAAAAAGACAAAAACCAAGATCCAGTTGCCTTTTGGAAAGCATCTTTGGAACAACCCTGACCTGGATGATTGAGAATCTCCATAGACATTACATGGTCTATTTCTGCAAATAGTTGAGGGGAAAGGGGATAAAGATGAAACCTGGCAATCACTTACAATTGGAAAATTAAAAAATAAATAAATTGGAGACTTTGTTGTTCAAGTTATTTGAAATAATGCAATCAAGGCTGGAATTGAAAAATGACCAAATAATTTGGGGTGCAGATTGTGCAACAAAGCAGAAGAAACAGATCATATTTTAAGCTACCATGCTTTCCCCCAAATAAGACCTAGCTTGATTTTTTACATGTACGCCCAATATAAATCCTATCCCAAAAATAAGTTTTGGGGCGAGGCGCACATGTAAAAATTAAGCTAGGTCAATGGGTGTGTGTGGGGGTGGAGCTGCCCCACACGCCCTTCAACCGCTTACCTTAGGACTGCTGCAGCCAGGCCTCCCACATGCTGACACCTGTTGTGCCTCTGCGCAAGTTCGTCTGTGGCCACACTCCACGTGGCGCGTTGCGCTGCTGCTGCTAATTGCAGCAGGAGACCATGAGGCTCATCGTGCCACTCGCAATCGGTGTGATGAGCCTTCCGGCCTCCTCCCACAACCGGCGGTGATCGGCAAGATGCACTAAGCAGCCTCTTGTTGCTACCGGTGGCAGCGGTGCGATCAGCATGACGAGCCTCGCGGCCTCCTGCGAGTGGCTGCAGCAGAGCGATTGGCACGACGAACTCAGGCAGCGGCGCGACAGGTGTCGGGGTATGGGAGGCCTGGCTGCAGCAGTCCTGAGGTAAGCGGATAAGACATAGGCCGAAAATAAGACCTGGTGCCTTTTTTGGAGGCAAAAAAAAGATACGACCAGGTCTTATTTTCGGGGAAACACGGTAGTGCAAGAATATCACAGAAACTGATTATAAATATAACACAGTTGCTAAAATGATGCACTGGAGTATTTATAAAAATTGCCATGTGCCAGTAATGAAAAATTGGTGGAAAAATATAGTTGAAAAAGTAGTTGAAAATGACCAGGTTAAAATATTTCTGAATACAAAAAGTTTTGGCTAATAACATGCCAGATTTAACTCTTATTGAAAAGAAAAATAATTGGATAATTATGAATAATTGATACGGCAATACCAGGGAATAGTGGAATATAAGACAAAGCATTGGAGAAGATCACCAAATACCAAGATCTGAAAATTGAAGCTGAAAGATTATGGCATAAACCAGCCATTGTGGTCCCAGCGGTTATCCGCTTACTGGGTGTCATACAAAAAATCTTGGATGGCACAAAGACAGTTTGTACATTGACAAAATTTCCATCTGCTTGGTTCACACATATACTAATCTGATACATTATGACATCTTAGCTTTTTGGGAAGACCCTTGATGCATATCAGTGTCAACACCTGCTAAATGTTTAATAAGAAACAGTACATGGCACCAGTATATCTTTGAAGATGGTACAAGGTCATCTTAGCCAATTCTGTAACTGTTACATAGTAGTAGTTAGAGTATGTAGTTACTTTTAAGAGAAACTAGCAATTCTAAATGTCTTGTCCATTTAAAATGTTAAATGAGTTTCTTAAATCCTATCTACATACTTTACATTTTGTCTGGTTCTCAATTTTTTTTTATTTTTTAGTAGGTGCAAGGGAGTATAGGCAGTTTTTAGGCGTCCTTTTATCTCATTTTATCTTCTAATATTGAGGAGGAACTTGAAAATCACTCCTTTGCAGTTTTGCTTTACTTTCTTGACCATATAATTGATTTTCGTAGATTTCTAAAATAGAACATGATTTTATCCTAATGAGTTAAATAATTATTTATAATGGAATACTAATATATAGTATTATAAAGTAATAAAGTTTCATTTTCATAAAAAGTAGAGAACAGTCTTATCATTTTTAAGGTATTAAGGTTCCAAATCAGAATAAATAGTTTCATGTGTAATTTTATAATTTTATAATGATTACATAGTGTAGTAAATAACATATTTATCTAGAAATATTGCATTTTTAATTTTGCTACATTTCTTTTTTTTTTTTTTAGCTCTTCTCATTGATGGAGATGAAGCCTCCAATTTCTCGTGCAAAGATGATTCTCATTACTAAAGCTGCCATTAAAGCTATTAAGGTAACTTAATAAATAATATTTCTTCTGTCTTAGGCAAAGTTGCCCTATCATAGCAAAATGCAAGATTTGTAGAGTTTTATTATGTTTTTTTTTACAAATTAATTAAGAGTTTATGTCCATTTTCATTATTTTGTAAACCTTGAAGAATATTTGGATTCACCTTCTTAATATGTACTCTTCATGGTATGTGTAGAGGTCTTTTAAAAAATAATTTAAAAGAATTGTTCAAAAGAATTGAACTGATTTTTAAAAATTTCCATAACATTTACTAAAAGATTCCATCTTGCTTTTAATTATAATTGTTGTGCTCTGCAATTTATACCTGTAGAAATAAAAAGGTATTTTTCTATATGTTTTATGGAATGAAAGATTTCACACCAAATAAAACACATTTAATTCTTCCTTTCAGCTTTACAAACATGTAGTCCAAATTGTAGAGAAGTTTATTAAAAAGGTAAGTGGAATTACATAACTGAAATAAATTGTAAAGAGTCGGCAGTTTTCTTCCTATTAACATTTTGTCACATATAACATCTGAGAAAGGATATTGTACAAATCATGGAATTATCTTGCTTCCTAGGTTTCTTGGAGGCTGGCAGTGTAGAGCGAGGTTAAACTTGTTCCCTTAACAATTCTGATCAGGTTTGAAGTAGAATAGTTTGATCTTCATCCTGACAGCATTCTGTTTGGGTGGATGGAAAAACTGCTAAAGTAAATGCATGTCCAACAATGGGAACATTCTGCTCACCTCCATCTTTAGGTGTGGTTTTAGTGGGTTTTAATAATATTTTAAGGTCAGTTCCTTTTAATCTTTTAACTATTTCTCACTTGTTTTTATCATTTGTAAGCTACCCAAAGTCACCTTGTAGGGGAAATAGGTGGCATAGAAATTTAATATAAAATAAATAGACCGTATCCATATCAAGGAAAATAATAGAGAAGAGGGCAAAGTATTTGAATAAGAGGTAGAGTGGGAAAATATTTGAAATTAAGCTGAGAAGTTTAAGAGATGGATAACTGGTCATGTGTGACTTTTCTATTTTGTTTAAAATTCCATCACTGATGATCCTGTAGTCTCCAAGTTAGAAACTCAGATACAGAATAATAGCCCATTGTGAAGAACCAGTGATGTTGGTTCTCCAGAAAGTAGGTGCATCAAAGCACCACATTATTCATGGAGAAAAGAGACAGCAGGTAGTGAAAAACAAAAGAGGAAACTATAGTTCTGTGAATGCGAGCCAGGCACTAGAAAGGAGAAAGTACTGGAAAGATAAGAAACATGATCTTGGGCATCAGTCTGAAACCCTTAAATATGCTAGAAGCTCAAGCATAAGAAAGGAATAGTTGTTGGCTAAACCTGAAATTGTTATCCAAGTTATCCAACAGACTGATGAGCATTTAGTAATTAATGTTAGTACGTTCAACTTCAGTTGTGCATTTAGAAATGGTGATATGTTTTCTTTCTTTAGTGTAAGCCTGAATATAAAGTTCCTGGACTGTATGTTATTGACTCCATTGTTCGCCAATCTCGTCATCAATTTGGAACAGACAAGGATGTTTTTGGGCCAAGATTCTGTAAGAATATAACTGCCACATTCCAGTATTTATATCTCTGTCCATCAGAAGATAAGGTATAGTTGTTGGTTTTAGCTTTGTTACAAGTGAAGGTGTTTAATTTTGCTTGAAATTAATTTATAACCTGTACATGAGCATTTGTCTAGGATAGAGACCCAGTGATTGTTAAATAAGACTCTGGTTTTGAATAAGTCCTCTAAGTTGAATATTGCTGGTGATGACCTATAAAGCCCTAAAGCTTAGGGAGCACCTGCTGCCAGCATCAACTTCCCATCGTCTTGTGCGCTTCCACAGGGAGGGCCTCCTCAGGGTCCCGCTGGTCAGGGAGTGCCAGCAGGCGATCCCCAGGGGGAGAGCGTTCTTGGTGGGCGCGCCTGCCCTATGGAATCAACTGCCTGTGGAACTCCGGATCGCCCCCGACCTTTGCTGGTTTTGCCGGGACCTAAAAACCTGGCTATTTGAGTTAGCCGGCCTGGACTGAGGGATTTTAAGGTTTTAAATTTTAAATTTTAAACTCTTTTGGGGCTATTAATTTAATTTTATTTTAATTTGTACATTGCACTGTTTTAATTTGCCCTGTAAACCGCCCTGAGTCCCTCGGGAAAAGGGCGGTATATAAATCTAAATCTAAATCTAAATCTAAATCTAAATCATGTTTATAAATAAATAAATAAATAAATAAATAAATAAATAAATAAATAAATAAATAAATTGCTCTTTGCTTTCAGTTTTGTGAGGCACTTTTTCCTCATTAAGACTGGAAGAACTTTTCAGTGGGATTGCAAAGTGACTTGGGAATTGTAAGGACACATGGAACACAATTATTGGTTACTATAAGCTTAGCTTTGAGCATTTGTTCACAATTGCTATATGAGCAGCTATTTACGTTCTGTATAACCTTTACTCTTTAGATTCGGATTGCTGCATAATCCTGCTTTCTAATGTAGATAGTCCTGGAATTTGAATGTTAATCTATTTGAAATAATACTACCATAAGGCTTGATATGATCGATGATTTAGAACAAGGATTTTTCAGTAGTTCTCAGCCTGTATAATTTAAGTTTTTTTTAAAAAAAATCTGGAACCCTTGATCAAGAGGCAAAATTCCAGTGATAGCATGCCCGAGTGATCATTTGGGTGTGTGTGTGTGTGGATTCCTTCATCTATCATGGAGCTCATGGTTCTGTTGTGCACAATTAAAAAAAATCTGATTTCTAAATGTTCTGCAAAATAGATATTCCCAAATTTAGAATACCACATTCCAAATAAAGCTCTGGGACATGTTGGAGTTTGAGTTGGATTTCATGTGATGTTGTCTCTCTACCTAATTACTATAACTCATGCTTTTAGATACTTTGCCCTCTCCTAATCTTTTTTTCACATGTAAAGACTAAATGATACTTTTCCTTTTCTTTTCTAATGGGAGACTGATATTGTATTGCGATTCAGTACTACTGCTAAGCTTGTAAGCCGCCCTGAGTCTTCGGAGAAGGGCGGGATATAAATGGAATTAAAAACATTAACTTCTTTCTCAGAATAAAAAAAATACTCAGATTGGAATAGCCTACATTTATTGAATAATGGAAAGGAAGTCCCGTGGGTGGATGTGGGTGGTTTTTTATTATTATTATTTCTTTTATATGGTGTTTTTATATCCTTGTAAGTTGCCTTGAGTCGCCACTACTTTCTGAGTAGTGTTTAAAAATATCAAACTGTTTTTTAAAAGTGTACTGACATAATTTCTTGTTGAACAGAGTAAGATAGTTCGTGTCCTCAACTTATGGCAGAAAAATGGTGTGTTTAAAATAGAAATAATTCAGCCACTTCTGGACATGGCAGCAGGAGCTAGCAGTGCAACTTCAGTGACAGAAGATGCTACCAATAATGAAGGTAGGAATAGGATCACCTTGATTAGACCCAAACGATCTCAGCTTCAGTCCTTAATATATTAAAGCAAGATTGAAAAAAAACTGCCTGGAATCCTGGAGAACTCTTATATATAACTTGGGAGAACAGTGGTCTGACTCAATAGAAGGCAGTTTCCTAAGTTTGAATATTGATAGCATTATTTGAAGTCTTATTTTGTTATAATCTGTGTATGATGAACTGAAATAAGGTTGCTGATTAAGTACTCCTTTTTATAAAGGAATGCATATTTTATTCTGATGATGTGAGTGAATATATGAAAGATCGGGAATGCTGAAGAGCATTCTAGTATGCTTGGTGTTTTTCAAGACCTGTCCAGATAGGTTTTTTTATATTCTTTTTCTTTGATTTTTCTTCAGTATTGACAAGGATGAGCAGAGCAACTCTTGAGCGAAAGAGGTACTCTGCACATCCTTATCATTGGTCATATACCTAACAAATATTATTAACTCCTGTGTTCTAAATAAATTTGCCTGAAAATAAATAGAATTAAATTGCCCTAATGGATATGGAAGATATTTTCTTGATGAAAATTATTTTGGTTTAAATAAATATGCCTAGGAGAATTTTATGAAAATGTGGGTGAAGTTGTATTTCACAATAAATGATTCAAGCAGCAATTTTGTGATTTTTTAAAATAACAAACGGGTACTAAATAGAAGGGAAGATATAAAATCCAGTAGTACCAATCATAATAATTGTTTCACCTAACCTAGCTTTTGCTACATTTTTTTAAAAAAACAATCTTGCCACTGCCATCTGCCATGATTACTCTTGTGTTATGATGTAAGCCTTGTACATTGTATGATCTTCAAATAGAATACAGATTGTATTAGGAGAATGCAGAACCTCTTCATGGTTGTGAGACATATATAGAGGACATATTCAATCCAATTTAAAGAATCTTGCTGTAGGAAGTCAAAGCTACTTATCGTACCGTAGAACAGGGGTCTTCAAATTTGGCCCTTTTGTGACTTGTGGACTTGTGCCTGGCTGAGGAATTCTGGGAGTTGAAGTCCACAAGTCATAAAAGGGCCAGGTTTGAAGACCCTTGCTGTAGCATAGACTTGTCAAACTCGTGACATCACGTGACGTCGCACAACCTATCCGGGCTTTTTCCCCATTGCCAGCAATGGGGTGGGCGTGGTTTCCTCGTGATGTGTCCGGCCCATGGGCCGGCAGTTTGACACCCCTGCCATAGAAGATCTAGAATTTAATCACTTCAGAATAACATTGAAGTACAAAGTGGTTTATATATAGGAGCATTTCAAAATCTTAAATTGTATTTAAGATTTATATATTTAAATATATTCCATAGGTTCACCACAACCTGCTACAATTCCATCTGAGCCACCACAGGTTGGTGCTAATTCAGTACCTGCTGTGCCACAACTGCCCAGTTCTGATGCATTTGCTGCTGTTGCTCAGTTATTTCAATCAACACAAGGACAGCAGGTAAGTAAGGGATTTTTTTTAAAAAAAGTACTTCATTAAGAAAATATTATCTAAGGCAAACTATGTCTTCAGTAATACACGTTTAAAACTATCACAGGAACTTGTGAAATACATTGATAAAAAGTAAAATTTGATTTTCCGCTGTAATACATACTATATCAGCATATGAGTAAAAAATGTTCAGTCATGCAGTTTACCTATGCTTGCTCTCTGAGGAGAATATCAAATGTCCTAACACATGTAGGAAACTGTATTTTTCATTTTCCCAACAGCAGTCCATTCCCACTGCCATTGCATTCCTCTAAAAGCAATCATGGTACGTTGCAGTATTTACATGCCAAAATGGTATTGTAGCTGCCTATTCTAATTTTTATGCCATGTTGTAGTCTGCAAGGTAGATGCATAGTCGCAAGAGCAACTATCTTTTTACTACAGTATGTAAAATCCATGGCTAGTGGTAAAAAGTAGTTGAAATGTGGTTCATTTTATTCAGTTATTTTTGACTTAACTGAATATTCATAGATCTCAGAGAGAAATTCAACCAATAAACAATCTAAGAAATAAAATAAGTGACAATATATAGTTCACATTGAAAAAGCCTTAATTCATTTTCAAATAAAAGTGTAGATAAAAAGCCAGGTTTAAATGAAATTGAAATAAAACCAAGGGTAGTACCTGTTGGATCTCCTGAGGACTATATTCCATAATTTTGGGTAGCCAAAGAGCCCCTGTCTGGTTTCTACATAAGAGACAGTTCCCAGTAATGAGAAGCAAAGGAGAACTGTTTTAGGAGATTGTAATTTTCAGGCAGGAGAGAATACTGTACTAGTTCTGTTCACCTTGGGAGTGCTCCAAATTTTAGTGCCTAAACAATGTCTCTAGTGTCCCTATCCTTAAATTATATTAACAAGTTTCAATTTTAATCTGATAGCTCCAACAGATTCTCCAGACTTTTCAGCAGCCTCCTAAACCTCAGTCTCCAGTAATAGATAATAATGTAATGGCTCAGGTTCAAGCTATCACAGCTCAGCTGCAGACCACGACAACACAGCCATCAGAACAAAAGCATGATTTCCAAATACCAGAACAAAAAACATCTTTTGATAAGGTAGTATTTTTCTTCTACTTGAAAAGGAATTACCCAAATATTTTGTTTCAGGAGAAATCCATGTCAAACTGTAGTTTAGTGCTGTGAGAACAAGCCTGAAGGCATCTCCTTGCATTCCCTCCTTTCATATGCATGCAAAAATTCCATCTTCCATTTCTGCCTTTTGGTAAACCATAATGTTGGGATATTTAGGGAGTCTTACAGCTTTTTAGAGTGTCCGGCTATATGTAAAATTGTTGCTCTTTTTGAAACAATAATACAGTCCTGTGGTTCTTTTTTTTTAAAGTGAGTCTTATTGCATTAATTGCATTAATTTCAGGTGTGCATATAGCAGTCATGATGCAGATAAGCAATTGATACTGACTTTAATATTTGAGGTGATACAAGCCATGATTTAGCTCCGATTGGTACTTTATCTGACCTTTGGCCTAGATAACATTGCTGTTCTTAAAATTGTTGAAATGTCTGGAAAAAGTAGAGGAGAGAATCAAAGCTAGTTCTGGCAGGTTTAATGGCTAGGTTAGATTTTAAACAATTAGTAATACTTAATTGGATATCCAATTTCAACTAAGTATTTATTTCAGCTTTGCTCTTCTAATATTAATGGACCATTTTCTAAGATTGAGGAGGCAAGGGGAAAAGACTGCTTCCTTAATTTGGAAAATACTTACAAAAACTTACATCATTGGTAATATGTTTTGTTTATTGTTCTATTATTATAAAAGAAAATGGAATTGGCTCAATGTAATATGTTTCAGAAGCTGTTGGATCGCTTTGACTATGATGATGAACCAGAAGCAGTAGAAGATACAAAAAAAGAAGAGGCCACAACTTCTCCTTCACTCTCTCAACCAACATTGTATGTTTTGTTTTGTTTTGTTTTGACAACCATAATAAGATTTTAACATCAAGGGGATAATATAGAAATCTAAAGTTTATAGGTGATTGCATCACTATTTGGAATTTATTATTAGTGGTTTATACTATATTGTTTTGGTATGTAATTATCTGTTGAAAAATTGTTCAGTCTCAGTTGAATATTTACACTCTTTATATTCTTTTAACTGCAATCTTAATTTTGACCAAAAGAAAATGGCAGATGCAAAAAAGAAAAATGGAAATTATAGTTAAAATGGAGCTGGGAATATGGAGTCAATTGAAAACTGTTCACAAGGGAAGGGAACATTGATGTTGTTTTGAGCCAGCTATACAAAATATTGCATTATTGAAATCCTGTTGAATTTTTTTTTTATACCTTAGTGGATTTCCAGGCGAAGGCTTACAACCACCAGTTTATCCTCAGCTTCCAAATATAGATCAGTTTCAGCAGAGAATGCTGGGAATGCAACCGGATGCAATGCTTCACCAGGTAATGGAAAAATGTCCACTAGACTAATCCTTATTTTTTCAAAATGGAGAGCATTTGCTTTCTGTGAAAAGCTGTTCAGATAATGCTTACCTGTGCATTCTTCTATTGCTTACCTGTGCGTTCTCCTTGTGCAAGGTCCCCCTCCCTCCAAATGGACAGATGCCTAGCTATGGACTTCTGCCTACACCGCAGTTTACTCCTATAGCTCAACAAGTGATACAGTCTTCACCTCAGGTGCAGCAGTCTTTCCAGTCTTCTTTTCCAGCACAAAGTGAATCACATTTACAGAAAGCACATCAACAGGTAAAGAGCTATTCATACCCAATATTTTAGGCTTAATGCTCTATCTTGTTTCAAGAAAATGCTACTGTACTGCTTGCCAAATTCCCTTGTAGCAGGCATGTCAAACCCTTGCGACGTATCGGAACTTTTTCCCCATTGCCGGCAATGGGGTGGGTGCCGTTTCGACGTGATGCATCCGGCCCGCATGCCGGCAGTTTGACATGCCTGCCTTATAGCAAATTTCAATCAGTAATTTTAAATACATGCGTTGATTTTTCATATGAGATTTTTGGTACAAGTTACATATTTTAGATTTTAAAGTTGAGGAATTAAACAGCATTCAGTGTAGTGATTTGGAATTACAGAAGAATGTAAAAAAGAGGATGACCTTCCCTCTGACAATCAAACTGCTTGCACATTCTGAAGATCTAGAATGGGAAGACCAATCCTTTAAATTGGTGTGTGTTTCGATCGTAAATCGATAGATCTTCAATGACATCTGGTTTACTAGTAAGCTTAAGATGGAAGAGAAATAGTAAGCAATTTTGTTCTGGTTATAAAGTACTAAGATTAAAAATCAGAATAAATAAGCGTATCTTACACATTTGTACAACATAGGTTGATAGAAGTGAGAGCAGAAATCTATTTATGCCAATGTTATTTTCAGTGCATTGAATATAAAATTCCATCTTGCACAATTGGCCAGGCAACATGTTTATAACTACAAAGGGGGGGGGGGGGAGAACCAGTTTCAGAAATGAAGCAGACTGTATATTTTTTTCTTTTTCTTTCTTTAGCTTGTTATTGTTTATTGATGTCTTTTGGGTATTTTTTCTTCTTTTTTTTCTTCTGTTTATTTTTTGTATATTTTTTGTAAAACTTGTAAAGTAAAATAAAATAAATTGAAAAATGTGTTACAAAGATCAGGTAAATTAGAAATTATAATTATTTCAGGTGTAATTATACAAATGTGTTCAAACTATACTGTATAAGGACCATCAATGTCAAGCTTTTATTTTATTCAGCTATTAAGAGCAGAGGTCCCCAACATATGGGCTGTGACCCACTACCAGGTTGTGGTCTCTTGACCACCGGGCCGTGTAAGTGGCTGGCCAGTGTGTGTGCATGTGCTCAAGTTCCCTTGCACTGGCGTTAGCCTTGGCGCTATCCTTGGCGTCACTCTTGTGCCGGTGCTAGCCTCGGCGCGACCCTCGCGCCGGTGCTAGCAACTCCATTTATGGAGTGCGCATGCTCATGGCCCTGTTCATGCGTACATGCACGCATCTGCATTTGGGTGTGTGTGCCTGTGCGCGTAAAGGTGTCAGCCCCTCCCTTTCCCACCAGGCCGCCAACCCAGAAAGGTTGATTACCCCTGTATTAAGAGTATTTATGAGAAAATATTTGATGATAACTTTCTAGTAATTATTTAAGTTCATAATCCTATCCAAGGAGCTGAATGGAATTTACTCCCCATGTATTCTATTACTAAAATATTTTTTAATATAAATCATACATAGTTTTTTGACTCTTAACATTTAACTCTTAACAATTACATTTTAGGTTTGGTGTGTCTCTGTGTGTTTGTATATTTAACATAATTAGAGGAACAGACATGAAGACTTCTGTAATTGAAACAGTAGCTCTAGTTTTAAAGTTGATACTGATCAGAAAAGAGCACCACTGATCATAAATGCTTCTTGATTGTTTAAGGAACTGGAAGTGGATCAGCATCCAACTCAGGAAGGAAAAAGACACGAGAACAGAAAGTCAAGATCTAGATCAGCATCAAGGTAGGAGTGCTTTATAATTAACAATATTTTAAATACGTGAATGGACATAGCTGATATACTGCAGACGGCTGGGCTTTTAGTATTTATAACCCAGGTTTAAATGGAAGGGAGAGTAATTTTTAACAATTTGTGGAAACAGTTGTGGAAAGTATGTAGAATGCATAGGACAGCATTAAGCATATAAATCCACAAAATGTATGAGCCTAACAATAAAAAGGAATAGAGGTTGTTACAAGAAATAACCTCTAAAAATTTCATTTTATTGCTTGAAAGTCATCTTTTTTAAAAAAAAGACTAATTCATAAACCAAAAATCTGTTATTGTCAATTAGATATAGATTTCTCTTTCTGAATTCTATCCTTTCCCCAAACAATTTCTGTTATTTTGACAGTTAATTAAAAAGGTATAGCTAAGAAGAACCTAGGTATCCTTAACATACAATAATTGATCTAGAGCAGACATGTCAAACTCGCGATGTCATGTGACATCGCACAACGTATCGGGACAGTTTTGCCATTGCCTGCAATGGGGTGGGAATGGCTTCCAGATGGCACATCCGGCCCGTGGGCCGGGAGTTTGACACCCCTGATCTAGAGTCATACTACTGACCATGATTAAGGCAAAGCCATACCATAAGAGTTTAGTATTCCATCTTTTGAGATATATCTCCAACAGCAAGATTGTAATGAGCATTTTCTGAGCTGTCAACTCACAGGAAATAAAACTTTTTATAGCATAAATTTCATTTTAAAGTAATAGAAAATTACTTTAAGCTTCCATAGGTGTATTAGGACAGGACATTCCAATTACTCACTTTAAAAGTTACATATATAAGTAGAATCAATTTCATAAAGTTTCTTCAACTAAAAAGAGTTACTGGCTTAGGATCCACAGCTAATTTATCCAAAACTCTAGCCACTTAGAGCCTCAAAAAGCAGCAATGATCACTGGATCAGATATAATAAATAATAAGAGTTTAAGATGAATATCTTAACATCTACATAAAGCTGCTGGAAGAGATCATCAGTGGTTCGGGGTACAATATCATTAGTTCATCTCTGCCCAAGGCAGGTTGGGCAGTGTGAAATTTGAAGGATCTGAGTGAAATAAAATAAGCTGAGACTGAATTCAAGAAAGATGGAGAATGGCTGTTGATCCAAAAGCCATTTGAGTCCATGACAATCTCACCATTAATTTTTGATGTGTTAATGATCTCGTAGAAAGAATTGATATTTTGCCTATAGATGTTTTTGGTCCCTATGTTTTTAAACTTAAGATTTATCTACATTTAGCAGGAGATCCTAATTCTTAATTACAAAGGACATTGCCATTGATGTTATTAATGTAGAAAACCCTGAGCAACAAAAAGGCATGCTATATTCATCCATAGTATACACAGAATGCAACCAAAAGTGAGGGGGGGAAAATGATAGAGGTATCTTTGTTTAATTACCACAACTGTGACAAATCTCAGTTGTTGAACGATACAGTGGCATGTGACAGCTTCGTTCACTGATCCTAGTATTTCTGGTTGCAGGCATTAATTGATCTCATAAGTTGTTAAGCAAATGCAGGGAGGTAAAATGCTCCCATGCCTGTGGGCATCATGCAGTTCTGTAGGCACAGAGAGAGACGGGGAAGAGTTTAGCTTTGTGCTTGCTTGGATTTCAGCTTCTGAAACACTTCGTCAGAAAGCTCTTTTAGCCAGCCCCCAGAGATGTCAGGGAGTTGTCTTGGCAGGCGGCAGCAGTTTGCAACTTTCCTTGCAAAGCGGTAAGCAGTCAGAGAAGATTGCAGATGGTGACCACATGAATGTGGGGTGCTTGACAGCCAGTTGTAATTGTGAACAGGTTGACAAGTACTCAGATTGCGATCATATGACTGTGGTTATATTGCATCCTTTGCTTTAACAATTGTTAAACGAGGACTACCAATAGTAATATGAAAAAAATAAAATTGATAAATCCCCTATCAGCTGTGGTCAAGCATTATAGATTTTCTCTGCTACTCTGTACACAAATTAATAAACTAATCATGATTATTAATATTCTTTCCGTTATATGAGCAATACAGAAGAAAAAGGGAAAAAATATAATGAAAGGTTTATTCTTTAATAAATGCCTATTAAAGAAGAGAGTAAAAAACTAAAGTGAGGAAGGGATCAAAAAAACAAAGATAGCTGTTAAAGAGTTTCCAATTTATATGCTTCATTATTTGATAATTTCAGCTCTCTTGAACTCTGATGGAAAATTACCAGCATTCTTGAACAATAATTTTGAGTTATTTGTCCAATATTTTTCTGCATTGATGAATTTCCTTAACAGAACCAGGGAAAAATGAGGTTTTTTAAAATTTCCCTATTCATCTATACACATAGAATGGGCCATTTTTGAAATGTCATTTCTCTTTGGCATATTTAAAGCAAACTCACAGTGAATGACTGAGGTATATTAGTTGTACAAACAGAAAAAATTAGGAGCCAGTGAACCCTCTAGATTATGCATTTCTTTTTATACTAGATCACCTAAGAGAAGAAGATCACGATCTGGTTCTCGAACTCGAAGATCACGCCATCGTCGTTCTCGTTCTCGATCCCGGGACAAGCGACGTCATTCTCCTAGGTCACGGTCCCAGGAAAGACGTGAGAGGGAGAGAGAGAGAGAACGCAGAGTGAAAGGCCTTCCTCCAATCAAACCAGAAACTGTTAGTGGTGAGTATTTTTAAAAATAATTTTATTAAGCATTTTGATTACAAAACAAACTAAACTCTGAAAGGGAGAGAAGGAAAGAGAGAGGGAGGGAGGGAGGGAGAGAGAAAGAGAGAATAAATAAGTACAAAGAAAGATCTAAGAACAGAAAAAAAGATACTTGAAGAAGTGACTTCCAATCTTCAACACATTATAAACAAATTTAGTAACTTTTCACCCTCTATAAGGTTACAAACAAATATATCTTCTTCCCATAACTTGTCCATAAAGGATTATTAGGGCTTTATAGAAATCGTTCCTTTGGTCAAACAAATCAATTTTATATTCCTCCTTTTTTTTTCTAACCATCTTTTAATTTCTTCAAATGTTGGAGGATTTAATCTCTCCCCCAACTTTTCTGCCTCCCATACCAAAGGCTTCTTCAAGGCTTTAGCATCCTCTTTTGTAAATCACATAAATAGTTAACTATCAAGGTCATTCTCATGGTTTATGATTTTTATGTCAATTTTCAAAGCTTTATGTAATTTTTGTATATTCAATAGAAAGCGCTAATCCTGGCCATTCTTTTGGCTTGTCACTTGTGTTTTCACTTTGCTGCCTTCTCTGTCTTGTGATTTACACCTTTTTTTAAAAAAATTATCCAGTATTTCTGATTCTACTGTTGCAGATGGGCCGCGGCAGCTTTCCCAACAAGCGGCGCCGCTGCCCATTCCGAGGTGCGCGCGCACCTCTCCGAACGAGCGGAGGTGCGCGCGCACCTCCCCAAATCTTTGGAGAGGTGCGTGCGCACCTCCGCGCGAACGGGCAGCGGCGCTGCTCTTTGGGAAAGCTGCTGCGGCACGTTTGCAGGCTGCCGAAGGCGGTAGCTCTGCAAACGGGCCGTCACCGTCGCGCAACCGGGAACCGGTTCCATCACACATTAAAAAAATGGCAACAGCGCGCGTCCGCGCATACGCAAGAAAAAAATGTTTTGTGCATGCGCAAAACGTTTTTTGCGCGTGCATGGACGCACACACGCGGCTCCCACTTTTTTTTATGTGTGATGGAACCGGTTCCCAGTGGCTCTTTTCCTTTATCAGGTTGCCGACGCCTGGGATAGACAGAATAATTTTGTCCCCATGAATGGCTATATAATTATTCCCAAACCCTTAGAGTACAAGTCTCAATATTTCATATTTATCTGAACCATTAATTTGCTTATAACTTGCTTGAATCAAAACCTTATTTAGCTTTTTGCCCCTTATGTCTAACTCATTACATTTTTGAATGCATTGTTAATTTTTCTTTTGTTTAGAATGAAGGTAAATTCAACAGGTTGCTTTTCAGACTTCTTGTTCTGAAGACATTCAATAGCCTTAAGGTAGCAAATAAGTAATTGCTGAAATTGAAAGTGAGGTTAGTGAACCTAATGTCCTTTAACAGGTTCTGCCAGAGCTGCAAGCATAATGGATGTTCCTTTAGCCCCTGATGCTCAAACCCATGGGAGACTGTTCTCATGAGGAACAGCTGTCCAGAGCTCATGTGGATAGAGATAGTCTTCAATTTACAAGCATTCATTCAGCTCCATTTGAAATTACAATATTGCTGTTGCAGAGGCCCTGCAATCACATGATCAAAATTTGGGCACATGGCAGCTTGCTTGCATTTACAGCCACGAGTGCTTCAGCTCCCTCCGCCTGCCCATCTCTTCTCTTCCCCCCCCCATCTCTGCCTTTTTGGCTGCCCTTCAACCAACCCCAGAATTATGCAGTTTGCCCAGCTGCCTTCTGTCCCAATTCCGTGTGCTAACATTTTACCTTTTGCACCCAGCCACCATGCTCAAAGGAGAAGTGCCTTGCTGTATTTGCTGCCTCCTTTTTTGGGCCCATTTCAGACCTAGGTCCTTCTGCAAACGTTTCCTACACACAGCTAAAACTGTGCTATTTTTGGAACACTTCAGATATTATGGAAGAGGCACAGGTTTTACTGAACAAGACGGAGACTGATGTAAAAGTGAATTTAAAAATAAGGGCCTACAAGGATATGGAAAAAAAAGTGCTACACTAAGCATACAAAGAAACCAGCTGATGTCTTAATAAATAAAATGGATATACTAAAGAGTGACCTGAATAATTTTCCTGTATTGGATTTACAAAAGCTATATGTTAAAGCTTTGAAAATTTTTGTAAAAAGAGTCAATAAAAAAATGAAATCAAAAGACATATGAAGGAACTAAAGATGAAGATTGTTAAAAGTAAAAGGAAGGAATATAAAATTGCTTTGTTTGATCAAGGTTAAATTAGATAGGTTGTTATCTCTGGTAACCTTAATGGACTTTTGCTGATCAGGCAATGAGGCTTTAAGAATTTCTTTAGAGATAAGATGGACATGGGAAGAATAGATCATTTGTTGTATTTTAAGAGAAAAAGTTAAGCAGGATCTACTAAAATTGTTTATACTTATTGTAATGAACAGCGAAGTCATTTCATTTTCCCCCCCTTTGGTATTATTTTTTCTTTCTGATTCTATTTCTACTTTTACTATTTTACTTTATATTTTCATCTATTTAATCATAACTTTTAATAAAATTGCTGTAAAAGTTTTGTGATTGAGATTTAGTAAAGATTTGTATATATTTGAAGTAGTCATTTTAATATTTAAGTCAATTCAAATATATTTCTCTTAGTTTGCAGTACAACTCTTTGGGTAGGACAACTGGACAAACGAACAACACAGCAGGATGTTGGAGGTCTCTTAGAAGAGTTTGGTCTAATTGAATCTATAAATGTGAGTGACAGTCTAAAAAAATAACAGCAATAAAAAGCAAGTTAACATTTCATTTGAAACTTTAGATTTTTCTGTGACATGATTATTACTGGTACATTAATAAAAGCAAAAATAGGAAAAATAACTCAGTTTTATAGCTTCTAGAATTTAATTTCCTTGACTTTTGCCTTTAGTTATAGTTTAATTTAGTCATTTATTATTTGGTGCCTTTGAATCAATCTAGATTCCTGGCAACTACCTGGATAAATTTCTACAATTTTCTTGGCTTGCCATTGCCTGTTTCCTAGGACTTATAGAAAGTGACTGGCCCAAGCTCACCAAGTTGGCTTCATGCCTAAGCAAGGACTAGAACTCAGGGTTATTTGATTTTTAGCCTGATGCCTTAATCACTACAGCAAACCAAACTGGCTCCATTATTAATAATAATACTAGGTACACTTAAAAATCACAATATATTTTAAATAATATATATTATTATTATTCTTGTAAATTAATTTAATGTTTCTTTGCTGAAAATAGATGATACCCCCAAGAGGATGTGCTTATATTGTAATGGTACAGAGACAAGATGCAAACCGTGCTCTGCAGAAACTGAGTCGTGGTAACTTTAAAGTGAATCAGAAATCTATAAAGGTATTATGTTGATATTTTTCCTATCGCAAAAAAGAATATTTTGTTTTATTTTGTTTGTTTATTTTGCTATAAGAACAGCAATAATTCAGTTCTTATAAGTTTATAACATAGAAACCGGATAGCACCAATAAGTACTAAAATAAATTCACTTAATGGGGCTCACTTGTGTTTCTTCATATTTATATTGCTGTAGGATTGAAAAGTAGGAAAAACATACTCTAGTTATCTGTAGTTTAATGTCAGTTGTAGGGCTGATTCAACTGTTTATAGTTTTAGCTTTTCAGATTTATTGTGTGTAACAGAGGTCCTCAACTTTTTGGGTAGCAGGGACTGGTTCCGTGGAGAGAGGTTTTTCCGCGGATTCGAGGGGGCGTGGTTTTGTGTGCTGCCTGCATCTCGCGGATGGGGATTTGCTTGTTTGTGCGGCCCGGTTGCTGGCATGCCACGGCCCAATATTGGTCCACAGACGGGGTTGGGGACCCCTGGTGTATAACACACTTCAAACAATTTAATGAGCACTTGATAATTTTAAATCAATATGTGGCCATTATTCCTATTTCACTTCCCTCTTTAGTTTGAGAATAAGAGCCCAACTTTGTATGTTTTTTACATATTACTATAAATCACTAAAAATTTTTTTTAAAGGAAAATAACCCATGGTTGAGTCAGCTGAACCACTATAAATCAGTAGGGGATATGAAATAAACATATGTGGCTTCTACATAGCTTTAATTGTGATTGAGCCAGATCTTTACCTGATATTATGATTATATTGAAATGAATGAATATAATTTATTATCTTAATAGTAAAACTTGTTGTCTGACAAGTTATGTTCTTTTTCTTTCAGATTGCTTGGGCTTTAAATAAAGGAATTAAGCCAGACTATAAACAGTATTGGGATGTAGAATTGGGTGTTACGTACGTACCATGGGGTAAAGTTAAACCTGAAGATTTGGAAAGCTTTTGTGAAGGAGGAATGCTGGACAATGATACGCTTAGTCCTGGTAAGAAAATAAATTTATGTTTAAATAGAAGTTTTAAATTAAAATCTTTGTATACATAAAATATTTTTAATCAATTAAAAACACAGTTTCAGCTTTTCAGGGATTGAATTACATATTACATCCCAAAAGTAGCTTTTAAAGAAAAAATGAAATTTTGAAATAAAACCGCTTAGCATGCATATGAGGCTGGAAAGTAGTTACGTGATTCTAAATATCTGAAATCCTTCAAGAGAAGAAAATACAGTTAGCTATTGTACCCAGGTCTTAAGCTTACACTATAAGGCTTTGGATATATTAGAATAGGTTCAGAAAAGGCACAATAAGGATAATTGGGGATTAGAAGTTAAGTCTTTTGAAAAGACATGGATAGACTGGAAATGTGCAATCTTGAGAAAACTGATGGAGGATAAGGTAGCCCTTTTCAAGTACTTCAGAGAAGAAGTGAGAACCTATTCATGTTATGATGCCAGTAATTGAGTGATAGTTTCAAATTACAAGAAGGAAGCGTCTGACTGAATGTTAAGAAAAAAATATTTCTATTAGAGCAGTGTGGAAGTAGAATGAATTACTAAGGGGGAGAGAGTTTCTTTTCATTAAGTATATTCAGATAGAAAGTTAACCCTGTGCCAGGGATGCTGGAGTCTTATATTAAGCAGAGAATTAGACTTGACAGTTTAAATGAGCCTTTCAACTGTTCGATTCTATTGGGATTGGGATACATAACAATACTGCTTCTCTTGATTATACCGGTAGTTGTCTAAGCTGATGAAAATAAATACAGACCCTGTCAAAACATCCCAGTATTATAATAGGATAGGGGCTCGGTCATAATGAGTTTTGAAAACTCATTTTCAATTAAAATGCTATGAAGCTGAAATATCATTTGTAAAATCTTAATATATTTATTTATATTGAAATATCAAATTTCCAAACTTCCCATCTCACTCACAGAATGATTCTGGACACAATTATAAAGTTTAAACATTAATTAATATGAAAGTTATACAGTCAAATGATTACAACGTTCTGTAAAAAATGCAAAAGGCTTAGTTTAAGATGTGGCCCCTTGATGCTTTTTTTTTAAAAACCAAAGAGAGTTGGTTTGCTCCCAAGAGCGTTTGTTACTTACCTTGAAAGCAACATTAGTTGTCCATTAGGCCAACTAAAGGGGTTGAAAGCAGGAATATTTTAAAAGAATTTCCTTTTAAGATCTCAAATAGCTGGAACAGGTTCTCAGGAAGTCAGGACAGAAAGTGTAAAACTATGTTCTTAAATTGTGCCTGCTAAAATAGTTAGCAGCCAACAAAGTTGTAAGTGAAAGGTAGTTCCAATATTATACCCAATTGGCTATATTTTGCTTCAACTGAAATCATGTACAATCTTTGATGTATCCAAGGCATGGATTTGGCCCCTTTAGAAATAGTTGTACCAGGGATACAGCAGACATAGTTTTGTAAACAAATTCACTATAATTGAATATTTTAAGATATACTTGATGATCAAGAAGAATCCCAAATTACACAGCAATCCCAAATTAAATAGGTACATTTCAGGGTATTTATCTTACTTTTCAAGTGCTATATTATGAATTATGCAAGTTTGGCATACCCTAGACATGATAAAATAATTCTCATTAAATTTTATACATGTTTTAGGACTGTGTCTATTCTGAATGCTGAATACTGACTTCTGGACGAAGTACAAATTCAGACAATAATAAGCAGGATCTAAATAGAATAAATAAAGCTAAACTTTACAATATATCTAGAAAAATAAATAACATTCATTTAAGAGAGCCATATGATTATAAACTAAATTGAAAATACCAAGGATATTTTATATGTGGGTCTTTGTATGCTGAATTCTTCAATACTTACATATAATTTTATTTCATAGTGATGATGTAGAAATGTAATTTTTGTGCCAAATTGACATGCTAATTTGATTTTGATAAATTGCTGACATATATACATACTGTTGCGTTAGCGGGAAACAAATAGGAAAGAAAATCAAAGTGCCTGAATAAAAGAGTACAATACACCTTATTGAAGTGCTCTGATGAAATCCTTATGGCTGTCTAGAGTTTGGATTCAATTTGGAAGACATTTGGATGATCCAGGAATTTGAATACATGCTTGTAACTCATTGAAGTAGCTACATCTCCTTCCAGGAATGTATAGCTTTATAATTACAGTTGCTTAAATGAGTTCTGACTAGTGCTGTGTTCACTTTAAATAATATCTGCAAAAATTCAGAGCTCTAGTTCATATACCGTATATACTTGAATATAAGCCGACTCGAATATAAGCCGAGACCCCTAATTTCACCCCCCAAAAATGGAAAAAGTTGGTGACTCGAGTATAAGCCGAGGCTGGGAAATGCAGCAGCTCACCTTATGCTCCTCTCCAGAGATCTTCCCTCAGCAGCGGCCGGCAAAGTAGCTCGCACGCGAAACAAGCCCGGCAGAGGAGCCGGAGCGGCGAGCAGAGGCGCCCGGCCCAGATCCTGCAAGGCCCGGCCGAGACGCGCCCCCAGCAGCGGAGCTGCTCCGGCTCCTCTGCCGGGCTTGTTTTGCATGTGAGCTACTTTGCCTGATGCTGAGAAGACCCGCTTGGGCACTCGGGTTGGTGTCAGTCTCCGCAGGCCCTTCTCGTTTCCAGGAACGTCAAGCGCGCTTGGCTCTCCACCCCCACGGCAGGGCAGGGCAGGGCAGAGACTTGCTCGCCCTTCTGACGGCCCTGAAGAGAAACGAAGGGCTTGCAAACTCCCCGCGAGAAGCTGGGCGAAGCGCGCGGCTGGGCGAGTGTGTGCCTGCGCGCGTATTTACGAAAGAAACGCTCCGAGAGTTCTTCTTTCTCCGCCCCCTTGGGGGGAACTCTAGCGACTGCTGTAGCCGCGCTTCTCTTCTCGGCTCCAAAAATAGGGATTTCTACTCTCTCTCTCTCTCTCTCTCTCCCCTCCCCACCCCGCATTCTCCTGCCTCTTCGATTGCGACAATAAAAGGGCGAAGGGTGCGCTGGTTTCTTCCTCCTTCCTCTCCCCCTCCCCTCCCCTCCCCGATTGTCAGGTGAGGCAGCTGGAGGTCTGGCCGGGAGATTGTAGCCGTTTTGAAACGCCGCGTCTTGAAACGCCCGATCAGCTGATTTTCGGGTGGAAGAGCCGCGGCTTGAATCTGTTTGCATCTGCCTGAATTAGACCGAAACGGCCTGAATTTGACCAGAGTTGCTTTGTAATGGCTGGAGGAACTGCAGAGGAGGTCTTGCCGGGAGATTGTGGCCGTTTTGAAACGCCGCGGCTTGAAACGCCCGATCAGCTGATTTTCGGGGCGGAAAGAGCCACTGCTTGAATCTGCTTGTATTTGTTTGAACTTAACCAGAAACGGCTCGTAATGGCTGGAGGAACTGCGGAGGGAGTGAATGCTCCAGCCTGGAATATTTGGAAAGGCTGGGGGAACCGGATGAACTGCAGCTTAAGCGACTGTTGCCGGAGGAGCCATGGCTTGAAACGCCCCAGTTTTGGGGCAGCGTTTGCTTGTTCCCTCCCTCCCTCCCTCCCTCCCTCCCTCCCCTCTAAATCCTTCCTTCCTTCCTTCCTTCCTTCCTTCCTCCCTCCCTCCCTCCCCTTTCCCTCCTCTCTAAATCCTTCCTTCCTTCCTTCCTTCCTTCCTTCCTTCCTTCCTTCCTTCCTTCCTTCCTTCCTTCCTTCCCCAGCCCTAATCCGGAAAGTGGAAGGAAAGAAGAGTAAAGGCTGGGCGGAGGAGGAGGGGAAGTTTAAAAAGGGGGCGGCGTTCCCTTTAAAAAGCCGCCCGCCACGCCGCGCTCCCTCGCAGCACTCGCGGCGGCTGGCTTCTTGGCTCCCGGTCTCCCCCAGGCTTCCCGGCTGTGATTGGCGAGCGAGCCTCCCGAGCTCCGGCAGCCGTGACATCAGCAGAAGCGGAGCAAGCAAAAGCGAAGGGGGAAGTCTCCCCTCGTCCCGGGAGACTCTCGCTTCCCCCCACCCCCCACCCCCCACCCTCCCTACATCCCGAGCCTTCCAGATCTTCGCCTGCCTACTCGCGAGCAGGCATGTTTTCCAGCCAATCCGGGCCTGGGAGCAGGGCGCCGGCGGCACGTCCACTTTCCCCGCACTCTCCGTTCAGACGGCGCCCTTTGAGCCTGGAGTGATGCGGACGTCGGAAAAGGGTGCCGGGCGAAAGCAGCGAAGCGGGATCGCCGCGTGCCCCCCACTCCTCCTCCTCCTCCTCCTCTTCTTCTTCTTCCTCCTCCTGGTCGGCTTGACACCCCCATTTCGGCTGCTTCGCAAACTGCTTCCTCCACCCCACCCCACCCCACCTCACCCCTCCCCGCAAAAGATGCCGGGGTCGACAGCGTTTTTTCTACCCGGAACAAGCAAACACGCAGGCAACCCTGCACTATTCAGCTCAGTGAAGTCACGCTTGAAACGGCTTGAAACGCCCGATCAGCTGATTTTCGGGGCGGAAAGCTGCGGTGTTGTTGTGTTTTTTTTCCTCCCCCCGAAAGTGAACGGCAGCTTTCCGTACTAGTGTATTGGAATGTCAAGACACCAGCACAAAGACCAAGGTACAAGGAGCCCTCCTTCAGTCATTATTGAAACATTTGATCAGCCCAACTTCTTCTTCTTATTATTATTATTATTAAATCTGTTTTTTAACCAAGCGTGACTTCACTGAGCTGAATAGTGCAGGGTTGCCTGCGTGTTTGCTTGTTCCGGGTAGAAAAAACGCTGTCGACCCCGGCATCTATTCAGCTCAGTGAAGTCACGCTTGGTTAAAAAACAGATTTAATAATAATAATAAGAAGAAGAAGAAGAAGTTGGGCTGATCAAATGTTTCAATAATGACTGAAGGAGGGCTCCTTGTACCTTGGTCTTTGTGCTGGTGTCTTGACATGCCAATACACTAGTACGGAAAGCTGCCGTTCACTTTCGGGGGGAGGAAAAAAAACACAACAACACCGCACGCTTTCCGCCCCGAAAATCAGCTGATCGGGCGTTTCAAGCCGTTTCAAGCGTGACTTCACTGAGCTGAATAGTGCAGGGTTGCCTGCGTGTTTGCTTGTTCCGGGTAGAAAAAACGCTGTCGACCCCGGCATCTATTCAGCTCAGTGAAGTCACGCTTGGTTAAAAAACAGATTTAATAATAATAATAATAAGAAGAAGAAGTTGGGCTGATCAAATGTTTCAATAATGACTGAAGGAGGGCTCCTTGTACCTTGGTCTTTGTGCTGGTGTCTTGACATGCCAATACACTAGTACGGAAAGCTGCCGTTCACTTTCGGGGGGAGGAAAAAAAACACAACAACACCGCACGCTTTCCGCCCCGAAAATCAGCTGATCGGGCGTTTCAAGCCGTTTCAAGCGTGACTTCACTGAGCTGAATAGTGCAGGGTTGCCTGCGTGTTTGCTTGTTCCGGGTAGAAAAAACGCTGTCGACCCCGGCATCTTTTGCGGGGAGGGGTGAGGTGGGGTGGGGTGGGGTGGAGGAAGCAGTTTGCGAAGCAGCCGAAATGGGGGTGTCAAGCCGACCAGGAGGAGGAAGAAGAAGAAGAGGAGGAGGAGGAGGAGGAGTGGGGGGCACGCGGCGATCCCGCTTCGCTGCTTTCGCCCGGCGCCCTTTTCCGACGTCCGCATCACTCCAGGCTCAAAGGGCGCCGTCTGAACGGAGAGTGCGGGGAAAGTGGACGTGCCACCGGCGCCCTGCTCCCAGGCCCGGATTGGCTGGAAAACATGCCTGCTCGCGAGTAGGCAGGCGAAGATCTGGAAGGCTCGGGATGTAGGGAGGGTGGGGGGTGGGGGGTGGGGGGAAGCGAGAGTCTCCCGGGACGAGGGGAGACTTCCCCCTTCGCTTTTGCTTGCTCCGCTTCTGCTGATGTCACGGCCGCCGGAGCTCGGGAGGCTCGCTCGCCAATCACAGCCGGGAAGCCTGGGGGAGACCGGGAGCCAAGAAGCCAGCCGCCGCGAGTGCTGCGAGGGAGCGCGGCGTGGCGGGCGGCTTTTTAAAGGGAACGCCGCCCCCTTTTTAAACTTCCCCTCCTCCTCCGCCCAGCCTTTACTCTTCTTTCCTTCCACTTTCCGGATTAGGGCTGGGGAAGGAAGGAAGGAAGGAAGGAAGGAAGGAAGGAAGGAAGGAAGGAAGGAAGGAAGGATTTAGAGAGGAGGGAAAGGGGAGGGAGGAAGGAAGGAAGGAAGGAAGGAAGGAAGGAAGGAAGGATGGATTTAGAGGGGAGGGAGGGAGGGAGGGAGGGAGGGAGGGAACAAGCAAACGCTGCCCCAAAACTGGGGCGTTTCAAGCCATGGCTCCTCCGGCAACAGTCGCTTAAGCTGCAGTTCATCCGGTTCCCCCAGCCTTTCCAAATATTCCAGGCTGGAGCATTCACTCCCTCCGCAGTTCCTCCAGCCATTACGAGCCGTTTCTGGTTAAGTTCAAACAAATACAAGCAGATTCAAGCAGTGGCTCTTTCCGCCCCGAAAATCAGCTGATCGGGCGTTTCAAGCCGCGGCGTTTCAAAACGGCCACAATCTCCCGGCAAGACCTCCTCTGCAGTTCCTCCAGCCATTACAAAGCAACTCTGGTCAAATTCAGGCCGTTTCGGTCTAATTCAGGCAGATGCAAACAGATTCAAGCCGCGGCTCTTCCACCCGAAAATCAGCTGATCGGGCGTTTCAAGACACGGCGTTTCAAAACGGCTACAATCTCCCGGCCAGACCTCCAGCTGCCTCACCTGACAATCGGGGAGGGGAGGGGAGGGGGGGAGGAAGGAGGAAGAAACCAGCGCACCCTTCGCCCTTTTATTGTCGCAATCGAAGAGGCAGGAGAATGCGGGGTGGGGAGGGGAGAGAGAGAGAGAGAGAGAGAGTAGAAATCCCTATTTTCGGAGCCGAGAAGAGAAGCGCGGCTACAGCAGTCGCTAGAGTTCCCCCCAAGGGGGCGGAGAAAGAAGAACTCTCGGAGCGTTTCTTTCGTAAATACGCGCGCAGGCACACACTCGCCCAGCCGCGCGCTTCGCCCAGCTTCTTGCGGGGAGTTTGCAAGCCCTTCGTTTCTCTTCAGGGCCGTCAGAAGGGCGAGCAAGTCTCTGCCCTGCCCTGCCCTGCCGTGGGGGTGGAGAGCCAAGCGCGCTTGACGTTCCTGGAAACGAGAAGGGCCTGCGGAGACTGACACCAACCCGAGTGCCCAAGCGGGTCTTCTCAGCATCAGGCAAAGTAGCTCACATGCAAAACAAGCCCGGCAGAGGAGCCGGAGCAGCTCCGCTGCTGGGGGCGCGTCTCGGCCGGGCCTTGCAGGATCTGGGCCGGGCGCCTCTGCTCGCCGCTCCGGCTCCTCTGCCGGGCTTGTTTCGCATGTGATTCCGGGCCAGGTGCTGCTGAGGGCGAGCAGAGGCGCCCGGGCGACCCCAGCAGCGTCAGGCAAAGTAGCTCGGCCGCGCGCAAGTCCTCGGTAAGTTCTTTTTTTTTGTTGACTGGAGTATAAGCCGAAGTGGATTTTTTCAGCCCAAAAAGTGGGCTGAAAAATTCGGCTTATACTCAAGTATATACGGTATTTAAAAAAAATGAAGCTACCTTGACAGCGTATACTCACATATTTAAGAAAGTGTTTTGAGTTTCTGCTTATTTCATCCTTCATCTGTTGCACAGAAAAAAACTTAGATATTGTGAAATCGTCTTAAATGAAAGTGAAATCTGTATTCGTTTCTTCTGTTTATACTTATGGATATTATTTATCTAATTTTATAAAGAATCCTTTTCATGAAAAAATGTGTGGGAAGTTTTCTATGCTGGATTAGTATAAAAATATTTCTTGCCTAGACCATAATTCTGAGTACATAGTGATTAGAAAGCAGTATAAGGGGACTGAGTTGTAGATGCAGTATTTAGAAACGTGCCTTAATCCATTTGTATAAGGAAAAATTAAGACAAGTATGAATTCTGTATACAATGTATTTAGGCAACCTTGTGTGCATAAGGAATTAAACATACTTAAAGCAATCTAAAGATAAGTTTAAATGAATGAATAAATTGAGATAAAATATTTTTACATTCTTTTTAATATTCTTTTATAGAATGGAAAGGAATTCCAAAAAAATCAGAAAACCAGTTAGCCCAGAATGGAGGGGCTGGAAGTGGTGATACTGCACATAGTGAACAAACATCACCTGTAGCTAAAGCTTTGCCAGTCCAAATGCCTGTACCTATACCTTCACCAATAACAGTACCACCCCCACAGGCAAGTTCATCACTTCCCTTTGTTTTTATTTCTCTTCGTGCTTCAGTTGGATACCTGTGTAACTTCATTTATATATATATAAATAAATAAAATTATGTTTGAAATTTTCCTAAGTGCTAAGATTTTCAGCTTAAAGGACAGGCAAAAAACCTGTAATAATCAGGTCACGATAACTTCATTCTGTACAAAACCAGCGTGAGAGTTAAATTAATAGAAAACAAAAGAGATGTTTGAGGCCCACTCACAGTTTGTTAAATTGGACTTATTTGTGAATGAGAACCTGAAAAGTGATATTAAATGTGTCCTTCAATTGAAATTACTTTTATTACACAGCATTTTAAAAAAGGCATACATAAACTGAGGATTTTTTGTCATTAAATTGTGGAGAAGATAATAAGTAATCTTCCTGTTGAATGGAAAGAATATACAGTATTAATTTACAAAGTATAATTTCTGAGGATATTTCATGAAGAAATTGTGGTCAAACTAAGAGTAGATTTCATCAGGATTAAAGGCTTAGAAGTGAGCTAGATTTTGCAAAATGATTACGTGCAGAGCAGGGATGTCAAACTCAATTTCATTGAGAGCCACATCAGCATTATGGTTGCCCTCAAAGGACCAGCTGGCCGTGGCTGGATAGGTGCAGCCGGCCTAGCTCTGCTGACGCCGGCCGGCTGGGTTGTCACAAAACAAGTCTTATGGGCTAATTTGACGTGTTTACTCGGTGCCCCACAAGCTCCTCGCCTCCCCAAACTGCCGGCAGCCAAGTGTGCATGTGTGCACACATACAAACACCACGCATTCCAAATTTGGGGACTTTTATCCACAGAGCAGAGAGGTCCTTCTCCCCAAGCCCAGTCATAATTGGTAGCTTGCCAGCTCAGATGTGGATAAAAGTCTCCAAGCTTGGAATGGTATGTGTGCATGCGCACAGCACACCAAAGTTGGGTATGAGCCCAGGGTGCCCAATAAGCCACGCTCTACCCCGCCCCACCTGCACCGCACTCGAGTACCTCAGGCCCCGCAGTCAGGCCCCCCCTGCCCTGCCACCTGCTTCCCTCGCCTCGGCGGTGGTGGCACTGGCAGCAGCGGGAGCCCTGACCAGCAGGAACCCTGCTGCCCCTCCGCTCTCCTCCAGGAGGGGAAGCTGCTGTTGCAGACCGCAGGGTGAAACAGCCCCCTCAGAGTGGCACCCACGAGCCTCAACCCCCTGCTGCCCTCCCGCACCCACTATGAGCAAACTGGCCAAGGAGAGCGAGCACAGCAGCAGCGGCCTTGAGGAGGAGGTAAGCTCAGCCAGGTGCCGCTCCAAGGTGGCTGCTTTGCCCTGGCAGACTGCAATAGCAGTTTCTCCTCTGGGCTCGCGAGCTTCCCAGGCCGGAGGAGAGCGGAGGGGTAGCAGGGCTCTTGCTGGACAGGGCTGCTGCTGCCAGTGCTGTCACTGCGGGGGTGAGGTGAGAGAGGTAGCGGGGTGGGGGTGGCCTGGCTGCAGGACCCCAAAGTGCGGTGCAGGTAGTGCGGGGCCAAGTGTGGCTTATTGGATGCCCTGGGCTCACATCCAGTTGGCTGTCACCGGCCAATGAGCAGCTGAGGGGCCAATGAACTGCAGCTGCTGCTGGGCACCACCAGGCCCTGCACGCTCGCTGCTTCCTATGTGCCTGGGGTGGGCTGGGGCGGTGTGGGCTGGCCTCTTGCTGTCTCCAGGGTGGCCTTGCGGGCCTGATCTGAACACATCACAGGCCAGATCTGGCCCGCAAGCCTTGAGTTTAATAGGGAAAAGTTTGATACAGAAGAAAAGTGCAAAATGAATTTCTGACAGCCGTTCAAAGGAGTCTTGTAGAATTTCACTGAGATATAGGAGCTTGTAAGCCGCCCTGAGTCTTCGGAGAAGGGCGGGATATAAATGGAATTAAAATAAAATAAATAAAAATAAAAATATAACCTAAACATTCTTAGTAGCTTTTTGTGCTGGACTTTGTAGGTACACTAATTGCACTGCTCCACCTGAAAAACACATTTTTGAAAAACAACATTTCAAACAGCACTTACAAATGTGACAATGTATGAGCTACAATTTTATTTCATTTCATTTTATAAACTGAAATGTACACTGTTAATTAAAGAAATAATAGATGTTATGCCAAAGGAAGAAGCATTGATAAATAAGGAACCTCTGAATATTTGCTTCTGTCACTACTGTTTCTATAACTGTGTCTTAGTTTTAAAAATAACATTTCTCGGTGGTTTAAATTTCTAACTATTAAGCATTTAAATTTCTAACTATTAAGCATTTCTTAGTGAATAGCAGAACTATTAACTTCTAATAAAAATGAACTTTAGCAATTTTCTGTTTCTAGCATCATTTTAAATTCACCTGTAAGAATAAGAAACTGTGCAGTAAAATGGAAATAATTTTATCCAATTGCAGGTGCCACCACATCAACCAGGGCCTCCAATGGTTGGTACTCTTCAGCCTCCTACATTTACTCCTCCATTAGGAATTCCACCTCCTGGATTTGGTCCTGGAGTTCCCCCTCCACCACCACCACCATTTATGCGACCAGGCTTCAATCCAATGCATTTACCACCAGGTATATTAATTGTTCCCAGAAAGTTCATAGGCATGTGAATTATGTGCTAGGTCAGGGGTAGGCAACCTCGGCTCTTTTATGACTCATGGACTTCAACTCCCAGAATTCCTGAGTCAGCATAGCTGATTCAGGAATTCTGGGAGTTGAAGTCCATGAGTCATAAAAGAGCCGAGGTTGCCTACCCCTGTGCTAGGTATTCTTGAAAGTATGGCTTTTTCTTTATAGATCAATTTAATGGATGGTTGTTCTAAAAGCGATTCTTCATTATTTCTTTCTTCACAGGTTTTCTTCCTCCTGGACCACCACCTCCCATTAATCCTTCGGTTTCAGTTCCTCCAGTTTCTGTCCCTCCTTCTGGAGGAGTAAATATCCCAAATTGTAAGTGAGACTTATTTGGTGTTGAAGATAATTCAAATAGAAGTTTATGCTCTTTAAAATGATATTAATGTCATTTTTAGCTACTGTGGCCAGTATAAATGAAGACACTACAAAAGACTCTTCTGTAGGAAACCCTATTCCTACAGTAGTTTCTGGAGCTAGAGGAAATGGTGAAAATGCAGAAGGCTCCAAAGGATATCCAACTGCTCCACCACCTGTAACTTCTGCTAGTATATCAGCTCCTGTATCCCAACCAGTCCCACTTCTTGGTAAGTTCAGCTTTCAGGTGTTGGCAGTGCCACGTTTCTTTTTTAGTATTCATTCCAGACGGATAACTCCTACTAAGCAAAATATAATCTGGGCTGCATAGTTTGTCGCTGGAATGTTAAGCATTTAATTTTTGAATTCTGATTATGAAGAATGAAGAACAACATTCACCCTGATAAGCTTGAATTGATAAATTCATTTTGATAGAAAATGGTAAAGTACCGGTAGTCCTCGGCTTACAACCACAATTGAAGTCAAATTTTCTGTTGTTAAATGAGACATTTGTTAAGTGAGTTTTGCCTCATGACCTTTTTTTCCCCTCAGTTAAGTAAATCATTGCAGTTGATAACCTGATTGTTAAGTGAACCTGGCTTCCCCATTGATTTTGCTTGTCAGAAGGTAGCAAAAGGGGATATGACCTAGGACACAGCAGTGGTCATAAATACGAACCCGTTGCCAAGCATCTGAATTCTGATCACATGAACATGGGGATGCTACAAAGATCATAGCTATGAAAAAAACTGTCATAAGTCACTTTTTCCAGTGCCATTGTAACTTTAAATGGTCATAAAATGAACTATTGTAAGTCAAGGACTGCTTGTATACATTTTAGTAAAATGAACACTTCAAATATTTTGATTTCAACTAAAAAAGCAGATTTGGAATTTGAATGTTAATTTATCAGAGTTTTCCCCTCTGATAATTGAACTTCATCAGTACATTTTCAAATAGAAAAAGATGACAGTAGAGGAAAACTTCCTCTTTGTATTTCTCAAATACACACACTTCCAGACCTCGAATGCTGTCTTTTTAGTCTCTTAACATGAAAATTTTTAATCTATTTATGATACATTAAATATAACTATAGACAGACAGACCTCCTGTCTCTTTGCCTCTGTCTTTTGGGAGCTTAGTTGACATTTTAGAAAATATAGCTCGTGTTTTTCCCCCCTCAATTTAAATCTCATTGTGAGGAGATGTGGAATTTAGCTTTGTGATTCACTGGCTGCATTTATTATTTAGCGGTGACGACTCTCAGACAACAGATATCTTATATTTTTACTCTTTTGTGTGCTGTGAGGCCTTATTTATCACACAATACCTATCAGTTGTGTCAAGATTTGTTTTCAGACCACCGAATTATTACTTCCACAGTTGTTTCAGGAAACTTATACTGGAATTATTCCGGATTCATTATTTTTAACAATTGGCATCCATAGTACATAGTTATTAAAGTTCAGATTGTCCATTAATGCAAAACAAAATATGTTCTGAATAAGTTCTGAATACGTTTCTAGCAGGTCTACACAACAAAAACTTCAGGGCTGCTTCCAGCTCCCGTGCTGCTACCACTTCATTGGGCACAGAACAGTTGATCAGCACATCTGATATTCCTTTGACATATAATCTTTGCTTCCAGTGGATTGCATCCAGTGTTTTCATTCCATTGTTATAGAACATTCAAATGGCTAATACCAGAACCTTTACATCCAATCAATTGTTCATGTTCATTTATTCGTTCACCATGTCATACCTGTGGTTTACAAAGCCATGGTCCAATATAGTTGCTAGTCCTTTTTTTCCTGCTACCTGTGATGTATCAGTTTTGACACCAAGATTGTGCAACAAAAGATTGTGCAACAAAAAATTATCTTTAAAGTCAAGTAAATTAAAGTAAGGAACTAAAATGGCAATAATTTGTAGTATAATAAAAAGATTCACTCTACCTATATGTGTGTATGCAAAATTAGTATACATAAATTAATAAGTTACAAAATCATGAATTATGGAGAATGCTTTCTGATCCTGGCTTATCCCTTTTGATCTGGGCTTGTTATTCTTATTTGTTCATCAGTGTTAGCTTAGAGTACCCCAAATGAGAAGATGTAGCTAAGGGAGGAATCCATGGTAAAAGAATTTGACATTTATAAATTATGAATTACACCAGTGTGGAGACAGTTTTAAGTATTTGTGCATTTGATTACATTTGTTAACATTTATGAGCACAAGACTAATATAGGTAGTCCTCAACTTACAAGTATAGCTGGGGCCAAAATTTCTATTTTTAAGTAAGGTGGTTGATAAGTGAGTTGCATTTGATTTTTTTGATTTTTTTTACTCTGGTTGTTAACTAAATCGTTGCAGTTAAGTGAACCAAAAGGTCATTGAGTTAATCTGGCTTCCCCCATTGACTTTGCAGATCAGAAGCCAGTTGGTAATGTTGTAGGTGGCTATCACATGACCCCGGGATGCCGCAGCTATTGTAAATACAGCCCAGTTGCCAAGCACCCAAATTTTGATCACATGACTGTGGGGATGCTGCTACGGTTGTAAGCATAAGGACTTTTTTCCAGTGCCGTTGCAACTTTGAATGGTTGCTAAAGAAATGGTTGCAAGTCGAGGACTACCTATAATCCACATATATTGTTTGGTCTTATAAAAACTTGAAAAGAAAACCTGTTGTCAGATTAATCTTTGGTACTGCCCTATTTTGTTACTTGCATAGTTGTAGGGGAATGGGGATATTTAATGCGGAGTTGAAGATAAAGTTTAATTTCATATCAAGAGGCTTGTGTTAGAAAGTATAAATACTTTTGCTGCAAGGCTTAAACTTATTTTTTTTCCTGGCAGCTGCAGCTTGAGGATAAACTAATCAACTGCATTTAAAATTGTTAAAACTGTCAGTTTAGGATTAGGAATGGTGCCAGGGTTTTCTTGACCCACCTAGGCCCTAAGTTATTAAATACCAATTTAGTGAAATAGTGGATTCAGGCTGTCTGAAATATATGAATCCAAGGAACTAGGTGATGAGGTGCTAATATAAGGGCTTGCTGCCAATTATCACTAAGGTATTACCTAATCTCAATTTCAGTTTAGTGCTTATTGTTTAAGGAACCATGTAAGTTGTGCAGTGGATTTAAAGAGGAGGGAGAATGGAAGCTGGTTTCAGCATCCCCAAAGATTTTTTTTCAAATCAGCACATGTGTTTTTGCTACCTTAATTTAGCAAAGGTATTTGCAGCCCTTCAGTGGCTGCACCAACACTTACAACCTTTTGGGGGGGGGATGGGGGCAGAGAAAGGAAACCTATAAATCTTCCTTGACTCAGTATGAATTTGACTGTAGTTTAAAATTGCCTCCATAAAGAGCAATTTATTAATGTTGATTGGATAGTATTTTCCTCACCCAGTTTTTATGAAATGTTCATAGCATATTTTCAGAAGTGCAAGTCTTGACTTCCTTCAGTTTGAAGATATATGAAGTTTATTTTTTCAGAAAGTAATTTGTTATTTTGTAAATTAGAGTCTTCAAATTTTTTATTATTCCACTTAACCTAAATAAATGAAATTGCTATAAGCACTGAATCGTTTAATTCAGATTACCTAATCTTTGGATCAAGTTAAATTTGATATAGTGAAACTAATTTCCTACTAAAACTGGTCTATATACTGCAGCCATGTTTCTAAATTTAATAATTTACTTCGATGTTCTGCTTCTAAGAAGCAGATAATAATTTCCTGGATCAGCAAAGTATTGTTGCAGATGGACATAATGTACACTTTACCTAAACTATAATGCCTATTGACTTAAGGTGTATTTCAAAATCCACCCACACATACTTATTATACATTTCTTTTTCCTAATGATAGCTGCATAACATTCATATTGTTTTAATCTCTAAAAACAGCACTGTGTACTCTAGTAGAGATTACTTCCAGGTTTCTTGAATAATTCAGGGTCTAACAAAAGAAAAAAATGTAGAAATGATATGGAGTCCCATTGTCAGTCAAAACAAGGTGAACTTGCTGAACAGAGTTCTTTTTGTAAAAAAACAACAACAACTAAGGGTAAGTTGTGATGGTTCTCCCCCAAAATTAAGTCATAATCAGATGCTATGGAAAAGTCTATGAAACCGTATTTAAACGGCATTTTATGTGTATTGTTTAGTCTGAAATTGGTATTGAATAGTATGGGAGGAAAAAAAATCTGTGTAGCAAACCTCATGAAAGAACTTGTCACAAATGATTTGAAATGAAGAGGGCACACTTGAAGGTAATATTTGATTTTGTTTTGAAACATCAGTACAAACACAAGCCAGTAGGTTCAAGTGTTGGAGTAGGCTGGGGAGAGCCAAATTCAAGTTCACCCTCAACCATATAAACTCACTGGAAGACTTTGGTCCAGTCACACTTCTCAGCCCAAAATACCTCATGTGGTTTGGGAAAAATTAAAGTAGGGAGCACTGTGTATGCTACCTTGCTCTCCTGAAGGAAGGTGAGATATAACTGTAACATGCAAATCAATAAATATGTAATATAAATATGTTACCTAGAAGGTATACTACTTATTGGATGTGTTAGAAAAAGAAACTTAAAAGAACTATTGTAGCTTTAACAGTATAATTTCAAAAAAGTTGTGTGGATTCCCATATACTGTTTCCAATGGAGATGCTCATATGACAGACAGAACATTGCATCACTTGTAGCCTCTAATGTTATGAAAGTAATAATGCAGTACTGTATATCTTTGTTTAAAAGAAATGAACTTATTCCAGTGTAAGTGGATCTAAGCTGTAGTCCAATGTCCTGATACATTTTTTTTAAATGAAATAAAGTTGTATGGATGCATCTTTTCTAGAAATATTGATGGCTATGTAGAATTGCCACCAGCATAGTTGTAATTTTATGTCTGACATACTACATTTTTCATAAATCCATGGATTTTGCTGCCTGCATAATTTATGCATATTAATGGAATCATTTATGCTCTATTTTGATCTTGTTAGTGAAGAAAAAAGCCAATATAAGTATTAGGAATTTTTTTTTGTTGAAATGAAAACTAAGTTTCTCTATTCCAAGTGAATACTAATGTCATCTACATGAATACACATATGTTTAACATTTAAATCTGCAAAGCTAACAAAACCATTCTGGTTTATAAAACTCCTCTTAAGAAATGTGAGAAAGTTTTCTAGAGGAATTAACCTAGTTGAATTAGTTTGTAATATTTGGTAGAATGATGGATACATGGATGGTGAATAATCCCATAATAATGAAGCTCTTCATATACTGCTTCAAGATTCAATATCAAGTGATGAGATATACAGTTTTTGTAGCTGAATATCTTCACATCTGGTGACTACATTCTGATTTCTACAAATGTTACTTTGCATTGCTATTTTGGTAATTTGTGGAACAAGTATATTTCAAAAAAGATTCATCGCTATCTCAGTTACTTAGACTCATACATAGCACATGTCTGTCTCTGTCCCATAATTATGAGTCTAAAGGCCACGGATACAAAGGATTCCCCATGATACTTGTAATGTTAGTAAAATTGTAGTCAGCATTCAGTACACATTACTTTTTGAAAAAAAATTACATCGGGCTTTTATCTTTCTGTAAAAAAACATATAACATATGCAGTACCTGATACTACTTTGGTACATGAAACAAAGTCACAATGGGCATACATATATTGTCTGCATGTTTTGGAGATGATTAACAAGGCTGGGATAGAAAATAGATGTAAACCTAATCAAAGCAAATTATTTTTTGCTTTGATTAAAGCAAACTATTTTACTTAAGTAATTTTAACATTCATT
The DNA here is from genome assembly GCF_964194415.1 of Vipera berus. NCBI lineage: Eukaryota > Metazoa > Chordata > Lepidosauria > Squamata > Viperidae > Vipera > Vipera berus. The sequence goes on along the minus strand of NC_138206.1, from coordinate 52,449,342 downwards.
AATTAACACAGTAATATATAATTATTAACCATGTGTTGTAAGAAAAGTAACTTTAATCAATGTATTGCCATTGAATAAACATCTTGACTGAAATGTGACTGATGATAAATAGAAACAGAAAAATAAGTAATTTTTTTGCTTTGATAAATCTAGTACTGGATTTAAAGTTGCCATATTTAATTCTTTCTAGTGAATAATTCCAAAGCATTTGGTACATGAAACATTAGCCAGCAATGGGTTACTGTAGTTTTGTTTATAATTTTTCAGATCAATATCCTTAACTGTACAGATTTAAGAGTTCAGAGAAGAACTTTGTGTCCTTGGAAAAATAAGTGAAAAAAATAACATTCTGCTATTTATACTCCAAAGAAGGGAAATTGCCCATTTTTCTGTGTAATTTTGTTTTATTGTCAAATAGTTCTTACTGTTAGAAAATGTCTTCATTTCATTTGGATTCCGTTTTCATGTAATTGAAATTCATTCTGGAATTAATTAAACATACCTTAATTAGCTATGTACAGTCCTCAAGAATATTCCATGGCACAGTTATCAACCGTTTCCTATTCCAAAAGCTTTGCTTCTGGGAAACTGCTAGGTACAACGGCTGTATCAGTACAGGTTAGTTTTCCTTTAGTGGTCACAATTTGGACTGGTAAGGTTATTAAGCAAACTGGTCACAGCTATGCTTGTGATTTTTACACCGGACAATGCATATTAACGTACTGTATTGGTGACAGAAAAATGCCGTGATGGTCGTAAATGCAGCCCTTGGTCACCATTTTTCAGCACCGTCATAACTGCAAATGGTTGCTGTCTGAAGCAGTTGCTAAGTTCAGAGAAGAACTTTTAACAATAGACCTCAATCCTTTGATGGTCAGGAAACAGACTTCACATGAACTACTGGAACTCTATTGTTGCAGAGTATAATAGGATCTTGAAGGCAGGACAGAGTCTCTCCATCTTCTGCTGAAGGGAATCCTGACAGCAAGCTTCAGTTTGTTTCTCATTTTTCTTTTCTTTTAGGGTTAAGCTACGTTTACATAACTGCCTTTATAGTCTTTCTTCAAGGTTATAGTCTTGTACAACAGAATATTCTGTCCCTGGCCTGGACTACTTTGTATATGCTTAGTCTTGATTTTCTGTTTGATGCAGAAAGGTTTGCATATATAATCATACTTAACTGTATTTAGATTTTATTAGATTTATATACCGCCCTTTCCCGAAGGTCTCAGGGCGGTTTACAGGGCATTTTAAAATCATACCAATACAAAATACAAAGTTAAAAGACAAATAAAAGATTAAATTATCCCTGAAAATAAAACCCAGTTAAAATTCTCAGCCTGGGTCAGAGAGCTCAAAGAGCCAAGTCTTCAGGTCTCGGTGGAATAAACGTAGGTCAGGGGTAGTCCTGAGCTCCACGGGCAGCTGGTTCCAGAGGGCAGGTGCACCTACAGAAAAGGCCCTCCCCCTGGGTGTTATCCGCCGGCAATCTTTTACTGGCGGCACCCTGAGAAGACCCTCTCTCTGCGAGCGTACTGGACGAAGGGAGCTTGATGCTGTATGATTATATATAGGATAAGGAACCATTTAGGCCAGAGGTGTCAAACTGCCGGCCCGCAGGCTAGATGCATCATACCAAAACCACGCCCACCCCAATGCCGGTAGTGGGAAAAAAGTTGTGATATGTCGCGACACGTCATGTTGCGTATCTGACACCCCTGATTTAGGCTATCAAATCCAACTCTGCTTAGTTCAGGAATCCAAATCATTCCCTATATAAGGGTAATTGATTCCATTTTCAAAGTGTGTGAAAGGTGTTTTTTAAATACTAAAAATACATTTTTTCTGTAATTGTGTATTTCTGTGATGGAATTGTGGGAATTATAGGAAAACAGGCCTGTGTACTTTCAAATATGCAATTATATTCTTGATTTTTAAGACTAAATGTTCTCGGTGTCTTCAGTTTCTCAGCATGGGACTTAGCTTCTAAATCCCTGATAGTTTTCATTATTATTTTCTACATTTGTGTAGTTTCTCTAAAACAAAGTTTTCTGCCTGAAACCAGATACTACATGGACTACAACCTGGCCATTGCAGAATAAAATGGAAGAGTTATTTTATATTATAAAATGTATTTGTTGCCTGCAGTTGCCTTTTTTCTTTTTAACCATCTCACCACTGACTCAGTTTGCAATCTGTTACTAAACCACGTTATTTTTCTGCTTGTCAGAACACTTGCTTTACTCTCCTCCGTTCAGCCCCGGTCCCTCGACTTCCATCAGCTTTTGAGCTGATAAGACCACGTGGGAAATATCTAAAGAAATTTCTAAAGAATTATCAAAACAGTGACAATGCTGGCAAATGCCCATATTGCTGATACTCGATTGAATTCATATGCAACTCAGGTCCAGGAAGATATATTTATTTTTCTAGAAGCCCATTAAATAGCACCTGAGTACAATGATGATGGTGATAATGAAGAATGCAAGATGGTGAAGATAACTTAATACTTTTGCCTCCTATTTTTCCCCACAACAACCCATTCAGTGTCTTGGTGTCTTTTGTTCCCATAACAAAAAGCCACCCAAGGCAATTCCTGCTGCATATGATGCATGACCTGCCAGGAAGTTCCTGGGAAAATAGCAGACTGCTGCTCCATTAAAAAAAAAAGACTGCTTTTAATTGCTAAGGAAATTTACCTTTAAAAAATGTCTGACTATTATCTTCTGGTATGTGTTTTCTGTTTTATCAGGGTTGAACAGGATTCAAAACTTTCTGAGTCTTCTATATTTCTCAGTTCTGCCAGTTTCATCATGTAGCATCCTCTTGTTTCTTGTTATAGCACCTATTTTCTTTGAGCTGTTAAAGGTTCATCCTTTTACATCAATTGACCTTTTCTTCATAGACCCCTGTAAAATTTGCACTTGCTCCTAATACGTGCCAATTCATGTTTGAGTTCTACCACAAACTCGCCATAAGCACTGCAGGTTGTGACTACAGATTCCTTCTTTATCTTTACATTTGTTTATTAAAGTTGTATAGAAGGCTTTTATTTATTGTTTCTTTCTCAGGTAAGCCAAGGATACACTCTTCCAACAGAGGAAGAAGCTTTTAAGATTCCCTCCCTGCCCAACAATTCACATTCTCTCTTGGTCAAACCCCATTTTGAATATGGTGTCCATTGCAGTCCCACATTTCATCTCCATTTACTGGAGGTTTTAAAAACAGATTGGACAGCCAATTGTCTGAAATGATGTAGCGTTTCCTACTTGAGCAGGAGGTTGGACCAGAAGACCTCCAAGGTTCCTTCCATTATTCTATTCTGTTATTCCAAAAAGTATTTGGAGAAATTAAAATAGGTTCCAAGAAAGGAATCAAGAATGCTAGGTGACTTGAAATCAAGTTCTTGAGCAGATATTTAAGGAATTTGTATCTTTAACCTGAGATAAACACAACTGGGGAATATAACACACTTCAAATACTTGAAAAAATGTCATTTGGAAGAAGATGAAGACTTTTTTTTATTTCAGAATATAAAATACAGAATAATAAATGTAAGTCATTGGAAGGGAGATTATAATTGAAAATTAGTAAAGGAACAAATTATCACGGAGGCTAAATAGATGGCTAAATCACCATCTGCATAGAATTTGTTAATTTGGATTCCGGAGCTCAGTAGATGATTAGACTTCATGACTCAAATCCAATTTTATGAGTTTATGAAACCTTACTAACAAATTTATGTTGGTTTTCCTTATCTGCTAACAAAAGTGCTTAAGTGTTTATTTTTCTGTAGATCATCTATATAACTATTAAATTTTCATTGTTGTGACCTTTAACTAGGAAAAATGGCACATCACAGGACAACAGTTTTTGAACCAAGCTACTTCAAATGGAGTAATGTACAAAATCTGGGACCCATGACTCCTGAGGGAATGAAATTTTGGGAAGTTATGGCTGCTGCTGTGGTCACATGATCTATTTTCAGTGTTCAGTGATCATTTCCCTGTCAGTCTCTCAATCCTTCATTCCTTCCCACACCCAGTAGCAGCCACTTACCTGCCTGTTGGAAAGGGGATGGAGGGAGATTTCTGATTCTCCCTGCCAGAGTCCACCTAGGAAATTCAATGGGAAGCTGGCTGGGAGTTAGAAATAGTTTCTTGCCCCCTGCTTTTTTGCCTGCCCATCATTCTGTTTCTCTGGATAAGGAAATGTCTGAAACAATGACTCAGTGGGGCATGGGTTGTCTAGTAATCTTTTTATTTCTTGACTATTATTCTTCCTCCTAATTATTGTTATGCTTTATCTTTATTTGAAAAAAAGTATGGAAAATATGTCAAGAAACAAAATCTAAATATAATCCTAAATAATACAGTCTAAAAAGATAGCTTATGTTGCAACTTAATCCCAGCTGAATTTCTTGATCCTTGAGTTCAATAATTTCAGTAGTTATTTAGAGATCTTAAATTGTGGCTGTTACTTTAATACTAAACATATCCATTGTTTCCTGGTGCTTAATTTTGTGAAGTGAAATGTCTTCAGAGAATGTGTAAGTTGTATCATTTGTTTCCATTAAGCAGGAAAAGTGTTTCTAAAAAAACAGACTGTGGAGTCTTGTGTTCAGGGCATTAGGTATTTCTAAGGAGTTAGAATTGCTATGCTTACTGATGTATGTGTATGGAAAGACAATGCTGAAACAGATATACACAGTATTTAAAAAAAAGTTGTAATTATTATCAGCCAAGTATACATAGAATTGAGCAGCCTTAATAATATATTGGGTTGCTGAAAATAATGGCCCATCAATTTAAAAATGCAAAAACTTTAATTCTTTGTGTTTTGGCTCTTGTATCAGCTTTACAAAGGAATGGGAATTAGTTGTGAAGCATAAGACATAAGATGTTTGAAATGCAATTTCAGTTCATCCTTGGACTTTTATGTTCTGCTCTGGTTATAAGATTTGGTATAGAGTTGAAAATAGAATCTTTAATTACTGAGTTCCTATTTAGATGTTTCTTACGAATGAAGATGGTTCTGAAATACCCATATGGTGTAACATATTATAGATGTTAAACCTTTTAAAGAAAAAAAACTTCAGAAAATTATTCAGGGTATTATAAGCCCAATTTTATCAGCAAAGCATTTAATACAAAATCTTTAAACATCCCCCTGTTACATACATATATTCTTAAAATGAATTCCATCACTTTAAATTTCTGGATGGATTTTGGATTGGTGGCAGGGTGGTTAACTGGAAGACAGATAACCTGTCGTATCAGGGCAAGTTTTTTGTGGTAGTTTTGAAATGATCGCAGAACTGTTAGAATAGACCTATTAAAATAAAGATTTAAATTGGCCTTGCGGATTAAATGGTAGTGATCCATAAATAATCCATCTAATTTACAGTTTAAAAAACTGAAAGATTTTCATGTGCAACCTTCTCTAGTAGCTTATTTTACATACTTGATTTTGAGTTGAATTTTCAGAAAAAGGGTATTCATGGGGTTCGAATTGTGTACTCTTTCATAGTGTTTCAGTTTTGGTAGAGCATACTTTTTGAAAATAAATTGAAGGCAGGTCTCTGTTCACTAAATTTTAAGTGTATCGATTGTTTGTTGCATGCTTTAATGTTCATAAAAATTATGTTACAAAATTGAAGCCTGAAAAAAGAGGACATCTAACCTTTTGAGAGATTATATGTAAACAAGAAGTATCTTGTAATTAATTTCATGTTTTTTGACTTACTAGGTACTCAAGGAGTTACATCTAGTCCAGTGATTGGGCTTCAGACACCTTCAACTGGCCTTTTAGGTGCCCGGCCTGGTTTGATACCACTTCAGAGACCTCCAGGAATGCCACCACCTCACCTGCAACGTTTCCCAATGATGCCACCTCGGCATATGCCTCCTCACATGATGCACAGAGGTCCGCCCCCAGGCCCAGGTGGTTTTGGAATGCCTCCACCTCATGGGATGAAGGGCCCTTTCCCACCCCCAGGTCACTTTGCAAGGCCTAGTGGGATGCCTGGAGGTGGTCCGGGAGGACCTGAGGATAATAGAGATGGAAGGCAGTTCAGGAATGACAGGCCACCATTTACTCCACATAGAGACCAGGAAAGGTTTGGAAGGAGATCTTTTGGGAATCGGATAGAAAATGAACGTGAACGCTATGGCAACCGTAATGACGACAGAGAGCACGAACGCCTTGGTAATCGTGAAAGGAGAGAATGGGGAAGAAGAAGCCCTGAACGTGATAGACACAGAGACTTGGAGGAAAGGAATCGGCGTTTCAGTGGACACAGAGAGAGAGATTCTAGAGATAGGGAACCTCAGAGAGAAAAAGATGAAAATCGAGGAAAGGAGAAACCTGACCTAACAGACAGAGTAGATGGGGTCAAAAACTATGAATCTCAGAGCAGTAAAGTAGAAAATACAGACTCTGTTTCAGAACTTAATAAAGAGTCTGAACCCATTGGTGTGAAACCAACTGAAGAAGTAGCATCTGAGTCTACCTCATCTCTTGAAAAACCTGAAAAACCTACTGGCTCAGTTGTGGAGGCTCCTCGCTAGAGACTGGAATTTGTCAAATTACATTGGGAGTGTAGAGCTTTAGAATTGTACAGTATGCTGTATATTTGCTTTTGCTATATCACAATTCCCCCATAATTCATGGGGACATGTAAGCAATTTGATTGCTTCCCTTCTATTTAAAATAGCTACATAATAACATGAAAAGAAATAATCCATTACCCATTTTCTGCTGTAACTTTTTTAAAGTTTTTGACTTTAAAAAGATTACAAATCAGACTTAGAAGTGCTTTCTATTTTTTTTAATTTAAGTGAAGGTAAAATGGTAAAAGCTCCTAAAAATAGGGATGTGTTTTTAATAAACTCTATTTTCATAACAATCCTTAACGTGTGCTATTCTTCCTATGCTGCACTGAAGTGGTAAAGAATTGTTCAACATCTTAAAAGTTTGAACTAATGCTGTACTGGAGTCTAAATTAGACTGTTTAAATCTGTTAAAACTGTATAATAGTTCACAGAAGCTAAATATGTGATAGTTACATTGATTTTAAATTTATGCATTTTAATTACATTATTAGATAAAAATTAATAGCTTTTAAATGTTTTAAGAAATCTGGTGTTTGCAGTGTAGTCACTTTTTTTCCTGGCCATCCAATAAATGCTGTGGTAAATGTTGCCCTATAAATAAGTTCCTGGACTTATACCAGCTCCTGTGGAAAAACGTTTTCTGTGATTTAACCCATTAGTATGTTTGGGCTTGTTCACCTCCTCCAAATTACCACTGTATTTTAATGTGTCTTGAAATAGAGTATATGAAAGCAAACTACTAAGATTTTTAAAAAAGACTTTTGCATTCTTTTGCCAGTAACCAAGCTATTTAAGCTGGCTGTGTCATCATAACTTGTAAGTGAAAGAAAACAAGTATTAACTCCATTAGCAAATGCCAGCAAGCCTTAAGAGTGATATACATTTTATTCCATGATTTATTCTATACACAGTGAAACTCTTATCCGAAATTGCAGTAAATAGCAAGTACTGATGCCATGAAACTCTTCTGTTTTGATTTGGTGTGTCTTTCAGATAGCTTGTTATGCTCACTTAAGTGAAAGTATAGATTCTCCCCCTCCCTCCACTTAATTTTTGAAGGATTAATTTAGAGGCAAAATTCTTCTTTGCAATAGAATAAAAAATAACTTTATATATTGTGAAATTAATTTGTTTTGAACTGTTTCCATACCATTTATCAAAATACCCAAACTGATTCTAAAATTCATTTAGTAGCAGTCCCTAATTCATCAAAGGTCATCTTGTATGTACACATAGAAATGATCAATACTCAACTTGAAAAAATGTGTTAGATATAAAATTTCTATGCAGCACTCTCACAGAGCTTCCAACTTGTTGGCCTGCATTTTGTTTTAGATCTTAAAACAACACTTAACTGGGCTGTTGTCATTGCTAGTTACCAGGTGGTGAAACAGGCTTGTGTGGACAAAGCATATACATTGCCAAGTACCATGTAGCCAGCTTTTAAGACAAGGCCACTAATTTGCTCCAACACAGGTAAACGCTGCTAACAATTCTGATTTCTCTACCTTTAGCATTAAAAAAAAGGACCAGATTCACTAATCGGTTTTTATTTTCAGCATGGTCTTCTTTGAAATTCCATCTTTATATAATAGGATTAGTAATATAAAACCATTACTAAATTTAGGGGGTTTTGCTTTGTTTTAAATGCCATACAGGATTTTGTAGATTTTGTTACCAAAGTTTTTGTTATCAAACCCTTAAAAGGTCTAAAAATGAAGCCCATCTGAGCCATTTTTCAAGTGGCACATCTACACGCTTACTTTCCATAGTGAAGCAACTGCCTTTATAAAGGTAATGTAATATAGTTATGTAGACTTCATAGATTATTACTTAAATGAACATATTTTATTTGGTTTCTTGTAAAATTTAACATTTTAAACCACATCCCATAGCAAACAGCAACAGTTCTATATAAAAAATTAATTTGGATGTATATTTGGAGTATGTGGTCTCCAGTGACCAGGCTTGATTTACTAATTAGATAAAACCTAAAATAAGAATTTGCCAGATTTTTAAAGAATAGGATTGTCAAACTAGCTGAGAACACAGCATTAGAGCGATTTGAGATGTCCAAAGCATTTCCCTTATCTTTTTTTTTAAAAAAATGCACTCAACATCCGTACAATACCAATACTCTGCATTTGTGTTTTACAGCACTTTAATAACAGATAAAAAGGTAAACAGAACAAGACTTGTCAGCTTAAATTCTAGCTTAATACAACCATAAGATTCTTTTTCAAACCATAACAAAGCCCAGTAATTGGTAATTCTACAGACACATTTATATTCCACATACTGTAATGCTTCTATTCATTATCACTCATAGAAGTACTTTATGCTTTAGCTAGTCCAATCACCCCACAAGCTAGGCGAGCACCAGCATTTCCAGTTTTCAAGCTCTCTTCATTTCCTCCTCTACCCAGATCATCCTCTTTTTCATGAACCTAAAAGGCACAAATCAACAAGTTCAGGTCAATGCTATTAGTTAATAAAACTGGAATTTTATTCTCAATTTTCAGGGTGTTTTTTTTTAAAAAAAAACACAACCCCGTACCTTTGTTGAGTTATAAATGCCTACAAGAAATTACACATTCTACCCTATCTTAGTATGAAGAAGAAAGCGTCTATTAGTTTAACAGTGTTAAAATTAGTTAAGATGCTGACATATCCTTTGCTCCAACATGAACATAAAATGCTTACAAGGTACTGAGCAATCTTGTTGCAGGGAAAGCAGGCCTCATGAGAAATATGATGAGCCATCATAGTATGTATCAAAATGTATACTGAGGTTCTAGATAAATGCAATTATGGGATCAAAAGGATTACTGCCTTCAGCGTTGTGTGGTTATTCCTATATGCTCATAATACAACTACCAAATCTGGATAGTTTTCTCCATGTGCTGGTGAATTACATCTCATAGCATTCTTTGTTACTGGGCAGCCTTGATTTGGGCCACTGGCAACTATAACCTTATGAATAGCCACATGTTCAATATCCCTAGTGTACAGGAACAGCTTTCTGTGCCAATTAATCTGAAAACTTATGCATATGCAGAATTGTATCTTATATTAGGGATCTCTACTGGATATTTCTTCATCTAGAATTTATACCAAGACATCAAGAAATCTGGACTTAAGGGTGCTATCGCCTAGGTCTAGTCAATGGGTTCCATATCAACTGTTTTACACATAAGTCCCTGCTAATTATCACCTAAAAATTCTGGGTTTACAGATTTTTTTAAAAAATGCTTATAAAGGTCACTCAATTTACAAAGGTTGAGTGAAAGCCAGAATAAAAAAATAAATTCCCATACCACCATAGAACGTCCAATAATTGAATGTGGTCCTGAGAGGGAAATAAATTTGTCCTCCATTGACACCTCTGCAACACCTGACCCATCTGCAGTCACATTTCCAAGATCACCAACATGCCTGGAATACAGTTATTTCACAGTTAACAATAAAACCTGACCAATAATGTCTTTTATACATAATTTTCTACAATAATACCGCCATACAGCTGTTTTCAAGCATGAAAAGTCATGTTGATCAGTTTTTGCGATCATTCAATTGTAGTCAACTGTTAGAAATACTATAGCCAGCTAATAATACTCTTAACAATATTAGTCAATATTTAGATATTAATCATTTAAAATTTGCTGTAAACAGAATCTTTCACAAATGCAATATCCAGTTACACCTAAAAGCCCGTAACATTAGTCTTAAGGCTTCATTTGTAAAAATAATCTAAGTATACTTCAATGCCAAATACAATGCTAGCTGTTTAAAGTTTTCCTATGGCAGCCATTGCCTTTTTTACACTGTTATCATGATCAAAATACTGGATCTCCTTTTGCGCAATTCTTAAAAAAAAGTAGCAGCTGTTAATGACAGAATTTATAACTATACAAGCTTCCAGAATGTCCTGAAAAGTTCTGCTGGGATCTATTTGTAATATATAGCTACAATTACAAATTGATATTTTCATTATAATTCATGTGTATACAAGTACTGATGCCTTTAATTGTACGGCTGTATTTTGCTTGTTCAAGTAGTAACTGTATTTTTATTTTTGGCAATGCTGAATAAACTGTATGAAGCACAAATCTCTTGCTACGTCTTCAAACGAGTTCATACAGAAATATTCTAAACATTCTAGCTTGGTGCCTCTGAACAAGATTACTAAGGAAAGAACCCCTGTTCATTTAATACGATCTGGTGAAAAATCAATGTATTTATTCATTTACTTATCAAAATTATACCCCATCCCCAGAATGACTACAGGTAGTCCTCGACTTACAACAGTTTGTTTAGTGATTGTTCAAAGTTACAGCAGCACTGAAAAGTGACTTATGGCTACATTTCACCCTTACCACCATTGCAGCAACCCCATGGTTACATGATAAAAATTCAGATGCTTGGCAACTGACACATATTTATGATGGTTTCAGTGTCCCCGAGTCATTTGATCATCTTTTGGGACCTTCTTACAAGTCAAGTCAAGGGGGAGGCCAGATTCACTTAACTTTACAACCACAGTGATTCACTTAGCAGCTGTGGCAAGAAAGGTCATAAAATGGGGCAACTGTCTTGCTTAGCAACAGACATTTTGGGCTCAACTGTGGTCTTAAATTGAGGACTACCTGTACTTTTAATCCGTAAAAACCTCTTAGTTGGAGAATTACATCAGTTACCGTCTTTAGGACACAATATTTATGGCTGAGATTTAAAGCAAGTGTTTTTTAAGAGAGAAAGGTGGCGAAGTCAAAAGCTGGAGAACACAATAAGATAGGAAGAAGCTAGGTTACTGAAGGAAGCAGGTGTGCCCATAAAGTACAAAAAGCAGCTAAAAAAAGGTCTTAAGCAGAATCTACAAAATTAATAACTGAAGAGATAACGAAGAGAGATAAAACAACAAACTAGTGATAGGACCACTGCACAAAGCTTTAGGGATTCATAGACTTTTACTTCTATCTTGCACGTGCACGCGCAGATAACATTTCTGAGATTGTGAGCCAAGTCACCGGGAACATGCACACCTGCAGAAACAGTTTTGAAAACAGTCTGTGTGAAGCAGCTTTAACCCTTCCAAGAGCGCTGCTTCTTTTACATGAATGAGCTATGCAAAGCATCTCTTTCAAACATTTTGAATAGCTATACTCTTAGTACCTGTGACTATTAACACTCTGGGAAATTCTTTGGAAAGCTTCAAAGATAACACATATATCTAACCTCAAGTTAAAGAATTAGAAAGGTGGACTTGCAAAGTGCACAAGCCCACTCCACCAGAAGTTTCCTTTAAATCACACCTAGGAGGAAATTTTTCTATACACACCTTATTTCATCCTGTGGCCCACCGTGAGTTTTCCCCTCAGGATTGAAGTGAGGACCTGCACTGGTACATCCTGTAACATACACAATAATAATAAGTTAACAAGGATAGCTTTAAAAATAAACCTCACAGAAAAACTTATAGATATTTAAGATGGTTCCATGTATATATTCTATATAACATATACAAACTATAAGCATTCTTATTAGGATATATAAGAAATCTACCATTTGAATTCTAAAATAATTGTTTGTCTCTATCCACAATATGAAAAGCATTTAACACCTATCACTAGATGAATTTCATTTCTTTCATTTCAAAGTTAAATGAAAAACAATCTTGGGCATTTATCTATTATTCATAGCTTTAGGATTACAATCTGTATTCATAGTTATCAGAAAAGTTTTAGCACAAAAATGTTACCAGTTGTGTTATCTCCAAATTCATGGACGTGGAAACCATGTTTCCCTGGAGACAATCCTTGAATTCTTCCTTTAACAATTACATCCCCATCACCCTGAAATATTAAAAAAATTGCACAATAATATTCAAACAGCAATTTCACAAAACGATCTTAAATATGCAGAATTAAAATTGTTCCTCATTTAGACAGTAATTTAATAGGAATTTAGAAAAAATGTCCTTATATAGAATTGGAATCCAAATTAACAGACCAAATCAAACAATACATTGAAAATTGCATGATGAATGCACACATATCTATAACCCCAAACAGGATGCTGTTCTGCCACATAGCAGGATTAGTTATTTCAAAATGTGTACTGTATACTTGATTTTAATGCGCACATTCTCAGTGCCACAACCAACAGAGGTATATGATATTAACAAGCATATGCATATATTTGTTAATATCTATAGTATGAAACACCTGTTTCAATTTTTCTCAATCTTGGCAGGCAACCTTTGTGGTAATATTATTTAAAAAATAATATATAAAGAAATGACTTCCTCTTCATTATACCGTAAATAATTTTGGTTAACTTATTACCTTCTCTTAAAATACAAATGATCTCCAAAGCCCATCTCTTATCAATAAACAAATCCTTAAAACATCCTTGTTCAGTCATAATCAGCAAAAGTCTATTAAAGATTACCAGATATCACTTCCTTTTAACAAACTTGATTTTTGGTCTCTTCAAATAGGGAGATAGTTTTCATAATGGTGGGTTTGGATAGTCAGGTTAAACCACAGTGAACCCTCTCTCTCTACCATCCCAGTTTTTCTTGATTACTTTTGTGTGTGTGTGTGTGTGTGGAGGGGGGGGGGTGTTTGGCATTTTCAAACAAAACACCAGGCTGTAATTGCCTATTATTTTTCAAGGGTAACTTTTTAGGAATACCACATTCTTATCAAAAGCTTTGTAATATTGCAGCTTACCACACTGTAATTAATAAAAAGGAGTATTTTAAAATATCAGATGGACAAGGAATTTGGCAAAAGCATAAGCTCCTGAGGCATGTCAAAGTCTGAAGCCAAGAGATAGTGTACTCCTCTGCATATGTTAAAGGAGAGATTAAACACTTGGAAAGGCTTGAATTGTTGGCAGTTATGAACGTTCTGCTACAAACTACTTTAAATTTAATTATCCTATGGAGTTTATTAAAATTCCACCTAATTTGATGACAACCAAAAATGTAAAGTTCTAAGAACTTCATTAAGAAGAGATCTGTTTTACCAATCTCTTCTGGGATTTTTTAAAACAGGTTTGACCCTTAGATTTTAGAAATTGGCCAAAGATGGCAAGTATGTCATATACTCTAAATGCCTCCACTTCCAAAGACTAGATTACCTATGTAGTCCAACAGTAATGTAACCTGTTACACTATTCCCAGCACCCAAAATCCAAAGAAAGGCATTTTAATTACCGTAACTGTTTAATAGATGTGCAACATCCACAATCAAGGGGTAAGTTTATTTCACAGATTCTTTTAGAAATTATCTGAAAGTTTGTAATTGTTCTTTGGTTATTTAGATCAGGGGTGTCAAACTCAATTTCATTGAGGGCTGCATCAGCATTGCGGTTGCCCTCAGGGGGCCGGGTGGGTATGGCCAGGGTGGGTGTGGCCTACTGGGTGGACGTGGCTAGAGTGCGTATGGCCTACTGGGTGGGCATGGCCAGCTCTACGTTGTTCGCATCAAGGGTGCCTATGGGGGCCTGGGCAGGAGTGGGACAGATCTGAGGGTCTCTGGCAGAAGGAGGGTCTCTGGGCCAGGGCCAAGGCAGAGGGGGCTGTTCCCTCACTGTTTCCAGGATGGCTTCGCGGGCCACATGAAACCACTTCGTGGGCTGGATTCGCCCCCCCCCTTGTGTTTGACATGTCTGATTTAGATAATCATTAATGCAAGTATTTCATCAGTGGCAGTTGTTACTTATTCACTTCGGAGACTCCCCCCCCCAAGAGTTAACATACTGCAGCATCAAATTAAAAGCATGAGATGTTGACCTGATGCAAAAGAAAGTATAGCATCACTAACACCCAACTATAAGAAATTAATCATATCAGTTGAGAGCCACTTTGCTAGAAACCAGAATTCTAGTCTCAACTTGGGTGCAAAGTCAGCTGGGTGACTTTGGGCCAGTCACTTTCTGTCAGTTCTAGGAAGGAGGCAATGACAAACCATTTTTGACAAACCTTACTAAGACAAACCTTACTAAATCCCTTACAGGGATTTATCCAGTCTGAGAATCAGACCCAATTAAGGTAACTGATACCACACAGAAATCATGTTTTATCTAATACATATGTACCAAAGTGATTTCCAAAAACTATTTACAATTAAGGTAAAAGCTTGTGTGTTACGTAAAACTAAGGAGAATATTTTAATTTGACAAAGTATGGTTAATGTTTCTTTTCTAAAATAGCTTTAGTTTTCTATAAACAAGTACCTTTTGATTTCAACACATAAATTCACAAAAATATTATTGGGAATGAAGGATAAATGTATATGACTATGTCACAATGTTAAAAGCAAAATGTCCATTGAATGCTTAGGTCTGAACAAATACATTTCCAAAAATCAAACAAAACAATTGAAAAAAATGCTCTATTGTGTAAATCTTCAACTGCCACCACTACAAGTGTTTGAAACCATTCTGCAAACAGTAAATTTTACTGATCAGAATTGATTCAAATATTTCAAAGCATTTCTCCTTTGCCACACTTTAAAACAGCTATCGCTAAAAATTATGCCAGCATTACCACATACATAATTAAAGTACATACAAAGCTGATGCAATCTATTAAATAAGTAAACAAGCTATGTACAGTATGTAAGAGCCTTGGTGGAGCAGTGGGCTAATGCCTCCTTAAGTAACACCAGCTGCCTGCAATTAGTGCAGGTTCGTGTCCCACCAGGCTCAAGGTTGACTCAGCCTTCCATCCTTCCGAGGTAGGTAAAATGAGGACCCAGATTGTTGGGGGCAATAAACTGACTTTGTAAAATGCTGCTGGGGGGGGGGGGCGAAAGCCCTAATAAGCAGGCATATACATAGAATGAAGGCTATTGCTAAGCACATTTCATTTGTGCTTAGATTGTAAGCCGCCCTGAGTCTTCGGAGAAGGGCGGGATATAAATGGGATTAAAATAAATAAAAATAAATAAAATAAAATAAAAAAATGTATGATAAAAGACCAATCTGATCTAGTATTTTCTAAATAGAATACAAAAAAGATCTACAATAATCCACCTCATCTCCATTTCAGTTTCCCATGGTAGATGTATACTGAGCACCCACACATAATCTTTATATTGTTTTTTTATTTATGAATAGGCAGAGGTTGCGAAACCTGTTTGTCCAGTGAGAACTCAAAACCCACACTGCCTTTCCCCCCTTCAAAAGCAGTCAAAGGTCCTCTTCTAAAACTGTGACTCAGCAATTATTTTTTATAGAGATGATTAAATAAATCTGGAACATATGCCTCTCCTTTATTACAGAATGAAGAACAGAGAGAGATGCTCTGAGTTTTTGAGGAAGTTATTTTCACTGGAAACCAAAAGATAGAAAAATCAGAACCTCAATTAGTTTCACTGGTCCAGGTGTTATTCTGCACAAAGGCAAAGAAAATAGAGGTAAAAATGGCATGATAGAACTGAGCAAGAATTAAAAAAATATTTTATTTCCCCCAGCAATACGCTATTTTTTTCTTTAAAAAAAACCCCCAAAACTTTTCTTTGCCTTTGTGCAGAATAACATCTCAACCAGTTTCTGACACCTTATCTGGTATTTCATAACTACTACTACTACTGCTCTACAACCTTAACCGAGCCAAATCTAAACAGATCAAGGGCAAATCAGGATAAAGTAGGAATCGAAGTTTCGCCTGCAACCGCAGAGTTGTGCAATGAATCCAGATTAGTTAACCTGATTTCTGCAACCTTCCGCAATTATAGAAGAAATCCATGGGGCTCACAGCAGAGCTTCTCCCGAAAGAACAGGAGCCCAGGCTGCACCAGGTCTCAACTTGCAATAGTAACCCGCTTATCTGAGACATCCTCTTCGGCTCAAGCATTTGAGCCCGGGAAATAACAGCCTACCAAAAAAAAGCCGGCCAGGGACTTCCAAGCCGCAGTTTCTTCCAACGGGCAGGACTACTACGCAGCCCTTCCAATTTACGCTCCCTACAGCGAAAGGAGAAAAAAGAAAAGCCCCCTTTTCTTAACAATAAACAGAGAGTCAAGCCTTACTTTCTGTTCAAAGTAAATGACGCCGCTGACGTTGCCCTCTCTGGTGGGATCGGGAACGAGAATGCAAACCGCTTTCCGCGACGCCATGTCCTTCGCCATGTCTTCGTTCGCAGCGGCCTCTCCCGCACTGCAAATACCCTCTCACCCGAGCGCTTGCGCGACGCCCCCTTTTCATCCGCGTTTTATAGCCTCCGGGCTTTCTCTTCCTCCCAATCACGAAGCTTTGTTGAGCTTTTAGGGCCTGCCTCCGCGGCGGGACGACGAGGCCAATCTGTGAGCCGAAAACTTGTGTGTGTGTGTGTGTTTTTTTCCCCCCTTACGCAACCAGCGAGAAAGATTAAAGGAACCGAGGCTCCTCTGCTGATTTGGAAAACGCCAGGGTTGTGTTTTGTTCGCAGGCTTCGTGTGGTGCAGCATCGAACATAAATGCCCGCTCAGCTGACTTTGGAATTCTGGGAGTTGAAGTCCGCACCTCTTCAAGCTGCCAAGATTGAGAAACGCTGCCTCAGAGGTTGCGTTTTATTACCATTTTCAAATAGCTTAAAAGTTATATAGAGAGTAAAAATAATACAGAGAGCCAGTGGAAGGTATCAGAGACCATAAGTTCTAGTCTGGCCTTAGGGACAAAGCTGGCCGGGTGACCTGGGGCCAGTCACTTTCTCTCAAGCCTAAGAAGAAAGCAATGGCAAACCTCTTCTAAAAATCCTGGTCCAGAAAATTGCAGGAACTTGTCCAGGCAGTCTCCAAGAATTTGGACACTATTGAAGGGAACACAAAAATTGTGAGACTTCTCTCTGTTATATTGTCATCCATTCATTGTGCAGGTGACCTTAGTACAGGTAGTCCTCGACTTAGAACAGTTCATTTAGTGACCATTCGAAGTTACTTATGACCATTTTTCACACTTATGACCGTTGCAGCATCCCTGGGGTCGTGTGATTTACATTCGGATGCTTGACAATTGACTCACATTTATGATGGTTGCAGTGTTCCGGAGTCATGGGATCCCCTTCTGAGAACCTTCTGGCAAGCAAAGTTAATGGGGAAACCAGATTCACTTAACAACCGTGTTACTAATTTAAGGACTGGAGTGATTCACTTAACAAATGGGGTGAGAAAAGTCATAAAATGGGGCAAAACTCAATTAGCAACATAAATTTTGGGCTCAGTTGTGGTTGTAAGTTGAGGACTACCTGTAGTAAAGTAGAAAATCATTTGCTAAATAGTGGGATGATTTGCTCTGTTGATATTTTTTGTCCTGAAGAGGATGGTACCCTAACCCTTTCTTTAAATGATATCTTATTATTTCACCTTGAAATAGCAGTTTAATCTTAGGTATTGCTTATTTTCTCCTCCAATTCCTTTTAAAAAGAGTGCTTGTCTCAAACTTTCCATATAAAAAATACCATGTACAACGACTATAGATATTTCCATAAACCCTAGAACATGTGACACAAGAGCAAGAGAAATCTGAATACTACATGCCAAATAGTTTTATGGTACTACATTTTAAAATGTCATTTCATTTTACAGTTTCTAACATCAAAAATTGCTGTGACGGTTCATCCTCTATCACTGAATAGACAAGGAAACTTCTTATTTTTCATCCTAAACTTTAATAATTTGACTTATGAATTTCTTAAAACACAATATTTATGTTACAACTTTTGAAGAGTCAAGAAAAACAATCTAAAATTATTAAGTGTTGAACTCAGTAGTTCCCTCACTTTATGCAAATTCATTATTTTGGTCCTAGAATTTTTTGGCCTAGTTTATTTATTTATATTAGTTGTCCTAGATCATTTTTGTCTTTATATTGCTTTATATGAACAAATTTAATAATAGTAATAATGATGATGATGATGATGATGATGATGATGATGGACCTTGGAGGTCATCTAGTATATGCTATACAATTTGTGCCCAAAGGTCTGGAAATGTGCCAATACATCCTTCTGCCACTTGAAAGTTTTCCTACCAAAACCCCTTCTGCCTTTATACAATTACTGCTGTTTTTTTGGTGTTGTTCTAGCTGTATGTCCTGTCTTCCACTTTACTTCTATACCTGCAATAGCTACTATTATTGTAGTAGTAGAGTCAAACAATCATCAACATTTTATCCAACCTCTTACCAGAAATGAAAAGGACCTCTTTAAGACTAGAAACAAAACTGGACGTACTATGTTGGCTGAAGTTAATGAAGGATCTTCAGTCTTATGATGAGCTTTTACCCTGGACAAATCTACAGTGCAGAACAAAATGAAGAATGCTAATACAATTTGTAGTGCTGTGATGTAGTCTACCACTTTGTTAATCATGATAATGATATCAATTAGAAATCCAGCTGTAAAAAGATGGAGAAAATACCTTAGATAAACATGTCATAAGGAAGAAAATATGTTTGAGTAAAATAAGGCTTTAAAAATTTACAAGCATATTTGCCAGAGCATTTGAGAATGTAATCCAAGGCTTAAGTACTGTGTGAGCTCCCCTTCTTGCTCCAGCTCCTGCCATCCTAGCAGTTTGAAAGCATGCAAATGTGAGTAGATAAATAGGTGCCATTTTGATGAGACGGTAACAGTGTTGCAGATGCCTCGGTATATAGTCATATCGGCCACATGACAATGGAAGTGTCTTCGGACAATGCTGGCTCCCTCAGCTAGGAAACGGAGATGAGCACCGACCGCTAGAGTGGGACATGATTGGACAGCGGAAACCTTTACTCTTTTTTTTTAGCATAAAATGAGGAAAGTCAGCATTTCCAAATGAGGATTTTATTGCGCAATTGTCTTACTTTATACATAAAATGGAATGAAAAGTCCACATTTCAATTCCATCAGTATGTTCTCCCTTTTCCCGTTTTCCTACTTACAAAAAATAAATAAGGAAGTAAAGCCAAGAAATTTTCAGATGAGTCTTTTAATGTAAACATTCTGTCTTATTGAGTAAGATTGTTTTCCATTTATGTCTCTCTATGTTTTCTACCATTAGTAACTTTCTTCCTTATTTGGAAAGATAGTCATAGAAGAAAAAAACTGAAACCTCTACTTGGTAGCACTAAGAATTAGCCAACAAAAATCATTCTTAAGAAATATTTTTAAGTATTTGAAAACTTCTGCATTAAAACACTTAAGTACTTGGGCTTATACTGAAACAATCCTACCCTGTAGCAGTGTTCCTTCATGATGGAAGATAATGTTTTGGGTGAGAGGTAACTGGTCATTTACCTGTACACTACATTTCCCCCCCACCCAAGATTTTACCTCTAGCACTGTTATTACTGCTAGAGACAGTTGGACTAATTTTTCAAAGTATTGGGTCATAAATATATTACAGGTAGTCCTTGGCTTATGACTGGTTGGATAATGATTGTTTGAAGTTATGATTGCCACCCTCTCCAGTCATGTGATCTCATTTTGGGTGTTTGGCAAATGGCTCACCTTTATGGCTATTTGCAGCATCCTGTGATAACATGACTGTAATTTTGGACATCTTTTGCTGGTTTTTGGCAAAAAAATATGCCTATTTGGTAAAATGGATATTTGCTTGACAACTGCTATGTTAATGTCTAGTGTGTTTAACAACTGCTGCATTTCCTTAATGACTGCCACAAAAAATTCATAAAATTGGGTAGGGTCACATGATAACTCACTTAATGACCACAATGACTTACAACTGTAATTCTGGGGTCAGTTATGCTCATAAACCAAGAACTACCTGTAAAAATATTTTCTGTCATTTATTATATCTTTGTTTGTTTAGAAGACTGATATGGCTGCCTTATATAATGCTATGGAATATGATTAATTTTTTACTGTAATGTATTATACCACAAAGGGACGCGGTGGCTCAGTGGGTTAGGACGCTGAGCTTGTCGATCAGAAGATCGGCAGTTTGGCGGGTTGAATTCCGAGTGCCGCGTAGCAGCGTGAGCGCCTGTTACTCGTCCCAGCTTCTGCCAACCTAGCAGTTCGAAAGCACGTAAAAATGCAAGTAGAAAAATAGGGACCACTGCGGTGGGAAGGTAACAGCGTTCCGTGCGCCTTTGGCGTCTAGTCATGCCGGCCACATGACCACGGAGACGTCCTCAGACAAGCGCTGGCTCTTCGGCTTCGAAACGGAGATGAGCACCGACCCCTAGAGTTGGAAACGACTAGCACACATGTGCGGGGGAACCTTTACCTTTACTATACCACAGTACATTATACTAATCCTAGATAGCTCCTAACAAAACCAATAAAACAAGATACAACCTTCATACCTTGGCACACATGTTAGTAATTGTACGCCCTTTCTCCTGGGCCAAGGTTTTTGTTTGTTGTTTTGATGTACATTATGAAGAGCTCTTCAGCATTCTTCAAAGCTATTTACTTAAACTACAGCATTTGGAAGTCAAGAATTACTTGTTCATTGGTGTGAACTTTCTTTTTCTTCAAGTCTTTCTTCAGATCTCATTTTTTTAATTGTCTTGGCTTAATTTTACCTTTAAAACTTCATTCTCATTTGAAATAATTCATGCTAGGAGTAAGCCATATTAAATACCTTATTATTTCCTACTTATACCCATGTGAATGCTAGCTTGCTATCTTGGTCTCTAAAATCCATCATACATTAGAAATTTCTCCTATTTCTCTCTCATTCTCTCCAAAATAGCCATGATGTTCCATCAGAAAAAGGGAGAAGTCAGTTGATTAGTATCTTCATTAAGATGTCAAAATGCCAGAAAAATAAGTATTTGTATATTTTGGAGCTGGATGTTCATAAAAACAATAAACAAGAAAAGAAACAGAAAATCTATTCCTTCTTTATCATGACATGCTTTCACCTCCATCTTTTTAGAAAATAATGAAAGGCCAACATAACTATATGAAGCAAAACCAAAGCTAAAGAAAGATTGCAAAAGAACTGCCATGATAACCTCTAGATTTTTTTTATTTTTATCTTGGCAGTGTATTATTCTTTAAGAAGGCCAAAAAAAGGCAGTGATCTTCTACAGATATTTTGGAACGCAGGATGCTACATTATGGGAGGTGATTGACATTTGGGTGGGGTTGGTTGAACTGGATGATATGTTGTTGTTTACAGATGCTTTTTTATAATATGATATTAATATTTTAAGCATGTAAGTCCTCTAAAATCTTTCAAGATTCACTTAAAAATGCAAAAATAAATAAAAATGTTTAATACATCAAATGTACATTTCTTATTCAGTATTTTTCATTGATCCTTCTGTCAGCCTTTTAAGATGGACATATGAGGAAACAGACTCCATAAAAAAGAACTATATTTCATTATGATAGACTATATCAGGGGTGTCAAACTCAATTTCATTGAGGGCCGCATCAGCATTGCGGTTGCCCTCAGGGGGCCGGGTGGGTATGGCCAGGGTGGGCGTGGCCTACTGGGTGGGTGTGGCTAGAGTGCGTATGGCCTACTGGGTGGGTGTGGCCAGCTCTACATCGTTCGCATCAAGGGTGCCTATGGGGGCCTGGGCAGGAGTGGGACAGATCTGAGGGTCTCTGGCAGAAGGAGGGTCTCTGGGCCAGGGCCAAGGCAGTGGGGGCCGTTCCCTCACTGTTTCCAGGATGGCTTCGCGGGCCACATGAAACCACTTCGCGGGCCGGATCTGGCTCCCGGGCCTTGTGTTTGACATGTCTGGACTATATGAACTGAACCTTGCAAATCTCATTATCTTTTCTTACCCCCTTATACCCCAGGAAGTTGGGGGAGCCAGCCTGAGTCTCTTCCTAATACTTTTTCCTTTCCCATGAGTCAAGGCATGCTTCTAACTTTTTGTTTTGTAACAGCTGTTGACATTTTTTTCTAACACTATCTCCTTGCTCCCTGTGTGCTCCCAAGAAAGTCATGTGAGATGCTTAGAATTTACAAATACATATTATAAGCGATCATAGTTGGATAAAAGAGTCAGTTTGTAGCCCAGTTTTTGTGGCACGCTAAACTAAAACAACAGACTTATTGTAAAAGGATGACTTTTTAAAAGTGGCTCAACTAATATTGGAATTATGCTTCGGTTCCTTTGGCAAAGAATGAATAAGACCATGAAAGTCAAAAAGAAAGTTAAAGTGAAAAAAAAAGGAAATAAAAAGAGGCTGATTATTTCAACAAGCCAATGTTTCAAGACATATCTTCAAATCAATTACAGGAAGAAAGATAAAGGATTAAACATGGCCTTCAAAAGCAAGAACAGAAGGACTCTGAATTGACTACAGGAAAGAAGGACAAATGGGGTAAAAAGAGGATCCACTAACTTTCTTGTATCCGTGAGAAAGATTACAGTGAAAAACTGCAGTTTAAAAAAAAGTTAGGCAAGAATTAGAATTAATTAGAATTAGAATGATGAGTCATGAGCTAAGGACTATACCAATCATAGATCCGAAGAGGCTGGATTGAAGCTGATATATATATATATATATATATATGTGTGTGTGTGTGTGTGTGTGTGTGTCTTGGCGTATTCGGGTCTTTTCCCGTGTAGGATACGCCAAGACCTATATACCTATAGGTAGGTATGTGTGTGTGTGTGTGTGTCTGTGTGTGTGTATATATATAAAACACGCAAAAATAGTGAACAATATTTCATTTTAAGGCTATACCTGCTGGACAGAGGACATAAAAAAGAGGACATGGCCTCCTTTTGCTGGACATCCGATAACCAGGGCTTTTTTTTCTCATAGAATGCTCAGAACGGAGTTCCGGCACCTTTTTTGGATGGAACCTTCTAGGGTAGGCAAGGCGGGTTGTATGACATGTGTGAGTTCCGGCACCTTTTTCTTTTACAAAAAAAGCATTGCCGATAACCATAGTTTCACCTGAGGAGAGATGTTACAAACAGTGATTGAAAAGTGCTACTATTAGAAATCCATGCCTAGTAGCTTCTTGCAAAGCATTTGAGTTCTTTCTTTACCAAGAATGTGTTTGCTCAGTTAAGTCTTTGCTACTGAGGGGTAAAGGACTAGCCTTGCTCTCCAACAATTGCTTTGTTTAATCTGAGAACAGTTGTCACAGCTAGAATCCCATACACTTATCCAGGCACTTGCAAGAGGTGCTTAAATTTAAAATCTGCTGGCACGATTCTTTACTTCGCTAACATTTTCCTTTCTTCATTCTTATTACTTCCCTTCATCCACAGAAGACATAGAATAAGAAAGGATGGAAGGCAGGAAGAAAAAATAAAGAAAGCTGCTTTAACTCTGATATCTATCTTTAAGAGAATTGACATGACTTCTTTTGGGGGTTTAAAGGACACAATGGTTTTTTAATAACCTGACTCAACATGTCTTGAGAATATGGCTCAGTTGCCTTAATTATTTCCCTTCTTTAGATCTAGCTGCCTTTTCAAATTACCTCTCCTTTACTGCTGATATTAATGTTATGCTCCATATGTTTTGTCATATAAAGAAGTGTTGGTAAAAACTATGCAAGGCCGTGCTTCCAGGAAAAAACTAATTTTGATTTAATTAAAAATGGTGAAGATGTCATCTTATTAAAGTCATATGTACACTGTCATATTGAAATTATAATTTAGTAACACCCAGGGCTTGGTCAGGGAGCTATATAGGGCCCTGAGTCACAAGATGTTTACCCCATCTTGGGTAAATTGGTGAAACTCCAGTTTGTAATCATCAAGATATTTTTTTAAAGAAAACTTTTTAAAAAATTAATCTGATTAGCCATACTAAGTTCATGTAACGTTTAGTCAAAGGAAGTAAAGAATATGAAAACTTGATGTCTGATTAAAATGTTGGTATGGATTTCGAAGAGGCAGAGGAACTAGAGATCAAATTGCTAACATACGCTGGATCATGGAGAAAGCTAGAGAGTTCCAGAAAAACATCTACTTCTGCTTCATTGACTATGCTAAAGCCTTTGATTGTGTGGATCATAACAAACTGTGGCAAGTCCTTAAAGAGATGGACGTACCAGACCATCTTATTTGTCTCTTGAGAAACCTATATGCAGACCAAGAAGCAACAGTGAGAACTGGACACGGAACCACTGATTGGTTCAAAATTGGGAAAGGAGTCCGGCAAGGCTGTATACTGTCGCCTTGCCTATTTAACTTATATGCAGAGCACATCATGAGAAAGGCAGGGCTAGATGAATCAAAAGTTGGAATTAAGATTGCCGGAAGAAACATCAACAACCTAAGATATGCAGATGATACCACTCTAATGGCGGAAAGTGAAGAGGAACTAAAGAGCCTCTTGTTGCGAGTGAAGAAGGAGAGTGCAAAACTTGGGTTGAAACTAAACATTAAGAAAACCAAGATCATGGCATCTGGCCCTCTCAATTCCTGGCAAATAGATGGGGAAGAAATGGAGGTAGTGACAGATTTTATTTTCCTGGGCTCCAAGATCACTGCAGATGGGGACTGTAGCCAAGAAATGAAAAGACGCTTGCTCCTGGGGAGGAAAGCCATGGCAAATCTAGACAGCACACTAAAAAGAAGAGACATCACCCTGTCAACAAAAGTGCATATAGTCAAGGCTATGGTCTTCCCAGTTGCAATGTATGGCAGTGAAAGTTGGACCATAAGAAAGGCTGAGCGCCAAAGAATTGAAGCCTTTGAACTATGGTGCTGGAGAAGACTCCTGTGAGTCCCTTGGACTGCAAGGCGATCAAACCGGTCAGTCCTAGAGGAGATCAACCCTGACTGCTCTTTAGAAGGCCAGATCCTGAAGCTAAAACTCAAATACTTTGGCCACCTAATGAGAAGGAAGGACTCACTGGAGAAGAGCCTAATGCTGGGAAAGATTGAGGGCAATAGAAGAAGGGGACGACAGAGAATGAGGTGGCTGGATGGAGTCACTGAAGCAGTAGGCGTGAGCTTAAATGGACTCCAGAAGATGGTAGAGGACAGGAAGGCCTGGAGGAACATTGTCCATAGAGTCGCGATGGGTCGGACACGACTTTGCAACTAACAACAACAACAAATGGATTGATTATATTTAGTGTTATTTTTCCCTTGTGGAAAGGACTTGTTGAACTTGCATATGATCAGTTAGGATTGGAATTGACTATTATACTCCAGATCAGTTAATCTGATTCAATATAATAAGATCAATTATCTATAAACAAGTCATTCCTGATTATATTTGTATCAATACTTGTTCTCAAAATCATTGCAACAAGCCAGCTGATCTCAGTGGATTTCTTTCCATGGCTTTAGACTAAAGCAACTACTATATATACTGTACTTCTAAGATTTGAGTGGGTGAAAAAATAACACATTAAAAGATTAATGTTTAATACATTAAGGCAACCAGCTCAATACAGAACACACTAAACATATACTCAGAATTATATAGGTAGATTTCCAATTAAATTTGTGTTAAGAAAACCACACAAAAGTGGCACACTGGCATAATTAAGCATTAACATAGAATTATAAAGCTAAATATACTTTATTTAAGTATACAATAAATCAATAGGCAGACCTCAAGACTCTTGACAACAATTTGGATTCCAGTAGAATGATGAATAGTGAATAATCTGAAGGGTAGTGTCAAACACGATGTATTTATTCAGTTTACACGCATATTGATTGCTCTGGTAAATAATTAAAGTACCACTAGCAATAAGAGTAGGTTAACACACTGCTAAATTGTGGTTGGTTAACCATTATATTGCTTCTCTACTTCTGCCTCTCAAGAAATTCTGTGTAATGTGTTTCAGACTGGAGATTGTCAATAACTTTTAGTATAGTTTTTCATTTATAAAATATAGAAAGCATTCAAAGCAGTAGAAGTTATAGTGGCTGTGAGGAAAAAAAATCCAAATTTAATCCCTTCATTAGACCAACAGAAGTTATAAAAAATTCAGTTTCAAGACTTTTAATAAGGAAAGTTGGTTTAGGGAGGAAAAAGAAAGGAAAAATTTGGTCAAATTTGGAGCAATGTCTGCGACAGCTTCCTGATATAGAGGAAGCGATGCCAATTAGATCTTGTCATATAAAGTAATATGAGACGGATTAAAACACCTTGCTTTTCCTGCAATGTGTACCAACCAGGAGTCCAATAAAACACACCGGTGATCCGCGGAGAGTGAAAATAAGTTTATTCAGCAAAAGTTATCGAGTTGCTTTGGATGGGCAGGAGTGCAACACTTTTCTTTGTTTCCTTTTTTATAGGTTTCTGAAGTTTAGAAATTTAGCCAATCATGGAATCATTACAAACAATGGTTTCATTATAATAGAAATAAAGCAGATGCCTCCTTATTTATAGCTAAACCAATATTTCTTTATCTAGAGCCAAAACAGCTGTTTTTTATGCATGATATGTTTTTACATAGATATGTTACCTGTGTCCATTTGTGTCAAATTGCAAGAGCTAGCATTTTCTTTTTATAAAATGGCTACTGTTTATATGATCTTTAGACATATAAGAAAAATATTTCAACAGCTTACCACATAGATTACCATATTAAGTGCCAGATGAAACCATGGATTACCATAAGACCTTAGAGCACACTTTTCTAAATTACTATTGTAAATATAGGTCCACACTCACTATTGTTTGTTATACCTTATGCAGGTTTCACAGCAAAGTTGATCTTAGTATGTATTTTAGTAAAATTCCTGATACAGGTTTTTGTTTCAGATTTCAATTCAGTAGGTGCCCTTGTTAAAATATATGCTCCAAAGAATATCCAAAGTGCTAAAAGAATATTAAGCAATTATTCTAAGTAGCCAAACTGCTTTTTAAAAAGTATTCAGATTGTCTTGGATGCAGAATATGAACTTAGATTAGATGTCACTTAATCGCAAAAGAGATTAATTATATTTGATTTATTAAGAATTACATAAAATAGGAGAGCCTCTGCGATATCTTCAGAAGCGGGAAACATGAGAAAACTGAAATTCTCTTTTGGCCCTTAAACTCATTTAACAAGAGCAGTCCAGGTGAGAAAGAGGGGCAATGTGTGAAGATCAGTGCTGTACCTGTCTCTTGTCATTGGCCCTAATGGTCAAAACAACGTAGGTTCAAAGAGATGGTGCAATTTCCAACAGTTTTTACCTTTTATTTTGTTTTAGCTACTTATCTAGCTATCAAAAAAAATGAATGATGTATTTGCATAAATTAACAACTTTCTTCACACAAATCTAATTGTTAAAACTAATTTATCTCAATGCTGCTGTTTCTGCATTTTCTTGCCTGTTTCACCCACCAATCTCAGCACAGGTGTAGTTGAGAATGGGAGGAAATAGAGGACCTTTTAAGATATCTTGTTTGGGCTGGGCAGCAGCAATCCAGATAACCACTAGATGGAAGCAAAGTTTTACCGAATATTGCTTCCATCCAGAAGTCACATGGATTTTTGGAGCCCAGGTGGGATAGATCTGATCTTGAAAAAAAACTCCTCTAAACCTGAAACTAGGACAGTGATGGCGAACCTTTTAGAGGCCGAGTGCCCAAAAAACACCCCCGGCCCACCCGTTCCCGCTCCACCCTTGCTCTGACCCCTGCCTGCCCCCTGCCTGCTGCCCCACCTGCCTGCAGGACCACCCACTGCATCCATGCCTGCCACAGTAGATCGCCCAGGTGGCCCGGCAGCACCATGGCGGCCATGCCATCCGCCTGCAGCTTGCAGCATCATCTGTGTGTGACAGGGCGCGAGGGTGGACTCTTGTCCTCGCTGCCCAGCTGCCATGTCCTTGGCTGTGCTGCTCCGCGCGGGCCATGCTCAGGGGCGACTCTCCTCTCGGGGGGCTGCTGGTGAAGAGGGGGCCATGCGGGGAGGCAGGCCTGGGGTGACGGCACGCGTGCCCACAGAAAGGGCTCTAAGTGCCGCCTCTGGCACTCGTGCCATAGGTTCACCACCACTGGACTAGGATTAGGTAATCCGAGGTTGTAATCCTATGCCCACTTAATTGAAACAGCAAGAGATACACATATTGAAAGGTGGCTGGACTGTAGAGGAATGCCTAGTAGCTTGTGTTCCAGTTTTCCTCCCATTATTTTGCTGAAAAATCAGCCCTTACGAAAATACAAACTGATTGCACTTTAGTTGGCCTAAGAACAAAATAAAAAGATCAGTCTGATTTTTCTGCATTCATCAAATGAGTTTTTCCAAGTCAGCTGATGTTTTTCTGCTGAAAAAGGCAAAGTTCATTAGAGACAAGTATTCTGCCAAGAACAAGCTCAAACGTAACTGAGAAAAGCAGCTATTAAAAAACTGAAATTGAATAAAGATCCAGGATGATGATGGTATTTCTAAAATTTACTAGAAATCTTTCCAAGAAATCCTTTAGGAATTTTCTTGACAAAAATATCAACATTTTATTTAAGAATCGTTATTTAGATATTTCTAGATGGAGAAAAAATTAAATTGAGTAGGGAGAATCACGGCTGTCAAAATGAATATCCTACCAAGAGTACTTTAATTTTCAAATCATTTCAGTATTTACTGAGAATAAGCTATTAGATCTTTGGCACAGATAAGTAATGAATTCAATATGGTTTAACAAAAACCAAAGATTAAATTTAAATAATTGTAGGACTCAGGAGAACAGGATAACTTCTTGTTTCCAAATTTTAGATAGTTATTATCATGCCAACTGTTTAACATGGATTTCAGAATGGATTATACCTCTTAATGGTTCTCTTACCTTATGGAAGAAGGTGCACCTTTTCCAGAGCAGCTGCAAAGGGACTGCACCTCCATCAATGCATACAACCTACAAGAGATTTTGCAATGCAACCCCCCCCTTAGATACTGTAGTTATTAAATTTATTTAAATTACAAGTTTTTATTGATAACAGGACAAATATAAAATATCTCAAGACTCTTACTGTAAAATGGTGTCCTATTCCAACTAGTTTTAGTACCTTCAGATAAGTGGTACAGCAAGTCGTAGAGGCAAGGGGAGTGTTTAGAAGTTTAAACAATTTGAAAATCTTATAACGCATACCATGTTTTATAAACTATGAATGAAGTATGATTCAGAGTCTGAAGAAATTAAAGATTGTCAGATTAAAGGATACAGAACATGAATATAGTTATAAGGTAAAAGGTAAAGGTTCCCCCGCACATGCGTGCTAGTCGTTTCCGACTCTAGGGGCCGGTGCTCATCTCCGTTTCAAAGCCGAAGAGCCAGCGCTTGTCCGAGGACGTCTCCGTGGTCATGTGGCCGGCATGACTAGATGCCAAAGGCGCACGGAACGCTGTTACCTTCCCACCGTAGTGGTCCCTATTTTTCTACTTGCATTTTTTACGTGCTTTCGAACTGCTAGGTTGGCAGAAGCTGGGACGAGTAACAGGTGCTCATTCTGTTACGCGGCACTCGGGATTCGACCCGCCAAACTGCCGACCATCTGGTCGACAAGCTCAGCGTCCTAACCCACTGAGCCACCGCGTCCCTTTTGAATATAGAGATATAATAATGGCAAATTAAGTGGAAATAAAGAATTTATTTTGAACAATATATTCCAAAAGAAATGGTGTAAGTTATTTTTCCATTGGTATATCACTTCAGTCTTGATTACTAAGATGACTATTTTTTCCTTAAAAGGTTGAAAATGTAACAAGCGGGTTAGTTCTTTCATATGTGATGTCAGTGATTCAACAATATTGAAACATTCACTCTAATGCTATTTCACCCAGAGATATTTTTAATAAATTTTACAAAACTATGTATCCCTTGAAAATGTACTGATATGGCATTGCATATGTTAATGGATACAAGGACATGCCTTTTTATTGGAAAAGACTTTGATTCCCTCTTTGGAAGAATGGTTAACTAAACTGTCAGAAGATGCTCTGTGTCTAAAATAATGTTCCTTTTACTTCAAAGCTCAACAAACTTAGTGGATTTTTAGTAGAAAATGGGTATGAAATGTCTCATATGTTTCTAATGAAGTATTAGAATATTTTATTCTATTGTTTTCCACCCATATATCGGTATGCCTGATTTTATTGTGCTAATTATTTCTTGTTGTTTAAAATATAAATAATAAAAAATGAAAAAGACTTGTAGAAATTCAAGTTTGTTGTTTAAAATCAAGAATTAAGTATGTGAACATGCTTTGTCACTTATAAATGAAAAAGGAATACTGTTGTTGAAGTCAAAACAGAATTATTGTTAAATTAGGATTTATAGACTATAACCTACATCACTGGAGGGCCATAGTCTGCATAAAATCTCACTATAATCAGTCATTTAAGACATTAGAAGACAAGAGCTTATAAATGTTTTCTGTTTCCTTGGACAACATCACTTTACATTAACACTGAAAATATAAAACTGCAATTATTAAGGTAGGGAAAAATGAAAAATTAAGTGAAGAAAGCCCCAGCAGGTGGTGCTCTTTGTCAGTGCCAAATACTGTTTTGAAATCTTTGGGCACAAACATTTTTTGATTAAAGAGCCTTTCTGTCTTTGTAATATGAATAATGTTGATGTTATCCTACAGAAATAAATGAATCTAATAAATTGCACATATCAAAGCTGTGCATTTGAAAATGTAGGCCTGGAGCATTAAACCACTCCCTCAATTTCCAGTGTTCATGTTTAGTGTATGTGGCTGCTTCTGTGGTGAAAACAGCTGTGCCTACAAAGAGGCAGAGGAAGGATTCCAAATTTTACTGTATTACCAAAAAAAGAAAGAGAAAAAAAAAGGATGGATGGATGGAACAAACAAAAAAACCAGCCCTGTGGAGGTTGTTCATTTTTGTAGTTATAAGGGAGGAGGGCAGAAATTCACGAAAAGGCAATAGAACAGAGTAACACATTATAGTAGTATGATTTTTATGGATACTGAATAATTTGTTAATTCTATATCCTGCCTTTCCCCCAGGAGTTCAAGACAGTGTTTCCTCTTGCAATTTTTCTCCACACAGCAACCCTGTGGCCATCAAACTGAGGGAGGTTCAGTGGCCTGAGGTCATCCAGGTGCTTCCAGTCCTAGTCCAACACCTTAATCCTGACACTGCTTTGACATATTTGATTTAATGTATTTACAGTCTATCTTTTAGACTTATTTCTTTATAATTGGAAGAAAATGCAATTTGAAACATAAATAAGGACTCCTGAACATACATTGACTAAACTGCTCATTTTGACAACTATACCACCAAACACATGTAGAAGTGCCATGATCTCAACCTGTGAAAACACCGAGTTCTGGAAAAACATGATATAATCCATCGGTGTCTGCACGTATAGTCAAAAAAGTCAAGGTGATGGCATGTGGATGTGTTTGGAGCTCTGTGACACATGTAAAACACAAGAAAAGCTTTGGTCACGCTTTTGTGGCTGCCACTTTTGATTTTCTTGGACACGCCTGATATGATCTTTTATGCTCCTCAACATAAAAACAGATATTCTTATGGAGAAAAATGCTTCTTTCTTTCTGTTGGCACATTCAAAACAACTGTTCTGATTGCTGCAAAACGATAAAAAAAGCTTTACTGCTACTTGTATCCATACAAATAATTTCCTTGAAATACTATAAACAAACAGTACTTCCCGCTAGTCAGCAGCCAAGCATCCATCACAGCTGTTTCTTTCCCTAGATTTGCCTGTTCCCTCAATAGTTTATTTATTGAATTCTCTCCATCACCATTCCTTATAAGTTAACTTATTCCCAGGCTTCCAACAAGATAGTGAAGAGGACAAACTTCCACTATTCAGGGGTGTCAAACTCAATTTCATTGAGGGCCGCATCAGCATTGTGGTTGCCCTCAGGGGGCCGGGTTGGTATGGCCAGGGTGGGCGTGGCCTACTGGGTGGGCGTGGCTAGAGTGTGTATGGCCTACTGGGTGGGCGTGGCCAGCTCTACATCGTTTGCATCAAGGGTGCCTAGGGGGGGCCTGGGCAGGAGTGGGACAGATCTGAGGGTCTCTGGCAGGAGGAGGGTCTCTGGGCCAGAGCCAAGGCAGTGGGGGCAGTTCCCTCACTGTTTTCAGGATGGCTTCGCGGGCTGCATCCGGCCCCCCGGGCCTTGTGTTTGACATGTCTACACTGTATCATCTGAAGAAGAAGGGTCTATTCTATTAAGTCTCTGTAATAGGGTAAACAGGGACCTCCAAGTAAATGATGAGGGATGTGGAATTAGACTTTTGTTCCTTATTTGCCACTTTCCATCACTCCCCCTGCTCTTAAGCCTGGTAAATTAAAAGGCTGGGTGCTTTGCCCAGTGGCTAGTCACTTTCAGTTATTTTCTTTTTATCATCTTGCTGCTCTGCTTGTACAATCATCTGGGGATCTGTCTGCATCCTCCTTGGGGCTATTTCTGTCCTTTCATATTATTCCACCTGGGAGGATGTCTAAATGGACCGTGGTGCACAGCAGAAGCCCAGATAACGTCTTAGTCAGCTGGACACCATTTCTGCTGAGCTGCTCCATTGGGACTTGTATTCCCTGCTGGCTGGTGACAACCCCAAGAAGCTGTCAGAGCAGAAGACCTTTCCTTTAACTGTTGACATGCTGACTAATCAAAAGAAAGTGATACAGCAGTGATTCAGAAAAGATGCCGGAGAGGCCAAATAAGGTTGGCAAAGAGGGCGGCAAATTTTGGGGCAACACAGCACTTTCATTTAACTGCTGATTTAATGCTTTGTATCTGTCATGATGACTACAGTTTAGGGCACATATTCAACAGAAATATTTTAAAGAATACAGTTCTGTTGTGAGAAATTTGCATGTCTAAGGTTAATGAAAAAGCTCTTTGGATTATATGAATTATATGTTTCAGTAATTAGATATTAATACCCAGAGATCTTTTTTATTGCATTCACCACATGAATAAATTCACTCTTGACTATTATGGTTACATTCCTATGCAGGATTTTCCTCTGAATAAAGATACACAGAATCCAACTGCATGTTACTTAAAACTCTAATGGACCAATAAACTTTGCTATAAAATCATTTGTTCTACAGTAGTGATTATCTACTGATCTATTATGAAAACAGTCTCAATAGTGATTGATATTTTAGAAATAGTAGCAGAAAAGTTGTATTCAGCTTTTTATTCTTGCAAAATCCTGAAATGTCTTTGATATGATTCAAACAGTGGTGTCTATGATGGGAGGTCAGATAGAACTGGCAAAGTGAGTTATTGCTATCCAAACCTACCCCCTTTTTTATTTGCTTCAAGATGGCATTGATGTACAAAAAAAGATAAGTTGGCATCATAAAGTAATGTCAGCTATCTTGCATTTATTGACCAATTTGTGGATATCGTTGGTTAAGTTTCTGGAATATATTCTTAGAAGACTTTTGTTTCCCGCAACTTTTTATACATTGGATTATTATTTGGTATCTTCATCCAACAAATGTCTCTGAACCTATCAAATAATATAGCATCACTTTACAGAGTTGCTGACTGTATCCTAATTTTCAGTATATCCTTGGACTTTTAACTTTTGTTAGACCAGCAGTTCTTAAATATTTTGATTTCAGGATGTTTTTACTTTCTTAAAAATGATTGAGGATCCCAAAGAGCTTTGGTTTATATGGGTTATATCTGTTGATATTCACTGCATTAGAAATGTAAATACTGAGAGATTTAAAAAAATATATTTATTTATTTGACTTTCCAGACCCTCTGCAAAGATCTTGGGGACACTTGGGATCCAAGGCCACATCACCATTTTAGGACAAGCACAAGACAATGTTGTGGAGGACAGTGATTGCAAGGTCTTTTATACCCTGTAGTAACAGTAGTATTAGTAATAGTAGTATAGCCTGATGATGTATTATATAATACTTTTACTTGTTGAAATTGTGTAACAATACAGTTGATATTAAGGATATTCTATTAATATAATGTATTTTATTCAGGATCAAAATATGTATAGATTATTCTAAAAAGTTTGTTTTAATAATATTGTATAAAATATTTGGAATTATGTTTCTATTAAATGTATCAAAAGATGTTTATTTAAATATGTCTAAAGGCATAGATAGACTGCACTGAATGCATATCATTGGCCAAAATTGTCTTTCTGATTTAGGAATAAAAGTAATGTAATTAAAATGCACATACAATAGAATAGAATAGGATAGGATAGGATAGGATAGGATAGGATAGGATAGGATAGGATAGGATAGGATAGGATAGGATAGGATAGAATAGGAAGGGACCTTGGAGGTCTTCTAGTCCGCCCCCCCTGCTCAAGCAGGAGAACCTACACCAGTGATGGCAAACCTTTTAGAGATTGAGTGCCCAAACTGCAACCCCAAACCCACTTATGTATCATCGGGTGCCAGGTGCCAGGTGGCCCATTGGGTGGGTGTGGTCCATTGGGTGGGCATGGCCCATTGGGTGGGCGTGACTGTGGTGGTAACGGCAGACTGGGTGGGACTAAAAAGTTCAATTAATCAATTCCAACTTTGCAAGATTTTTTTTCCCCGCGAGAAGTTGAAATTGATTGATTGATTGAACCTTTTTTTTTTGCACATGGCGGCGGAGGCTAAAATGAAAAGGTTTTATAAAACCCAGCTGAAGGCCTGGGACTGGGGCGATGGCGCGCGTGCCCACAGAGAGGGTCTGTGTGCCACCTGTGGCACCCGTGCCACAGGTTCACCACCATGGACCTACACCATCTTAGACAAGTGACTGTCTAGCCTCTTCTTAAAAATCTCCAGTGATGGAGCACCCATGATTTCTGGGGGCAAGCTATTCCACTAGTTAATTGTCCTCACTGTCAGGAAGTTTCTCCTTAATTCCTGGTTGCTTCTCTTTGTTCAGTTTCCAAACATTGTTTCTTGTCCTGCCCTCTGGTGCTTTGGTGAATAATGTGACATACACGTAGACTGATATATATCTTAAAAGGGATTCTAATATTAATTCCTTTTAGATATCTTACAGATACGTAACTCAATGAGATTTTTTTTTGTGGCAGGACAAGGTTTATCAGTTCTCTCAGATTGAACCAAAGTTGCTTCTGAAGAGAGTGGTTTTTCATCTATCAGATTTTGCGCTTTATCATTGGGCTTTTACTTTAATATTAATATTCATTAGGAATGCAGTTGATTTGATTATTATCCCCTCTGGGCTCATTTAAAGAGCTAATGTGCAGCTTCTTTGAAATCTTGGTAAGTTTTGCAGTCAATTTGCAGAAGCAAAGATTGACTTTCCCAGTCTTGAAAGCTGCTGTTCAGATTTAGTCATTAATTGAGAAGCAGTTAAATTTGGACCTAGATTTTCATGACAAATAGACATTCTGGAGTAATTCTAAACTGAAGACTGGGAAAAACTTTTCATTGTAAATCGTGAGCTGAGCAAAAAATTAACACTTTGAATTACTTGATTAGCAATTGCTATTTTAAGGACATTGAGAGAATGCATTTTGAATATTATTCATCTAAATCATTGG
Source organism: Vipera berus (assembly GCF_964194415.1). NCBI lineage: Eukaryota > Metazoa > Chordata > Lepidosauria > Squamata > Viperidae > Vipera > Vipera berus. The sequence continues at coordinate 52,413,341 of NC_138206.1, read as the reverse complement.
ATGTTGGCACTTAATACAATTAAAGTCAATAGTTGTTACAAAAATATCATCTGAATGTTTTAGTAGTTTCAAAGACAACTGCAATGCTTGGATGTTTAGATCTATATTTGAATTATAACCAACAATTCAATTTTATATGAAACTAAAAATGTGTTGAAGGTTAATACTAATACTGGCACTCTCTCTCTCTCTCTCTCTCTCCACACACACACACACACACACACACACACACAAACAAACAATGTATCTGTTTGTCTATATCTATGTCTGTCTGTCAGCCTGCCTGCCTACCTACCTATCTATGGAATATAAACTGGAATATCCAATTCTGGAAAAATCAGTGGATCCAGGTTTTAAGAAGTGTTGAATATACTTGTTATGGTTTGTATGAAGTCTTCTAAAACCTTGCTTTGTGTTCATTGGGCTCTCCCAAAAATATTTTAAAAGGATAAATATCAGATTTTTGTGTTGACATTGTAATAAATTTGAGGGCTTTGTAATTCCTATGATTTGATCATGTTCCTTCTTGGTTTCTAGTCATTAATATAAATTTTTTTTGATTAAAATTACAGTAGTTATATACTAGGGACGCGGTGGCTCAGTCGGTTAGGACGCTGAGCTTGTCGATCAGAAGGTCAGCAGTTTGGCGGGTTGAATCCTGAGTGCCACGTAACAGAGTGAGTGCCTGTTACTCGTCCCAGCTTCTGCCAACCTAGCAGTTCGAAAGCACGTAAAAATGCAAGTAGAAAAATAGGGACCACTCCGGTGGGAAGGTAACAGCGTTCCATGCGCCTTTGGCGTCTAGTCATGCCGGCCACATGACCACGGAGACGTCCTCGGACAAGCGCTGGCTCTTCGGCTTTGAAATGGAGATGAGCACCGGCCCCTAGAGTTGGAAACGACTAGCCCGCATGTGCGGGAGAACCTTTACCTTTACATTTTTAGTTATATACTAATATTATATAATGTGTAGTTTGATATCTGATTAAGAACTCTGGCCCTATGGAGCTCAGGGCTTAATTAAGAGAATCATATTGTGTTAGTAGAAAGAAAACAGCCCTCTAGATCTTGAAAGTAGATTCAAGAGATGTGCTGTTAGTCTGTTTTTGAAATGCCTCTGTCTTTTACAATTAGAAGATGGAGCAGAATGTCTATATATAGTCTAGATATATAAAGCTAGTTATATATTAATACTATATGATTTTTTTCCTTTTTAACTTCCTCATGTGTAATTATTGCTGGTGTATCATTTTTATTAAATTTTACTAATAGAACAAACCACAAAATATTTTCTAAAGTCCTGGGTGTAATGAAAAATAATTAATCATGATGCCTGAGTAACTATGTATCCATCACAGAAAGGTTTGCGTTTCCAGATTGATAAATTCTGGTTCCATTTTGTGAATGGAAGTTGCTGTGTAGAATTCTAATCCTACCATCTTTCTGTGTATATTTTTTGTTTACTACTGTAAAAGGAGGGTTCTCCTAAGGATTCAGTATAATTTTCTTCCTATTAAAGAAATAATATCACCAACAAATAGCAAGCCATGACCTGGAAAGCAGAATCTCCTCAGAAAACCATAGTGTCTGGGAGCTGTTATAATTGAACATGTTTTATATCACTCTGTATGCCACTTGCAGTTACCAGCCAATTTTATTTATTCATGTTCTTGGTTGTCATCAAAAAGAGTAAAATTCTTTCATTGCAAATGGAGCAGTACCTTGCAATGTTAATGTGAAAGATGATATTCATAGTGAACAGGAATAAAAAAAAACCATAAATGTAGTTCGGAATGCAGTCTCTGGAATATTGCCAGTTCCAATGACTTTGGCTTGTTCCTAGAGCTACGTAATTTCAGATTTTTCAAGTTGTTGTCAACAGTGATCATAACTTTTGAAAAAAGCAATTAGCTGTTTTCATTAAATCCTCCCCCTAACGCACAATTTCACCCAAACACCGATTGCCATCTCTAGGCTTCAGCATTTCAGCATACCAAAAGTGCTACAGCTTACAGCAACAAGCCTAAACAAGGAAAATGTTGGTGCTTTTTCATGCTACACTTTTCTCTGAATGGAACGGTTGTTTTTCCACTGGGTTAAGGATGTCTTGGGCATGTTTAAGCTTGAAATGGCAGTTCACTTGATTCACTGCCATGCACCAGAAGAACAAATGATATACCAGCGCAGATGATTCATAGTTAATGCAGTCAGGATTCCTGAGTTGATGCAACCAGTAGCAGATCTCTAAGCTTTTCTCTGCAAATAGTTCAAAATATGATCAACCCTAGAGCTGCCCATGGTTCTCCAATGGACTGTGACAGTTACATCCAGTTTGATATAGTATTTGGTGTTCCCATTTGAATCCTTTTTCTGCATGTATAAATGAAAAACAGTCTTGTTAGTGCAGATGTCTTCTAATAGCAACAGAGGTAGGAATCTCTCTATGTTATTGCAGTTCAAAAAAGCTTTTCTCAAATGCTTTTACATTTCTCCATCTGTATTTTCTTTGTGTGGGTGTGGGTGTATAGACTTTAAGCAGGCACAATTGGTTTAAAGAATCTTCCCAGAATCTGACTACAGTAATCAGTTTTTCAGAAGAATGACTATCAAAAGAAAAAAAAATTCTGGAGAAAATGGGAGACATATATTAAAAAACATACCCATGTACTCACAAAAGTCCATTGTGATTTTTTAAAATTATTATTATTCTGGCTTAGCTTCATGTATAATTCAACTAACGGTGCTCAGTGGCTCCTACATAATTTCCTACCAGATTTGCATGAGGGGGTGATTACGGGGTGGTCATAAAAATCAAGATAGTAGCCACAACCATGCAGTGCATGTTAAAAAAAAAGTGGGGATTAAACCACATTGTTAAACCTGGTTCAACAGAATTGAGTGCAGTTTTCAGGCGTAATAGCCTGAAGCGATTGGATTTCTTGAGGCCTTTCCTGAAAGGATGAATTTCAAGCATGCAAAGATGTAAGTCCAATTGAAGGAGAACAAAGAAGTTAAGAAACAAAAATACGGAATACATCTCTAAGAATTATTTATGTAACTTAAATGAGTTATATGATTACAGTTTTCCAGTAGTGACTCAGGAGGGGTGTATCAGATTAAAACAACAATTGAACAATCTAAATTGACAGTGTCTGAGGTCAAAATTATGATTCCAACTAAAAAAGATAATCAACCAATAGAACTTGCCTACCTTGGCTTGAATACTTGGAGGAACAGTCTGGTCTTATAGAAAACTAACAAGATTGGGGCCATCTGATTTCTGGAAGGATGTGTTCCGTAGGACAGGCACTGCCACAGAAAAGACACGATCCCTGACTCCACCAATATCACATTGGCTGGTGGAGGTGGCCTAGACTAGAGCATGCCCTCCCTGCTAGATCTAATACATCAAGCAGAAACAGAGGTGGCCCTAAGCCATGCATGGCTTTATGGAGTGATAAGCAGAACTTTGAGTTGTACCCAAAAGCCCACCAGAAGTGGTTGAATTATTATGTTTCTATAGCTTATCTCAATAAAATACAGGTAGTCCTCATTTAGTGACCACAATTGGAACCAGCAGCTCCCAGCCCTGAGCACATTAGGCAAACAGCTGGTGCTAGTGCATTCTTTTTGATGTGTATTCCCCATTGCAAACCTGCTTACTCTCTTATAATCTCTTCCTCTCCAATTTCTTGGCTCTGCGAAGGTGAGGGGAAAGAAAAGAAAAAACAGATCAGGCAAAAGTCTATGTATACTAACTGACTGTAATGGCAAACACATGGCAGAGAGAGAGAGAGAGAGAGAGAGAGAGAGAGAGAGAGAGAGAGAGAGAGAGAGAGAGAGAGAGAGAGAGACTGTGAAGGTGATAAATGTGAGAGACTGTGAAGGTGATAAATGTATATCTTGGTTGCAAAGTTATTTTTTCAGCAGCGATGTAACTTGGACAATTAGTGAGGTAATCAAATTCTATCTGCATCTTTAGCCTTCCAAGGAGTTTATTTCTTAGTCTGGACTGCGTTCTAGGGTTGTGATATCAGTGTAATGGGAAATTATTATTAGAATTATTTATTAAAATCCCCAAACTGTCTGAATTGCTGTATTTTGGACCAGCTGCAGCTTCCTAATGTTCTTTAAAGACAGTCCCATATACAGCATGTTAGAATAATCCAAACCGGAAGCGACTATGGCATGCGCCACAACAAGCAGACCAATAGGCACAGTTGGTGTGCGACAAACCTTTGGAAAGACCTCCCTCCCCTCTAGGCATGGCTACCACCTGCTTTTTGAACAAGAGTCAGGCATCCAGGAGGACCTCCAAATTGTGGACCAACTCAAGCTGAGGAACTGTAAGTGAAATGGGAAAATCTCTAGATGTGTGGGCTTTAAAACCAACAGTCACCTCGTCTTCGGTCAGGTGCGAACAACCAGAGTGACAGGTGGAAGATTCAATTTACTCTTTTATTGCTCAACCCTATGCATAGGAATCTTCTCAGATTAATGATTTACACCTGGGTAAAAATAGATAAGGTTCAATAGCATTCAAGGGGGGGGGGTTGGACTTTGCCCTCTTGTGACTATGTAGTAGTAGATTCTAAACTAATTCCCCGCTTGACTTCTCCCCATGGTTCTGCCAGTCTCTCTCCAACATCTTGCTAAGATTGAGCCAAAGCCTGTTCTCATTCATCCAAGCTCCCACAACCTGCGGGCACTGGAAAAAACACTTGGCAGTATCATATGGTTGGCCCAAGGCAGAGATGTACTGTACAACTGGGATCATTGGTGTATTGGTGATATTGCATCCTGTCTTGATGAATGATCTCACCTAGTAGCTACATGTAGATATTAAACAGGAGCAAGGAGAGTAGAGACCTGAAGAACTCCACAAAGCAGGGGCTTGATGCTCAATCTTCCCCCTCCCCCCACAACACTGACTGGAACTAGCCTTAGAGAAAGAAGAACTAGTTCAATACCACATCTCATACTCTCAATGTCCTGATGGCACTGAAAGTTGTTGAGACCATCAAGGGCCAGGATATACTATCAACAAAGGTGATCAATGCCATCACAGTGCTATGACCAGCCTGTGATGGCATCAAATTATTTAAAGTTCAAACGAATGTATTCTTACCGCTGATAGAGGAATGAGAGTTGTAATTAAAATATGATCCATTGTACATAAACAATTGAATACATTAGAGCAAAACATGCTAATTTCATATATACACTATGCGATGGAATCTAAGATATAATAGACTAGAAAGGGATCTTGCGATTAGTTGTGACTCATATTGGCTATAAATCTTTCTTCACCAAGCTATCATCAACACACAAATCAGAATTAGCATTCCTGAAACATTGTTTCTCTATTATAATGGACCAACACACACTTTCTAGGGTGGCTTCATCTGTTTATGGAAGTGAATTCTCCAGATGTGGAACATCATAAACCATTTACTGTACTGGATAATTAACTTTTGGAAATATACTGTTTCTGGAATACTTGAAATTGCAGTTCCAGAAGAAAAGTTCAAGAATAGACCACACCGTTTTGCACATCTGTAGGAGAAATAGTGTGATGAAAAAAGGGCAAATTCCCTACTGGAGGATTTCAGGAAATGAATTACTAATAGTACTGATTCTACCTGCAACTACATTTTGAATACGGTGGAGTTCTGATTAGTAAAAGGTAAAGGTTCCCCCGCACATGCGTGCTAGTCGTTTCCGACTCTAGGGGCCGGTGCTCATCTCCGTTTCAAAGCCGAAGAGCCAGCACTTGTCCGAGGACGTCTCCGTGGTCATGTGGCCAGCATGACTAGACGCCAAAGGCGCACGGAACGCTGTTACCTTCCCACCGTAGTGGTCCCTATTTTTCTACTTGCGTTTTTACGTGCTTTCGAACTGCTAGGTTGGCAGAAGCTGGGACGAGTAACAGGCGCTCACTCTGTTACGCGGCACTCGGGATTCGACCCACCAAACTGCCGACCTTCTGATCGACAAGCTCAGCGTCCTAACCCACTGAGCCACCGCATCCCCGGAGTTCTGATTACTGCATATCAAAAGGAAGAGAAATTACCAAAGGTGAAAAAGAGAGACACTCAAATGTCTCCAGTTGACTTCAAGAGAGAGGTCTTAGTGAAAATGCATTAGTTTGCAATACTGTATTTGTTAATGGTATTAGATGACACCTAGCATTTGGCAACAAAACCCCTGCTATCCTCTGGTTTGAAAAACCAAAGACCGCTAGTTACCAATGTACTTCTGCCACAGATAAACTACAGGTACTCCTCGATTTATAATAGTTCATTTAGTGACCGCTCAAAGCTACAACAACATTGAAAAGTGACTTATGACCATTTTTCACACTTAGGATCATTGCAGTGTCCCTATGGCCACATGATCAAAATTCAGATGCTTGGCAACTGACTCATGACGATTGCAGTGTCCCGGGGGGGGGGGTCATGTGATCACCTTTCGCAACCTTCTGACAAGCAAAGTCAATGGGTAAGCCAGATTCACTTAACAGCTCTGTTACTAATTTAACAACTGCAGTGATTCACTTAACAACTGGCAAGAAAGATCATAAAATGGGAGAAAACTCACTTAACAAATGTTTCACTTAACAACAGAAAAAGTGGGCTCAACTGTGGTTGTAAGTCGAGGACTACCTGTTCCAGCCTGGCAAAGAGCAGAAATAAACACTGCTGTTTTTCTATTAGCAAAGCCAGAGTTCAACTGTAGGTGGTGTCCACGATAAAAAAAAATTCTTTCAGCTTTTTGAGACAACTTATCTGACAAAGAATTCTGGGGAACTCAAAAACGTATTTTTGGTGGTGGTGGGAATCATTTTGGGCCTGAACAAAAATATCACTTTACAAGGGTTTTGGTATTACTATAGTGCCTGAGTGTGGGAACGGCCAGAATTTGGCCTCCCAAGAATTTGGCCTCTCAGCCTTCAGCTTTCCCAAACCCCCTTATTGGCCTCCACGTGAGTTACAGTGATGAGCATACTCTCCTGGCTCACAGGCTGGCATGTGGAAGGTTTGGGAAACGCTGATAGAGCTTTCACATATATCTTTTAGTATCTTGTTTTTGTAATGATCTCATAGGCACCTGAGAAGTTCTCACTATGTATCCAATTATCTCTATGTATCCTATTTTGTATGAGATTGATGGAGTTTTTTGTAATGTTGGTGTCAGAAGTGGGATGTGAATAAAAGTTCAGCGGGCAGTTGCTCAGTAGGTTTTTTGGAGACGAGGCTGCCTGGCTGGTTCAGAGCATCTGTATTGACCCGGGTCTGAATTATTTTCTCTACTCCTGAGCAAATCTTACTTTATCAATTTCTTCTGATTTCATTGTCAGAGTGGTAGCTGTGTTAGTATTTTACAGATAAACAAGGGAAAAGGAAAGTACTAGACAAACTAGGCAATTGCCTACACTTTTTAGAACGTATTCATTTTATCAGTTGCAGGACCATCTTCCATGCATCCCACTACACAAGCTTAAGCAACAAGGCATATTGTAGGCTCAAACTGTTGCAGGCTTCTTGCTTTTGCTTCATAAATCAATCTTCTGCTATAAATGTGAGACGGTTGAGGAGCTTAGCCTTTTATTAGGATGGCCACATTTTGATCTCATCAAACAAAAAGAGGATAACTTGGTGCTTATTAAAGTTATGAGATGTTTGCAGACTCTCTTAGTTTAAGAAAAGGTTAGCTGCGATTCCATGTCTATTGTGTTACAAGGAAGCTGCCACCTCTTGAATTAATAGCATCCATCCATTCAATAGCACTCAATCAATCAGTCAATCAATCACTCAGAATAGAGCTGTAGGTTCGCATCCCACCAGGCTCAAGGTTGACTCAGCCTTCCATCCTTCCGAGGTAGGTAAAATGAGGACCCAGATTGTTGGGGGCAATTAAGCTGACTTTGTAATAATGCCGCTTGGGGTGTGTGTGAAAGCCCTAATAAGCAGGCATATACATAGAATGAAGGCTACTGCTAAGCTTGTAAGCCGCCCTGAGTCTTCGGAGAAGGGCGGGATATAAATGGAATTAAAATAAATAAAAATAAAAAACCCCAGTGATGAAGCACCCACAACATCTGGAGGCAAGCTGTTCCACTGGTTAATTTTTCTCACTGTCAGGAAGTTTCTCCTTAATTCCAGGTTGCTTCTCTCCCGGATTAGCTTCCACCCATTGTTTCTTGTCCTGCCCTCTGGTGCTTCGGAAAATAAGTTATCCCCCGCTTCTCTTTGTGGCAACCTCTCAAAGAGGAGGGGATGCCCACAATACCAATAGCCACGAAGTAGAGTTTGCGCTCCAGCGACGCTTTCCTCTACTCGAAAACACGGGATAAAGCCCCGTCCCGTTTACCTTCCTAATAAATAGCCCAGCGTTTTCCAACCTTAGGAACTTGAAGATGCGTGGACTTCAACTCCCAGAATTCCCCAGCCAGCTATGCTGGCTGGGGAATTCTGGGAGTTGAAGTCCACGCATCTTCAAGTTCCTAAGGTCGGAAAACGCTGAAATAGCCAATCGCTAAAAATCCCACTTCGGGGCGCGCATTATTTAATCCTAGGTCTGTCTTCTGATTGGCCCATTCGCTACTGGATTGGCTTGGGAGGGAAAAGCATTGCTTTCGTTACAGGTAGGTTCGTTCCCCGCTCTCGGACCGCCTCTCCTTGAACGCCTCCCTCGGCTCGGCCAAAAGGCTGGAAGGCTCCAAGAAAGCCATTATTTTTCCCTCCCTGACTGGCTTTCCGCGTGCGGCTTCCTATTGTCACGCCGCCTTCGAACTCCAAAGGCCCCGCTGTTCATCGCCGGCTTGGCTTCATTGGGCCGCGTCAGTTTGACGGGCCGGCCGCGCGGCCAATCGCCATCGGTTTCCAAGGTGTCCTCTCGCCCCGCCCTTCGCAGCGCTGGCTGTAACAATATGGCAGCAGTTGCTATTGGCAGAATGGCATCGTGAGAAGCGCGGCGGCGGCGGCGGCGGCGGCTCCTCTGCAGTTGGAAGAAAAAAAAGCCATCGTGTGCCTGCCCTTCTCGAAGATCCGTGGCGGCTGCGGCACTCCGGTAGGCTGCAGCGCCCGATCGGTGCCTTGGCCGGGAAGAAAGCAGTGCTTGGTAGGTCCATCGCTGTGGGTTGACTGACTTGGCTGGCCGAATGAATGAATGAATGAATGAATGAATGGAAGCTCCGGAGAGAGAGAGAGAGAGAGAGCACCCCCCCCTCCGTCTTTCTACATCAGATCCCCCGTCTCTCTTTTCCCCAGTTCCCTGGCGCAGATACGAGTGAGGCTGGCCTGCGCTGTGTGTGGTGCGCCTTTCTCAACCGAGCGCGCCGAATGGATGTTCGTCGGAAAGGGAACGCTCTTGATTGAGTGTGTGGCTAGGAAAGGTGCTGGGTGATCCAGAAAAGAGAGACCCCCCCCCTTGTGCGAGAGTATTTCGTGAGGACGGGAGGTATGCCTACTACAACCGAAGCCCGTTTTATCCTCTCTCTGCAATCGGAGCCTCTCTGGTGAATACCAGTTTTGCGGGAGCGATGTCTTCTGTGCTTCAGTTTAAGCCTTCCGTGCTCTCCGATTTGAGCCGACCTCCTTGCCGGCCAGCGGGGTTAAGGAGCGGGATAAAACCTCGGGAAAACCTCTGCTGCCGTGCTGAAGCGCGATGTGGCCGCTCAGCACAACAGCCCGGGGAAAAAAAATATTCGCATAACAGTGGCGGGTGGGGGGTGGGGGTGGGGGTGGAGAACAGGGGGGAGAGAGAAAGCCAGAGAGGAAGAAAATCGTTTTTTTCGGAAGGGCATAATTGCACAGATGGATGCGAAGGAGCCTTAGTGGCAAGCGCTTTCCCCCGTCGTCTTATTTGCATTTCAAATGCTTGGAGATCAAAGCCAAGAAACTACGCGCTGGAGGTAGCCGATGCTCTATAACCCGGGACATTCCTGTGAATAAATCCCATTAAACACGGTGGGTTTATTTCTAAGTAGATGGGTAAAGACTAGACCGTTTAGGATTGGCTCATTGGTTTGCTTGTGTGTGGCACTTTCTGGGTTTTGGGGTAGGAGGCTCAACTGAACAATTAATTGCACTATTGAATTTGGGACAGCACACTGGGACACCTTGTACTGATGCTGAAGTCTCCTGTCCGTTTCGAAAGGGAGCGAGTGAGTTGGTTAGGGTCAGAGACCTCTATATGGTATTAGTGGAAGGATTGTGGATCTCGTTGCTCTCCTGAGAAATGGGGATGTCAAATTGCTGAGCATTTCTGTTTGTGTTGGCACATTCCAGAGGTTTCTTTCAGTGTTCTAATAAATTATGTAGCTATGCATGTGATCATCTTGGATGGTCTGATTAAACAACAGTAGGGTTCCCTGGGATGCTCTGTGTAATTCAGCTTACTACACGAATGAGTTGCATCTCATTTTTTGGGCCATAAATATTACTGAGCTACCTCACAACTGATTTTTTTTGTTTTTAAAAAAACACTATTGTTCTTTACTTCAAATTCTGGTTTCCTGTATTTTGTTATCAAGCAGAACCTCAGAACCTGCACATCAATAACACTGTATCAATGAACCCATTTTATAAATGGCTCTAGATGAATGTCATGGGCAGTAATAAGATTTGAAAATTAGCATAAACTGGCCTCTAGCTCACTTGAAAGATACTTTTTATCACAAAAGCACAGAGATAATACTGCATGCTTTTGTAGATGCCAAACCGCTTTTACATGTTCTTAATATATAGTTTAAAAAGCAGTTGTATAGTCTGCAGAAGTATATTTTCAATTCTTCTGCTTGGTATATTCTGTGTTGTCCAGCCTATTCTCAGATGAAGTTTTCACTGTTTAAGGAACATATTAGTTGCAGATGGTCTAGTGCCTATGGATATAGCGGGATGGGGGGGAGGGAGAGGGCAAGGGAATAAGGAGCAGAAAATATATACATTGCCACTGTTTCCCCTCTCCCTGTTACACGTCATGCTAACCTTTTAATCATAGTTTGTTGAAAAAGCCATTATTGCCTGGGTTGACAAAGTAACAAGATTTACAGACAATAGTAGTTAAGTTAGTATGACAACCCAAGATTGTGTACATCATGTTATAGTTTAGAGGAGTGTCTGAACGGAATAAAATTTTGCCTAGTGTCGCATATTCTCACAATCTATAATCAGACCATTTTAATATTTATATTCTGTAAATCTGTGTTTGCAGAATAATGTGTAAGACTGATCTTTCAGACTTTGTTCAGATGTAGGAATGGCATTATAGTCTATGCACTACTGAAACTCTTATCTTTGTAACCTTTAATTGGGGGAAATTGTGCATAATACGGCCACCATTTTTGAACCAAACTTCAAATGGACTAACTTACAGAATGTGCCCCAAATTTGGAACCCATGACTCCTATGAAATTAAAATTTGGCAAATTTTAGGAAACATTTTATGACAAAAACAAATACTATTAAAATGTTATGACATAATTCAAAATGTCATAAAACATTTTCTGTGGTCAACTCCTGACTGTGCTACTTTCAAGACAGATATAACCTCTGAACATCTCCCTGAATTTTTAAGAACTTTTCCATTATATTAGAAGCTCTGCCATTGTTGAAGGCTTTGAGGAATCTGGTAAGGAAATATCTCTTAAATGATGACCCAATGGCTCAAGAGTTCTCAACTGCCAAATAAATTTGCTGTATTTGATATTTCCACTGCACAACTTTGCTACCTATTTCTACTATAAAAAGTCTTTAGATAAAGGGCAATGGATGAATGAGTTTTGGATTATCGTTATACCAGAACATGGTTATACAGTATTCAAAAAAGAGAAACTCTCTTGGTCGAGTATCAGATTAGAAGTTCACTGCTTCTTGAATTCCACGTTATCAAATTCCCAGAGCTGACTGACGGTCTGTTATCAGTATAACAATATGGGGAAAGAGACAGCCTTCACCGCTGGGAACAAGTGCTGTTCAAGAATTGTATGTAATATTTAGCGTAAAACAGCCAATGTGGGCTTTCTTTCCAGAATATTTTAGATAAACAAGAAGCCTTCCCCTTGTGCAACATGTAAGGCTGAATTGTCAGATGATATTTATTTATCAGACATTGTAAGATCCAGTGGGAGCCTATTTGTGGAAGTAGAGCTTTAGTGGCTCTGACTTTGGATGGGTGCAGAGGCATTTGCAGGATAGAAAAGTGGGGGAAAATAAGACATGGGTCAGAATGCAAGTGCTTGGTTGGGTCCTTTATACAGTGATCTTATGATGTATGTTTCATCATTTTGACATTAATGCGGTTGTTATGGACATTGCTGGCTTGGTTTAGACTGGGCTAAATGGTAAAAAGGGACGCAGTGGCTCAGTGGGTTAGGACGCTGAGCTTGTCGATCAGATGGTCGGCAGTTTGGCGGGTCGAATCCCGAGTGCCGCGTAACAGAGTGAGTGCCTGCTACTCGTCCCAGTTTCTGCCAACCTAGCAGTTCGAAAGCACGTAAAAATGCAAGTTGAAAAATAGGGACCACTACGGTGGGAAGGTAACAGTGTTCCGTGCGCCTTTGGTGTCTAGTCATGCCGGCCACATGACCACGGAGACGTCCACGGACAAGCGCTGGCTCTTTGGCTTTGAAACAGAGATGAGCACCGGCCCCTAGAGTTGGAAACGACTAGCACGCATGTGCGGGGGAACCTTTACCTTTACCTTTAAATGGTAAAAGGTTTCAGTTTGGCTTATCTTGAATTGCAAACTCAGACACTCCTGTTTGTAATGAATGTTTTATGACTTTCCTTAAAATGTGTGAACCACTATACTTTTCAATGTCAAAAACTTCCACACCCTTTGGTAAGAGTTTAGATATCAGGAGCTCTTTGCATGATGGCCTGAAGTAAAAAGTTTGGTGAATGACCACATGGTACCATTTTACATTCCTGTCACAGCTTAACCAACTTTAGTTGGTTTATCAAGCCTGAAATTATCAAGCCTGAGCTCAAAATTTTGAATATGGAGATTTTTATCCAAGATTTCTCATGAGCTTTATGCTCTTGTTTTCATAGTTACATAAATCACATTTATTTTGGGTTCAGTCAACATAAAAAGTTACATTGCTTAATTAACACTCTATGCAAGATGGGGTGCTTCAGAGCAAAATAACAGCACCCATTCATTAACCAAGCTTTTTAGTGTTATGCAAACATATCACAATTGATAACATGAAAGTTAAGTTTATATTTCACCACAAATCATTAATGAATGTTTCTGTTATTTTAAGCATAGAGAACTCAAAAATTCTGCTTCCTTCCCTTTCCAAAAATAAGATTTCCTTTGAAATATGTAAGAATGGAAACAGAATACAGAACTTTGGTTCCTGGCTTAAAGTTGTTTTTCAAATGGAAGACACCGACCTGGATTTTTAACATTAAAGAAATGTTAACTTGTCTAAAGGCTGTGTACTATGCCAAATTCACACACTTTTGAATATTCTGTAATTTCTGTGTTTTAAATAGGCACGGTTAAAAATAATACGATTTATAAGGGCATTTGATATTGTTGACATACAGGTGTTTACTTTTTATATCACACCTTATTCAACAGCCAGCCTTGGTGGAGCAGTGGGCTAATGCCTCCTTAAGTAACACCAGCTGCCTGCAATTAGTGCAGGTTCGCATCCCACCAGGCTCAAGGTTGACTCAGCCTTCCATCCTTCCGAGGTAGGTAAAATGAGGACCCAGATTGTTGGGGGCAATAAGCTGACTTTGTAATAATGCCGCTTGGGGTGTGTGTGTGAAAGCCCTAATAAGCAGGCATATACATAGAATGAAAGCTACTGCTAAGCTTGTAAGCCGCCCTGAGTCTTCGGAGAAGGGCGGGATATAAATGGAATTAAAATAAAATAATAAATAAATAAAATAAGTGTTTTGCCAGGGGGACATTTGTTACTTTAAAGTTTTTTTTGTGTGCACGTGACCTACTTAGTTCATGATTAGATAATTTCTTCTTGTGTGTTATTGAAATGGACAGAAATGGATTAGCTTCTATACCTTGGGTAGTAGGTTGGACTGCGAGATTTCTGAAGCCCCTTCCGAACCTTTAATTTTAAGAAAGCTCAGCACCAAAATATGGGAAATGATTCAAAAGAGTAAATGAAATTAGCTGACTTATTTATTGTAAGAATTCCAGATTGGAGAAATTAGCCTCTCTAGATTTCAAACTTGCGCTAATACTTTTGAGGAGAAGGCTTCCCCCTCACAGTTACTGTTTTTCAGTTAAACCTTCTGTTAAGAAATTGAGCGAGGAAGATTGACAACACACAAGCACATCCCTTTACTTATTTAAACGTGTCATTTTATTTAATGTAGGTATTAACAAAATTCACATGCTAAACCATACTTGTTTAATCATTATTTCTTTAATAAAACATAGCTGGTTGTGTCTGCACAACACACTTAGCTATGCACCAGTGGTGGACAATGTGGAGCTACAGGCTTTATATATGGTAAGCTTCCTGATCACATAGTTGTGAAGGTTTTTTTCAGATGAATTTAGCATATTCAAGGTAGGGAACTTGTCACCTTCCATTTATTGCTTAGCTACAATTCACAGCAAGTGTAACCATCTGAATGCAACTCAACAACATCTGGAGGCCACATTCCCAACCCTCCTTCAGCAGCATCCAAAAAGCTCTGCCCAAATAGATAAGAGCAGGGGCAGCTAATTCTTAGTCCTCAAAAACTTGGTAAGGGCAAAGGCGAACATCTTATTAAGAGCCTTTAAAAATTGAGCATGGAAATGTAAACATTGTCTGGGATTAAAAAAACAACAACCCCTCTTGCTATTGAGGTGTATTTGTGGATGTTTGCTACTCACCATTGATTGAGTGGTGCTTGTTACAAACAATTTTAAAAGCCCATTGTGTTTGACATGCACAATCAAAGGTTACCTTCCACCACCCCCCACCTTCTTTCAAAATCCGGTTAAGAATCTGATTATACCCCTCTTTATCTTTCCCCTTCTGTAATTTGCAATTGCTGCCTACAAACTCGGTAGTCAGTTTGAGCCCAAGAAGCTTTTTAAAACTATGGTATGTGTGTCTGTGTCTGTGCACTAGGTATAGGTGACTTTGAAGATATGCCTAAAATACTGTTAGTTACATGATAATGAAGAATATAATGTTTTGAATTTTAGTTAAGAATTACTGCCATCTGTGCAACATTTCTTAATTTGCTTTAAAACTGCATCAGTGGAGGTGATGCTGACAAGTGCAGCTACCCCGGCAGAATGACTAAAGTTTAGTAACCGAAGTCAAAGTTCTTGTCTCCATAGCAACTGTTGCCAGAGCCTCTTTAGATGTGGATAACATTTTGCCTTTTTAAAAAAGCTTAGCTTTTCATGCTTTATCACGTCAACTCCGCCTCCCTGACCAAATCTTGCTGTCATTCCTCCTACTCTCCTCTCCTTTCTTCTCTTCTCTTCATCCTTGAGAACCCCCTGCTGTTTTTTGTGCTACCTCCTACTTCCAACAGCTCTGAGATGCATCACTACTTACATAACAATTGTCTGTTGTCTTCTGTGGGCTTTATTTTGCAACTGTTGTACGTTTCCAGCAGGGTCCACAAATAACGTGTGATGATGCTTTATAGATAGGATCTTAGCTACAGACGAACTAAGACATTTTTCTTCTTGAGGTAATAGACTCGCATTTATGCTTTTGAGAATATACCCTTTTCTCTTACGGAGGGCTATATTTGCTTTTTTTGTGTGTGTGATTATACAGTATATTCAAATTTAATTTGACAAGCATAAATTCTAGAATAGATATTTTTGCCTTAAGAGCAAACTTGAAATTCTAGCAAAACTACTCTCCCAAAATGATCCTCATATATGAATAACTAGGCCATCATATCTACTGATCAATGTAGATTTATTCCCAGGTAAATAATCCCATTGAACTGTCTGGGGTGACTTAAGAATATATTCATGTAAAGCTGTGCTGCAAAATATATTTTCTGACTGACAGTTCTCAAATTCAGCAGCAAATTAATTGCAGTTTGAATGTT
The DNA here is from genome assembly GCF_964194415.1 of Vipera berus. Taxonomy (NCBI): domain Eukaryota; kingdom Metazoa; phylum Chordata; class Lepidosauria; order Squamata; family Viperidae; genus Vipera; species Vipera berus. Next base: position 52,397,283 of record NC_138206.1, on the reverse strand, counting down.
TCGAATGACATGATAGAATTTCCTCAGTACAGTCTGAAGAGGTAAAATCCCATAAGAAGATGTTGCTTTGTGGCTTCTTGAATTGATTCAGTTGAAGTTGTGATAACTTAAAAAAAGCCCTACTATGTTTCAGTGGAAAGATCTCCTAATCTATATTTAGCATCTAGGTCAGTGGTGGAGAACCTATGGCACGCGTGCCAAAGGTGGCACTTTGGAGCCGTCTCTGTTGGCACACGCGCCACTGCCGCTGCCGCCAGCAGCAGGTCCATCAGGCCGCCACCCAGAGCAGTAGCCCAGCACAAAGGAGGCAAAGCAGCCAACTCGTAAGCTCGAGTAGAGGTGGCAGAGCAGAGGTCAACAACCATTGTCGATTGGTGGACTGGAAGAAAAGGGAGGGGGAAGCATTTTACATGCGTGCATGCGCACACAGGGCCACGAGCATGCACATGCTGCAAATGGGGCGGGGCTAGTGCCTGCGTGATACCAGCCCTGCCCCGTTTTTGCGTGGTGCAGTGCCTTGTATCTGCACTGCACAGCGCAGTGGCAGCCGTTTTTGCGCCTTGCGGCACAGTGGCCCATTTTTGTGCCCCAGGGTTTTGCGTGCCAGAGGCGGCAGTCAGAGGTGCCTCCCTGCCCCCTCCGAGGGCACCAGAATGCTGATGCGGCCTTGGCATTTTGCGATAAATAAGTGGTCTTGGGGTTGCGGTTTGGGCACTTGGTCTCTAAAAGGTTTGCCGCCACTGATCTAGGTCTTTGATAATACAGAGCCCTCTCAAAAGTAGTGGGATACACTGAGTTAAGTGTTTAAGATTGTAGTTACAGTCTTGAAATAATTTTTTCATGAGTTTTTCAGCTTCAGCTATATCCCTTAGTTGAATCATTTCCATATTTTGATAAATTCATTTTGCAAAATTGGGATGTATTCTTGTTAGTTGGGAACTTTACTCTCTGAAATTCTAGAAGATGCTAGATTGGAGATGCTGCTGTACATATTTTCCTGAGAGTAAGTCACATTTAATTCAGAGGACTTAATTCTGAGATTTGCATTTTTAAACATTCCTGTCATTAATATGTTCACAATGATGTTTTGAAATTAGTTATTAAAATAAAACTGCTTTTATTTTAACTGCAATATTTTAACTGCAATAGATTCTATAACATGCAATTTTTTAGACAGACTAAATTTGTTATCATAATAGTTCACAATGTTAACGTTATTCTCTCCCCTTTTAAAATTAAATACTTTTGCCTCAATTTAGTGTCTTCCAAATATATTGAAGTTCAACTGCTATAATTACCCAGCCACCATCCTGATGGTAATATCAGACTGATATTAACAATTCAGCAGCACATATTTATGTAATTATGTCTCCAAAATATTGAGAAATTACAATGCATAATCATTAAAACAATTTCCAAGTATAGCTTCAAATGTACTATTCTTAAGTGGAGGTTCTACTTGATTTTTTTTTCTTTCCTTATCAATATCTCCATTCTTTTTTCTTGCGGTAACCAGTTGTATAAATAGGCTGTTTGTGTGAATCTATTTTTCTGGCTCTTAATTTTACCCACAGTGGAGATATTATAGATAGCATCTTTAATGACATTGTTTAAAACTGAATGAGATTCCTAAATGGTTCTTATAATCATTGCAGCTACTTAGAACTATCACCAGAAGTGAATAGGCAGTGAAACTTTGATTTCAGTAGGGACATGTAACATGATACATTTTCAAACATTTTTTAAAAATATTTAAATCGCTCACAAGAAAGGATCTTTCTTTCTTCGTTAGCTATGTGTGTCTTCACTGGATATTCAAGATTAGTGCAGTTATCAGCGATTCTGTAAAGTCTGAAGGCTGCTTTAACTTCATAGGCAGAATTCCTTAAAATCTTTGATTGAAAAGTGTTACCGTACATGACCAATCAGGGGAACTGAAAATATGTTTTTCTTTTCCTGTTAGTAGGTTTCAACTCAATCTGCCCTTCATTTGTATGTCCTGTCTACAAATCCTTATCATAACTGGTTAAAGAATTGTCAAGCAGAGAAAAAAACATCCTTACCATAGGATAAATAATTCTTTCCCTCTTCCCCCGAAATGGGTTAGTGTGTATCCAGCAAAAGCTTTAATAGAGATGCACATAGACGATATACTTCAGTGTCTCCAGTGGGGTAACTTAATGGTAGATGAAATCTTAGCAACTTGATGCCTCAAAGGCTATTTTTAATGCAAGTATGACCTCATGATACTTTGGAGAAAATGCCATCAAGAAAATGTATTACCTGAGAAACAAAGTCACTAAAATCTATGAAGTAGAACTTGGCAGATAAATGAACTTTGATTGCCAGAAAGCATCTCCCATGCATTATCCAGGATTTTAAATGCTGCTCTTATGTCATTCAGCAGGCACTTTGCCACACATTTTGAGATACATAACTATGAGGGGATATCGGAAACATCATAAGCCAGTTAGAGTACCGGAAGAGGGTATTTGCATTGCAGTATTAATATGCAGAAAGCTCATTTAATTTAGTAAACATCAGTAAAATAATGCTTTTTGTAATGTCCAAAAGTCATTGCCTTAATTACTCTGAGAAAAACTAGAACCATCATACATAGAGATTCAAGAAATTGCAAAAAAACGTGATAGACAAGAGAAGGCGGTATAACATTCTTGTTTCCTTTTATAGCAGAGAGGTAACGTCTCTCAATCAGACGTTTTGAAACTTCATTTCCCAGAATTCTTAGTGATCTTAAGCATACTTTTGCCTACAAATCATATGAAACAATGTAACGAATATTTTGGCCCTGCCAGTGAATAACTTTGACTTTTGTACCATGCCTGCCACAAAACATGACAATAAGCCAGAAGAGACCACAGGGAAATGTGCAGAGTGAGTTATTTGCAGAAAGCACCACCTAATTTAGTCCTAACGTGCTGTGATAAATGATTGAAGATATCCTAATCAACATACCAACATTCCAAGATACTTGAATACTTAAAGACATATTTAAATATCTTGGGTTTTATATTGTTTGACTGTCATCATGTTACTTTGCTCATAAAATTTGTCATTGAGGAACTGTAAAATCTCTGGTAGTTTCAAATGATGTCATTAAAATTATGACATAGATACAGATACAGAACTTTCAGTTTTGAACCGGTATTTTTAGGGCATCCTCATTCATTTTGAACCGGTGGGCACAACTGGTGTCTCACTAAACGTTGTATAGTTTCAACTAGAGAATGGCACACTCTTTCTGTCTGGGATAGTCATCTTTTTTCACCAAGAATGCACTTTGGGAGGGATATATAAGAGTGGTAAAGGAGGAAGGAGATACCTGCAAGGTCAGCCAGATCTGCTGAGTTGACCTTTGCTGATGATGTCTCATCAAAATGGCCCTCCACTAACTAGTGGCTTAGCAAACTCTCTAGACTGCTATTGTACCAAACTCCCAATTGCACAGCGGCTCCCCTGCTTGATCTATTCAGTTACCATGGGGCTGGTTGGTGTTTGATACGCTTGGGCTAATTTAGATTTCAACCTACCATCCCTGGGAGAGAAATCTGATGTGATCCTGCTTATGGCCACTTATGGTTGTCTTAGTGCTCCAAGCAGTGCTTTTTTTGTAAAAGAAAAAGGTGCCGGAACTCACACATGTCATACAACCCGCTTTGCCTACCCTACAAGGTTCCATCCAAAAAAGGTGCCGGAACTCCATCCTGAGCATTCTATGAGAAAAAAAGCCCTGGCTCCAAGACATAGACCAAAACCTATGTACCCCTCTCACTCACCATGTGTCGGACATGAAATTAATTGGTGAGTGAGAGGGGTACATAAGTTTTGGTCTATGTCTTGGAGCAGCTGAGGATGATACATACAGAATATCTATATACTACTAAAACTCTTGTATCTGTAACCTTTAACTGGGCTGTGCACTATAGGGCAAAACTTTTCCAACCAAAGTACCCCAGGTGGGTTTACTTACAGAATGCATCCATTGCTGAAACCATTGGGGAATCTGATAAGGAATTACCCCTCCCCCGGCAAATTAGCTGGCATTTCTGCTGGTCACCCAAGGAGGGGGAGGGAGAGGCTTCCCCAGGGCTCTCCTGAGGTTTGTGAGGGAAGGGGAAATGGCATAAGCCTATATTATATTTGGAAAGAAGAATGATTCAATGGGTCACAGGTTGTCTAGCTCAGGGCTTTTCAACCTTTTCACCCCTTGTACCACTTTTAGGTTATGGCAACATCCGAGTACCACCAGTCGCCTAGCAAGGTATCAAAAACCTGATGACCAAAAAAAAAGAGGAAAAAAGTGATGAAGTGCAGGTAGTCCTTGACTTACAACAGTTCACTTAGTGACTGTTTGAAGTTACAATGGCACTGAAAAAAGTGCCCCCCCAAGCCACAGCCGAGCAAGACACCTGCCTGCCTGCCCAGCGGCACTCTTCCTCCTGTCCGAGGGTTTCATTGTTGTGAGCATTTCTACTGAGGATTGGCAACAGGGGTGGGGTGGGGGTGTTTGGTTTTTATTCCTCCCCCAATCTGCTGGGTGGTTGCAGCAGGTTTTGGTCACTTCACATGATCCTGGGACACTGTGACTGTCATAAATATGAATCAGTTGCCAAGCATGTGAATGTAAATCACAAGACTCTGGAGATGCTACAACATTCCAGCTGATCGGCGCTTCTTCTGGGCTCAGCAGAAGCGGCAGGATCAGTGCTGAGCTCCAGCTGGAAAGCGGTGCTGATCCTGATGCTTCCACTGAGTCCTGACAGCCCTGCAGCTCCAGCTGTGTCTCGCTCAGGCTTGTGCGGTACTGCCACCGGTTCAGCTTATTCCCCTCCCCCACTACCACTTTTCTAGGATGGTCGTGTACCACCTACCAGGTGCCAATGTACCACAGGTGGTACCTGTACCACTGGTTGAAAAGCCCTGGTGTAGTAAGTATTATTTCATGTCGTGGACTGCTTTCAGATGACCTCTGGCCCAGACAACTACTAGACCCAGTTTCATTTCTAAGGGGTGCTTGGGAAACTTCCCAGTAATTTGGAATATGGTTCAGCAGGTAGTCTGGCAAATTTTTGGAACACAGAGGCAATGAAAGGATTGCTCCTAAATGGTGTCTTCCTTTGTTCTGATCTCTGGGACCTCTAAGAGATGAAGCAGATATTTGGAGTAATGCTGATGGAAAATGGGCAGCAGATCTGGATGTGGGTAAAAGCCCATATTTGAGCCTGTACTATAGCAATAATGGCAAAAAACTAGAATTACTTTTCTGCCCTTATTTCCCCTGAAGATTACTGTATGCTGTTCTTTTTAGACTATTTTTAGGAAGGCTGCTGTGAGAGGTTAGCAGAGCATTTTGCAGATAAAATCCCCCTTGTGTTCACACAGAGTTGAAAGCTGACTGGACAGAATCCAAAATGGTTTGAGTAATATTTGAGCCTTGGTGGAGCAGTGGGCTAATGCCTCCTTAAGTAACACCAGCTGCCTGCAATTAGTGCAGGTTCGCATCCCACCAGGCTCAAGGTTGACTCAGCCTTCCATCCTTCCGAGGTAGGTAAAATGAGGACCCAGATTGTTGGGGGCAATAAGCTGACTTTGTAATAATGCTGCTGGTGTGGGGGGGTGAAAGCCCTAATAAGCAGGCATATACATAGAATGAAGGCTATTGCTAAGCACATTTGATTTGTGCTTAGATTGTAAGCCGCCCTGAGTCTTCAGAGAAGGGCAGGATATAAATGGGATTAAAAAAATATTTGACAGTGTTATTTGTGAAGAGTTTACCATGTTGATCCTGAGGAAGTGGACAGATTCCTTAAAGAATTGAGTTCTGCCAACATCCTACCCTGATAATATGGCAGCCAAGGAGAGAATGAGAGGCTGGATTGGGGTATTGAGCCTCAGTGTGTGTGTTTGTGTGTGTGTGTGTGTGTGTGTGTGTGTGTGTGAAGTGTGGCCCTCCTAGATGAGGGAATTGTACAACTTCCCTTTAAGAAGGTGACCTTGGATCTAGCCATATTAGACAACTATTGCCTAATCTCCAACCTTCCTTTTAGGGGAAAAATTGACGGAAGGTAGTGGATGACAGCTACAAAGGGCTCTGGATAAAATGGATTATTTTGATCCTTTTCAGTCATATAATTCAGGTCCAGACAAAGAATGGAAACTGTACTGATTGCTGTCATCAGCAACCTATGGTAACGTCTATATAATAGAAGTGTAATCATATCAATTCTGCTGAATTTTTAGGTGACCTGTTACATCCTAACTCTACCATTTTCAACATGGCATTCTTCTGAACTGTTTTGGGGGTGCTGTTTCATGGTGGCCCCATTCTTTGTTAGGCTGATAGTTCTAAATGATGGACAGGAAGCAGGAGATATTTTTTTATTTTTTATTTTTTATTTTAATTCCATTTATATCCCGCCCTTTTCCGAAGACTCAGGGCGGCTTACAAGCTTAGCAGTAGCCTTCATTCTATGTATATGCCTGCTTATTAGGGCTTTCACACCCCCCCCCAAGCGGCATTATTACAAAGTCAGCTTAATTGCCCCCAACAATCTGGGTCCTCATATTGAGCTTCGGGGTACTTCAGCCTGTAATTTGGAGAATTTTTTTTTTTGAGTTTCAGCTCTGAAAGGAAAAGCAGGTGGATGGTGGAATAAGGAATAGATACACCTGAGATATATGTCAACACTATTGTCTGGATTATTTTATTTATTTTATTTATTTATTTATTTTAATTCCATTTATATCCCGCCCTTCTCCGAAGACTCAGGGCGGCTTACAAGCTTAGCAGTAGCCTTCATTCTATGTATATGCCTGCTTATTAGGGCTTTCATACACCCCCCAAGCGGCATTATTACAAAGTCAGCTTAATTGCCCCCAACAATCTGGGTCCTCATTTTACCTACCTCGGAAGGATGGAAGGCTGAGTCAACCTTGAGCCTGGTGGGATGCGAACCTGCACTAATTGCAGGCAGCTGGTGTTACTTAAGGAGGCATTAGCCCACTGCTCCACCAAGGAGCTCACTTTTACTCACTTTTATGATAGATTTATGTTAGAAATGTCTGAAGTTATGACATTAATGGTGGTTTCTAATTCTTATGGGTCTTTTTTGTATTCTTTGCTGTTGTTGGTGTAAGCTGCTTGGAATTGGAAGGTTTGAAGCATAAACACATTTGAAATAAATGCATTGATTAAAATGTTATTTTACTTTCTGTAGGTACTCATATTATTAAAATACTTTAAAAGTAAAATCATTACTATTTTGGCGATTAGGTTCATTTAATATAGATTTGAGCCCTATGTAGAAATGGAAATACCGAGTGGAAATGTCAGCTTTTTTTTTTTTTTTTAGAAAAGGCTGAAGGACAAGAGACATTATTGCTGATGCATGCAGGACAATTGCAAAAGCCATAACCCTCCATACTGTGTGCTTCACTGATTATAGAAAAGGCCCTTGATTGAGTACAACATATTAAGCTGTGGAATGTGCTTAGAAAAAAAATGGGAATCCCAGAATATCTCATTGTCCTCATGTGAAACCAATACGCAGGCCTGGTAGCCATTGTCTGGATGGAACATGGAGAAAAAGACAAACTCCAAATCAGCAAAGGAGTGAGGCAAGGTTGTATGCTCTCCCCTTATTTATTCAACCTGTATTCTGAATATATATTGAGGGAATCTGGACTGGAAGAAGATGATCAGGTTGTAAAATTGGAGGAAGGAAGGTTGGTAATCTGTGCTATGTTGATGACATGACTGTGATAGCTAACAATGCAAATGACCTGCAAATTCTAGTAATGGAAATCAAAGAGCACAATAAAAATAGGATTAAGACTGAATATAAAGAAGACAAAACTAATGACAACAGGTACAACTACTGTTAGAACTGACACTAAAGATATTAAAGCGCTTCTGCCTTTTAGGATCAAGGAATCAGCTGTCAAGTAATACACCGCAGACTATACTTGAAAAGATATCAGTGAAGGACTTGGGAAAGATATTCAAGTGCCATGACATGTCTATATTCACAAATATCAGAATGGTTTTCCTAGCAATGATCCATGGAAGCAAAGGTAGAAAAATATTGGCACTTTTGTGTTGGAGAAGACTCTTGAGAATACCATGGATAGTCAAAAACAAGGAAACAAATGGGATGTAGGACAAATTGTTCAGCGTTCTTCCTTGAGGCACGAATGCTCAGCCTCAAATTTTTGTGCACATTATACAAGTGAGAAGCTTATAATGTTTCAAAAGCTGGAAAGAAAGAAAAGAGGAGAACCACCAGCAAGATACATAGATTTGATTATAGTGACAATGGGTGAATTGGAAGACCTGAGTGACCAGGTTGGAGAGAGATCATTCTGGAGAAGGTCTATTAATATGCTTGCTAAGAGTCAACACTACTTGATGGCACATAATCAGTCAGTCAGTCAATCACAACCAAATATTATTTAATTGTATTTTTAAAGTTTAGAACTGTTTAAACATAAATCCATGATCCATGTTAACAATTTAGAGCATTTCTCTAGAAATAAATTATCTTTCCAGAATTGATTTTTCAGTTGTTTTAGTAGAATCTTATAGTTTTAATGTCCATTGTTAAGAAAGAGTGAAACTTTATAGAGAGACATTTCTCATTCATATTGCCAATATAAGATGAAGGATTTAGGTAAGTATTCATGACTAGTGACTTTCTTACATGATGGACATCTTTAAAGAAACAATGTAAAATTGTACTTGTACTGTGGGTTGAATGAATAAATTTGCAAGTCCTCATAAGATCATTGAATATATCCAAGGGTTTTCCCCCTCAAAATTATCTTTTATTCTTAGAGTCAGTGCCATGATTAACAGTTTCTTGTGAGCTGAGAGGAAAAAAAAAGATTAAACAGAAATAGGATAGAAACCTATTTAAAAGGTTGTTGCTTTTTTTTTACAGATAAGTTGATTTTAATATATTTTTGACAGAAACAACCTTCAGCCACCAGGAAGAAGCATATGGAAGCCAACTCCTTTAGCCTTCTTCCCTTCCACCCGAAACTCCCTTTAAAAATATTATAAACAAGTATTAGGAACGCTTCCTGAATGTTGGAGCTGTGCCAGAGGGAGCTGAAAGGATCCTGAAAAATCAGGCAGAGACATGCTCTATGCCAGGATTTTTGCAAAGAATGGATGCAGTCCAGTTAACTTCTAAGATTATGTTAGTCATCAGTGTAACTCAACTCTAGCTGTGCAATTCAATCCCAAACTGTTCAAAGAAATAATCATTATAAGCACACTACCCTGAATATGGGGAAAGATAGCTACTTGGAGAGAAGAAAAAACTTGGGAGGACAAATAGCATGAGAAAAAAAACCTGAATACAAGATGAAGACTATACTAACTTGATTTTGTTTATTTTTGCAGCCAATTCAGCAGACCAGTTCACTTCATATTTCTATATGTATCCTAGAAAGCGCTTGGAAGCCACTGATGTTTAATTGCTATAATATATGAATCAAAAAGTGCTATTGTTTCAAGGCCTCTTATAGGTGTCCGTTTTATGAATATTTAGTTAGTTGCTGTGAGGATAGAAGGCTGAATTGGATGGGTTGTCGTCTGAGATAGTAAGCTGGGTTACTTCAGCGTAAAAGAGGATGTGATCTTACCATCAGTCTTAATTTATACGCTATGCAGTATCAGATATATGTTTACTTGAAGAATGGGTTCACCAAGTGAAAACCTTGGTGTACAGTATGTGTGTGAAAAATATATCTGATATTAAATATAAAATAAGGCTTTTACACTGTTATATACATAGTTTTGGGGGTTTATATTTTTCTGTTTTTTTGCTAATCATCATATATTTATATTTATATTTATATTTATTAAACTTATATACCGCCCTTCTCCCGTAGGACCCAGGGCGGTTCACAAGGCAATTAAAACAACATTACAATACAAAAATTAATAACAATTAAAATAGATTAAATTTTCCTTGATTAAAATCTAAAACCCCTATATCTCTGATTAAAAACCCAATTACAATAAGTTAAAAAATTAAAAAATCCTCAGTCCTGGCCGGAAAGCCAGGTCTTCAGGTCCCGGCGGAACGAATGAAAATCAGGGGCAGTCCTAAGCTCTACGGGTAACTGGTTCCAGAGGGCAGGCGCGCCCACAGAGAAGGCCCTCCCCCTAGGTGTTGCCTGCCGGCACCCTGAGAAGGCCCTCCCTGTGGGAGCGCACAGGACGAAGGGAACTTGATGCTGGCAGCAGGTGTTCCCTCAGATATCCCAGACCCAAGCCATTTAGGGCTTTATAGATCATCACCAGCACCTTGAATCTATCATGTCCTTCACTAGAAGACTGTTTAGTTATATAATCCTACTTCTAAAAAAGCCATATTTTCCTGACATCACAGGATTTATTCCCTGTGGACTGTTATATGAAAAAAGTATGAAAATGATTTATTGAGCTGTTACCTGCAGAGGCTGGCTTAAATTAAGGGAAAATCAGCCAAGATAATTGTTAAAATGTATATGCAGCTAGAGACTAGGATGAATAACTATTTGTACAAATAAGCTTTATCAGATTTGCTGATGGCAAGTTGGTATATATGAATCTGAAAGTAAAGGAAGCCATGTTAATTTTATTTGGTTTTTCCCATTAATTACCGTAGATGAAGTCCTTTATACTTAATAATATTCAGTCAGATAGCAATGAATGCATGCATTTGGCAGTTTTTAATGAAGGTTTCTTCTAAATGATAATTAAATACAAGAAAAGAGGTTCCATTAGATGTAAATTAAGTTTAAAATTATTTCTCCAAAAGTCCCTTTGAGTTCTTTTTATTCCTCAATGTGCGATAAATGGCACTTTCAAGCTTCTGATTAAAAACAAAAACCTATGAAGAGTGCCTTTTATAGTGTGAGGGACTGATCTCTGGAGGCCGCTATCACCGCTCACAATGGTGACTTCTAGTTTGAATACAGCTATGCTCATTTGTCTAATGAGCGGTGGCCATGGTCGTTCGTCAAAGAGGAAGAAAGGTCTTTCATTGGGATATTAATTTTGGGCTCAGTTTGAATTGTGAATTGATTCCCTCCCCCCGTAAATTATAATAACAATTTGAATTACTTCTCTGACTCTGTAAACTATGCCTTTAAACTGAGTAGCTGTTGTAATGATTGCCTAATGACTGTGTCCACAAAATTTATACGTGTGTGTGTGTGTGTGTGTGTGTGTGTGTATATGTGCGTGTGGATATTTAAATAATGCCCTTTCCTTGGATTTTCTATTTGTGCTTGCAATTCCTGTTTGTAATTCTTAGTTTACATATGAGAATTAAAGACATGTGCAAGACCACTAGCTGGAGCCCAAGGATAATTTTTCTGAGCCCAATGTATCTTGTAAGTCCCCTTCCACATGCACACTGGCTTAGAAATGTCCTTTGTTTGATTTTGGCTTAGTATGCTTTATGAACTTGGCTATTATGGCTTTTAAACTATGATCTACAGTAGTGTGGTATGTTGTGCATCCAATGCACTAAGCTACAGTATGGCTTACATAACCAAAATTATTGAATTAAGTAAAATAAACTAGAATTATCTCAATCTGCACCTAGTGGCTAAAAACCTCAATTTGTATGTATGGTTTCCTGGGTCATAAATGATTTTTTTTCTGTTTTAATTCTGAAATTACATTTGCAGCATTACTTGCCCTAGAGTTTTTCTGTCATGCCTTTACCCACCTATCCAATACCCCTTGGGTTCTATTTTGGTAAACAAAAATAGTAACAACTGTAATTTTTTCCACTGAGCATATAAAAAACCCAAATCCAGTACAATTGCAGTTTAGAAATCAACTAGATCACAGATGTTTTTTTCAGGGCTTTTATTTCTTTTAAATCTTCACAAATCAATATGTCTTTCTAAGACATACTCAGAATAGCCTTTTTTAGGAACTCTTGTGGTTCTGAAGATTATATTGCCGCAATTTGCTGGTAAACTGATTTTAAAAATGCTACAACATTCACTCCTTAAAACAACAATGCAATCATTGCATTATCTTCCGATTAAACTGAATGCACCTAGCTTATCATCCCACAGTTTTTCATGAATTTCCTTAAGTATGTTCTGCAATTTAGCTTAATTTTCTCCTTTCTATTGAAATGTGCTTACCAACTAGATCCCATACCTCTGTTTTGGGGATATTGAAGAAAATATATCCTTTTTCCTTTGTCGCTGTGTTCATAAGTAACCTTGTATTGTCAGATCCCAAAACAGACATTTTCTCTGGCATAGGAACTAGAATGATATTCAGAAATGTTATGATGGAAATTAAATTAAAACATACCATGTGGCATTTTAAGATGATGAAGTGTGGTTTTCAAAAAAAAATATCCATAATTAATAATGTTAGTGCCAGTATTTTGAATAATTAACAGTTAAATTATTATTTTAATGCCAAAGGTGGAAAGGTAATATATTGGAAGCTATATGAAATATAGATGTTAAAATAAAGAAACTAAAAATAATTATCATACTGAAAGTGGTGAAAAAAGTGGAAGTAGCAGAGGCTATACAGAGAAACAGTTTTGGGGCTCAATATTAATTTTATGTGGTTGAATAGTTGTTTAATTTGAGAACTGAGGGCTTTATCATATTAAGATAAATAAATAAATTCATAGCTACATTTGTTTTCAACATAGAAATGTTGTATCCAAATCCAGCACTAGTATGATATGCTTGACGACTGACTTCTATGGTCCTTTCGTAAAGAAACTGCAGAGCAAGTTACTCACATTCTATGCAAATGCTTAATAAGGAGCCTTGTATTATGATCAGGACAATGTTGATACATCTGTGATTCAAACTTAAAATGCTGATTTGGAATTGTAATTCATTATACCATTTACATCAGACATGTCAAACACAAGGCCTGGGGGCCAGATCCGGCCCACAAAGTGGTTTCATGTGGCCCACGAAGCCATCCTGGAAACAGTGAGGGAACGGCCCCCACTGCCTTGGCCCTGGCCCAGAGACCCTCCTTCTGCCAGAGACCCTCAGATCTGTCCCACTCCTGCCCAGGCCCCCATAGGCACCCTTGATGCGAACGATGTAGAGCTGGCCACGCCCACCCAGTAGGCCATACGCACTCTAGCCACGCCCACCCAGTAGGCCACGCCCACCCAGGCCATACCCACCCGGCCCCCTGAGGGCAACCGCAATGCTGATGCAGCCCTCAATGAAATTGAGTTTGACACCCCTGATTTACATGATTACTGCATTCCACAAGTAGAATACTTACCTTTCTGGCTTAGCCTGAATAAATAGCTAATAAAAATTTAATGAATTTGTAGACTCCAATCTGACATGGTAAAATATTTTATTTTGTTGAAAACTACAATCAAATATATATGTTTCTATTTCTTGGTTAATATATTTCTCATTTTTAAAATATTTCTCTTGCTTTATTATATAGAAAGAGAACAAAAACTAAAACAAAAAAGGGAAAGCAATCCCAAAACAAAGGGGAAAAAATAAGAAGAAAACAGAAAAAAAAGAAAAAAGCAGAAATGCAAATTCTACTTATAACAAACATTGCTCTTTTACATATATCATGAACTCTTGACTGCATGGAATAAAATCGATCAGTCTTTCCATTTTATCCATAACAGACAGAACACATGTCATAAATCTGAGACTATACATTCAGGCTGATGCTGCCATTCCATCATAACAAAATTATTTTTTTGCTATGTCTCATGCTCAATAAATGAATATACTTTACATATTCCATATGTAAGGTGTACAGTATATTTAGAATCACATCCACATCTTTAGGCCTTTTTTCTTTACCAATGAGCAAAAAAAACCACCCCAAATTGTTACAAAGGCACCACATAATAGTTTGTGAATTGGTTTAAATTCAACAAAGAAACATATATTAAATTACATATGGAGTGATAAAACTGAACATCAGTAAAGTTAAAATCTCAATAAGGAGCTAAAATTTAAATAAAAAAACCTAAGAGTTTGTTCTTCTTATAAAACATTCTTAATATCAATCTTCTTGTTGTTGTTGTTAGCTGCGAAGTCGTGTCCGACCCATCGCGACCCTATGGACAACAGTTCCTCCAGGCCTTCCTGTCCTCTACCATCTTCTGGAGTCCATTTAAGCTCACGCCTCCTGCTTCAGTGACTCCATCCAGCCACCTCATTCTCTGTCGTCTCCTTCTTCTCTTGCCCTCAACCTTTCCCAGCATTAGGCTCTTCTCCAGTGAGTCCTTCCTTCTCATTAGGTGGCCAAAGTATTTGAGTTTTAGCTTCAGGATCTGGCCTTCTAAAGAGCAGTCAGGGTTGATCTCCTCTAGGACTGACCGGTTTGATCGCCTTGCAGTCCAAGGGACTTGCAGGAGTCTTCTCCAGCACCATAGTTCAAAGGCCTCAATTCTTTGGCGCTCAGCCTTTCTTATGGTCCAGCTTTCACTGCCATACACTGCAACTGGGAAGACCATAGCCTTGACTAGACGCACTTTTGTTGACAGGGTGATGTCTCTGCTTTTTAGTGTGCTGTCTAGATTTGCCATGGCTTTCCTCCCCAGGAGCAAGCGTCTTTTAATTTCTTGGCTACAGTCCCCATCTGCAGTGATCTTGGAGCCCAGGAAAATAAAATCTGTTACTACCTCCATTTCTTCCCCATCTATTTGCCAGGAATTGAGAGGGCCGGATGCCATGATCTTGGTTTTCTTAATGTTAAGTTTCAACCCAAGTTTGCACTCTCCTTCTTCACACGTAACACAATCTTCTTAGGTTACTTTAAAGCTGTCAACAAAGGAAACACATTCAGAAAGAAACTGATGGCTTTAATCCTGAATGGTGGGGAATAGGTAAAAAGAGGAGTACAATTGGCTGAAAGTTTGTTTTCTTTTATAGCTGTCTGTAATTAGCAATGAAGTTTTATTTCACCTTTTGTGATTTTGGCTCAACTAGTTGAGGGTTATAGGCAACATTTCTGAAGAGCACCAAGTTGGAGAAGGTTTTTATACTATAGTGATGGATCTAGTGTTTTTAAGGTATCATGGTTAGCCAGCAAAGAGAGGATAAGTACTGTGGTTGGTCAATGACAGGGGTGTCAAACTGCCGGCCTGTGGGCCGGATGCATCGTGATGAAATCGCGCCCACCCCATTGCCGGCAATGGGGAAAAAGCTCCGATACGTCGCGCGACATCACGTGATGTCGTGAGTTTGACATGTCTGGTCAATGGTATGGATGCCAAACCTTCAGGCATGCATGCATGCATACAATACACATTTTAAAAGGCCAAAATCTTGGGGTAGCCCTTTATTGTACAAAATTTGGATGGTGTCACCCAATATTTATCAATATCTTTCCGGTGGGAAACCAACATTTGATGAAATGTGACAATTTTTTGAGATGCTGGCTGTTTTATGTATTACATTTTAAAAAATGGAAGTATTTTTATTTAAGTTTAGAATTCTGTTAATGCAATAGAATGGAGTCTTGTCTTGTTGTCTTGTTGGTTGCGAAGTCGTGTCCGACCCATCGCGACCCTATGGACAATGTTCCTCCAGGCCTTCCTGTCCTCTACCATCTTCTGGAGTCCATTTAAGCTCACACCTACTGCTTCAGTGACTCCATCCAGCCACCTCATTCTCTGTCGTCCCCTTCTTCTATTGCCCTCAATCTTTCCCAGCATTAGGCTCTTCTCCAGTGAATCCTTCCTTCTCATTAGGTGGCCAAAGTATTTGAGTTTTAGCTTCAGGATCTGGCCTTCTAAAGAGCAGTCAGGGTTGATCTCCTCTAGGACTGACGGGTTTGATCGCCTTGCAGTCCAAGGGACTCGCAGGAGTCTTCTCCAGCACCATAGTTCAAAGGCTTCAATTCTTTGGCGCTCAGCCTTTCTTATGGTCCAACTTTCACAGCCATACATTGCAACTGGGAAGACCATCGCCTTGACTATACGCACTTTTGTTGACAGGGTGATGTCTCTGCTTTTTAGTGCGCTGTCTAGATTTGACATGGCTTTCCTCCCAAGGAGCAAGCATCTTTTAATTTCTTGGCTACAGTCCCCATCTGCAGTGATGTGGCAACCCCCCAAAACTGACTGATGGTGATGATGTGAAAAACAAATTCTTTTTTTTGAAGTAGTCTTTTTGTTGATTGTTTTAATTTATAGTCCGACTCCATCTGTGAGATTAGTTTTAATTCTGCTTAAGCAGGAAATAATTCTGTTGTAAGTGTACGCTGTGAGTACTTCAATTGGGGCAGTGTCCTCTTGAAATACCTTTGTCCTGTCAGAAGGAGCCTTTTAGCTCTCTTCACTTTAGCTTCTATAAAATCAAGATTTCCACAATTGAGCTATGAAGTAGCTTTAAAGTAGCTTTAAAATTGACACCTTTACTTACTTTTTGACCACAACACGGATCAAAATACTTTGTTGCCCTTGCTGGTGGGGGAGGTTAAGCTTCTGCATTATCTTTTGCTCACAAAGGAAGAGATGCTTGGCTAAAATACTGGTTCTCCATGTCAAAATAAATGGCTCCATTTTAATGCTTTGTATACTACAAATAAAGAGTAAGATTAATTGCACTTAGGTTGTCATAACTTAGGAAGAATGTCTTCTTCTTACTTACTCTGCACACATGATGTGACCTGTGGCTCTTAAATCTGATGTGTATTCAGATGATCTATTCTTTCCTGCTCCTTTTTTCTATTCAGTGTGATAACCTTGTCAGTATAGGAGCCTGAAAGTCTCGTTCTATAGTTCAGCTTGTCGCCCCAGGAATATTTCCTGTTCCCCCATTGAACTGAAAGGCAGAAAAAAACTGAAGGTCATGGGTGTCTTGGGGAGAATGTAAGCAACGAATGAATCTCCTCTGTATTCTCTCCCTGTATTTCTCAAAACAACAAAATATTGTTCTATTTACTTCACGTAATAAGATGAAATCCTGGATATTGTTCTGCTAGCATTGATTTCCCAAATCTGGTATCTTCCCAATCTTTGGGACCAAACTCCCATGAACACAAATAGAGACTCTAGAATGGATTCAGTCTTGTTAAGCCATGGATTGCTTCAACAAACTAAAATTAAGAAAACTATGGCTCAGATTTATAAACCAGATCTGTGTGAATTTCTGTGCACACACAGAGACACACAGAGAGAAGAAGAGGGGTGGGAAGAGATGTATAGACAGACACATATATACAATGAAAATTGTTCAATCAAAAGACAGGATATATTTTTAAGAAAATAAATGGATTACCAGTTTAAGGGTAGAAAAGCAATTTAAACGTGTTACACAAAACTGATTTTAGTGCAGTTTTAAGAAATTCTTTAAAAGTCTCATATTTAAGTAACAGATGGCACATTCAGTTTTGTTAGATTCCATAGTTATCATTGCTAAAAATCAGAAATGTGCTGATTTTCAAATGTGCTGATAGTTATGCTGCAGACTAAATTTAGATTGAATATTAGCTCTAGGAACAATTTGAAAACAAGTTTTATTGGTCATATGGAAGCTGCTGAACTAAAATTAAGGTCTGAGAAGTGATTGGAACTGGTTGTGCTGACAGAGATGACACTGGGCACAGTAAATATAAACACGTTATTCTCTAGGTCCCGGAAACATGGCATCTATTCTGAAGCACTGTAAATTATTTAACATGGCAACATAGTACTGTATGTAGAGCTTTATTAAGCTAGTTTTAGTGGAACACAATACAAACAATATTTTTACTTTTTTTGTTACTTCAGTATGATTGATCTTAATAGATTACTTTACATGCCGTTTGCAAATACGTTTTTTCTCCTGTTTTGCCAATTTCCTTTGTCAAATTAGGATTCCTAAAATTTATTTTAATGCTGTCTTCATTAGAAGTAAATAAAAATACTATGTGTTTATGAGGGGTGTGTATAGAAAACCTCTTACCTTGCATTTTAGTGAGCAAGAAAATTTATGCAGTAATTAATACAAACCTCCAGTAAAACCAGACAAGTATTAAATAGATTGATAAACTGAAGCCCTTGACCAAAAAAAATCTTCTAATGCAGAAAACAAAACTAAGGTAAGAGAATGGTTTCCAATAAAAGGTTTGGACTCTGCCATTAGTGGTAGTGGTTTAAAATAAGAGAAGTGATTCAAAGGATGGTATTAAAATATAGACGGTTTTGCATTGGGAAGAATAAACTTAAGGGTTAGAGGTGAAAAGATAATCTGCTGAATGGGGTATATCCTGATTGTGGAATATAGAGGAAAATAATCTTAGTTGATGTGTATTCTAAGGAATTCTGTACTGAGCTGCGAGGGGTGACAAGGTCATCTACAAGGTCATAGCTGCTACACAAGAAACGTATCTTGAGAGCTGTTGATTGCCTAGCATAGAAGTTTGAATGACTGCTTTCTGCCGAACAAGCAGAGAATATAAAAAGTAGTGGGAAAAGCTAACAATATGTCAGGTGAGTTGGGGAGATGTAGGAGTCCCTAACAACTTTTCCTCTAAATCAAGAATTTGCTAACCTAAGA
The DNA here is from genome assembly GCF_964194415.1 of Vipera berus. Lineage (NCBI taxonomy): Eukaryota > Metazoa > Chordata > Lepidosauria > Squamata > Viperidae > Vipera > Vipera berus. The sequence goes on along the minus strand of NC_138206.1, from coordinate 52,378,734 downwards.
GCCTAAGAAGAAAATAAATTCATGTTTTTCTAATGGTAGTGCTCTAAAGAACAAAAATGAGGATAAATGATAATCTGCAGAATCCATAATCTGCAGTACTTGTTGTATGTTCAAAATATGTTTGCAGATTTTGGCAGCAAAGATAAACTCGTATTAGTGCTTAAGGAAAAAGGCAAAGGTTTGGAGAATGACCATTCTCCAGAAAGTCACAATGGAAGCAAATCTCCATAATGAAACCAATAGAGATGTAAGGCGAGTGGATAAGAGTTAACAATCAGAAATAAATTATAGAAATTATTCCTTCATTGTTGGAACTCAGAAACATATTTAAGCCACATATTTAAGGCTCTGTTTTAAGAAAGAAAAACCTTGCATCCTGGGGGAACAGAATGATGGATTCCTAAAAGCAGAAAGGATGCAACTCTATACTATATGAGAAGACCATGAAAAGAATAATTGCAGTTTCTTGATTCATTACTGCATGGAAGTGAAAGAAATATGTGCCGACCAGACCCATGTCAGAAGTAAGTAGTGCTCGGGTGACACTAGTACCTGCACGCCACTGTGATGCTAGCACGAGTGGGGGGAGTGTGTGCTCACGGCAAAAATCATGGCCCCATTTGTGTGCTTGCAGCCCCCTTTGTGCGCGTGTGCGGGTAATGGCGTCTCCACCCCCTCCTGTACCAGGCTGCCAATGAAGAAAGGTTGGGGACCTGATCTAGTCTATTGACAATTATTACTTGCTGCTAATACATATATGGATAAATGAAATGGCAAGGATCAGTCTTTGAAGATTTAGAAGGAAGCATGATATCCTAGGGCAGGGGTCGGCAACCGGAAAAAGGCAAAGAGCCACTCAGAACCGGTTCCGTCACAAACACAAAAAAGTGGGAGCCGCAAAATGTGCGCGCGCGTGCATGCACACACGCGCATGCGCAAAACAAGGCAAAACGTGCACCAGCCCTGCCCCCATCCACCTCCAGTATGGATGGCTCTGCCAAAAGAAAAGCAGCCGAAGCAAGCCTCCCATTGAGAGAATGGGGCGGCGGAGGCTTGCAAAACGGCGGATCCAGCCTCTGCCGGCAGACACGCTTGCAGAATGGCGGATCGAGCCTCTGCCGGCGGCAGAGGCTTGCAGAGCGCGGATCCAGCCTCTGCCGCTGGCAGAGGCTCGATCCGCCGTTCTGCAAGCCTCCGCCGCCGGCAGAGGCTCGATCCGCCGTTCTGCAAGCCTCCGCCGCCGGCAGAGGCTCGATCCGCCGTTCTGCAAGCCTCCGCTGCCGGCAGAGGCTGGATCCGCCGTTTTGCAAGCCTCCGCCGCCCCATTCTCTCAATGGGAGGCTTGCTTTGGCTGCTTTTCTTTTGGCAGAGCCATCCATACTGGAGGTGGATGGGGGCAGGGCTGTGCGCGCTTCCCCCCCTTCCCTCTCATCGCCGGGGCTGTGCGCGCTTCCCCCCCTTCCCTCTCGTCGCCGGGGCTGTGCGCGCTTCCCCCCTTCCCTCTCGTCGCCGGGGCTGTGCGCGCTTCCCCACCTTCCCTCTCGTCGCCGGGGCTGTGCGCGCTTCCCCCCCTTCCCTCTCGTCGCCGGGGCTGTGCGCGCTTCCCCCCCTTCCCTCTCGTCGCCGGGGCTTGCAAAACGGCGGATCCAGCCTCTGCCGGCGGCTTGCAAAACGGCGGATCCAGCCTCTGCCGGCGGCTTGCAAAACGGCGGATCGAGCCTCTGCCGGCAGACACGCTTGCAGAACGGCGGATCGAGCCTCTGCCTTCTATTCAGCTCTGGGAAGTGAGGGGGAGGGAGGGGGAGTTTGGGGGGGAGGGGGAGCTCCACGGTGCAAAAATAAAGCCCTGCCGCTCTTTGCGTTGCTTGCCCGACTGGCTGTCACGGGACCACACGGATCGCCTCGCTCCCACCGGCAGCTGATTCCTTCGAGTTTGGTCTCGAGCGATTTTGCATTTTCTCCAGTGCTGAAAGCCACTCGGGGAACTTGAGTTACCGGCTCCCCGATCGCTCCACCCTCATCTTCTCTTCGTTCCCGCTTCCCCTTCCGAAGGTTCCTCTCGCCGTCCGTGACTAAAGTCCCACTCCCACCCCCCGCGGCAGGTTGGATCCCCCCCAACTATCTTGAGTACCTACAGCCCCGCGCTGCCCTCCCCCGGGCCACCGCAGCTGGAGAGGATGGCTCTGAAGTTAGATATTTCGCCCGTAAGTCGCAGAGGGACCCCGGGTGTTCATAATTGATCCATAAAAACCTAATACCGAATAAAAGTAGGATACATCAATAAAAAGATCCAATTTGATTTCCCCCCCCGCGACACACACACACACACACACACACACACACACACACACAGGTTGGAGACCCTCCGGCGTGGCTTGGGCACCCAGAGGCTCCCGCTGCCCCCTTTTCTCCACCGGGCGAGAGAGGCAAAACGTGCACCAGCGGATCCAGCCTCTGCCGGCGGCTTGCAAAACGGCGGATCGAGCCTCTGCCGGCAGACACGCTTGGAGAATGGCGGATCGAGCCTCTGCTGGCGGCAGAGGCTCGATCCGCCGTTCTGCAAGCGTGTCTGCCGGCAGAGGCTGGATCCGCCGTTTTGCAAGCCGCCGGCAGAGGCTGGATCCGCCGTTTTGCAAGCCCCGGCGACAAGAGGGAAGGTGGGGAAGCGCGCACAGCCCCGGCGACGAGAGGGAAGGGGGGAAGCGCGCACAGCCCCGGCGACGAGGAGCCAACGGGGGGCGGGCGGGCGAAGCGCGGCTTTCGCTCGGCGGGGCTCTCAGCCCCGGCGACGAGGAGCCAATGGGGGGCGGGCGGGCGAAGCGCGCCTTCTTGCTCGTCGGGGCTGCTAGCCCCGGCGACGAGAGGGAAGGGGGGGGAAGAAGCAGATCTACTTACGTTTTACTTCTTCCTCTCTTCCTCCACTCTGCCAGTAAAAAAACAAAGGTTTGTGGGCGGTCCCACAAACCAACCAATCAATTTAAACTTTTCAAGTTTTTTTGTGAGAAGTTTAAATTGATTAAGTTTTTTTAGTACCATTTTTTTTTTCAAGAGGGAGGAGGCCTGGGAGCCGCATGGGCCGGCTCAAAGAGCCGCATGCGGCTCCGGAGCCGCGGGTTGCCGACCTGTGTCCTAGGGCCTCAGAAGATTTTCTTATCTATTTCTTTGGTTGATGAAAGGAGAATACTGAAATAGATTACAGGTTATGCAGTCTGTGTCAATGGAAGAGATATAGTTTCTGGGCCAAGAACAGAGTTATCTAGATAAACTGGAGGCATGAGATGAGCTGTTCCTGAAAAGGCTGGTAAAAATGTGTTTTGCCAAAGCATGGGATGATTATAAAAGCTTTGAACTGAATTCTGTAAACTTGGTTACTGTATTTGTGAAATGGAATTATAAATTGAATATGAGGCAACAGATGTTGCTGCAAAGAAAGAATATGCAGTTTTAGGCTGCATCAAGAGAAGTTTACCTTCCAAATTGTAGCATTTAGTTGCTGCACTTCATTTTGCTTTGGTAAAATTCTATTTTTGTGTCCTGTTCTGGTCACTGCATTTAAAAAGGCTTCAGAGAAATTACAACTGTTTCAGAGAAGAGCAACGAGGTGATCAAGAATCTAGAACAGTCTTATCAGTGAAAGAGCTGTTAATATTTACCCTTGAGAAAAGATAACTAAAGGAAGAAATGATAGCCATATTTAAATGCCTGAAAGGATATCACATTGAAAAAGATCAACCTATATTATCTCTTATTCAAAAATGTAGGATGCAGAATAATAGATATAAATTACAGGAAGGCAGATTCTATTTGGATTTTAGAAAGAAAAAAAAGCAACCTCCTGACAGTTCACAGTAAAACCAATTACAGAGAAAGTGGTAGGTTTCTATTCACTGGATATATTCAAGAAGAGACAGGATTTGTTAGGCCTAAGCCCAGAGTTGACAGAGTGAAATCTAGTTGAGTTCAATCTTTTATTTGCTTATACCTAATGGACGGGATCTTGCCATATTAAAGCTATAATCTTCCAACCTACTGGATATATCCTGAGAGCTTTTAGGGTGTGGCTACTCTGAATCTCTTCCCCTTCTCCCATCTAGTTTGGGACTGCACAGTGTCTTAATCTGGGCCTTTCTCAGAGAAAGCTCTCTGCTGCCAAAACTCTTCCCCCACTGCTTCTCCAGGTGCACATTCCATCACAAGACTAGACATTTAATTTGGATTTCTGCAATGAGTGGGGGATGGGGAGCTGGACTCTCTGGCATAAATGGCCCTTTTCAAGTTTGTAATTCTGTTAGCCAGTACCTCCCGAAGCCGATCAAAGTATAAGGAAACCTTAGAACAAGTCCTTTATGTTGCCTTCTGAAATACTCTGAAAATACAGTTTGAAAAATTGCTTCAAAACTAATCAGATATATTCCTTTTGCTGTATTCCAGTCAAATATTTAGCTGTAGTGTGTAGCCTTTTGAACATCTTTCAGAATCAGTTCCACATCCAATATCCTCATGTCAGATGTAAACACCTGGAGAAAGAAAATTAAACACACATTAAAAAATGTAAAGCATGTACTGTACAGAATATTGCTTCCATCCACCTCACCTGCCAGATTGTGTATCCACCGCAGAGATAATTTGCTAACTGAAGTAGGGGATGGCTCCTTGTCTCTCATTAAAGAAGGGTCAGTTGAAAGTACCATCAGTTTTTTTCATGGCTTAAATGCACCACAATATGGAAATAGCTATGTCTGCTAGCTCTTGAAAATCTGAAAATGGTAACTAGCCTTTGTTTGATATGGCAGATAGGGCATTCATAAAGCTGCTTATCTTTATGAGTGCTCATCTTCTCAGATACTAATTTTAGTTGCATATAATTTAAGCAAAAGAGTGACTATTTTAGTTTACCAATCGTTACCCATCACCAGCTCCACTTTGGTTTACCCAGAATTTAGAGAAAAGATAGTAGCATGCTTTTCATACCTACTAAGCCGAAATGCGGTTGATTTGGTTTTCGCATACCCTATCAAGTAAGACGATCCATGGAGATATGTAAGTAATAGTTTGTGCTTAAACTTGTATCAATCCAGTCAGGGTGGTTTATACGATAAATTGCAGTTAAGCCATCACATTATTTACGTTGCAGAGAAGGTAAGAAACTGCTCTTTCTCAGGTTTCCTGCATTTTTAATATCGCAGTTGAAGTGAGAATTGAGGAGTGGCTTCCTTTCTAGTAGACCAGGAACATTTGTCTCTGTCTTGTGGAGTTTTGGTATCTGCTCCAACAATGCTCCTGTTCCCCACTGCATTGTCTTTTTTCCATTCAGCTACAACATCTATGGGTGATTTTGCTGCTGTTATAAACATTTTCACTCTTGGCTGTCTGTCTCTCTTCCTTCTTCCTGGCCTGGAAGCTGTTCCTAACAGAACCCATTCCGGAGCTTTCCAATTTCATTTCCTCTAGAAAGATTGGCTACAGTTTCCAGAATTGTGAGCCAGTACAGTATGGCCAACAGCAGCTGTAATCCAACATTTTTGAATTTCTGAATCCACAATTGGGTTGTAGTAGACTTTGGTGTACAATCACATGTTTGGTCTAGGACATTCTCTCCCTCTTTAATGCTCTCTGAATGACCTCTGTCCTGTTCTAGCTCAGAAGTAGAATGATTGCTTTTTCTGAAATCCTATACCTAGTTCTACAAGTTGCTTTCTAATCCAGTGCTAGTGGGAATGCTGTTTATCTCAGTATACTTGTGCAATGTGTGTGGGAAGGCCCTGCAGACCGGTTCCTTCATGCTGTCACTGCACCTCACTGTTCAGTGGAATATCATAATTGAACGTGATTATGATTAGTCATTGCAGTGATCTGTGGGAAGTTGCTCCTGCTGCTGCTTTGTTGGCGTTTTTCACTCATAGCAACAATTGAGGTTTTAATTGTGTCACTAGGAGAGCAGGGCTAGATGAATCAAAACTTGGAATTAAGATTGCCGGAAGAAATATCAACAACCTAAGATACGCAGATGATACCACTCTAATGGCAGAAAGTGAAGAAGAACTAAAGAGCCTCTTGTTGCAGGTGAAGAAGGAGAGTGCAAAACTTGGGTTGAAACTTAACATTAAGAAAACCAAGATCATGGCATCTGGCCCTCTCAATTCCTGGCAAATAGATGGGGAAGAAATGGAAGTAGTGACAGATTTTATTTTCCTGGGCTCCAAGATCACTGCAGATGGGGACTGTAGCCAAGAAATTAAAAGACGCTTGCTCCTGGGGAGGAAAGCCATGGCAAATCTAGACAGCACACTAAAAAGCAGAGACATCACCCTGTCAACAAAAGTGCGTATAGTCAAGGCTATGGTCTTCCCAGTTGCAATGTATGGCAGTGAAAGTTGGACCATAAGAAAGGCTGAGCGCCAAAGAATTGAGGCCTTTGAACTATGGTGCTGGAGAAGACTCCTGCGAGTCCCTTGGACTGCAAGGCGATCAAACCGGTCAGTCCTAGAGGAGATCAATCCTGACTGCTCTTTAGAAGGCCAGATCCTGAAGCTAAAACTCAAATACTTTGGCCACCTAATGAGAAGGAAGGACTCACTGGAGAAGAGCCTAATGCTGGGAAAGATCGAGGGCAATAGAAGAAGGGGACGACAGAGAATGAGGTGGCTGGATGGAGTCACTGAAGCAGTAGGCGTGAGCTTAAATGGACTCCAGAAGATGGTAGAGGACAGGAAGGCCTGGAGGAATGTTGTCCATAGGGTCGCGATGGGTCGGACACGACTTCGCAGCTAACAACAACAACAGGAGAGCATGCAATTAGAATTTGTTATTTTAGTTACGGTTAGTGTATTGATAACTATTTTATGCAAGCCTATGTATTGTCTTGGGTTACTGACTTGAGGTTAATTTTCATTTCCAACCTCCTTTGTAAAATATGTTTTTCACATGATTTTTCCTACCTTTTGTAAATGGAATTATCTTTTCTTTGCACTATTAGGGTTTGTGGTGGTATCTTTTGTTTTAACAGAATGAATGAAGACAAAAATCTTCCATGTTTGAAAAGAAATGATAGCATCATAAGAATAAGGTATGCTATTGCACAGCTTCCAGTCCATTTAATGTGCTCGATGTAGGTGAACTTCTCAGTACATCAAAACTTTGAGGATTTTTCTCCCCAGTTACTTGGAAATGAACTGCTCATGGAAGTCTTTTTACAATGGCTACACATATGCTTGTTTCAAGCTAGTCTTCAGAACTGTTTTGAGAGTCCTTATGTTTAGACTATAGTAGTCCTTTAGTAGTATGAGTTGGGAGAATTTGGCTCTTTTGAATCTAATTTTGAACAACATATTAAATTTGGCTACTTAGATTTTAAGCCACACACATTAAAATGATTTTTTTTCATTTTGAAGTTCAGCATTGCTATTATCCCTTCAAAGTTTGGGTGATCTTAAAAAGAAACATAATTGTGGAAATGTAGTTAATAAAATCCTGTGATTATTGCATTTTTACAGACAGTTGCCATCACAACACCTTGCTTATCCTGAGTGTGGAAGTCATTGGTAAAATCTGTATTGGGAGTGTATTGCATTTCAGCATCTTCTGCAACCTGTCAGAACTAGTCATTTTAAAGATCACTGGATGCCAGATTCTGTGCCTGCTGTCACTACTCATATGATAGCACTTGTGCTGGTATAACCAACCAAAACAAAAAGTAGTTGTGAAATTGATCTCACTTTTAATTAAAATTATTTCATTAGGAAGAGGGTAAATGCAACTCTACATATTGCACATGGTTCTATATTCAAGTCAGAACTGGCTGATCTGACTGTGCAGTTACGCTACAAAAAAGGAATGTAACTCCAAGGATGAATTCACTCTCAGCATTGAACTGTAGCTTCCTTTTCCTGCCTCCAGTTCTGTTCTTGGCACCTCCCTTGAATTATGACTTTTGCTTTTGAGCCATCTGCTTCCTCCTGCCCTACGCACCATTCTGATAGAACTGAAAAGGTGTGTTTAAATATTATTAAAATGAAGACTGACTGACTAGTTCTTGATGTTAGTTCAAACTGTGTTTGCTTCGCTATTCAATAGCATTTTTTAAAAAAGGTCTTAGCATTCTTTTTTAAAGGAAAGTTCTGTAGACCATGCATGTTTACGGCTTTGCTCACGCATATAAATGAATGAAAAGTTTGTAATGAAGTAATTTTACGGGACACTGGAAAAACAGACAGGAAAACAATTCAAGTAGTTGTTATTTAGTGACCAGCAAATTGATTGTAAAGTGAAACAGCCACTAAGTGAAACAGCGATTGTGCTTATGAGGATTTTTAATGCAAGTCAGGCAAAATATTTGTTCAAATTTTTACAGGAAAGGATGATATGTAGAAGTAACTTGCAGTTGATATTACTATCCCAAAATCATATTAATCAATCTATAAATGTGAAAAACACATACATAGGGCAACTTTAATAGAACAGCTCGTTGAGTTTTTAGTTTGGAGAGAGTTTATCATTAAAACAGGAGTTTTAAATATTAGCAACACAAGAAAGAAACACAGTTTAAAATCACAGTCTGATTTCTCAAATTTCAGTGAATTTTATTCTAAATTAAATCTGTACTGTAAGTGTGTGGGTGGAAGAATTGGTATAGAAAGGGGCAGTGAGCAATCAGGTGGACTCTGTAGTACACTAGGGAGATGACTTTCCAAGTTTTTAGAACTGTACAATGTGAAGTCCCTTTATATGTGTCATGACCTTGCACAAGTCTTTACATATTTATTACATACAGCTTTAGGTGCTTGCTTGTTAGGAGCACTGATTTTGAATTGTATGCCCTATATGAAGGACTTGGGAATTGCTTAATAGTGAAAGTAATGAATTTTATTGTAAACCAGAGTGTTTTAAAGAAATGTTAATAGGAATGTATGTACTGATAGAGCTTTTATTGTAGCAGCAGTTCTAAACAGACATCCTAGGGAGTAACTATAATTGAATGTAGTAGGATTTTTAAGATAACATTATATGACTGGGCTACTAATGCTTTTAAAAAGAAATAATAAGGCAACTATTTATTCAACATATCTTAAAATATTATCTTTGTATAATACTATGTAGCTTGTTGACTTTTGCTACTAAATTATCTTTTAAAGGCAAGTGAAGTAAAAATTGGTTGCCTAGCAACCTGTTCCAGGTTAAAAGGTGAATGGGTCAATAAGTAACCAGCAGTATCATGTGACATTGGTCTGAGGGCCTGTGAACCCCTAAAATGTATGCTGCTTGTTAATTTTTAATGTTCCATAAAATTATTGCTGATGGCTAACTTCGAATTATAATGATTTGTGAGCTGAAATATTTAAAGATAATTTTTTGAAAGATTAACTTCTCGTTTCATTATTATTATACAAAACAGGAGGGATATCTTTTCCAATAGTGATAGATAGAATAAATGGGTTTCACAAATGGGCGTATGGTGTCATGGTTTCTGTAGTAACAAGTAGAATCACTTGTATGAATCATACAGTCTGGTACATTATAGTCATGTTTTACAAAGTACCACAGTATTGCTCACACGACAACCAAAATGAAAGCTACTTTATTGCATTGAGTGATACGTGAATCAGGGCCCAAGCAACCACATTTCTGTAAATGACAATTCTGTTTCTTCACTGGATTGAATGTGTATTTCCACTGATTTGGCCAATGGCCATAGATTTCTTCTTACATATGTGTGCACATCTGCACATACATGTTCTACATACATGTTTTACTTGGGATGTGCTTAGAAGTAGTCACTTTCTGTCTCTGAAGTGGAACTATTGTGAATCTTTGATTTAAGTCAGAAATGGTACATAATCTTTCCACATTAAAAAATGAATGGTAGAAGTGAAAGCAGTAGTCAATGTTGTTTTTTTAAAAGCATGCAATGTGATAGTCTATGACAGGGGTCAGCAACCTGAAACAGTGAAAGAGCCACTCGGAACCGGTTCCCTCACAAAAGGAAAAACTGGGAGCCGCAAAAAATGTGTGCGCATGTGCGTACATGCGTGCATGCACAGAACAGGGTTTGACTGAAGAGTAGAGCCAAGGTGAGATATGCACCTACCCTGCATATTTGAATTGATTGGTTGAACTTTTTTAGTCCCACTTTTTTTTTGGGGGACTGCACATGGCAGAGGAATGGGAGCCGCGGGTTGCAGACCTGTGGTCTATGATAATATCTTCAGTTAATGACTAGAGAAGGAAGAGAAGAAAATTCCCCAATCTCACCACCAGATGCTTAGCAAAACTGATCTTGTCAAAGAAAAAGAAAGGAAAATAGAACATACTATATATTTTGATTATCTGAAGCTTACTGTGGTCTCTTATATCCAGTTTTGACATCAGAAATGGAAACAAGCATAACTGGCAGGTATGTACTGTAACTTATCATACCTATATTGACGCTTTTGCCATTTTACTTGGGAATGTCAAGCCTCTTGTGGAGTAGCAGTACTAGTCCTAGTAACATTTATTTTTAAAATAGAGTTTGTCATTTGGCTCACAGCAGGACATACCAAGAATGACATCACATGTCTTGGGTGACAAGCTTCTTTCTCTCCAGGCCATTATTATTGAAAGGCCTTCTTCTTGTCTATTGAAAGCATCCTGCTGGATATATGATATGATGTGTTTGACCATAATAATGGTTCATGCAAAGATTCATAAGCATTTTCATATTGTCTAATTTGCAAGGATTCTGTGCTTTGGTGAAAAGAAGCAAATTCGTTTTTACTCATTCTTGTGTACCATCAAACCCTGTAGAGCAGGGGTCCCCAACCCCCGCTCCATGGACCAGTGCCGGGCAGTGGCATTCCAGCAACTGGGCTGCACAAACAAGCAAAGCCCCATCCGCAGGATTCAGGCAGCACACAAAACCACGCACCCCCTGGTCCGTGGAAAAACCTCTCTCCACGGAACCGGCCCCTGGTGCCCAAAAGGTTGGGGATTTGTGCTGTAGAGCTCCCAATGGTTAACTTGTTTGCACAAGTAAACATCCATGGAAGGTAACATGAAAACCTTTGTGATAAAGAAAAATAAAATTAAATCAAACTATAGTAAGTACAGGTTAGCAATGCATACGTATACCTTGAAGTTTGATGACACAGTCAATTTACATGTGCTCTGTGAAGGTTTTGAGCATCTTCCTGAGCCTGATCAAGGAAAGAACAAGCCTAACAGAGTTGCTATGCTGACTGTCCATATTAACTGACTATGCTGCTGATCCCTAATTCTTCTGACAAAGGATTGTGAAATGGCACATGGGGAGTGAAGGGACCATGCTTGTGCCTTTTCCTCTCTTAACAGGGGCTATGGATTGTCAAAGGAAGCGGAAGATTTGTAATGGGGTGGTGTTGTACGGCATGGCTTGACATGCAGAGGCCCTGTTTTGTTGTTATAAAAGGATGCTAAGCCACATGGCTCAACTTAAGAAATTTCTCTTGCCTTCATTGGTGTGGGTTGGGGAATATTTGCAATACTGAAAGCATTTGCTTTTAAAAAAAGACATCCCCCTGAAAAACAGTGCATTTGCTATGGCAAAAAAGCACCTTCTCTCTAGTTTCCATGGTAAATACTCCCCCGTAATTGAGTCATAGACACAGGAGGTTCTATAAAAGAAACAAATGTCTTGAGCCCACCTAGTAAGGCTGCCTGTGTTAGTAGTGTATGTACTTTGCACAACAAATACCAGTGGCGGAACCAAAGAACATAAAGGCAAAACTATTTAACACCTCTGTTATGTACCTCCTAGTTCATAGGGATGATCAAAATGATTCATATCATCTGGATTTTTTAAAATGTTTAATGCTCCCAATTTTTGTAAGAAAATTATTGAGCCAGTTTAAGCAAGAAATTAGCAGGGATTGGGGCCTTGGTATGCTGCAGATCAGTGGGAGGGAAAATAACAGTATTTGGTGTAGCATTGTTAAAGAGAGACATTATGATGTATTCAGAATTTTCTATTGCTTTCTTATTCTGTATAGAAGATAATTCCATTTCAGTAGGGTACTGAGGAACTCTGGCTAACTTGAAACACCATCACGACAGATACTAATAAAATATACTGTCCCGTTTCAATCCACACGCAAGAAAGTTTTAAGGACTTTATTGATAGTCTAAGCCCTTAATATGAATTCCCCAGGTTCCCGCTCGCACCCAAGGCAAAGTAATGTTGAGTCCAGCAATGCTCAGTCTAGGTACCGAATTCAAAAGCAAAGGCAAGGCAAGACCCACAAAGTCCATAATCCAGGCCCAATCTGAAATCCATGGTATGAGTCCAAAATCCACAAGCAAGTCTGAAACCCAAATGCAGCATGTTTTAAGAGTCCAGGAAAGCCGAAGTCACAAAGACAAAGCATGCACAGGGCAGGAGAACAACCCTCTGCTCCACTCATTTGACTTAATAGGTGCTTGCTGGTGTAGCTCATCGGGTAAGGCTGCTTCCTTGCGAGTAACCTCGCCAATCTCCATTCAGCCTGCCTCTCTTCTGCCCTGCGCATCTGCGGATCAGGTGGAAGAGGCAATCCCCACTGGCCGCCTGCAGCTGTGCACCTTCTCCACCTGAACTGTGCACCTTCTCCATCTGAGCTTTCCCACTGCAGCTGTGCCTCTCCTTTTTCTTCTCCAGTGGGACGTTCATCTGGTCACCCCTCAAGAGACTCCTCTGCTATGCCTTGCCTCTCTGTTCCTGGCTTGGAGCCGTCAGCAACTTCCTGGTGCTTCTCCGCACCCTCCCCCCGGAAGTTTACGGAGTTGGCTCTTCCTTATCATCTGAGCTGGCATCTGGGGAAGCCATCACATATACTGCCTTATCACTTCTTACACTGGAGTGACTACTTAAGATTTTCTGGAGCAAGTACCTGGAGGAAAACATCATTCTAATTTCTTCCCTTACAAATGTAAGAACTATACCATTTTTGGCACCCTTCCCACCCACCCAAGTGAGTAAATGTCAATGGGATTTGTTGTGGAAGCATTTATCTTTTCTTACAGTTCCATGTAGGACACACAAAAATGAGATTAAAGCTTTTTGTGAACCATTGTATATTAAATTCAGCTCAGAATAGTGTTATCAGATGTCCAATATGTCTAGTAGGCATAGCCTTAAAAGCAAATTTGTCTAGCTTTTGAGTGCCTTGATTTAATTTTTTCCCCCACAACAGTTGTTCAAACTTTCATGCAATACGTCTTTGTAAATTGTATGTTTCTGATTTCTCATCTGTCAACCTACAGACTCAACAGCTTAGATTTATGTGAATTAATGCATTTTCTGATTCCAGCAATCAGCTTCAGTCCAGCCCCTTCAAATCTATTACAACTGTAATCTGTAGATCACATCACTCATCAAAAGTTGAAAAGCACACCACTGTTGATTCTATATTACCACTACTGTAGTATACGTGCTTGAAAATAAAGATTTGTTAAAAAAAATACTATGAATGAAAAACCATTTTTTCTGATGCTGAAAAAGTAATTTCATGTACATGTAGTAAGCCTAAGTACATTTTTTGCAGGTTTTTTTGCTGTGATTTATTTTGCAGAAGCCAAGAAAGCTAAACAGTTGATGAGTCCTTCCTTTTCCCTACTTTCCAATATGTCTGCCTTTAGCTGTTTAGCTGGGTAAATCTAACCCAGAAGAACTTAAAGCCAATTGAACTGAATTACTTTCCAGTTAGAATGTTGTATATAGATAAAATTGCCACATGGTTGAATGCCACCTAGAAATTTCAAATGATGAGGTTTTATTAGTACTCCTTCTCTTCTCTTTTTAATTAATGGAGAGTTTGCAAGTTTGCACGTTGAAGGAATGGGTATTGCTTCCAGTTTTATGCAACAGTATAAGAGTATGAGAACAGGCTACAAGTTACAGCAAATCTTAAAAGTTGTACAATATTGGCTTACGAAACAGAAGATTGGGAAGGTTTCTCTATTAAGATCAGATAATATTGTTGAGCAAATAGTCTAGTTATCTTGTCACTAGGTGTATTTGTTAGCAGGAGAGAATTAGAAGATCTTCCTGTGTATTTATTGTGCTTTAATTATATTTCAGATCACCACCTTTCTTACTCATTAACAACTAACTTAACACTAAATACTTTAAAAACGAAAAGCAAGATTGCTTTCAGAAATGCTCAGCAGTTCAAACAATTTTTCTTGTTTCAGTGGCCATTTAAAATTGCAATATGATTTTAAAAAGTGGGACAACTGAAAAAATTGGATGGAAGGGTGAGATACTTTATTGATATTATTCTGAGCTCTGCATACTAGTCAGAAAGCAACAAGAGTGGTACTGTTTTCTCAGTTACTTTGTAAGGTTATGATTATGGTGAATTTGAGATTCTTGTAAAGCTATTTCTGATATTTCTCTCTCAACAGCAGAGGTGATTACCATCTTTTTATTATGCCTGATGGAAGGTAAAATATGGTCTTATGAGGTGCACTTTTGTAAACTCTTGTCTATTTTGGCAATCTAGAAAGCTAGATTAACAGTCAAGAGAAAAGATCATAAAACCTATTGAAACTGATTCAGAAATTTTCACGATCATAGCTATAGTCTCCTAACGTTTCATTGTGGATGAGAAAAAGTTACCAGTTTCTTATATATGTCAGGAATTTCATCATCTAGAGCAGTGGCCCTCAACCTTGGTGGCTTGGTGGCCTGGCTGGCAGCAGGAGGGGAGACGGGAACATGAGCAGTGGGCTGGTGGGCATGCATGTGTGTGGTGCTCGACTCGCACGAGTGGCGGGCCAGTGTGTGCCAGCTCACCACTCACATGGCCCAGTTGCAAATAGGCCACGGCCCAGTAGTGGGCTATGGCCTACACGTTGGGGACCCTGATCTAGAGGCATACGTAGTATGAAAATAGTTCTTGAGACTTCTGGTTTGCCGACGTGGCCGCCATGGACGTCTGGAAGGCGAGCTCTGTCTTCCGCGTCCAGTTTCGCTTTGCTGGGGAACCCTGGAAAGGGTTGAAAGTTTCCCTGTAGGGGCGACCAGCAAGGAGGGGATCCCCGTTGGTTCACGGAGTGTGGTAGCCATTCCGCTTGATCCAGGGCAGCCCTCCAAATGGGCAGACGAAAGACAGGCCATAGCATTATGGCTTGTCACTAGGCTTCAGACAGCTGAAGTCATACTTACCATCAGGCAATTTTAAAGCAGCACGGATGAGACTGGGTGAGATCTACCTCTCTTAAATCCTAACTATTTTTTTTACCTGCATAAGCTGGTTAAAGTACTTTCCCCCCTGTGGAGAGGGAAGGGAGGTTTTCTCCCTCCCTCTAAAAACAGCAGCGACTGACTATCCAGGGGAGTTTAAAACGTTGAAAGAATAACTTGATCCTAATTGGAATTCTATTTTTTAAAGTTTGTGGACTTAAAAGATTTTCTATGTTTACTGAAGATTGGGATTTCTACTTATAAGAAAGAAGCAAAACTGAAAAGATTATAAAAACTTTGGATTTAAAAGAAAACTTTAAATGATAGGGGTGACATCTTGTGGCTAAACCTGATACTACAATTTGTTATTGCTTAAAAGAGACTTGGCCAGCAGCCCAGACAATAAATAAGACTTATGTAACCTTGAGACATCAGCTGTGAGAAGCCCAGCTGTGTTCCTTATTCAGTGACAAAATCTTTTTTTTGCATTCTCTGATTGTAAAGCTTTTAACCTAATACACTACTAAGAGAATGTGGATGACGATCAGGAACAGATTCTCTCTATGTTGAAAGCAATTCATCAAACTATTCTTACAGCTACTGATGAAATAAGAGGTTACAGAAAAGAACAAGATGCCAGCCCAGATATATGAACTCAAACTTTGATTAGAACTAAAAAATCAGCTACACAGAATATAACAGAAAAGGTGGAACAGTTAAAGATTATGACAGAAGATTCAACTGATCAACAAATACAGTCAATGGAAAACCCAGAAAAGGAACTGGCAATATGGAAAAAGGAAAAAACTTTCGACATAAATCAGAAGGAACCTGAGGATCAAGAAGAAGAACAGGTTGAAGAGAAGATAAACAATCCAGGACAACTACATGAGATGGAAAAATAGATGATTTATTAGTCCTCTCAAAAAAGTGGCGACCGGATGGCTTTTTCTACATCAAACATTCTATATAACAACACAGGGAAATTTGTTTGATGACTCCAAAGCACAGACATGGAAGACGATTTGGCAAAGAAAGGCAGAATAAGACTGAAGAAAATTGAGGTTTTGACTTACTCATGAGAATTAAAATATAATATACTCAAAGAGATAAGATGTGTACTTTGAATACTAGATATTGTTATGAGAAGAGATAAAGAAAACTTTGGTCATTTATAACTTAGAAGTATAAATATTAATAGTTAAATTTGAACTTTGATTTGCTTATAAAGGTTAAATGTAAAGGTAATTAAGATTATATAATTATATAAGCTAAAAATCTATTGATGAATGTAATAAATATGTTTTTATTTAGTGGTAATAATAAGAATTATTAGCTTAAATATGAGATAGTAGATATTAAGAGAAAAAGACAGGAATTATTAAATGTTGAAATAGGAGGAATTTTGGTTACTAAATTTAAGATATCTGGAAATTACCAGAAAACAAGAATATTATTGTCAAGTTTCCGACGTATGGGCTTTTCAAGTGACTCTGAGGCATTAGTTGATGTAAGATGGTGAGAATTCAAATAGATAAGACTTGTATTCTGAACATTAGATCTTGTGATGAATTGTGATAAAGGGAATTGGGATTATTTAAAACTTGGAAATTATAAATATCAAACGTTAAATATAAATATTAATGGAAAACTAAAAATTGGGAAAAATTAACCAGGAAATTGATTGTCTAAAAAGTTTGAATGTTAAAACAACTAGGATATGTATAAACTAAAAATTATTGATAAATGTAAGAAAGTTATTTTTTATTTAATCGATATAATAAGAATTGTATTAATTTAAATATGAGACAGTAAATACTAAGGGGAAAAGAGAGGAAACATTTAACGTAATAGTTTGAGATCTGTACTAAAGATATTTGGATGTTATTGAATTATTGACCAACTTAGCCACCATGTTGCTTTTCAAATATTTAAATGTAAAACTAGAAAACCAATAAAAATTTCTTAAAAGAAAAAAAAGAAAGAAAATACTCCTTGAGAAAGCAAATTTAACTGAAAGGATTAATCAATGGATTTTGCTCAATTTCAGGTCTCCTATTTCAGATCTCACATTTTTGTATGGGAAGGTATTTTTCTTCAAGTCAGTCTTTATCAGTCTTGAGCAGGTTTAGTTTAGTTCATTTTGTAGATAATTGTTTCCTTGGGGATACTCTTAGTTTAAGTAAGTACAAAGACTCAAGGCCTTAAAACTTTAAGTTTAGTTTGTATCAGATTTTACTATCATGATCAGAATAAAGTTAAAAGGTAAGTTATATTTTCTGTGTTTTTTTTAGGGAGAGAATGTACATTATAGAGAATGTACATGTAGCAGATTTCAGTCTTTACAAGTAGATCTTGAAAAACTACTCCTTAACACCCTGGACAAGCATTTCTTATTGCTAGGAATAATACCAGGCTAGATAAACTCCAGATAAGACAGCTTCCTAAAATCTATTTATGCTGCAATGCTATGGCTGGGAAAAACCGAGTTACTGGGAAAAGCCTTGATTAACAATTGCATGGCGTGCAGCAGCTTCCGTGAATACTATCCCCTTGTTAGTAATTCAGCTCCACTCACTGGCTGTGCAATTAGAATATATCTCTTTCCTCTTTCCTACTACTACTACTTTCCTACTATACATTGGAATTTTTTTTACTTGCTTACCCATCCTGGACAGCAAATATAAAGTTATACCACTGGCTGAAAGACTCTGTCCCTGTGATTCTGGAGAGCTGGAAACATCCTCTGGACACATCCTTCTTCATTGCTCTTTTTATAGAGACATTCAAATAAAATTTATTTTCCCAATAATTAATAGAAAACCTGGCCATTCTGACGCTGTTTATCTTCAGCGGTCGCTTAAAGACAACAAATTGTAGTCACAGTGCAGGTAGCCAGATTCTGTGCAGCGGCACTAAAGATTCGCTGCAACTTGATGAATAATCCATTTTAACCATTTTATATAATTAATGCTCCAAATCTTTTGATATTATCGCCCTTTGCATTTTAGTACCTAAGAACTATAGGCTTTCCCCAGTGTAAGGATTAATATGACATTACAGGCTGTGCTCTTGTTTAAGTGATAGATAGGGCTGCCAAATTAGGATTTCGACAAGAGTTTTTATTAGTTATTTGCCATTATTTTATTCTAAAACTTTTAACTACATACTCTTTGAGTATTTTTAATTTATTGGTCCATGACTATAATAAATATTTCATTTGATTTATACTTGTTCACTAAATACAAATGCAGCATGAATTTAGCAGTACAGGAGCCCTCAATTTCTTTAAGAGTAGTTTGAAGCTCCAACAGTGCTAAAAAAAAGTGTTTGTCTGCATTTATGACTCTGCAGTGTCCCTCTAATCACATGATCAAAATACAGGTGATTGCCAACTTGCATTTGTTTACGACAGTTGCCGTGTCCCAGGTTCACATGATTGTCTTTTGTGATCTTTCCAGGGGGTTCCCAATGTGCAAAATCAATGGGGGGGGGACCTGGATTCACTTAACAATTGGATGATTTGCTTAATAACTGTGGTGAGCCGTGGTGGTGCAGTGGTTAGAATGCAGAACTGCAGGATACTTCTGCTGATAGTCGACTGCCAGCAGTTTGGCAGTTCGATCCTGACCAGCTCAAGTGGTATATAAGTGCTATTGCTATTGCTCTTTGCTTAACAGCTGTGACAAAAAGGTCATAAAATTGGGCATGATTCATTTAACGACTGCATTGCTTTGTATTGGAAGTTCTGTTCCCAATTGTAGTCATAAGAGATACCTATATTCTTATTAAAAATAAATACAAAAACCATCTATTCTTATAAAAAATTCTTAGGTTAAAGGTAAAGGTAAAGGTTCCCACGCACATGCATGCTAGTCGTTTCCAACTCTAGGGGCCGGTGCTCATCTCCATTTCAAAGCCGAAGAGCCAGCGCTTGTCAGAGGACGTCTCCGTGGTCATGTGGCCGGCATGACTAGACGCCAAAGGCGCACGGAACGCTGTTACCTTCCCACCGTAGTGGTCCCTATTTTTCTACTTGCATTTTTACGTGCTTTCGAACTGCTAGGTTGGCAGAAGCTGGGACGAGTAACAGGCGCTCACTCTGTTACGCGGCACTCGGGATTTGACCCGCCAAACTGCCGACCTTCTGATCGACAAGCTCAGCGTCCTAACCCACTGAGCCACCGCGTCCCTTCTAAAAAAAAATTCTTACTGTTAAGCAATTATTGTTAAGAAGATCTGGGAACAAGACCACAATATGTATTATCTTTGGAATAGAATCTTATTTTCGTTGGGAGTAGGACTTCCACAAATACACACACATTAAAAAAATGTTCAGAGATTGATGGATATATGGTTTTTTTTACTCTCTAAGGAGAATGTCTGACTTGCAGTGAGTGAGTGGGATTTCAAGCTTGGCTGACCAAGACGTTGTTAATAAAAACTGCCAGTAAGGAATGCCATATTGCAGCAATTAATCATCTGTCTCTAATATTTTCCACTTGCACTTGAATAAGTGACCCGTACTAGAAATTTAAAGGTTGGTAGCTGTCTTCATAAGTGTCAGAAATACCAAAAGTCACCTTATTCAGCTATGGAAATATTATTTAGTAGATTATTTTCAGTTTGCCAAGGTGTGTGTGTCTTTAATACTTTGGTAACTAAAAATTGTTGTTTTCTTGTCACAAGCTTTCTACATCAGTATGTGTTACAACTGGCCCATAAATGTCTGCTTCTTTTTGGAATAATATTTCTCTTAATCTAGGTCAGTGTTTCTCAACCTTGGCAACGTTATGATGTATGTACTTCAATTTTAAGATAAATGGACTTCCAAATTGGCTGGGGAATTCTGGGAATTGAAGTCCACGCATCTTAAAGTTGCTAAGGTTGAGAAACACTCATCTAAGTCATACTCACATGGAAATTTCTGTGTTATTCAGTCGATTTATGTAACACATCCACATGAACTTTCTGCGAATTTTTCACAATCTCCGAATACCCAGGAAGACCAGTTTCCAGAAATGTCTGGTTTTCCTTTGGAACTGTTATATCTATTTATATAGCTTATCAAGTGCAATCTATGCACCTTCAGATGATTCTGATCTGACATTTTATATATATTACATCATTGATTACTTTGGTTTTTGGAATCTTACACTTTTTTCTGAGAAAGTTTTTCAGGGGAAATAAGCTTTGGAACAAAATGAGCAAATTGTCAGAAGGCCAAGTTAGTCTAATGCAACATGCATCATTTGAATTTCCTTTCTTTTCTTTTTTTTATTGTAATTTTTTCAACAGAATTAAAGACAATACAGATTTTGAATTTTAGAAGAATAAAAGAAAACCAATAAAAAAGTGAAAAATATGGAAAAGGAAATAGAAAAAAAGGAAAGGAAAGGGGAAAAAAATTCTAGTGGTTTCTGATCTTGACAGCAGTTATAGACACATTTATATTTTACCCTCTCTTTGTCTTAGTTTACATCATAATTTTCTTCTTTCTAATTGCCAAAGATATAAATCACAAGTTCATTTTTCTCTTCTTTCAACAAAAACTCCCTTCCAGTCACTAATAAATGTAGCCATTGATCTTTCTGTAATCAAACAAGTTCATTTTGCTTTCTCTGCTAGTTCAGTCATTTTTACCAACCAATCCAATGTGTATTTCAGAGTCTTTCCATTTTTGCACATATAATAGTAATCATATGCAGAAATAATCTTTCATTCTCTTTTCTAATTATCCATTAAACCCACCAAGTTGGGTTTGAATGCATATATATATATATATATATATATATATATATATATATATATATATATATATATATATATATATATATATATATATATATATATATATATATATATATATATATATATATATATATATATATATATATATATATATATTTAAAAGTGTTATTTTCCTCTTTATTTCACTTTCTTTAACTCAGAAGAAAAGCTGCTTCACTGAGAAGTTTTCTTTGTCCTGTTGTTTTCAATGAGCTCTTTTCAACTGTACATTGATTATATCCCAATGTGATTAAGAAAATGTGGATTGGTCTTACTTAGTGTCATTCAAGGGAGCTATTTCTCCCATGACCCTCCATCTACTCTACCTATAAGAAGACACAAGACTTCTATCCTGCAGTATCCTCTTGAGAAGCAGCTATCCAGTTTGCAGATGGGCAAACCCTTGTTCTCCCCTTTATCCAGAAAGACTTTTGCCGGCTAGAAATCACTGCTAGCCAGTGTTCACTTCAGTGTGCCGTTACTGCTTCTTCAGAGAGATCTAGTATGTGAGAGAACTTCACCTGGAAGCACATCATTGGAATTTCCCTAGAAAATTTATATTAGCAAAGAGTCTGTCTAATGTGTCTTCTGTTGGAAAGACTGGTAGGAAAGAGTAACCAGAGAACCATCATAACAGAATTATTAGGAAAGCTGAAAATTACAATTCATATGGATCAGTCTGTAAAGCTAGGTTGCCGGTTTGAAAAGGTAGATTTTTTTCATGCTTTACTAGTAATCTAGCCTCCACTTTTTCAGAGGAGCATATAGGTCCACATGTTTTGCATGTGAACAAGTAGTATAGCAAACATACCAAATATGTTAATCACTTCTGTTGTCTTGCAAAATGTCTAAAACATTTTGAGGTTGTATACCTACATGCATAATATTCCTGTGTATCTGTATATTTTTGTGTTTTCATTAGGTCACAAGTGACATGAATAATTACAGAGATATAACCCGTTGAACTGCCACTCTGCAAACCTGTGGAATCTAATACTTAAAACAAGGCAAGGCATAATAGCATTTACTTCCGTAGGAAGATTGGAGTCGATTTGTCTGTGTCCTAGTGAGATAGGTTAAAGTTGCTTAATTTTAGGTGGATGCATCTTTTAAGGTTTTTTTTTAACTTTACATGCTTGTGCGGGCTATTTGACTGTTCTTTCTTGACTCCTCCTAGCAGGAGTATCTTAAAAACAACAACAGGAAATCCAGTACCTGTTTCTTTAGTGTACATTCAGCATGTATTCTGAACAATTTGGATTTTGACAAATGTAGTTTGTACTTTGCTTCCAGTTCTTGACATATGTGAGAACAAGAAGTCAGTATTTTCCTTTGTCAGGAGGATATATTACACTAATGGGGACGGATATCCATTTTCCTTTTCTACTAGCAGCTTCTCATATCCCCCTCCAAGTTTTTTTTAATACAAGTTTTATTGATTTTTTTTAATATTTACATATACATGTATTTGTGAAACAATATGGTGGTTGGGTAGTTAAAATAAGAAATAACAAGTTGTAAATAGTTCAGGTTGCATCAACAGGGATTCCCTCTCTGATTCCCTTAGTTATTACATAGTCAAAATAGGCAAGTTAGTTATACTTCTAGTTGTAACCTAGTCAATTAACAAAATTTAAAATATATTTTCACTAATACATATCAATATCCTGTTTTTAAAATTTATCTAATTGCAATAGAATATTCTAGAATAGCCTATAGTATACAAAAGAAAGCTTAATTTTTGGGTAACCCACAATTCCCTATTTCAATAAAGAGTAATTCTCTTGTCTACAAAACTTACATTGTTCATTACAAAACATTCTTATGTTTTACCATTAAAGTCTAGTTTTCATCTTAACAAATCACCAATTATTAAAAATATATTTTTTGTCTTAACCGTTCAACAATTATTAAAATACTATCTTTTATGTATAAAATTCTAGATTCTATACTATAGTTCAAAAGTAACCACTAATATATTCTATGTCATCTTGACCGTACATCAATTGTTAAAATACTATCTTTTGATATGTCATTCCAAATTCTATAATATAGTTCAGAATTATATTCTAAGAGCTTACTTTTGTTTTCATTTACAGATCTAAAAGCTAAATGTAAAATCAGTTATATTTTTAGAGATTCCCCTTAATCCATTGAAATATATTTTTATAGTCTATCCTTAGGAATCCCAAAAAAGAAAACAAGTTCAGTTTTTTAAATCTAACTCTTGCCTTCCTTTTGTGCCAATCAGGCTTCCCTCTTGGCATCTTTAAATTCTCAAATGTATCTTCCTTTCTTCCTATACCCCTTATTTGAATCCAGGGAGCGTATCCAAATGACAATTTTGCAAGGAAAATGTCCCCTTTGTAACCATTGTAATTTTGCTTTGATAATTCAGTTTTGATGATTGATATAATATAGTTGTCATTAGATCACTCAAGTCTTTTTGTTCTTCCAATTCTATCTGGGTTAGGTAGAAAGTAGTAGCTGGTATTATGGTTGTCATTTGATTAGTTGAATTCTCAATATAGTGCATTTGAAGGCCTTTAGTGTCTTCACTCTTAGTATTGCTTTCTTCAGGTGCTGTTGCTTTTTGAGTTGTAAGTTTTGTAGTTGCCATTAAGGTTTGGATTTTAAGGTTTTCTGTAGGTTGATTTTGTTGTTCTTTGAAATCTCCTATTTTAGTGTTAGTTTCCACTTCTTTCTTTGGTTTTGGATTGTCTTTTCCTCATTTAAAGTCAAAATTTGATTTCGTGGCTTTAAGTTGTCAGATTTTTCTTGCAGTTTGGCTTTAATTTGCTCTGTCATTGCCAAAATTGTGTCCAGTATCAGTTTATAGTCAAGTGGTGGGATATATTCATCCATTTTGTTGTTGTTTGCAGCTAAATCTTCCATGAAGGCTATTTTAATAAGAGTCAAAGATTTTCCACCTCCTGAAGAGTTGTTTTCAGTGCCAGGTGTTCCCACACTTATCTTTAAGCATAATGTCAAGGACAGCTCTGTTATTCAGTCAGCTCTCACAACAGAAAAAAGAAATTTACTTGCTGTACCACGTTTCGCCACAAGATGTCATCAATAACATATAATATACAATGTAAGAACTTTCTTTTTTTTCTTCCCCAAATTAATATAGAACTTTTGTAGGATTAGTCCAATTTTTTTCCTTAATTCACGGCTTAGAGAGAAAATAGGATAGTGGATCCCCAGCAACAAATAGGAGCTTTTTAGTAAATACAGATTAAATTGCTTAATTTCTTTGCTGAATTAATTGAGTTTCTTTTAAAGCTTTAAGGCTTTAAGATTTGTTCCCAGAGTAGATATTTGCCGTTTTCTCAAGAAATAGGGAAGGAGATTTTCAGGAAAGTCCCACAGGAAGAGGGTTAAGCGAATAGGAAAGGTAAAGGCTCACCCAGGTCCTCCAGATTGCTTCTTAGTGCTAGGTAGTGCTTTTGGCTTTCGGCAGGGAGCGGCTTAGTGATCGGCCATCTTTGTGGCCGGTCTCTTCTTCGGGCCAAAGGAGATTATCCCGGATTCAAGCGGAGGGCTGCCGCCCTTCTGCAATCGCAGGGAAGGCCTCCTCTCAGTAATCGCCCCTCCAGGGCGATTTTTAGCCCTTTTCAGCGTCCTCCAAAAAAGAAAGAAACAGACGGCAGGAAGTGGACTGTTCCTGCGCATCCAGAAGCAACCCACACGCAAACCGGAAGCCCATCCTCCAAGTTTTGAAGTGATTGTTTGAGTGCCCTATGTCACGGGTGTCAAACTGCCGGCCCACGGGCCAGATGCGTCATGCCAAAACCACGCCCACCCCATTGCCAGCAATGGAGAAAAAGTCACAATACGTCACAAAACATCACGTGATGTTTCGAGTTTGACACCCCTGCCCTATGTCATCTTATTTTATTTGGCACAGTTCTTTAGCAGGATTCAGTAACTGCCTATGTAAATATCTCATGGCAAACTCTTCTTCAGTTCCTCTTGATGGCTAACAGACAAATAAATATGGCTTCCACAGCAGTTCAGAAATAACACTTTTGTCTATAAAATTGGTGCATAAGCTACTATGTATGATTTTTAATCTTGGTTGAAGATTTGTCTTCACTGAACGTCCAGATATGTTGGATTACAACTGCTGGAAATGGTGGAACTTAATATTTGGAGAACTTGTGTATTTCTTTTTCAAATGATTCTCAGGCAGGTGAGCTCATCTATTGTGTATGTATTTTCATGTCCTTTAGACTCTTTGCGGTGCTGATGAATTAAATTCAGGGTGACCAAAACTAAATCTGCAAGTTGGCACATGCTGTGTACTGATGGCTTTGTGCAATTCTATTTCTCAGATTTAAAGTTGCAAAGTGACACAATGCATTTCCTGTTTCCCTAGCTCATATATATCATACTGTAATGCTTTCCTTTGCTCTTTGTTTATATAGATCCAGGCTAAAAGAAAGGTATTTGAAAATTAAGGTACTTGTTAGGACTGGATAAGCCTTTGTCTGGTTTCTCAAATGCATTATATTGGAAGATCATCTCCTTTGAAGTATGTGGTAAGAATAGGTTGAGAGATAAATTGAATTCTTCAATACAATATACAATTGTATGAGTCATGAGAACTCGGGAAAGGATCAGCCAGTTAAAGAGTGAAGATTTAAAAATGAAAAATGATGCTCCAATTAGGGTTTGAGGAGAGTGGTAGTGGAAGAAAGCATATCTGAACAAGAAAGGATTTTGATGTGCATGAAGGGTAATTATAGAGTACTTGTGTTTTATTAGCTCAGTGCCCAAAATCTTGTAAGAACTCATAATGGGACAAACACTTCCTTACCAAGGAGTTCTTAAATGGTATACAATCTGGGCTGAAATTACAAGCTTTTATGTAGGGGGCTGGAAGTTTGTCAAAATTATGTTGATTTTCAGTTTCAACACAATACTTTTCAGCATTTTCCCATCCTTCATGTTTTAATTACTGAACAAATCTTGTGCTTCCGTAGATAGTTTAAGGCAGTGTGCAAAACCTGGGATTATATAAATTAAAAGAGCTTTGAGAGGTTGGTTGATAGATGGATTTTATGCAGTTTGTTCTTCCAGTCCTTGAATTCAGTGATTGGGTTCATTGGGTTGGTAAAAATGTTATTGATATATAATTTAAACAATGAATTTGTGAACATTGAATTATTTCAGTTATTAACTTTCACTGATCAGGGAGTTACATTTAATGGCCTAAATGGTCCCTTCCAACTCAGAGATTAAAATGATTGTAGAGTCAACTCATTCTGCTGTGGGTCGCTTTGAATGGCCATCATTGTCCGGGCTTCTTGTCAGCTGAGATAATAAAAACTCCCCCCCCCAAAAAAGATATCGAGGGTGGGAAGGTCTCACAAGTTTAATCAGACTAATTCTGGTTTTCAGCAGCCAGGATAAAGGAGGAGGAAGAGTTGATCACCCGGTCCCAGAAGATATTTCAGGCTGATTTCTGGGCCTGGGAAACGAAAGGGAACGGATCCGTTGCAAATTCCGCTCCCCCCTGCTCTTTTTGATGGAAAGAAAGATTGAGTAAAGAAACTAGGCAGATTCCTCCCTCTTTTTTCTTCTTCTTCTTCTTCTTCCATTTTTCATTGTGTTTTGGGTAAGAGGGCAGGAAAAGTACTGTGTAAAGAATCTCAGGAAGAACCAGACCATGTTTCTGATAATAGAGCCTCGGTGGAGCAGTGGGCTAATGCCTCCTTACGTAACACCAGCTGCCTGCAATTAGTGCAGGTTCGAGTCCCACCAGGCTCAAGGTTGACTCAGCCTTCCATCCTTCCGAGGTAGGTAAAATGAGGACCCAGATTGTTGGGGGCAATAAACTGACTTTGTAATAATGCCTCTTGGGGTGTGTGTGAAAGCCCTAATAAGCAGGCATATACATAGAATGAAGGCTACTGCTAAGCTTGTAAGCCGCCCTGAGTCTTCGGAGAAGGGCGGGATATAAATGGAATTAAAATAAAAAATAAAATAAATAAAAATTAAGTATTGGAACACTTAGTTTTGTAATGTACCAGATTACTTGAAAGAGAGGAGAAACATAGTCCAAATAATGAAAATATGATCTAACCTAACCTAACCTAACCTATGCCATTTTTATATTGTTTTCCCAATGCATATCCCTTTAATAACACTTCTCTGTTTAGAAGAGAGAGAGAGAGCCAGAAAAAGTGGTTAAGACAACAAGCTAAAAACTGGAAATCTGAGTTTTACTCTTGCCTTAGGCATAACATCAACTGGGTGTCCTTGGGCCAGTCACACTCTCTCAGCCCTAGGAAACAACTTACAAAATTTTGCCAAGAAAACTGCAGGGACATCTCTGGGCAGTTTTCCAGAGTCAAGACTGATTTGAAGCCACTTTTTTTTTAAAAAAAACCCATACACATACAACACAAACCAGCTTACTCTATTTGTTCTTGATACCTGCTGCTTCTTCCTTCCTTTTCAGGCAAAACAGAATGTGTTTTCATTTTTTTTACTGATAATCCACATTCCTCTTGTAATTCAAACACATTCTTTCTCTCTTAGGTAGATGTAGACCTAGATCTAAAGCAGTGAGGAATTCATCTGTTGCATTAGAAACCAGTGTTTTCATGTGATTTGGACTGTAATAGATAACAAGCTGCCCTCCAGATGTTTTGGCTACAATTTTGATAATTCCTGACTGCTGGCTGCAGCTAATGAGAGTTACAATCCAAAAATCTGGAGGACATTAGATAGTTTAACTCTTATTTAAGGATTATGTTCATATACTTTTAATCTCTTTTGTGAATGGGGCTTGTACCCAAATACTGATTTGTCTGATTTTGATAATGATATTTGAATATTATAGGGCTAAATTTAAATTTATGCTGTGTCTAGCATCTTCATGATACGTGATAATAAATAAGCCCAAATCAGTCCATAGTATTATGAATGTTTCATAATATTTTTTTTACAAAACAACCAAATAACTAAGTTAAAGAGGAAACAGGTAGATAGAAATAGGGATGCAGAACGATATAAAGAAAAAGAAAGGAAACGAAACATATGTATAAAAATAACTTCCAACTTCTTCCAAGGTTATAAGAAACTCATTAAACACTTAGTTTAATACTGTAATATGATGTCCATTTTTCCCCATAGGGAAAATTTTAAATTTTAACAATGGTTAAATACCTATGTCATAATTTGAATTTTTTTCATTTCCTGCAAAAATTCCACAAAACGCTTTCAGTTTTAGATACATTTCTTTAGTGAATTTTCTTTATTTCCCTGTCTCCCCCTATTGTACAATAGATGTTTCTGTGTTTTGGGGGTTGGCCTTGCCAATAAATGATTCTTCAAGTCTTATACTGCATACTTGTTGTTGTTAGTTGCAAAGTCGTGTCCGACCCATCGCGACCCTATGGACAATGTTCCTCCAGGCCTTCCTGTCCTCTACCATCTTCTGGAGTCCATTTAAGCTCACGCCTACTGCTTCAGTGACTCCATCCAGCCACCTCATTCTCTGTCGTCCCCTTCTTCTATTGCCCTCAATCTTTCCCAACATTAGGTTCTTCTCCAGTGAGTCCTTCCTTCTCATTAGGTGGCCAAAGTATTTGAGTTTTAGCTTCAGGATCTGGCCTTCTAAAGAGCAGTCAGGGTTGATCTCCTCTAGGACTGACTGGTTTGATCGCCTTGCAGTCCAAGGAACTCGCAGGAGTCTTCTCCAGCACCATAGTTCAAAGGCTTCAATTCTTTGGCGCTCAGCCTTTCTTATGGTCCAGCTTTCACTACCATACATTGCAACTGGGAAGACCATAGCCTTGACTATACGCACTTTTGTTGACAGGGTGATGTCTCTGCTTTTTAGTGTGCTGTCTAGATTTGCCATGGCTTTCCTCCCAAGGAGCAAGCGTCTTTTAATTTCTTGGCTACAATCCCCATCTGCAGTAATCTTGGAGCCCAGGAAAATAAAATCTGTCACTACCTCCATTTCTTCCCCATCTATTTGCCAGGAATTGAGAGGGCCGGATGCCATGATCTTGGTTTTCTTAATGTTTAGTTTCAACCCAAGTTTTGCACTCTCCTTCTTCACTCGCAACAAGAGGCTCTTTAGTTCCTCTTCACTTTCTGCCATTAGAGTGGTATCATCTGCATATCTTAGGTTGTTGATGTTTCTCCCGGCAATCTTAATTCCAACTTTTGATTCATCTAGCCCTGCCTTTCTCATGATGTGCTCTGCATATAAGTTAAATAGGCAAGGCGACAGTATACAGCCTTGCCGGACTCCTTTCCCAATTTTGAACCAATCAGTGGTTCCGTGTCCAGTTCTCACTGTTGCTTCTTGGCCCGCATATAGGTTTCTCAAGAGACAAATAAGATGGTCTGGTATGCCCATCTCTTTAAGGACTTGCCACAGTTTGTTATGATCCACACAATCAAAGGCTTTAGCATAGTCAATGAAGCAGAAGTAGATGTTTTTCTGGAACTCTCTAGCTTTTTCCATGATCCAGCGTATGTTAGCAATTTGATCTCTAGTTCCTCTGCCTCTTCGAAATCCTGCCTGTACTTCTGGTAGTTCTCGATCCACATACTGCTGGAGTCTAGCTTGTAGAATTTTAAGCATAACTTTACTAGCATGGGAAATGAGTGCAATGGTGCGATAGTTTGAACATTCTTTGGCACTGCCTTTCTTTGGAATTGGAATGTAAACTGATCTTTTCCAATCCTGTGGCCACTGTTGAGTTTTCCAAATTTGCTGGCAAATTGAGTGTAGCACTTTTACTGCATCGTCTTTTAAGATTTTGAATAGCTCAACTGGAATACTGTCACCTCCACTAGCTTTGTTGTTGCTCAGCTTTTCTAAGGCCCATTTCACTTCACATTCTAGGATGTCTGGCTCGAGGTCAGTGACCACCTCATTGTGATTATCAGGGACGTTAAGCTCATTCTTGTATAGTTCTTCTGTGTAATTTTGCCACCTCTTCTTAATCTCTTCTGCCTCTGTTAGGTCCCTGCCGTTTTGGTCCTTTATCATGCCCATTTTTGCATGAAACGTTCCTTTCATCTCTCCAATTTTCTTGAAAAGATCTCTGGTCCTCCCTATTCTATTGTTTTCTTCTATTTCTTTGCATTGTTCATTTAAGAAGGCATTCTTATCTCTTCTAGCTATTCTCTGGAATTCTGCATTCAATTGGGCATATCTTTCTTTTTTTCCCTTGCCTTTCGCTTCCCTCCTTTCCTCAGCTATTTGCAAAGCTTCCTCAGACAGCCATTTTGCTTTCTTGCATTTCTTTTTCTTTGGGATGGTTCTGGTTGCTACCTGTTGTACAATGTTGCGAACCTCTGTCCATAGTTCTTCAGGCACTCTGTCTATCAGATCTAATTCCTTAAATCTATTTGTCACCTCTACTGTATATTGAACAGGGATATGATTTAATTCATACCTGACTGGCCTAGCGCTTTTCCCTACTTTCTTTAATTTAAGCCTAAACTTTGCAACAAGAAGCTCATGGTCTGAGCCACAGTCCGCTCCTGGTCTTGTTTTCACTGACTGTATAGAGCTTCTCCATCTTTGGCTGCAGAGCATATAGTCAATCTGATTTCTGTGTTGACCGTCTGGTGATGTCCATGTGTAAAGCCGTCTCTTGGGTTGTTGGAAAAGAGTGTTTGCTATGACCATCGTATTCTCTTGACAAAATTCTATCAGCCTGTGCCCTGCTTCATTTTGTACTCCAAGGCCAAACTTGCCTGTTATTCCAGTTATCTTTTGGCTTCCTACTTTAGCATTCCAATCCCCCATGATGATAAGGACATCATTTTTGGGTGTTAGTTCTATAAGGTGCTGTAGGGCTTCATAGAACCGGTCAATTTCATCCTCTTCAGCACCGGTGGTTGGGGCATAGACTTGGACTACTGTGATATTGAATGGTTTGCCTTGGATTCGAACTGAGATCATTCTGTCATTTTGAGGATTGTATCCCAGTATTGATTTTCCTACTCTTTTATTGACTATGAAGGCTACTCCATTTCTTCTGAGGGATTCTTGCCCGCAGTAGTATACCTGATGGTCATCTGAATTAAATTCACCCATTCCTGTCCATTTTAGTTCGCTGATACCTAAGATGTCGATGTTTAGTCTTGTCATCTCTTGTTTGACCACGTCCAGCTTTCCTTGATTCATGGATCTTACATTCCAGGTTCCTATGGAGAAAAAATCTTTACAGCATCGGACTTTCCTTTCACCACCAGACATATCCACAGCTGAGCGTCCTTTCGGCTTTGGCCCAGTCGCTTCATTCTTTCTGGCGCTACTAGTACTAGCCCTCTGCTCTTCCCCAGTAGCATATTGGACGCCTTCCGACCTGAGGGGCTCATCTTCCAGCGTCATATCGTTTTGCCTTTTGGTACTGTCCATAGGGTTTTCATGGCAAAGATACTGGAGTGGTTTGCCATTTCCTTCTCCAGTGGATCACGTTTTGTCAGAACTCTCTGCTATGACCTTTCCGTCTTGGGTGGCCCTGCACGGCATAGCTCATAGCTTCATTGAATTACGCAAGCCCCTTCGCCACGACAAGGCAGTAATCCATGAAGGGGACTGCATACTTGGGGTCTAGTAAAAGTAAAATTTAGGTAAGAATAAACACAAAATGTTATTTGAGTCTTTGATCTGCAGTTGCTTAATGCATAATTAAATCTGTACCATGTTTGGCCCTGAAGGGGCTATTCTTTTAAAAGCATCCAACAAGAAAGAACAGTTTATGTGTATTTTCTTACAAGAGCTGCTAAAATGGTAAAGATTCAGAGGGGCAAATGGAACATTATTCCCTGAGTTGGGCAGATGGCTGTGACTTTTGTAACAATGGTATTAATAACCTCAGTAGGCTGCACAGGGAACAAAATGTGAAGTGATTGAGTTTATTTTGGATATGTTTATAATGAAGAAACAACCCTATATTTTATTCAAAATGGAAAAAGTTGTTGCTACCTTGAATATGTGACAAATAGAAAGTCGTGTACATAATAGTTTAAAAATAATAATTTTTAAACTGGGAAGAAACTGAAAATAAGTTTTATTGGATACTAAATGAAACAGATATAGTTCAATTGATGTAGATTAATAATCACAGCTTTATGGATAAATTAATGTACTGTAGAAAAATCATACATTTTAGGGGAACTGTTTCAGAGGATTATCATATATTTTACCATCAACTGCTGTAGACAATAATAAAAATAGCCCCAAGTCAGGCCAAAAATATTGAAATGTGAAGAGTATCTCCAAATATAAAGGCATTAAACTACAATCTCTTCTCTCTCTGAGGAATATAAACAAATGAATATTATTGTATTGTAAGTGTACTGCCTTTATAAAGAGACTACCGGTGCCATAAAGGGAAAAAAGAAAGGTTTTCATATTAGAAGAAGCTTCAGCTGATTTCCACCCCTGATGTGTATCTATGTGTGTCATTTAATTTACAGCTTTCAAATTGAACATCATCTTTGGGAGCAGTTTTTCCCTCACAAGATATGTATTGCCCTAAAGACATGCTGGCATTTTAAAATATGATGTGCTAAATTGTTGCTGTTGGGCCCTCTTCATTGTGTGACTTGGAATGCTTAACTTCAAGACTGCGTAGCATCAAGGGCATTGAACTGCTTTTCTCATGGAGTCAAGGTATTTTTTATTATGTAGCATTGCAAATCCTTGTTTTAAACTTAATGCATTAGATCTGGATTTGAATAGTCCCATTGGTTTGGTCCAACTAGTTTCTCCCCGTAATTACCTTGTGTTTATTTTGGTTAAATCTGCATTTAATCCATTCAGTGATGAACAATTTGCATGTTCATTTCAGGATGCTAAGCTATTCAGTGAGTGATGCAAACATGAAAGCAAATTTGCGGCTGCAAAACTAAGCACATTCTTGTTACCTTACCATATACCTATTTTGAGGATGGACAGTACCTTAATATCCTGCACATCCAGAAATCCCAGATTCTGTCTGTACCGTCTCTAAGTAGAATGGGGAAAAATCTGAAACCTTGGGAAAATCTGCCTATCAGTGTAGAAAGGTTTTCTCCAGCTGATTGGCTAGGGAAGTGCCAGGTTGTTGCCCTATATACTGAAAAAAAAGTGCAAGGTTAAGAAGTTAATATTGTACCAGTATGTATAACAAATTGATCTAAAATAGCTTAATATATTCTTATTACATTCTTTTATTATCTATATATTTATTTTATTTTATTTATTTTATTTTATTAGATTTATATACCGCCCTTTCCCGAAGGACTCAGGGCGGTTTACAGGGTATTTTAAAATCAAACCAATGCAAAATACAAAAGTTAAAAAACAATTAAAAAAGATTAAATTATCCCTAAAAATAAAAACCCCAGTTAAAAATTCTCAGCCTGGGCTGGAGAGCTCAAAGAGCCAGGTCTTCAGGTCCCGGCGGAATGACCAAAGGTCAGGGGCAGTCCTAAGCTCCACGGGCAGCTGGTTCCAGAGGGCAGGTGCACCCACAGAGAAGGCCCTCTCCCTGGGTGTTATCCGCTGGCAGTCTTTTACCGGCGGCACCCTGAGAAGACCCTCCCTGTGTGAGAACACTGGACGAAGGGAACTTGATGCTGGCAGCAGGTGTTCCCTCAAATAACCCGGACCCAAGCCATTCAGGGCTTTATAGGTCATCACCAGCACCTTGAATCTCACCCGGAGGGCAACCGTAAGCCAATGCAGCTCGCGGAGTAGAGGTGTTACATGGGAGTATCGGGAAACCCCCATCACAACTCGCGCAGCTGCATTCTGCACCAGTTGAAGCCTCCGAGTGGTCCTCAAGGGCAGCCCCATGTAGAGAGCGTTGCAGTAGTCTAAACGGGAGGCCACGAGCGCATGAGTGACTGTGCGTAGGGCATCTCGGTCCAGGTAGGGTCGCAACTGGCGAACCAGGCGAACCTGGGCAAAGGCCCCCCTGGTCACAGCTCCTATATGGTCTTCAAAATTGAGCTGTGAATCCAGGAGGACGCCCAAGTTGCGAGCCCTATCAACGGGGGGTAACACTTCACCCCCATCGTTAAAGGTGGAATAATTTGGTTAACCCGATATGCCGATATGCACAGCCACTCAGTCTTGGCAGGATTGAGACGAAGCCTGTTTCTCCCCATCCAGACCTGGACCGCCTCCAGGCAACGGGGCATCACAGCGAGGGCATCGCTGGGTTGGTTCGGGGTGGACAAAAAAAGTTGGGTATCATCAGCGTACTGATGATACCCCACCCCGAAACCACGAATGACCTCGCCCAGCGGCTTCATGTAGATGTTGAACAGGACGGCGAGAGAACCGACCCCTGAGGGACTCCGCAAACTAGAGGCCTCGGGGTGGATCTCTGCCCTCCCATCAACACCGACTGCGAGCGGCCCAGGAGATAGGAGGAGAACCACCATAAAACGGTGCCTCCCACTCCCAGCCCCCTGAGACGCCGCAGTAGGATACCATGGTCGATGGTATTGAAAGCCGCTGAGAGATCTAATAGGATTAGGACAGAGGAGCAACCCCTGTCCCGAGCCCGCCAGAGATCATTCACCAGTGCGACCAATGCCGTCTCCGTGCTGTGCCCGGGCCTGAAACCCGATTGGTACGGGTCCAGATAATCAGTTTCCTCCAGGAACAGAGGAAGCTGATGCGCCACCACACTCTCAACAACCTTCGCCAGAAAGCGAAGGTTGGAGACTGGACGATAGTTATTTAAAACTATCTTGTATAGCAAGTCGTAATGTGTGTGTGTGTGTATATATATATGTATGTGTGTGTGTGTGTGTATATATATATCAGATGGTCGGCAGTTTGGCGGGTCGAATCCCGAGTGCTGCGTAACAGTGAGCGCCTGTTACTCGTCCCAGCTTCTGCCAACCTAGCAGTTCGAAAGCACGTAAAAAATGCAAGTAGAAAAATAGGGACCACTACGGTGGGAAGGTAACAGCATTCTGTGCACCTTTGGCATCTAGTCATGCCAGCCACATGACCATGGAGACGTTCTCGGACAAGTGCTGGCTCTTCGGCTTTGAAACAGAGATGAGCACCGGCCCATATATACATATATATATATATGTATGTATTGCTAGGCCCCAAACATGGGACAAATCTTATTTCCTGTTTCAGCCTAACCGAAGGCCATCCACAGGCAGTAGTCACAACAGTGACAGCTCATATTTGTGTAAATTTTTTTTTTGGGATTGCTAATTGTTACACACACACACACACACACACATATTGATGCTATACATCCTATATTTCAGAGTGCACGATTTATGAATCAGGACATTTCTCAAAAAATTATACATCCAAGTTTATTGTGCTAGAATTGCTTTAATGCTTAAGAAAATTGCATGAAAATCTTATCAAGGTTTCTTGCAAAAATGAATCATCATGGTTAATTTGACATGGAACAATATCCCCCAATTTCTTTTCTTATGTTGCTAAACAATCTAAGCTGTAGACAATTCCTTTCAGTTTCCTGAGATAGTTACCGTATCTAACAGTACCCAAGGATGACATACATCCCATGCTGCAAACCTGTGCAAATAAAAAAATGGTGTTTATTTCTACACAGCCATCACTCTCAAATTATGGAGCCATGATGTCAAGTGAGCTCATCAGATTGCCTTGCTTCTAATGGAGAAATTGCAGTTGGTAAGTCAACGTTGTAAGCATAGTATCATTCCTTATCACTGTTATCATGATTGTAATTCACTAAAGTTTCCTACTCATATTACTAAGAATGCATTATGCACCTAACTTCTAATTATGCTTGAGCCAGAGTCTTTTGCAATGCTAGCATTCTACATTTTCTCTTAAAAGGAAGGTGTTGTGTGAAGATAGTGCATAACAATGCATATTCTTGCAACATAAAACAAAACCCTTTCATATATATAATAAATTACAATAATTAATTACAGTGGATAGTGAAAATGTAACTTGTAAAAAGAAAAAAAGAGGCAGAAATAATTAGAAAAAGAAATGAGAACAAAATTGGTAGCCTATGTATCCTTGACATAAATCTATATTATGATTGCACTTGAAATATTAACTGTATTTTTTTGCAAACTACCTTTAAAAAGATATTATAGAACTGAAAAAATGCAGAACAGAATGAATAAAATGATTGGGGAACTAGACTAATTCTCCTACAAGGAAATGAACTGGAGCTTTTGTACTTTAAATAAAAGTAATTAAAGGAAGGTATGATAAAGGCATATAAGTCATGCATAGTAAGAAAAATGCATGAATATTTTTCTCAGAATGTTAGAGCACACAATCATTTATTGTCATTAAATGCAGAAAGATTCAAGACTAATAAAGCAAGTATTTCTTTATACAATACATAGTTAAACTATTGAATTTACTGCCATCACGTATGGTGATGACCAACAAATTTAGATAGTTTAAAAAAAGCTAGTTGAATTTATAAAAGACTGAACTATCAATGGTTACTAGCTTGATGGGTATGGACTACCTCTGAAAAGAGTGCATGTTAAGTGGCTGCTGCCGGAAGCAACAATGAAAGAGATCTGTTTCTCTCATCCATATTTATGAGCTTCTCAAATGCATTGGGTTGACCAAGAAAAGATACATTATGCTAGACAAGGTGACTCTAGTCTAGTCCAATCCAACAAGAGTTCCTCCTACATTCTCAATGTGAAAATTATTTTGAAGAATTTGATACCAGAAGAGGTTCAGATAAGATGTTATATTTTTTCTTGTTATTCTGATCGGATTTGTGTATATGTAACTTTAACTTATTTTTTTCTGGCTTAGATAACAAAAATTCATGCACCTTCTCTTTCAGAGAAACTACATTGATACATAGTCCCCCAAAGCTAAATTAGAGGTATTGTAGAACAGGCATTTGTACTGGATACAAATTTATATTAGGTAGTATAGACTCAAAATGAGAGATTAGAATTGGAGAAGCTCTCTCCCCCACGTCCCATTTTTTTCTCCTTTCCTTTCCTTTCCTTTCCTTTCCTTTCCTTTCCTTTCCTTTCCTTTCCTTTCCTTTCCTTTCCTTTCCTTTCCTTTCCTTTCCTTTCCTTTCCTTCCCTTCCCTTCCCTTCCCTTCCCTTCCCTTCCCTTCCCTTCCCTTCCCTTCCCTTCCCTTCCCTTTCCGCTGTATATGTTTTCAGTTTTGGAAACGATAC
Organism: Vipera berus; assembly: GCF_964194415.1. NCBI lineage: Eukaryota > Metazoa > Chordata > Lepidosauria > Squamata > Viperidae > Vipera > Vipera berus. Next base: position 52,341,593 of record NC_138206.1, on the reverse strand, counting down.
TTGAGATGTGTCTGAAGCTGAAGCATTGACAGCTTGCTGTTTCTCTAGCCAAAGATGCAAATTCTTTTTAAAATAGTTGAAGCTGATAGAATAAAAAGTAAAGTTAATTCACGGTGATAAATTTTAAGTATTATACATTTGCCTAATTATTGATGAAAACATTTCCTTCTAGAATTACCTTTATGGCTAAAGATGAAGGAAGGAGGGACTGCCAGTGTTTTATGTCACTATGTTTGTACATGTCAAGAAGTAATGCTAAGACTGCATTCTCAAAAGATGGGATTTCCTGTCCCTGATTAATGATTCTTAACAAGACGTTCTTATGCACTAAAAACTTTGAATGCTTTCTGCTATTTTCTTTTTAACTCACAGATTAAATCTTGTCTAGATTACATGCTACGTACATGCTTTGTGGTTCTATTGTAAATGTCAGAGGAGCTGCTAAATGCTAATTAGTCTGAGGAATCCTAATATAGCTGTATTATATAATTTGTATTAAATCGAAAATGAAATAAAGTTGCACTTGCTGTCCTGTATACTTCTTATATCTTTCATTTGACTACAAATAACATGTTAGCTCTAAATAATATAATATATATTACTGAATTAATTGTTAAGATTTTTTTTCATTTTTAAATGATTTAAATGCATGTTGGGTATTCTGAGATAGGTTGGACTTCATTTCAAGACCTGATTAAATATTGTTTGTATTTCATTTGCCTCAACTTTTCTAAGGATATATCCCTATGTTGTGCACACTTAGCTGTGTGCATGTATTTCTGTATTCTATATGTATATTTATACATCTATGTATAAATCCTAGCATCTATGAATTTCTACCCTTTATTCCAGTTGGCAATTGTTTTTGTTCCCACATACACCTGAATACTATAGGGACCAAGGTGCTACTTGGAGTTTTAAAAATGGCCCCCAATGCTCAGAAAATACCTTTATCTGCCAATTTACAGTATGCCATGATACAGCTAATGCAACAGTTGGGGCAGAATTTGCCTCAATCCACAGTAGTACAGCAATCTGCAGCTTTCTTTCTATCTCCCAAGGTCACACCCATGTTCAGTTTACACAATCAGATACTTTGACCCACTGTGCTTTGTCTGGAAGATTCATCAAAATTGCTGTGTGGGCAATGACAATTAAATACACTCTTAGTAAAACGAAGAGTAAGATTTAAGAACCAGAGATGACGTTCTTGAATCTACCATACTTTTAACACACCAATCACTATACTGAAATCTAATTTTCTTTAGTGGGTATTGTTTAACGTTAATTTGAATTTTTTGCTTAGGAGAAACAAATGAATTTGTGTTTGGTTTAAATTCTCTGGTGTGGCTTCCTATTATTCTGGGCTCTGCTAGAAGTGTGAATATTTTTGGTTTGTGTGGCCTTTAACCTGTGATTTATTATTATTTTTGACTCCTAGTGACTATTGGGGGAAGTGATTTTAAGGGTTAGATGTGTAATTACGGTAATCTGAATGCACGTTACTATACAAATCAGTGAGACTTAAATTTTTCACATTGTTTAAAGTGTTTCACATTCAAAGGACATATTAGAAAATCACTGCATCTATTTTTTATGAAAGTTGGCATATTAATTGTACTGGCAAAAACAATTGTTTTGTTTTCCTAAGTTAGAGGAGATGGAGCCCCGTTTCTTTAAATCTTGTTCCAGTTTTAGGTATCACACACATTTCTCTCACTGTGATTGCCACTCCCTGCTCCATCTGATTTCTTTTTTTACATTTTTTTTAAAAAACCATTCTTTTCTTGAAGAGAAAAGGAACCTGGAATACTGCACAGCAAAGTTTTAGACTCAGCTGTTTTCATTTTAGGAATGCCTGTGGGCTACTTAAAGGTATTTACAAAAAATTATTGAGAGTAATTAACATTCTGGGTTTTTTTTTGTTTGCTTTTTATGTAGCCATGTTTTAGCTCACATCCGTTTTATAAGTGAAGATATTTTATAATTATATTGGATATAATTCTAGAAGAATTCCTAAGGTAAATTCTTAATTTACTACCCCTACTTGAAAATGATTCTGATCAGATTATGTGCCAGCAAAAATTCTATGTTATTACGTTCTTATTATTTTAACTGGATGCTAGTAATAGCAATGTACTTTCTCTCCTGCCTTCTAATGATGCATCAGAGCAGCCAATATTATTGTCAAATTGTTTTGGGAATGGTAAGTTTGTAAAGGATAATGTAATACTGTCCTTTGTTAGAGATGATGGTGAAAATGCTTATTTCTGTGCTCAGAGGGCAGCTGGTACACCTGGCTATATATGAAGATATCTTTGATGGTGACCCTAATAACATAATTTTGAATGTTGCTTGGCAGACGTTTAACCACATTTTATCCCAGATAACTAGTATGAGATTGGAGTCCTAACATTAACACATTTAAGTTTTTCTTAAAGTGATGTAATTTCTTTCCAGCATGGAAAAATGATTTTTATTTTATGCATCTTCAGGAGCAATTGTACATATTATTATTGAATAATTATAATTTGTTGTAGATTTCAATCATTCTTGATTTAGGTATCTACTTTATGTATTATTTTTAGATCATTGTTTTTTTTTATTTACAAGCACAGAAACAAAGAAAACATAATACATGAAAGAAGAATCTAAATCAGGAACAATAAAGTAAATGGAATAAAACAATTGGCAGCAATTCAGGAAGAAGCCATTATGTGAGCAGTCCATTAAAGCTAAAAACAATACATCATCTTCAAAAGCCTGGCAAAATAAGAACCTCTTCACTTTATGTGCAAAGTTGGATGTTGGAGAGAGACTTGATTTATTAAGTCCCTCTAAAAAAAATGAAGGCAAGTATTAGAGAAAGCCATCACAAACAAAGTCTTCTGTTGTTCATCTGCAATCTAAATAAAGTAATCTTGTTGCAGCTTCAGAATGGAACTTTCCTAGACTGGAGTTCACATAATACTTGTAGCTCCAGAGTTAGTCGATGATCTTATTTTGTCAAATGTTTGATGACTCTCTATTGTCTTCCTCTTCCTTACTTTGCTTCCTTCAGTTTGGTTGCAATTCAGCTTTTTTAATAATAAAAGCTGAAGTCTAGGATCAGCTGGACGGTATCAGTTTATAGAAAACTGATGTGACAGATTATTTGCATGGAACATTTTTTCCTGTTCTTGGTGGTCTTCTATTTTTATTTTTATCTTTAAAAATGGATATATATGCTACATTTTATTCATACATGCTTTCATTTTTCCAATATACCCATGGCTGTTTTTTGATCCCGGCTTTTGACATTGTCTTGAAAGCTTGTTTTATGGTTTAAAAATGCTAATGTAAATTAATGAATGTTGTGAGCAACTAAAATTTGGCTGCATAGAATTCACATCCATTTGAGCTTGGAATTTAAATTACCATCTGGTACAAGTTGAAAGTCTGACAACTTATTGGAAGTACAGGATAATTAATTTTTTTTGACATAAATGCATGCATACACACACACACACAAATGAGCAAAATACTGAAAAGTGATGCATTAGTTAATAATCCTGTGCATTTCCCTAGTTTCTTTTACTTGTTTGCATTAGAGATGCTTGGACAAATCCCTTCAGGTTTTTTTTTAATGCCATTTATATCCCGCCCTTCTCCGAAGACTCAGGGCGGCTTACAATTTAAAGCACAAATCAATGTGCTTAGCAATAGCCTTCATTCTATGTATATGCCTGCTTATTAGGGCTTTCGGCCCCCCCACAAGCGGCATGTTTACAAAGTCAGCTTATTGCCCCCAACAATCTGGGTCCTCATTTTACCTACCTCGGAAGGATGGAAGGCTGAGTCAACCTTGAGCCTGGTGGGACTTGAACCTGCACTAATTGCAGGCAGCTGGTGTTACTTAAGGAGGCATTAGCCCACTGCTCCACCAAGGCTCGTTTTCTTTGCAAGGTTTTCAGAAGTGGTTTGCCACTAGAGCTGAGAGAAAGTGACAGGCCTAAAGTCAATCCAGCTGGCTTTGTGCAGGACTAGAAGTCATGGTCTTCCGATTCTACTCTGATGCCTTAACTACTACACCAAACCTTCTCTCATTATAAAAGTAAAGCAACTCTAATTCAAGATATAGGTAGTCCTCGACTTATGACCACAATTGAGCCCAAAGTTTCTGCTGCTAAGTGAAACATTTGTTAAGTGAATTTTGCCCCATTTTATGACCTTTCTTGCCACAGTTGTTAAGTGAATCACTGCAGTTGATAAGTTAGTAACATAGTTGTTAATTGAATCTGGCTTGCCTATTGACTTTGCTTGTCAGAAGGTCGCAAAAGGTGATTACTGGATACTGCAGTAATCCAGTAATAGGATACTGCAGCTGTCATAAATATGAGTTAGTTGCCAAGCGTCTGAATTTTGATCATGTGACTGTGGGGATGCTGCAATGGTCATAAGTGTGAAAAACAGTCATGTCCCTTTTTTTCAGTGCCATTGTAACTTTGAACAGTCCCTAAATGAGCTGTTGTAAGTCAAAGACTACCTGTAGTTGTATTCCTTCTCTTGCGTGCTGGCTTGAATGACTTTCCAGTCTATGAGAATTTTGGCAGTAATACTTGAAAGATGGGACTTCTAGAACTGGCATTTCTTGTAACAAGAATTCACTCCCCATTTCTTAGAGATAACAACAAGCTTGTAAAGTTAGATTGTTTTAAGGCAAGACAAAAAAAAAATGCAGCTTCAGTGCAAACATCACTTTTTAAGCCATAAGCATAACCCTGATTTTATTTTATTTTCAGAAGTTAGAAATGGAAAGCATGGTTCTTGTAGGCAAAGGAAAGGCTTTGGGAGCACTTGCTGTAATTGAGGAGGTAGAGAATATTTGAGCACTTTCTAAAATGAGAAGTGAATACATTGCATCTGCTTTGTGTAGGAGTGTATCTCTGAATTCTCTCTGGCAGCTGTAGTATCCAGCTAAAATACTGTTCTCTACCTCCTACGCTCCAAATATTCTTCCTACACCATCTTTCTTTGGATAAAATCCCTCCTGTGAGAATACTAGAGCCAGATAGATACCTTAGGGACTCAGACTGGAGGTGGTTTCTGTATGAACAAAATCCTATAGGTCAGTCTTGCTGAAGATAATTCTGTCTGGTTTTGCTTGATGCTTTATCTTCTGCTTCATAAATAAAATCAAAATGACATCAACTTTTAACAGTGAGATGTAAGCTATCTGAAGGAATTTAAGTCCGATTTTGTTTAATAAAAAAAAAAGCTACAATAGAAATAATACCGCATCTGTGAAAGAATCTCTGGATAATGTTTCTGGCAAAGGTGGGCTTGTGCCTTGCTGTTTTGTAACCTTAGCCAAACAAGAGTGAGCAAAATAAGAAAGAATTCCAGTGTGAGCAAATGCAAATCTGATGGTGATGGAGTCCTTTTGTCACTAAGGGACAGGTGAGTAGATTCCTATGATCGAGGCCTCGGCTTGAAGAGTAGCAGGAGATACTGGAATTTATATCCCAGGATGAAAGATGTTTTGCTCTTGTTTCCTCTAGCCAGAAAATTCTGCCAGGAGACTTTCTCCCTGCTCCCCTGAAGGCCTGCATCATCATCATCATCATCATCATCATCATCATCATAAAGTTGGAAGGGACCTTGGAGGTCATCTAGTCCAACCCCCTGCTCAGGCAGGAAACCTTATACCATTTCAGGCAAATGGCTGTCCAGTCTCTTCTTAAAAACCTCCAGTGTTGGAGCATTCACCACCTCTGGAGGCAGGTTGTTCCACTGGTTAATTGTTCTAACTGTCAGGAAGTTTCTCCTTAGTTCTAGGTTGCTTCTCTCCTTGACTAGTTTCCATCCGTTGCTTCTTGTCCTGCTTTCAGGTGCTTTGGAGAATAGCTTGACTCCCTCTTCTTTGTGGCAGCCCCTGAGATATTGGAACACTGCTATCATGTCACCCCTCACCCTTCTCTTCATTAAACTACACATACCCAATTCCAGCAACCGTTCCCTATATGTTTTAGCCTCCAGCCCCCTAATCATCTTTGTTGCTCTTCTCCGTACCCTTTCTAGAGTCTCGACATCTTTTTTACATCGTGGTGACCAAAACTGGATGCAGTATTCCAGGTGTGGCCTTACCAAAGCATTGTAAAGTGGTATTAGTACTTCACTTGATCTTGATTGTATCCCTCTGTTAATGCAGCCTAGCACTGTGTTGGCTTTTTTGGCAGCTGCAGCACACTGCTGGCTCATATGGAAGTGATTGTCTACTAAGACTCCAAGATCCCTCTCACAGTTACTACTATTGAGCAAGGTACCACCTATACTATACCTATGCATTTGATTTTTCCTGCCTAAATGTAGAACCTTACTTTTTTCACCATTGAATTTCATTTTGTTAGATAGTGCCCAGTGTTCGAGTCTGTCCAGATCCTTCTGTATCTTAAGCCTATCTTCTGGAGTATTGGCTATTCCTGTCAGCTTGGTGTCGTCTGCAAATTTGATGAGTTCCCCATCTATCCCCTCATCCAAATCGTTAATGAAGATATTGAAGAGCACTGGGCCCAGAACAGAGCCCTGGGGCACCCCACTACACACTTCACTACATTCTTCCTCTCTCTCCAGTTAGCAGTCCTAGTGGCACAGTGAGAAGATAATAACTTTGATTACTGTCTTGAGTTGTCTTCTCTCAGAAAAATAAATAAAATTTCTATCTATTGTATTAATCTATAACTAGATCACAATTGGAGTATATTGACAATCAGGCGGTTTTATTATTAGTTTTGGTAATCATTGCCAGTAGAACAGCCAAAGTTGTAATACCTTCAGGGTGTAAATTGAGAACATAAGAAGGACTAGTTAGTTACTTTTGACCAGACTCTTGTCTGGTCAAAATTCAGTGTTCTGTTTTGACAGTGCACAATCACATCATTGGGGAAAATGACATCCCTCAGCCAATGATATTGGATGTAATTCACAGTAAGGCTGGGTAAGGCTTCTTTGTAAGAGGTGCTTTATAATATGCAGGTCAATGTACAATCCCTTTCTTCAACTACCGTATATACTTGAGTATAAGCCGAATTTTTCAGCCCACTTTTTGGGCTGAAAAATTCCACTTCGGCTTATACTCCAGTCAACAAAAAAACTTACCGAGGACTTGTGCGCGGCCGAGGCTTTGGTGCTTCCGGGATCGCGCGCACCTCTCCCAAGCCACCGCCATCTGGAGACCTGCCGAAGTTTGGGGAGGTTTGGGGAGGTGCGCGCGCACCTCCCCAAACCTCCCCAAACGTCGGCAGGTCTCCGGACCTCCACGCCTTGCCTGCCTGCTTCTTTCCGCAGTGGAAAGAAGCAGGCAGGCAGGGCGCGGAGGAACGGAGACCTGCCGACGTTTGGGGAGGTTTGGGCGCCTCCCCAAACCTCGGCAGGTCTCCGTTCCTCCGCGCAGACCTGCCGACCTTTGGGGAGGTTTGGGCGCCTCCCCAAACCTCCCCAAACCTCGGCAGGTCTCCGTTCCTCCTGCCGACCTTTGGGGAGGTTTGGGCGCCTCCCCAAACCTCCCCAAACCTCGGCAGGTCTCCGTTCCTCCTGCCGACCTTTGGGGAGGTTTGGGCGCCTCCCCAAACCTCCCCAAACCTTGGCAGGTCTCCGTTCCTCCGCGCAGACCTGCCGACGTTTGGGGAGGTTTGGGCGCCTCCCCAAACCTCCCCAAACCTCGGCAGGTCTCCGTTCCTCCTGCCGACCTTTGGGGAAGTTTGGGCGCCTCCCCAAACCTCCCCAAACCTCGGCAGGTCTCCGTTCCTCCTGCCGACCTTTGGGGAGGTTTGGGCGCCTCCCCAAACCTCCCCAAACCTCGGCAGGTCTCCGTTCCTCCTGCCGACCTTTGGGGAGGTTTGGGCGCCTCCCCAAACCTCCCCAAACCTCGGTAGGTCTCCGTTCCTCCGCGCAGACCTGCCGACGTTTGGGGAGGTTTGGGCGCCTCCCCAAACCTCGGCAGGTCTCCGTTCCTCCTGCCGACCTTTGGGGAGGTTTGGGCGCCTCCCCAAACCTCCCCAAACCTCGGCAGGTCTCCGTTCCTCCTGCCGACCTTTGGGGAGGTTTGGGCGCCCAAACCTCCCCAAAGGTCGGCAGGAGGAACGGAGACCTGCCGAGGTTTGGGGAGGTTTGGGGAGGCGCCCAAACCTCCCCAAAGGTCGGCAGGAGGAACGGAGACCTGCCGAGGTTTGGGGAGGTTTGGGGAGGCGCCCAAACCTCCCCAAACGTCGGCAGGTCTGCGCGGAGGAACGGAGACCTGCCGAGGTTTGGGGAGGTTTGGGGAGGCGCCCAAACCTCCCCAAAGGTCGACAGGAGGAACGGAGACCTGCCGAGGTTTGGGGAGGCGCCCAAACCTCCCCAAAGGTCGGCAGGTCTGTGCGGAGGAACGGAGACCTGCCGAGGTTTGGGGAGGCGCCCAAACCTCCCCAAAGGTCGGCAGGAGGAACGGAGACCTGCCGAGGTTTGGGGAGGTTTGGGGAGGCGCCCAAACCTCCCCAAAGGTCGGCAGGTCTGCGCGGAGGAACGGAGACCTGCCGAGGTTTGGGGAGGCGCCCAAACCTCCCCAAAGGTCGGCAGGAGGAACGGAGACCTGCCGAGGTTTGGGGAGGTTTGGGAAGGCGCCCAAATCTCCCCAAAGGTCGGCAGGAGGAACGGAGACCTGCCGAGGTTTGGGGAGGTTTGGGGACGCGCCCAAACCTCCCCAAAGGTCGGCAGGAGGAACGGAGACCTGCCGAGGTTTGGGGAGGCGCCCAAACCTCCCCAAAGGTCGGCAGGAGGAACGGAGACCTGCCGAGGTTTGGGGAGGTTTGGGGACGCGCCCAAACCTCCCCAAAGGTCGGCAGGAGGAACGGAGACCTGCCGAGGTTTGGGGAGGCGCCCAAACCTCCCCAAAGGTCGGCAGGAGGAACGGAGACCTGCCGAGGTTTGGGGAGGCGCCCAAACCTCCCCAAAGGTCGGCAGGTCTGCGCGGAGGAACGGAGACCTGCCGAGGTTTGGGGAGGCGCCCAAACCTCCCCAAACGTCGGCAGGAGGAACGGAGACCTGCCGACGTTTGGGGAGGTTTGGGGAGGTGCGCGCGATCCTGGAAGCACCGAAGCCTCGGCCGCGCGCAAGTCCTCGGTAAGCTCCGGGCGGTCACTTGCTTCGCGTTTCCTGAGGGAAGGGGGGGGCGACTGGAGCGGGCGTGTTTCCTCGCCTGCTGGGCGCCGCGATTTGCCCGGGGAACGCGCGGGCCCCGAATGGCAGCGTGGAGCGAGGAAGCGGACAGCCAGGGCTTCCCCGAGAGCCGCGGCCACACAGGGTATTCCTGTGTATTCAGGCTTGCAAAATGGCGGATCGAGCCTCTGCTGGTGGCAGAGGCTTGCAGAACGGCGGATCGGCTTATACTCGAGTCAATAACTTTTTCCAGTTTTTGGGGGTGAAATTGGGGGTCTCGGCTTATACTCGAGTCGGCTTATACTCAAGTATATACGGTAATTTAAGCAGTTACATCCTTTTGCAGCCCTTCCTGGCTGTTTCAGAAGCTGTTTTCTGGTTGTTTCTACACTTTTTCTGAAGGATTTGTCCGTGGCTAATACAAATCCTTCATAATTAGTAGCCACTGATTACCTTCTATTCCACTGATAATCGATATAATTATGTTTAACAAATAAAAAAGTAAATCATTAAAAGTTGTTTTAATTCATTTTGAAGTGCAACTAGTAGGTTTTTTTCCCCCCTGTAAGATCTTTAATGAGATCTTACTCTGTTTTATATGTGAATGTTACATTTGTCAGAACAGAAACACCTACATTGGTAGATTTCTCCCTAAGTAAACTACTTTATAAAACATGTATCAGAATGTACATTTAATAATTAAAAACGATATACTCAACAATTGATTGCCAAATAAATCTTTCTCTGCAGGAATCATTATTTAGAGAGCAAAATAAACCACAGTGCAAAGATGTAACATAATTTGAATTAAAAAGGGAGTATCTGAAAGTCAAAATCAGACTGTAGAAGTTTTCAGTATGGGCGGAAGGATGGACACAGCTGCCGAGCAAGAAGAAGCCACAGTGGTCTCCAGAGGTGACCATTGCCAATTTCATCAGAAGGCCAGGAGTGGTATTAACACCACATGCATTGCCACTTTTGTCCCTGTGTGTGGCATTTCCGTGCATGTAGAAAAGGAGCAGGGCTTGTATTGCAATGCTGCCGATAGCAGTCCAAACCTCCCCCACTCTGGATGCCGGATGAAATTTTTAAGGATCAGTTTTCATAGAAGGATAGAGCACAAGGATCGCGAGATAGAGCTTTTAACATGTATTTTAGAAACATATGCTTTTATTAATATAACACATGTCTTTTTGAATGAAGTTAAGATCCAGAATTATGAAAGAATTTTGACCACAAAATCCCAAGCCTCTCTTTATAAATGTAACTTAAGGTCTCAACATATTTACATATCCCAAGAACTACTTCCTGCAAGGTCAGAAGCTAACAGCTTGAAACCCAAGTAGTTAATTATCATAAGGAAGGACAGATGGAAATTGCTCTTCTACCCCAAAGAGAGAAACTTCACCTCCTGCACAGTAGGAGAAAAAGGTGTTAGAATTTGCACCTTGATTACACTATAAATAGAACTTGAATTTGTTATATAGCAGTCACTAGAAATTTTCTTCTGCAGTTTTTTTTAAGAGTAAATCTACTTATCAAAGAATTGCATCCTGGAATGCACACTTGAGCCTCCTTCCAATTCTAATATTTTCCAAGGAAAGGCTGACAATACCTTTACATTTAGCATCAAAAGTGACTCCACTCTTGCTGAGATCAGTGTTTCTGCTTGCGTGAGCTTATTCCCAAGGTCTCTTGCTGCCATTTGGCTCACCTATTGATTGCAGCAAATGCAAAGAAAATGCCATCATTAATAGGACTTCAAACGCTTAAGATACTTTAGGAGGGCATAATCCCATCTTCTGTTCCCTTGAATGCATTGAGAAATTTAATGATTATTCATAGCTCCATTATATTTTCTCCGTTAAAGCTACAAGGTATATGTTGAACGTGGAGTCTTTGCTGCTCTCTGAGCTTGGTTGTTTTCTTGAAGATGTTTCATTACCTGATTAGGTAACATCATCACTGTTGGCATTTATAACCTGCAAAAAACCCATGTCTCCATGCTTCCATGTTTTCTCCCTGTATGCAGGAAAACAACCAAGCTCAGAGAGCACCAAGGACCCTAAGCTGAAAATACTCTTTGCAACTGATCTTTTGAAAGTGTTGGGCAGGAGTATAATTTTGATTCTTGTTTCCATGTCAAATTAAGGAAATTATCACTTTAGTCCAGCTTATTATCCTCCAAAGTTTTAAACCATTTGAATAATTGAAGGTGGAATGGGGTTTGCCTAAAATTGTGAAATGGCACTAATTCACAATTTGGTACTTAGCAGCATCTAAAGCACCCAAATTATTATCATGTATTGGAATGTGCATTAGACTCTAAGTCTGTGGTATCTTTTATAAACTAATGTATTACTATGGTCAGTATTAGATATTCGCAAAAAAAATCTGGCATAAGTTACAATTCCATATTAAGAAATCAATGGTTAAGAAATTAAACAATATTAAGTAGGTTTCTTATGATCTTAGCTCAACAAAAGATGATTGTGTTATAAAATAGAAGTGTAAAATGAATAAGGGGACATATTTATATAATTGGGTTTGTCCTGTTATTGCTAGGCTTTGATTTGATATCCGTAAAATTTGTCAGCATGCTATAAAAATCCATGTAGTTTAAAGATATGAATGTAGTTTTTGTGAATATAGTAAAAAATTGAAATTTACTATATGAAGACTTATGGATGTCTCAAGCATGGAAGACAGCAAACATCATTCCTTTACCGGCTGCTAACATTTACTGGGAGGCAAGAGCAACGGAGGGAAGGGAATGTATCAATTCGTACTTTTAACATGCTCTGTACAGTATTAATAAGCTCCTTTTGTTGGTATTATGCCAGTGTCAGGAGGAGGAACAATTTTCTTCCAGATAAATAATTAACAGCTATTTAATTAGGAGAAAAGTGATGTTTCCTTCAATAATAGAAATAAAACTATTTATTTTAACAAGAAAATAAATAAAAATATATGGAGAAAACTGGGATGAGAAAATGAAGAGAAAAAACCAGAGATGTTACAAAAGTGATTGTTGTTAAAAATAATATTTTAAAAGTAGAAGAAGGGCACAAAAGCGTATTTATCATGTTTTTCTTAGAAAAATTAGCTGAACCTCGCCCGGTTTATCACTATTTTAGGTAGTAATTTGATCAAATCAAAAACAGAAAATGGAAAATTTGCAATAATCTTTGTATCTTGGTCAACTGTTGTTGTTAGCTGCGAAGTTGTGTCCGACTCATCGCGACCCTATGGACAACGTTCCTCCAGGCCTTCCTGTCCTCTACCATCTTCTGGAGTCCATTTAAGCTCACGCCTACTGCTTCAGTGACTCCATCCAGCCACCTCATTCTCTGTCGTCCCCTTCTTCTCTTGCCCTCAATCTTTCCCACCATTAGGGTCTTCTCCAGTGAGTCCTTCCTTCACATTAGGTGGCCAAAGTATTTGAGTTTCAACTTCAGCATCTGGCCTTCTAAAGAGCAGTCAGGGTTGATATCCTCTAGGACTGACCGGTTTGATCGCCTTGCAGTCCAAGGGACTCGCAGGAGTCTTCTCCAGCACCATAGTTCAAAGGCCTCAATTCTTTGGCGCTCAGCCTTTCTTATGGTCCAACTTTCACAGCCATACATTGCAACTGGTGGTCAATTGTAGGTTCAGAAAACACAGGTGAATTTGTGGGATGGAATCATTTCTCAAATGAAGCCCCTCAGTGAAACAGAATCTTTATAATTGGCAGTATCTTGGGAAAATATAGCTGATTTGAAAGTGCTGAGTTTGGATAATATACTCTGTATGTATGGAGTTTGCAATTCATAGCACTTATTTCTTAATCCAGCTAACAATATTTCATAACTGGAAATAGTTCTTGAAATCCACTGTATTGATTAATAAACCCTTATTAACTTTGTTAATCAACGTACTCATTGGCCAATAGGGGGTTATAAAAATTGACTTTATGTCGAAGATGCTCCTATATCTACAAAACCTATAGAAAACAAAAATCTGTTTTCTTTTTCTCCTTTTTATACAGTTATGAGTTCTTAGTAGTTTGGATATTATTCTAAGAAATGGGATGGTGCAATTGGGGATTAGGTAACTATAAACAGGCAGGTGCAAAAGTTATCCTTAGGGCAAGACAAAGGGTATTTCACAGGTTTTATGACGTAAAAGGTACATGAGTCAAAAAATATGCTTGCAGAATGGCTGAGAATGGGGTTGCTCAAGCACTTTATGTAAATACAGGTAGTTCTTGACTTGCAACCATTTGTTTAGCAACTGTTCAAAGTTACAGTGGTGCTGAAAAAAGTGATTTAAGATTGGCCTTCACACTTATGACCATTGCAGAATTCCTGTGATCATGTGATCAGAATTCAGGCACTTGGCAACAGGAATGTGTTTATGATGTTTGCATTGCCCTGGGGTCACATGATTGCCATTTGCAACCTTCCCAACTAGCTTCCAACAAGCAAAGTTAGTGTAGTAGTAAACTGGATTCACTTAACAACTGTGGTAAAATAGGTCATAAAATTGTGTACAACTTACTAAATGATTACTTCACTCAGTAACAGAAGTTCTGGTCCTAATTGGGTTGTAAGTTGAGGTCTATCTGTATAGTTTGAATAGATTGCAGTAATGGGGTATGGTTGCTAGAACTAAAGAAAGATGTGTAGATCTTTGATACCTGACTCATAGAGATGGATTAGGCCAGTTTAAATCAGATTTAAACCCAAATGACTTGGGAGCCAGAGTTTCTCAAGCAATTCCATTTTTGCATAAAAAAATTGAATAAAAACGTTTCAGGGACAAATATAATGTTACCAAATGTGAAAACTAGTTTTTAGATTTGTCCCAGATATTCATTAACTCTTGCTCGGTGTTGGCAACCTGTGATATGCAAACCCCGAAGCAAGTAAAACTCTCTTCAGTTTTAAAAATAGAGAGAAGAAAAGACTTAGTACATCAAGGGGGAAAAAATCAATAGATGGGGAATAGAAAATTTCACTGTTAAAATAAGTAGGACACAGAGTAGTTTATCTGGCTACAAACATGCTAAGTACAGTTAATACGGTAGCAGATGGTATTGCCCTGAAACAAAAAAATGCATAGGTGTTGAAGAATTATAGATCAGTGATAAACAAGAGTTTGTAAGATGTGAGGCAACTGATACAAAAATCTATGCTTGTAAAGCAGTCAGATAAACTGGCAGGTGACTAGGGTCACAAAGTCAGACTTATTGTGATTCCTTTTGCACCACAGTTGATTAATAACAGAACACAATTACAGAACTGGAAGTGAGGTAGTCCTCACTTTGTTTACCAAGATTGCAAACAGGGAATCTTTAAAGGCGAGTTTCTCGTTTGTTTAGTCCCAGTATGTTTTGGCTGGGGAGTTCTGGGAGTTGGTCCACACATCTTAAACTTCCCAAGATTGGAAAATGCTGATTTTGTGCTTCAGGCGACCTGCTATTGAGATTGCTTTTTATGTAAGCCTGTATTGTGTTTTTGCAAGACCATCTAATGTTATACTGTATGTCATCGGCCCTTTTTTGCTGACGGAAACAAAACTGGAGCACCACAGTTGGAGAAGCAAAGAACAAGTTTTCTTCTTAGTGTCCTATCTGAAAACTGAAGCTTTCTTTCATATGAGTAAATAGTTGTATTCACAGTTTGGGATCAGAACTGCACAAGTAGTCCTCGACTTACAACATTTCATTTAGTGACCGTTCAAAGTTCAACGTTACAATGGCATTGAAAAAAATGAATTATGATAATTTTTCGCAATGACGACCGCTGCAGCATTCCCATGATTACGTGATCAAAATGCAAATGCTTGACAACTGACTCATATTTATGACGTTTCCTGGGGTCATATGATCACCTTTTGCAACCTTTTGTCAAGCAAAGTCAATGGGGAAGCCAGATTCACTTAACAACTGGGTTACTAACTTAACAACTGCAATGGTTCGCTTAACAACTTGGGCAAGAAAGGTCATAAAATGGGGCAAAATGTATTTAGCAAATGTCTCATTTAGCCACAGAAATTTTTTGCTCAATTGTCGTAAGTCGAGGACTACCTGTATTTGATCCTGATTACTTGGACTTCCTGCAAAATCTTGCCTATTTGCCTCTCTCTCACCACCACTTGATTCTGTTTCCTAGAGGCTTGATGATGGAAAAATGAAACAAAGTGAAACAAAAGGTCAGGATCTGCAGTGGCATATTAGATAACATAAATTTCCTTCAGCACCTATTCTCTTGTCGCTGGAGAAACTAATTGTTCTTTCTAATGGGAAAATCCTATACTATCACTGAAAGCAAATGGGAATGAATGGCAGGCAATTAAAGGACATCAGCTCCCTCGGTATCTTATTTCAGTTTGCTACGGCATGTTTATAATAAATGATCTGGCTCTCAAAAAGTCTAAAATGAATGAAATACTTTGTGCATGATATCGCCCTTTTTAAAAATCATCTGCATCTAGGATATCAGCACGTAAATCATTAATTTTCTGAAACATTTTATATGATATTAAAATGTATTTTTAAAAAGTTGTAATTCAGACATTTTTGGTCCTGCTGATTAAATGAAAGAAATACATTGCCAGGAATTGTCTCATTATTTGAAAGATTACCTGTCCTTGTTTATAGAGAATTATGGCCAGGCAAGGACATCCAAACATATATTTAACTGAATAGGTAATTGGTCGTGATTAATATATTGATTTGGTTGATGCATATCTTCTTAAATGATATAACTGTATAATTCCATGGGCAGTGTTTTGGTTGTTTGCTTTCAAAGTAATTTAATGTGGAAAAACTTGCATTTTTGTAGTAGAAGTTGGGGAACATTTTTGAAAAAAAATATAGTAATGTTACCTTAATATAATGTGCTAATAATCAATGCTATCAATTTATCTGGTGAATACATTCAACTGCACGGATGTTCAGACTAGTTGCTAAGGTGGAATGGTGAACATTTACTATATGTGCTTTCCTCCCTCCAAAAATAATGTATAAAATTGAGATGGGGTTCTAGAGACAGATGCAAGTAAGGATACTAGGTGCAGTAACAAGAGGGCATAAGAAGACATTCTTGCTCAGCTTTGTGCTAAAAGCCATGTGGGCTGGGTACTATTGGAATGATAGTCTGAACATATTTGGAGGCACCAGATTGAAAAATACCAAGATAGATAGTTGCAATCTTTTATCTTACTGAGTTTGGAACAAGTATACAAAAGATTAGGCTGTAAGTAACATGCAGTGTTGCTCACTTCTACTAATTTTGAGAATTTCCCAAATTCACTATTATAGAGAACTACTAATGGAAGTACCTACATCTCTTACAGACACTTCCATATAGAAGTATACATATGAATGACAGAGCCATGTAGTATGTAAAATTATCTTCCACAGAGGACTGGTTGATTGCCTACAATCTGTTGGAAATGGCTGTTGAGATGCGTCTGAGAGGGTGCATATGAAACGTATGTTCCCATGCAACATGTGCTATTATATGAATACAGTAGCTTTCTGCAAGGCCTTAAACACCTAGTTTTGTTACTGAACCTTAAGCCCTGGATCTGTGGGTGAGCCCATATCATAGATACGTTGATTGTGTTGGTTGGTTTTTATCTTGGCTGCTGTATATGTTATTTTTTATTTTGTTATGTTATTTTTATCTGGTTTTTATTCATTGTTAGCTTCGCAGAACCATCTATTTGAGATGGTGGCTATATAAATCAAGTAAGCAAACCAACTAACCAAGCATCCAGAGTCACACAGATGAGTGGAATAGATAGTTGATAGATAGAATAAAATAAAATAAATAAAATAAAAAAGCTGATTATGCATTGGGATTATTTATTTATTTAGTTTACAAATAAGGCAGCGAACACATTCAACCCACCATTCTTCTCCTATTTTCTCCAAAACAATCCTGTGAAGTGAGTTGGGCTGATAGAAACTGACTGGCAGAGGGCACCCATCTGGTTTTCATTGCTAAGGCAGGATTTGAACTCAATGACTCTTGCTTTCTAGCCTGGTGCCTTAACCACTAACCAAGCTGGCTCTGGGCAGGAGCTGACAATTTAATTCACTCAAACACATTTTTATATCTCTGTAACAAGATTGTATAATATATAAAACCTATGCCATGCTACATAGCATGTATATTGAAAGCTGGCAGCTGAGTCATATTGTTCTTGAAATATTGGTTGAATAAAAAGGTTTTATTTGTAACAAGATGAAAACAAAATCAAGTTGAGAGAAAGATATGAGGTATTAGCAGTCTCCAGATCTGCTGGGAATGTCAATAGTGTTGGAAAGTAAATTTGAAGCCTTGGGTAGTTTTCCTTTCTGTGATAAACAGACACAAATATAGAAATGTATAACTTAATATTGAGATATTGATAAAAGACAATGCACATTCAAAGAATTATTCTTCATCAGCTGGAATACAATGGCAAATCTCCTTTTGAAGTACAGACAACTCTATCTTTATGACATTTATAATAAAAATGGGAACTGATTTGTTACCAATAAATCTTTTTTATATATATTTGGGGGGAAACAGCTATATACACTATATTAGGCCTCTCCAGTCAAGAAGCATCCAGATATATTGGAACATAACTTCCAGAATTCCCATTTAGTATGGTTAAAAGTTAGAGCTGTGCAAGTCCTTCAATATGTAGGAAAACATGGGATGCAGCTCTTTTTAAATCAATTAACATGTGTAATTTTATTCAAACTTGTGTGGATGTACTTGGCTATCTTTGAATGTGTCTCCGTGCATAACCACTTCTTTTAAAACAGGATAATATCCGTTTAAACATTTAATTTTTTTACAATGTTTACTTGTTAATTGGGATTAGATTTTGATTATTAAAGAGAAAGATGAAAGGGATTTAGACTAAATGGAAAGGAGTATTATATATTTATATTGTTACATATTTCTGTTAGTTTTTACTGGACCTTTCTTGATTAATGAGAAGCGAAGATTTAGAGATAATAGAAAATGGGGTGGGGGTATGAAGATATATATGGTTATATGTTAAGACACAATGATAAATTACTTTATATTGAATATACTTGGTGGGGATGAAGTTTCTTTTTCTTACCATTTCCTTTTGGGAGGAATCCCCCCCTTTCTTCCACACTTTTTAATATTTTTTGTATTTTTATAAGGTTCCTGTATTACTTTTATTTTAATATCATTCTTAATTAAATTATTGAAAGCAGGGTAACATGGAGACAATTGGAACAATTTTTCAAAGTAATTGCACCTGCTTGAAAAAAGATATGGTTGCTTTACTGATTTAAAAACAACAACAACAAGGTACACTTAGAGCACTCCTGTAAGTTACAGAGCAGCCATTTTGAAGGATTTGCACAGCCTAAATTATTACCTCTCAGGGGTAACTACAGACAATCTGTTATTTCACAAGATGTCTTTCATAAGATGGTGCCTGAGAACCTGACTTCTGGTTGCTATACTTCTGAAATGCTTGAAGTTGGGAATATGTGCTTGTTTGATTTTTGCTTCTTTATTCTGAAGGCAGTTTGTTGGTCATACATTGTTTTCAGCCAGGCATTTTTAATCTCTTGTGGATATTATTCTGCTGTGTCAATGTTGAATTCCTTTGCCCAGAAAGGTTTTCTTTCTTCATTTGAATTAAAGTTAGATACATATTTAGACATATATATCGGTTAGATTTGTACTAGGGCTCAGAAATACCCAAGTTATTTTATAAAACAGGGATACCAGCATGCACAGAAACACTATATCTGCTTTATACTTATTTGTTTTTGTAGTAAGGTACAGATATGTGCTTCCTATTCTCCCAAATTTACTCTTAAATTATATTTGAATGCATTAGCATACTTAAAGAAATAAAGCAGTTTTTCAGCAGTGCACATCTTCCTAGAGTTGTACTTATAATTAAAAATTATCTTGGAAGAACTGTCTGAAAATTTCCTCAGTGGTTTCAGGTCACTTCAAATATTCAAATATTTTATGAATTCAATGTATTAATATTACGCTGAGTTAGAGGAAAGGATGGAAAGTACAAGAGGGAGTGGAGTGGTTGGGAAGGGAAACAAAGGGAACCCTTAGAGCTAACAATAATAATAATAATAATAATAATAATAATAATAATAATAATAATAATAATAATAATAAGAAGAAGAAGAAGTTGGAAGGAACCTTGGAGGTCATCTAGTCCAAACCCCTGCTAAGGCAGGAAACAAGAGGAGAGAACTTTAGATCTCAGCTATTTTTTTAAAATAAGATGTCTAAAAAAGAAAATATACAACCATATGAATGTGCACAATAATGGGGACATGCTTGCCTGCACGTGCACAGGTCTCCCTGAGGAATGGCTGAGAAGCAAAAGATTCAAACTACTGCAAAGCCACTTTGCTAAAATAGGACTAAATATCCTGGTCTTAGCAAATTCCATAAAATTAAAAAAGTTTTAGAATTACAAATACCTACAAGTACAGGAACTTAGTAATTATGGTTATAAGACCACTTTTTATTGTTTTTATTCAGATATCAGTAATGACCAGTGGTTTTTTTGTAAAAGAAAAAGGTGCTGGAACTCACACATGTCATACAACCCGCCTTGCCTACCCTACAAGTTTCCATCCAAAAAAGGTGCCGGAACTCCGTTCTGGGGCATTCTGTGACAAAAAAAGCCCTGGTAATGACAATCCATTTTGCTGTTCTAGTCTAAATGTTCTGATGTGGAAAATAATATGACTTGCTTGTACTGGAAATGTTAGAGAAATAAAAAGAGGAAACTAAAAGTAGAATTGAATATGAATATTTTTAAGTGGAAAAGTAATTAAAGAGCTCTTTAGTTACAACCTAGGTTGTAGCTTTGCATGAAACCATGTTTATCTCTAGATGGTGTTAACTTAGAGCAAGTTTGTGAGGAGAATTGTACACGTGCATTTAGGAATTACCTCATGCTCTGAGCTCTGCAACCTTTGAACTATCTTGAGCTGTGAGATATGTTGCACAAGCAATCAATATGGGCAATATATTTTGGGGGCTGCTGTCTCTCTAGAGTCTTGGATTCCCTATAAAATTTGAAGTATACATATTAAGAACTTGCTCATTTAATTTGATAATTACTTCATGCTGGTGTGCTGCGTAGACATGACAGAGCTGGCTCTTGATTTAGAGGCAATTTGTTCAGGTCACCAAGGGCAGCATTCTTTGCATACTTAAACTTGTAACTTTGGGTCATTCGCTCCCCCTTTTCCCAATGTGAGAATGTGGTTGGTTTAAATGCTTGCTCTTTTCCCTGTTGTAAAGCATACCTGAACAATGTTTCAAGGACCAACTGCAATCCCTGCTTATTTGTGGCCGCCTGGGGAATAATAGATACTGAATGTTGTTTGCCTGCTTCTTCTCTGCAGAGAGATCTGTGGGATTGGAGAATAAAGTAAGAGATGGGGAATGCAGAGATCTGTAGCTATTCCTTGGAAGAATTTTAACGCTGAAGTGTTAACTGTATCTGCTGACAATGAAAGGTTAATTTAAGTTTGTTCTAGTAAAAGAGGAGCACAAGGTTTTTATTCCAGCCAATGTGCATTGTTCTAAGGAAGATGATGCTTTTTCTTCAGCATTTTTGTAGATAGGGAACTTGAAGAAAGTAATTTACTGAATTATTTGACCACTGGGTATATAGGAACTCCAACATAGCCACATGGATTCCCATGATAAGTCTTCAAGATAATAAGGTATATTTGGAGCTCTGTTCCATTTATAAGAAGGTTTCTCCAGCAATTTGAAAGATAACATTTTCTTCTTGCCTGTTAACATCTTTTTTCCATAATTTCCATTCAATATGTTCTGCGTTCCTTCTAAGACCGTTCCTCCAGCTTCATGAAGCTGGGCAGGCAGCCATAAGGTGAGTAACTTTTCCTGGATTAAGGGATACGTTTGCTCTTGGGTGGCTTCCTGAGGATTATACTCAAAAGTAGATGGAGCCAAAATAAAACAGGAGGTCCAAAAGAGCTGGAGTGAACAACAGAGCCAGCTGCTGATTGTTCATCAATTAAATATATGCAATAATACAATAAATATTCTATAATTCTATTGTATTATAATACAATAAATTTTTATTCATGGCTAAAGGATCTAAACACTATATACATTTAAAATGAAATAAACTGGCTCTATACTCTTAAAATAATCAATGAGGGCATTTGAAAAGAAGAAAAAATAATACTTAAAAATAAACTAATCAAATGTTCAGTATTTCTTATCCAGAGGTTTAATGATACTGTCCTCAATATTTTTTATTTGTCAACTTCTTTCTAACTTCAGCCTTTAATTTTTTCTAACTGCTAAAACTGCTTCCGAGCAATTTGCCCCTAACACTCGGTGTAGTGATTTGCTGCCAAAACTCAATATGAAATTAAATTATGGTAATTTGGGCGAGGGCTACAAGAAGTGAACCAATACCTTGGGAGGACGCCTCTGGCAAACAGATTGCCCATACATATTTATCTCTGTGGTTGTGCCCAGCATGAGTAATAGATTCTTCAGGCCCTGGCACCATATTCTTCGGGACTACACGTAAAACACTATCTGTCTAAGAAGGATTTCATATAAACGTTTTAATAATTCTTAAGGCATATTGGTAACTGCAGTTTTTGCAGATGTTTGGTTTTACTTATTTATTTGGGATTTATATTATTGCTTCAGATAAAGCTGATTTCCTCTTCTTAAATAGGTAGGAATTAAGGCTTTAAAACAATCTGCATTTGTCCCAGTTTTCTCAGAAAATAAATAATTGGGTGATTTCTTAGTAGCAGATTAAATTTACACTGAAAATCTTGAATTCCTTGGTATACCACCCTGGGAAACAAAGGGGGAAAAAACACCTCTTGGCCATGCCTCTGCAACATACTAAAAGTACAACCCAAGTATTCATAATTTTCTAATCAGTGAGACCAAGTTGGTAGTCAGGAGCAGTTAATGAGAAAAATAAAGTACCATATATACTTGAGTATAAGCCGAATTTTTCAGCCCACTTTTTGGGCTGAAAAATCCACTTCGGCTTATACTCCAGTGAACAAAAAAAAAGAACTTCCACCCCCCAGTTTGGAGAGCTGCTGCTTTCATCAAACATGGACGAAGGCAGCAGCTCTCCAAACGTGCTGCGGTGGTTTGGAGAGCTGCGCGCGCAGCTCCGCCGCCACCTCTGCAAGCCTCCGCTGAGAGAATGGGGCGGTGGAAGCTTGCCACCCATTTTCTCAGCGAAGACTTCTTTCGGGGGATCCAGCCTCTGTCACCCCCTTCTCTCAGCTGGGCAGCTGAGAGAAAGGGGCGGCAGAAGCTGCATCCCCCGAAAGAAGTCTTCGCCGAGAAAATGGGCGCTGAGATTTTCTCGGCGAAGACTTCTTTCGGGGGATGCAGCTTCTGCCGCCCCTTTCTCTCAGCTGCCCGGGCAGCTGAGAGAAGGGGGCGACAGAGGCTGGATCCCGCCTTGTTCTCTCGTCTCAGCGGAGACTTGTTTCGGGGGATCCAGCCTCTGTCACCCCCTTCTCTCAGCTGGGCAGCTGAGAGAAGGTGGCGACAGAGGCTGGATCCCCCGAAAGAAGTCTTCGTCGCTGAGAGAATGGGCGGCAAGCTTCCCCGCCCCATACTTCGCGGAGCGCTCCAACGCCTCGCTCTCTCGTCTCAGCGGAGACTTGTTTCGGGGGATCCAGCCTCTGTCACCCCCTTCTCTCAGCTGGGCAGCTGAGAGAAGGGGGCGACAGAGGCTGGATCCCCCGAAACAAGTCTTCGTCGCTGAGAGAATGGGCGGCAAGCTTCCCCGCCCCATACTTCGCGGAGCGCTCCAACGCCTTGTTCTCTCGTCTCAGCGGAGACTTGTTTCGGGGATCCAGCCTCTGTCACCCCCTTCTCTCAGCTGGGCAGCTGAGAGAAGGGGGTGACAGAGGCTGGATCCCCCGAAAGAAGTCTTCGTCGCTGAGAGAATGGGCGGCAAGCTTCCCCGCCCCATACTTCGCGGAGCGCTCCAACGCCTTGTTCTCTCGTCTCAGCGGAGACTTGTTTCGGGGGATCCAGCCTCTGTCACCCCCTTCTCTCAGCTGGGCAGCTGAGAGAAGGGGGCGACAGAGGCTAGATCCCCCAAAACAAGTCTTCGTCGCTGAGAGAATGGGCAGCAAGCTTCCCCGCCCCATACTTCGCGGAGCGCTCCAACGCCTTGTTCTCTCGTCTCAGCGGAGACTTGTTTTGGGGGATCCAGCCTCTGTCACCGCCTTCTCTCAGCTGGGCAGCTGAGAGAAGGGGGCGACAGAGGCTGGATCCCCCGAAACAAGTCTTCGTCGCTGAGAGAATGGGCGGCAAGCTTCCCCGCCCCATACTTCGCGGAGCGCTCCAACGCCTTGTTCTCTCGTCTCAGCGGAGACTTGTTTCGGGGGATCCAGCCTCTGTCACCCCCTTCTCTCAGCTGGGCAGCTGAGAGAAAGGGGCGGCAGAAGCTGCATCCCCCGAAAGAAGTCTTCGCCGAGAAAATGGGCGCTGAGATTTTCTCGGTGAAGACTCACCTTCTCCCGTTCACCTTCAGCAGCTCCGCCAGGCCCGTCCAGTGCCCTGCTAGCAGAGCTTGACAAATGCAAAAGCTGCTTTGGTTAAACACTGGAAGGTTTAGTGATTAACCCACCCCACCCCACCCGGTCTTCTTGCTGTTTCTCCCCATCCTCACTCCTACCCACAGGGGCTCTCTGCCACTTCTACTACTTCTTTTTCTTTCTTTTTTGCTGAGGTGTGCGTCTCTCTCTCTCTCTCTCTCTCTCTCTCTCTCTGTGTGTGTGTGTGTGTGTGTGTGTGTGTGGTGTGTTATCTCGAACCAGATGGGATGGCAAAGTCAAATGCAAATGGGGATCTTGCAGATCTTGCCCTGCCTTTCCCCCCACGGTTACCTTCTGTTCTTGATGAGCTCACGAGTGCTCAAGGACAAAATAGGGCAGGGCAGAGCCGGCAGTTAAAAATAGGATGCAGATAAAAGGAAAGGTAAGGAGGGGTTCAGGTTGAGAGGAGAGGCTGCGTAGCCTTAGTGTAACTCCTGTTTGGGCTGACTGGGTTGCCTCCGATGGGCTCTGACAGTGGAACAGAATGGAATAGAAAATATGGAATGGAATGGAACAGAACGTAGAACAGAACAGAACAGAATAGAATAGAAATATAGAAAGTGAATAGAATAGAATAGAATAGAATAGAATAGAATAGAATAGAATAGAATAGAATAGAATAGAATAGAAATATAGAATGTGAATGGAATAGAATAGAATAGAATAGAAATATAGAAAGAGAATAGAACAGAACAGAATAGAATAGAATAGAATAGAATAGAATAGAATAGAATAGAAATATAGAAAGTGAATGGAATAGAATAGAATAGAATAGAAATATAGAAAGTGAATAGAATAGAATAGAATAGAATAGAATAGAATAGAATAGAATAGAATAGAATAGAAATATAGAAAGTGAATGGAATAGAATAGAATAGAATAGAAATATAGAAAGTGAATAGAATAGAATAGAATAGAATAGAATAGAATAGAATAGAGAATGGTAATAAGAATTGAATAGAATAGAATAGAATAGAATAGAATAGAATAGAATAGAATAGAGAATGGTAATAATAGAATAGAATAGAATAGAATAGAATAGAATAGAATAGAATAGAATAGAATAGAATAGAATAGAATAGAATAGAATAGAATAGAAATATAGAAAGTGAATAGAATAGAATAGAATAGAATAGAATAGAATAGAATAGAATAGAATAGAAATATAGAAAGTGAATGGAATAGAATAGAATAGAATAGAAATATAGAAAGTGAATAGAATAGAATAGAATAGAATAGAATAGAATAGAATAGAGAATGGTAATAAGAATAGAATAGAATAGAATAGAATAGAATAGAATAGAATAGAATAGAATAGAATAGAATAGAAATATAGAAAGTGAATAGAATAGAATAGAATAGAATAGAATAGAATAGAAATATAGAAAGTGAATGGAATAGAATAGAATAGAATAGAATAGAATAGAATAGAATAGAATAGAATAGAATAGAATAGAATAGAATAGAGAATGGTAATAAGAATAGAATAGAATAGAATAGAATAGAATAGAATAGAATAGAATAGAATAGAAATATAGAAAGTGAATAGAATAGAATAGAATAGAATAGAATAGAATAGAATAGAATAGAATAGAATAGAGCTGGAAGGGACCTTGGAGGTCTTCTAGTCCAGCCCCTTGCTCAAGCAGGAGGACCTATACCAGTGGTGGTGAACCTATGGCACGCCTGCCAAAGGTGGCACTCAGAGCCCTCTCTGTTGGCACGTGCACCACCACCGCTGCCAGCAGCAGGTCCTTGTCGGTTGGTGGACTGGAAGAAAAGGTAGGGGGGAAGCATTTTACATGCGTGCATGCGCGCACGGGGCCACGAGCAGGCACATGCTGCAAAGGGGGCGAGGCTAGTGCGTGCGTGATACTCACTAGCCCAGCCCCGTTCTCACGTGGTGCGGTGCCTTGTATCTGCACCCTGCGGCGCGGCGGTTGGCGTTTTTGTGCCTTGCGGTACGGTGGCCCATTTTTTGCTCCCCCTTTTTTTCGTGCCAGAGGCGGCACTCAGAGGCGCCTCCCTGTCCCCTCCCCCGAGGGCACCAGAATGCCGATGCTGCCTTGGCACTTTGTGATAAACAAGTGGGTTTTGGCTTGCGGTTTGGGCACTCGGTCTCTAAAAGTTTCGCCACCACTGACCGATACCATCTCAGACAGGTGAATGTCCAGTCTCTTCTTAAAAACCTCCAGTGATGGAGCACTCTTGATTTCTGGTGGCAAGCTGTTCCACTGGGCAGCTGAGAGAAAGGGGCGGCAGAAGCTGCATTCCCCGAAAGAAGTCTTTGCCGAGAAAATGGGCGCTGAGACGCCTCATTCTCTCGCTCAGCGGAGACTTCTTTCGCGAGATCCAACCTCTGCCGTGCTGCACCGAGAGAACAGCAAGCCGCCCCATTCTCTCGGCGGAGCACTCCACCGCCCCATTCTCTCGGCGGCTTGCCACCCCGTTCTCTCATCTCAGCAGAGACGTCTTTCGGGGGATCCAGCCTCCAGCTGCTGCATTTCCCAGCCTCGGCTTATACTCGAGTCAATAACTTTTTCCAGTTTTTGGGGGTAAAATTGGGGGTCTCGGCTTATACTCGAGTCGGCTTATACTCAAGTATATACGGTATATGTTGAACAAGAGGAATGTATTCTCTCATGTGTGAAACAAATACATTAGCCCTTCTAATTGTGAAGGGGAGGCATTTAGGCCTTGTCTTTTCCCCCACTCAGCTACTTGTATCTGAGCTTCAGCACAGTCATACTCTTCTGGCTGATTGGAAACCCTTGTTACAGCCCCCCCCCTCATATTTAGTGCTCTGATTCTCAGTCCTAATATCTTAAGATATATTGCAATTCAGAGATAACTATTTATTAAAATAAATGTTAAATAGAACAGCTCATAGAATATCTGATACCATTTTCAGTACAGATCAATCCATCTTATAATAAAGTTCTATGCATCAACCAATGTTTCATAGAGTAGAGATAATTGTTACAGTATTCATCTGTTGTGATTTGAATATACACCTTCCTCTATAAATTTCTTTCACTGTAATTTTTAATTGGAGACGCAACACTTTACAATTAAAAAGAGTAATCTGAAGCCAATGACATTTGTGGTAATTTGGCATGACTAGAGTCATGCCAAAATAATAAAACATGCATTGTGCTGTCTTAAGTCTAGCTTCAACATTTTATACTCGAATTGTGAAGTTGCACAGAAGTACATTAGGGGCAGAATTTGTGCTATAACACTGTAATTCATTTTCATCACTTTCCCCATGAATTCCTTCATCTGAAGCATGCATCCAAGCACACCTGAAAGTTCTGTTTTTATTCAGGCTCTGGTCTTAAACATACCAGGAAATAAACTGTATTGAATGCAAGTCATGTTTCTGAATAAATATACCTAAAGTTATTTGTCTATCTTGTCTGTTGATACTATTGCCAAGCCTATCCCACACATTCCTTATAAACGTCACTATTTTCTCATTCAAGTTTAACAATTAATTATAAATTGGCCAGGAGCTGATAAAATGAAGTCCTATATTCATAATAAATTCAATTCACATATGGAGTTTAGATTTAAATTAATTACAGTATATGTCTAATTATATGGTTATAAATCTGATGAGCATTTCTGCATATCTTAGTTGGTTTTTGAACAGAAAGAAAGGTTTTTTCAGGTGCCCCTAATGTAGCCTGTTTTTGCCATATTTCTTGACTGGTATTGTTTGAAAAATTGTCTTCAGGGAATACAAGAGGTTGCTACAGTATTGTAAATGGGAGACAGGAATTCCCTAAGCTACTGGTAGAACTTGATAATAATCAAGCTGCAGGCAGGAATGGCTTCTGAATCCAGGCAGGAATGTTGGAGTCCCAACTTTTTTGGTCAAGTGGGTAGAAATAAATGCCTTAGAAGAATAGGAAAAAGTTGAGAAAAGGCCAAAGGAGAGCACAGACCTTCAGAAACAGTTGCAAGGTTAAAAACCGCTAAATTTATTTCTCTGTCTGTTTGTTTTTACTCATCCAATTCATTAAATTTGTATGACTGCCCTTTCAAACATATCTTGAATTGAATCCTGAAGTTGATTGGCAGCCTGTGCAGCTCAAGAAGCAATGGTTTCATGGGTGTACGGCAGTGAATCCGTATTGTAACAATTTGTTTTTGTATTCCAGAGCACTTCAGTGTAGCGTGTAGCGTACTGTTCTTCATCCAGGAAATAAAATCAAACTATGTGGCATGTTATTGGGTACCATGCACCTCAGAGTTTTCTAAAATTCAGTGTGGGGTTGGCCTGTTCTGGATTAAGATAATAGGTTAGCAGGAAAAGATCATTCTACCTTTCTTTAGCAAAACCCTCTTCACCTCAAATAAATCACCACAAAACACAACCCCCTCACCCCAAATTACCTTTCTCAAGAGCCAGTGATGATCTGGATCAGGACTGGCTTCTAAGTAAAAGAAAAATCAGAGCTGTTCGTTCTATATTTCCTGAACCAGAGGTGTTCAAGTGTTCACATGAACCCTCTCAGGATTGTGAGAGTACCATGCTAAAAATCAGAACAAGAAGACTCATTAGACTCGAAGGGCTGTTTATTTTTGATTCCTAAAGCAGCATCACACCTGAAAGCTTGTGAGGAATGCAAGTCAAAAGGTTTTTGCATTTATCTAGGCTGACTTAACATTATATTTCCTGAGGCAAAAGACTACATGGTGCTCTTTTCAGATCCCATCTCAGAGACAAATATCCTCCACATTATGTGTGTTAAGAGAGTAGCTTAGGGGAACAGGAAGGCTGCAAAACATACTTTGCTCTGTCCTCCAACATTAGCCTCTTCCTGCTTCTTAACATCTTCTGCCTCTGGCAGCTGCCCCATTCTGCCTAATTGTAGGGCTGGCCCTGATATTCATAGCTTTATAATACTGGTTGCAGTGCATGAATTACATGTATCATGAACCAAAAGTCATTTATGTTGTTTGAAATAAAGTCATCATATGATGAAAATTTAATGTTTGTGTTCTAGGCCTAGAATTGCAAATCCTTAATATGAACAGAATGTATCTCACCAATCAACTCTATGGAGCTAGTCCTCTTTCATTAGAATATATTTCCATATTTTTATCTGCATTTCTGATGTCAGAAATGTATTGTATTGCTGCTTAATTTCTAAAACAGAATGGGATTTCCAGTTCTTTTCTTAGAAAGAAATCCTGTCTCTTTATTTTAATAGGATGGTTTATTCCATGGTGCAAAGGATATGAACAGATTGATAGCCCCTGGGAACATCTGGAATAGCCCTAGCTAGAAGTATATCGGGACTATTTTCAGATAGTAAGCAATGAGTAAAATGGGATACTTTCATACATTTTATAAAGAAGAGAGTGATGACTGAAAATATGAACTATTGGTGATATTTTTGGTTCTTCTGACTTTTGTGCTATTAAACTTTGAAAGTACTTTTTATGATAATTACAATGAATTGTGTGCAAAAATGTATTAACAGCTAGCACTGAATTGATTCAAGGGAACTTCTTGCTCTCTCAGTTTTGCTGATGAAGCCCTAGCAACTATTCAAGCATTCAGGTGCTCAATACCAGTTCAGGTTCCCAAAGTATCTTCCCACATGGATGACACTGCAGTAGTCAGAGCTGATTTAACACCAACATTCAGAACCAAGATTAGGATTGCTTTCCTTAGACAAGATCATAGTTATGAAGAAACAAAAAAAAACCCTTCTATGTCTGAAGGCAAGAAAGCTCTGTAAAACAACTTCATTTTTCATTATATCAAAAATACTTTTCATGACAAAACTGGATTAATATGTGAAAAATTGTGCTCATTATAATGATTAAATAGCAAAAGGCAGATGTGCCACTGCTGGGTTTTTGCCATGATCCTGAGAGTCCATTTACTTGTTGCCAAGGAACTGAATGCACACAGCAGGGTTCTTTTTTATCATTTTGAAAGCCACAGATGAGGGATTCTCAATAGAGATTTTAGTTGACAAATTAAAAAGAAATATGTAAAGAAGTAGTGAACGGGAATCTGACTTTAAAAAAAAAATACAAATCCCAAACATTGAGTTTGGAGTGGGGATGGATTAGTTTCATTTTTTTGTGTGTTACTATATTTACTTAACTACTTAACTGATCCGTATATATGGATTAAACTACAGTACAGTTGTTTTCTAGACATCCAACTTGAAGTCTGCTACATGTAACCAACATTAAGTAAAAGGGAACAAGAAAACAGAGGTCAAAACCTCCCTTTAATAGATTGTCTAACAACATTGTTTAGATTACAGCTAATGATTCCATTCTCATTAACGAGGACCAATGTATTCCCAATGTCTTTCTTTTGGTGAAGTGAGGCAGTCAAGAACCAACTGATTGTATTCAAAGAGAAATGATCTTAAGGTAAAGGTAAAGGTAAAGGTTCCCCCGCACTTGCGTGCTAGTCGTTTCCGACTCTAGGGGCCGGTGCTCATCTCCGTTTCAAAGCCGAAGAGCCAGCGCTTGTCCGAGGACGTCTCCGTGGTCATGTGGCTGGCATGACTAGACGCCAAAGGCGCACGGAACGCTGTTACCTTCCCACCGTAGTGGTCCCTATTTTTCTACTTGCATTTTTTACGTGCTTTCGAACTGCTAGGTTGGCAGAAGCTGGGACGAGTAACAGGCGCTCACTCTGTTACGCGGCACTCGGGATTCGACCCGCCAAACTGCCGACCTTCCGATCGACAAGCTCAGCGTCTTAACCCACTGAGCCACCGCGTCCCTGATGAAATGATCTTAAGAGTCAGAAATTTTGCTTTCAACACCTGAAAATATTTCTTCAACAAAAGATTTAAAAGAGAGAGTTGATTATAGTGATTAATGTTCCTGGAGCTTTTAAAGTGTTTTTGAAGCAATTTATTTCATTTATTTTTAGGAAATAGTAGATTAAAAGATGAAAAAGTAATAATAATCTGGCATTCCAACTAACAATTAGGAGTTTCTACTGTTCTTGTAATGAACATATTTAATGAGCAATCCTGAAAATAGAGACTCATCTGTATACAGACTCATCATCCATAGCAGCAGTCCCTTAATTTAATGTATCCCTCCTTATCTTACCTATGGATCAAAAGTAGTGGCACCGCAATTACTGAATTTTAGATATAATCCATCCATCCTTTCACATATCTATAAGTTTGAAATATCTAAAATGGGAGGTCATATGAGGAAGCCAAGTGGAAGACAGTCACCATGCTTGAAATATTACTTTAATATATATTTTGAGGGTTGTGCAATGATCTACATTCAAAGGAGAAAGGGTAATTTAAGGTGTGTATGGATATGCATAGAGCACAAGATGGCAACATCTTTAAAAACTGCTTCTTCAAGGAGTTGCTGACAGCTTTAGATGTATGGAATTATTTTTTGACATAATTTCAAAATAGGGGCCAAGTATTGCCATAATTCCTGTGTATTAAGGGGAACAGTGGTAATGACATTAAAAGAAATGTGCATTATTAGGAAATGTCCACCTTAAAATGGATTGGCAAGAATAATTGATAGCTATTCTTGATTTTACCCATTAGGTAATTTTCAAAGTTCGTCTAACCTCTAAATTACATTACTCTTCTGAGGAGGAAAAAAAATGAAGAAATTAAAAATTTGGTTTAGCCTGATTTGGGGGCAACAGACTTGAGAAAGGGAAGGGAAGGTTTACATTCTCTGAATATTTGTTTTTTAACATCTAAAGAGCTATTACAGTCGGTATGAACTAATGGGGCACAAGGCTTTGACACCCAAATGCGCCCTAGATTTGGGCTGAAGACCACTTAACACAGAGAGGTTGGGCATATTCTATATGAGGGGTAGGCAACCTTGGCTCTTTTATGACTCGTGGACTTCAACTCCCAGAATTCCTGAGCCAGCCATGCTGAGGGGAAAGGGAAAGGTTTCCATGCTTAGCCATGCTGGCTCAGGAATTCTGGGAGTTGAAGTCCATGAGTCATAAAAGAGCCAAGGTTGCCTACCCCTGTTCTATACCCTAGGACAGTGATGGTGAACCTTTTAGAGACCAAGTGCCCAAACTGCAACCCAAAACCCACTTATGTATCATCAGGTGCTGGGGTGGTGTGGGGTGGCCCATTAGGTGGGTGTGGCCAATTGGGTGGGCCTGGCCCTTTGGGGGAGCGTGGCTGCAGTGGTAACGGCAGACTGGGTGGGACTAAAAAGTTCAATCAATAAATTCCAACTTTGCGAGTTTTTTTTCCCCGCAAGAAGTTGAAAATGATTGATTGAACTTTTTTTTTTTTGCACATGGCGGTGGAGGCCTAAAGCGAAAAGTTTTTATAAAGCCCAGCTAAAGGCCTAGGACTGGGTTGTTAGTGTGCATGCCCACAGAGAGGGCTCTGCGTGCCACCTGTGGCACCTGTGCCATAGGTTCGCCACCATGGCCCTAGGATGATTCTGAACAGGGGATTTGTGCCTGAACTTTCTCCCCCTCTCCTAATGTTACAATTATTAAATGCTCAACAGTGTTATAGCTGCGTTAAGGACATCAGTTCCTCCTATCTTTAGGAATGAAGTTTTATAAATACAAAACAAAATAGAAAAAGAAAACAATAGCAGCAGCTTTTGTGGTTGATAGTTGTGTCCCAGCTGGTTTTGCTGTATCAGGTTTTTCAGGGAAGAAAGTAGAAAACTGAGGTAGATAACCTTTGGAAGGCCACATCTTTGGATCATAGATTTAGAAGCTGCAGTTGAGGCTATAAATTCCTACTCCTGTTCAGCGGAGAAATACCAATTAAAGCTCCTCTGAGAAATTACCTAGCCTCCACTTGAACACATCTAAATGAAAAGCAGCCCAATTCATTGCCAGATTAATAGTTTCACTGTTGAGTTGCTCTTACTGTTAGGGAAAGTTGGCCCCTGCCAACTTTCAGCTAGAATCTGCCCTCCCGTAGCTTTAATTCATTTGTCCTGTGCTCTGGAATTATGACAAATATGTCAAGACCATTTTCTGTGTGACACTGCTTCAGGTATTTCAAGAATTCCCCTCATATCCCCTTTCAATCTTTTCTGATGGGAACCCATTCCCAGTTCCTTCAATCTCTCTTCATAGGCTTAGTTTCTAATCCTTTGATAATCCTTGCTGTTCTTCTCTGAGCCTGTTGAGGTGACACTGATCTTTCTGAAAGTCTTGTGCCCAGGATAGAACACTCAAAGTGGAAACTATACTTCCCATGATGTTTGAAACCATATTGCTAACTAGTCTAATTCTGCTGACTGCCAGCAGTTCGGTTCTCATCGGCTCAAGGTTGACTCAGCCTTCCATCATTCTGAGGTCAGTAAAATGAGGACCCAGATTGTTGGCGGCAATTTGCTGACTTTGTAAACCACTCAGAGGGCTGTAAAGCACTGTGAAAAGGCATATAAGTCTAAATGCTCTTGCTATTCCAAGATCATTTTCAGAAGCAATGTTTTCGAGCTAGATATTTCTCAGTTTTCATTCCTGAATTTATCTTTTTTTTTTAACTTACCAAGTTTTTCTTTTGGTTGTGGAGGCTACTGTTGTCTAGCTAGATTACAATAATTACTGTGCTGGTGGGAAATTATGAGTATGGAGGAACTGAGGCAGTTTGTACTGATTCCATTATATCTACAGGGTACATATGGCGTCTTTTAGAAACACAGCAGCAAATAAATTCATTTCAAAAGTTCCTAGCATGAACACTTTAGGCAAAAAGAAGAAAAATGTACAATTTTATTCTGAATTTAATTTCTGTCTTTTATGGGATTAATTATACCATCCAACACTGTGACATCGACAAATTTTTTCCCTTTTCACTTAAGTCATTAAAAAAGGAGGAATTTAGAATTGAATCATATAGCACATCTCTCAGGACTTCAATGGGAGTTATAGTTCTGCACTCGGAAATCATTGGTTTTCTCTTTCTTAGAGTTGTGCACCCCTCTGGTTAATACAAGAAGCCAAGTTTTCTTCACTATTTCACGATAGATTTTTCTCTTTTGTAAGGCAGAGAATGAACCCAACTCCAATTTGAATGAAGAACTGTGTTTGCATTGTTCCTGTAAAACAGGGGTGTCAAACTCAATTTCATTGAGGGCCGCATCAGCATTGCGGTTGCCCTGAAGGGGCCGGGTGGGTATGGCCAGGGTGGGTGTGGCCTACTGGGTGGGCGTGGCTAGAGTGTGTATGGCCTACTGGGTGGGCGTGGCCAGCTCTACATCGTTTGCATCAAGGGTGCCTATGGGGGCCTGGGCAGGAGTGGGACAGATCTGAGGGTCTCTGGCAGAAGGAGGGTCTCTGGGCCAGGGCCAAGGCAGTGGGGGCCGTTCCCTCACTGTTTCTAGGATGGCTTCGCGGGCCACATGAAACCACTTCGTGGGCCGGATCTGGCCCCCGGGCCTTGTATTTGACATGTCTGCTGTAAAATAATTATTTCTTCTGTTTCCATTATCCATTCTCCTCACTTTCCTTTAGTTATCATTCTAAAGTCTCCACATTCTGATATATTAGAAACAAGAGACGATGTAAAACGGTGGGCAAGGTTTCAAAAGTAGTAGAATATAGCATTTTTATGCTTCTCTTTTTTCCTCTAGCCTCTTTGATATTTCATCCCCCCCCCCGCTACCTTTTCCTTCTTCTGCAGAGATCTCTTTGCTACCTGTCAGCTTCCAACTATAAAGATTATTTCAGGTAGGTTGAAGTCTTCTCCGCTCCTCAATCCTGCTAGGTTTTGGGGATATACTGCAGTATTTTGTTGTAGGTCTAAAAACTGCTGGAAATTTGAATCCAATATTGTTTAATTCCAGATGTTTTGGTAACAGATTGCATGAGTTTTATAATATTAGATAGCAATTTAGAGGCTTATACTGCAGTGGAAAGACAGTGAATTCTACAAAACAAATTGAGCAAAACTATTCCTGCTTATGCTTAATTTTGAAGGTTGGAGGATCTTTAACGTCTGGGAAGGTAAGGAGAAAACTCTTTCTGCTTGTCAACTTGGATTCCGAATAACAGCCATGACCCTTCTATCTTTTTACTTTTGCAAGTTTCCAGTTGTATTTTAAAAATATATACCATAAGTTATTTTTTTTAACTCGTTCAGCTAATAGAGCCAGCCTCTCAGGCTAGAAACTGAGAGGCTGTGAATTCTAGTTCTACTCTGTGCACAAAGCCTTTTGAGTGACCTTGGGCCAGTCACTTTCTCTCAGCCTTAGGAAGGAGGCAATGGCAAACCAATTTTGGAATCATGCTAAGAAAACTGTAGGTATTCATCCAGACAGTCGCCGAGGGCCAACAACTGACTTAAAAGGGAACACGCATAAGTCATAACACTTGAGAATATTTCCTCATCAGTTCTAAAGCCGTGACTGTTTTTGAAAACTCTTTGCTTTTTCTCCTTTTATAATATGATTTTATATTGTGTGGTTAAATCATTAAAGAAAAAAATCATTGTTAACTGAGAGAAATTATTTTGGATGTACTGCAGGTTTCTCATAAAACGACTGTGCCTCTTACAGGGCTTTTTCTACAATGGGTTAACTCATGATGCAGGCATTAATTAACAGGTGCTTCAGGGTGTGGCAACTCATTGATGTTTATTAGGGTTCAGCAGTGCATCTTCCCAGTGCTCTGTTTTGTTTGCATCTACTACAAGTAGATGTCATAATCCCACTCTTGTTTTTTCAGCCTGCCTATCCAGCAGTGATACTGCTTTCTTCAGCATGGCATGGGCAGCTTAACTGTTGAATAAGCCTTTCTGCTTTTGCTCCGGAGAAATAATTCCAAAATCTAGGATAGTTGCCTAATTTTGAAGAGCATGTTGCCTCCTGTTTTACGGGAGGTTAAAAGGATTTTCTTCCATTTCGCAGACGTAAATTTGGATAAGAAGAGATCTGCATGAAAACGAATAATGCTTCATTTGAATGCAATGTGTGGAGTTTGGTATGTACATAAAGGAGAATATTATTTCATTTTCAATCAGTGATGTGAAACTGGGAGAATAGGATGTGGTTGGTTTTATGGGAAGTGAGTGGAGGAACCTCCTAGCATGAAAGAAGAGTGTAAAAAAAAGTGGCACTGAAACTTCTAAAAATGGGCAGAGAGAGAACTGATTTGCAGTTTCAATGGAGAAAATGAGGAAGAATTGATTAAAATTGTGATCTACCTGTCCCATAACTACCGGTATCTTCCTTACCTGTTTAATTTATCCTCAATATTTAGAGGTGCAGAGG
Source organism: Vipera berus (assembly GCF_964194415.1). Lineage (NCBI taxonomy): Eukaryota > Metazoa > Chordata > Lepidosauria > Squamata > Viperidae > Vipera > Vipera berus. The sequence continues at coordinate 52,305,526 of NC_138206.1, read as the reverse complement.
GTTAGACTTTAAATTCTCCTAGGGCTGAACTACAAGTTGTAGATGTGGAGGCTCCGCAGTTGTGAGCAGCACACACAGAGAGTGATAAGCCCGTGACCAAGGGCAAGTAATGATGGTGAGAACTAGTTTTGTTGCTTTCAAGCGGGGAGGGGGGGAGTGTAGTGGCAACGTGACAGTCAAGCTGCATAGAGGTAGGAAAAGCTAGGATAAGAACCTTTCCAGGGTTTCCCAGAAAATTTTCTCAAATCTGTTGTTGCTGCTTAAAGACTAAAGATTAATGGAAGGGAGTGGGAATGGCTTTCTCTCTTACTGCTGCTTTTAAGCAATTGAAGAATAGAGTTTTGAATGGACTGCATTGCTGTTCCTAAAGTCTCCCTGAAAAATAAAATTCCAAATTACAGACCTGTTATTGGAAGCAGTATATTGAGGAGTTTATTGTTTTGAGACTAATGTCTGTTAGCCAATGCCGCTTGGGGTGTGTGTGTGAAAGCCCTAATAAGCAGGCATATACATAGAATGAAGGCTACTGCTAAGCTTGTAAGCCGCCCTGAGTCTTCGGAGAAGGGCAGGATATAAATGGAATTTAAAAAAAATGTGTCCACCATGAAATCTAAAGTGAGATTTGTTGATAGCCATTTGTTGGGAGAGAAGATTGCAAAAATGTGAAAAATGTGCGCATTTCTATCAAAAATGTATTTCAGCAGGCAAAATATTCTGCCTCTTCATTTTAAAACAATGTGAATGTTTCTTTTGGACTTTCTCAACTTAACTGGTTATTTAAGAGGGTGATCCAGAGTCTGGAAATGCCTGTTTTCAAAATGTAGTGGGCGTGAGTTGACAAGCCACTGTTGTGCCTTCAAGGGCTATTGGCTAAGGTGTCAGTCAGACGCTGTGAATTTTCCTGAACTGGTATGCGCCATTTGTGATTTTGGAATATGCTTAGACTGTAATATGTCATCTCCATGAGTCACCTCCTTCAGTCGGGCTGAACTGTAAGCATTGTCTACTTCATTTACAGCTGATTCTTACTAGAGAGGAAGACTAAATAGTTGAAATGCATGACTAAAGAAAAAGTGATTTTCTGCACAAGAAATTTTAGGATCCTTGCTAAATAAGATCAAATTCTGTTTATTGCCTATTATCGACTCAAATCAGTGACTTGTATTTCTCGATGCATCTGTTTAATTTTTGGGTATATTTTATTCTCTAAGTTGAAATTTTCCATTTCCTTCATTATCTTGTTAAAATAATTCAAATGAAAGTAAATGTGTGTAGATAGCAGAACATAAATGTAATGCCTGTATAAACATGTAGTAATTAAATAAAATAATGCAGTATTGCAAATTATCTCAGAGTGCACATGAAGAGAGGCTGACAGCAAAATGGTGTGCACCACTTAATGTCTTTTAACTCTGTAAAACTATTTAAAACAAAGTTTCAGTAATTTTATTTCTAGCTAACTGCAGTTAGCTAACTATTTCTAGCTAACTCTTTAGAATTACATATATAATTAGTTGTGTTTGATATCTGTGTCTGCTAGATATTGCTTTTGATTAAGAATAGAACGCTGACTCCATGCAATTTTAGCATCTGCATTTCTGAATCATTAATAATACTACCCAGCTGTGTAATCTTCTAAGCCAGCCTTTCCCAACATGGTACCCTTTAGAAGCATTGGGAACACTGCTGCAAATATTGGAAGTGGTCTTGTGATCCATGTGCATTATAAGATTTTGCTGCCTTTAGTATGATTAGAACTAGTCAGTGATCTATTATACTTGGAAGATTCTTTTCGTTTACAGTTGGTTTTCAAGTGTCAGGGTTAAGCATGTATAAGAATGGCAAAGCATCTGCTATGGTTTATCTCTTTTAATGGAATATTTTGCACATTCCATATATTTAATTTGTAATAGAAATGTAAGTGGAGATTTATACATTTAATGTCTTCAGTGCCAAGATATCAAGATAATAATAGTGTCCCTTTTCTCTACCTTAAAGAATAAATCTTCATGAGCTCTGTGAGGTTCACATTGCAATGTTAATTTTGCTGATGGCATTCCTCCCAGTAATTGCCGGTCTGTTTGCCCATTCCCTAAAGGCACATGGATCAGATAGGCCAAGTGGTAGCCTGCCCTCAACTAATGTCTATGAGAGGAGGAAAATATGATGATTAAAGACTTCTACCTATGACCTCTTAAGAACATGGGAATGATTAGAAAGAGAGAGATGTAGGGTACTGTGAAAACGAGTCAGGCAATCTTCTAATGGGCTTTTTTTTAGAACTGTCAAATTGCTTTGACTATATTTCATTAAAAATTGAACATGATGCTGAACTGTGCCTTTATAAAACACGTGCATCTATTAATGGAAGATTTAAACCTTGCCTGTTTACATTTAAAGAATGTCCAAGATACAACTTGATTTTTAATCCGACAAAGTAATACAGCTGCTCTGTTAAAATTCTGTATCCGCACTAGGAAATCAGTGATGTTCAGGAATGTGTGACACTTTCGTGAAGGCTTAATAATACCTACCATTGAATTTGATCATTATTTTGTTTTTTATTTATTTTGATTAATTATTGTAAGTACAATAGTAAAAGCCAATAAAAATTAAACTACAGAAATAAAGAAAAGCGCAAAAAAAGAGTAGAAAAATTGCAAATGTACCTTAGAGCAGAGGTCCTCAATCCCCAGCCCATGGACCGGCACTGGTCCCTGCCATGTCAGCAACCGGGCTGCGCAAACAAGCAAACCCCCATCTGTGGGATGCAGGCAGCATGCAAAACCACACCCCCTCCGGTCCTTGGAGAAACCTTTCTCCGCAGAACTGGTCCCTGGTGCCCAAAAGGTTGGGGACCACTGCCTTAGAGCTTCAATATTACACATGGACAGCTGCTTCAGCCTCTCCATATGTAATTCTGCTAATGACTGCAAATATGACGTGACATTATTTTCTGAGTCAGAGTGGGGAACCTGTGATCCTACAGATTTTGCTGGACTATTACTGGTAACTGTTACCATGGGTAGTTGATCAACAATTGGAGAAGCTTGAGCTGCTTTATATCTTCCTTTTCCTTTTCTTTTCCCTTTTCCTTTCCTTTTCCCTTCCCCTTCCCCTTCCTCTTTTCTTTTCTTCACACCCATCTCATGCACCATATCCTGGGAGTGTATATAACTTGATTTCTCTAAACTGCTATGTAATTGTACACTGACCAAAACTTTCCCAAAGAAGAGAATGTTCAAGCTTGGGCAATTGTTGTCAAATATATGATAGATCCAGGAGTGGGTGAATTACAACCACTTTCAAGATTTCAAGAACATTACCACCTCCAAAGTGAGGAATGGACCACCTCCTAGATCCAAGCTGTCATGCTTTCTTCTGAAGGAACCAGGGGACAAGCACACCGACGGTCAGGGACAAAACAACAGTTCACCATTCTTATCCACCATCAGAGTTTACAGGCCATAAGGAGTCCCAGACAATATGGAAGGAAATTGCAAAATCTAGTCACCTAGATTTTATCCACGAAAAGCCAAAAGTTTAGTGAATCTGAGTGTTCAGCGATGTCCTGTGGTAACTGGCCACAACAACCAGATGGAGATCTACCTGTTGCCTTTTGTCTGAAAGGAAATTGGCCATCTTAAACAGGGCTGCTGAATGACACTCTGTCAATTCAGCAATACGTTTGGGAGGAGGCATTCTTGGACTTTAGAAGTGAAACGTTCTGTAAAAGCTAAATTCAAACTGCAACTATTAAAAAGGACATGTGTAGAAGTTCCCTTCAGGGTGTGTTAAAAACGATGGTATATTGGTACCATGTACAATGATGCAGTGGGATTTAACTTCTTTCATTTAAAAGAAGTTACGGTAACATTTAAAATTCTGATGATTGAAAATTAGAAACAAATAATTTGTGCAGCTCTCTCTACTATCTAATAGTTGACTGGAGTGTCACAGTCTAATAACAGATGGAAGGAAGTTTGGAAGTTACAGAACGGACCCATGTCTTTTCCCATTGACTCCCTTTAATGAGAAGCATAACAGGTTTTTAAAGGTTGCATTTTCTTTACATTTAAAGAAAATGTATCCTTTAAAATTCTGCCTAAAGATTTATTGTGCAGATAAACAGAGTAACAGGTAAATTGTTGCTTTTGTCACAGATATTAGGTCTATGTGGGAAAGACAATATATCTGAGTAAAAGTGGCAATTTTTTTTCTTATACACTGTATTTTATATGACCATCTTCTAGCAGAAAAAAAACACGGATTTATATAATTCCCCTTTCGTAAAAGGTGCTTGTCTTGGTAAATTTCTCATGGTCTTTCAATTGTTAAAAAGAGCATAAATTGAAAAGGGTGTGGCAGGAAGACATTCTTTATTCTTACAGTTGGTTGGCAGAGACATTGTGATCCTAATCCAGTCGTGAGTCAGGAACTGCCTTTGCCTGCTCTTTGTATGGACTTTCCTGATCGACCTGTTGCTTTGCCATGTGTTAAAGACGCTCGGGTGCAATTTCTCACTTGCGGACCAGGCTTCCCTCTCTATATCTGTTGCATATTATAGCTGTCAACATCTTTGGCAACCCAGCACTCCTGGAGAGCAACTGCCTAAGAAGGCTGACCTGGCCTTTTATTCAGCAGCTCACTGTGTTTCTTCAGTGATTGTCTAAAGCTGCTGTTGTCTCTTAAGCTTCTTTGTCTCTGCTGTGAGGTGCTGTGTTTGTAGGTATTTAGATTTCAGGGAACTGAAGGAGGACCCCCAGCCTGCTTTCTTCTATGTGACAAAATGGGTGAAAAAAAAGAAAAGCTTTTTTTTATTCTAGAGAAAAGGAGGGAGGAGGAGGAGGAGAGGAAACTTTAACAAATACACCCAAATGACCCATTCCCACTTAGCATGGAACTTAACAAGTTACACCCACTTTCTGAGCCAGAAACGGAATGAAAGATTCATGCTTCCTCATTTTTGTTGCTAGAATTGGCTGCTTTCTGAAATGAGAGCAGAGAATATGTTTCTCTGTCACTGAGGAAAGAGGTAAGCAGCTACCAGCAGATGTTCTCCTATGGGGTGTGCTTATAGCCCTATGCAAAAAAGCGGGATTGGGGAAAAATGTATGCGGGTGGTTGCTGTCATAACTGGCATGCTATTTACAGAGTATTCCCTGTGTTTTCACATGTCCGATCTTCTTCCATGCTAGAAGCTGAAAAGCTGCCCTTTTCTGTTTATTTTATACAAATAGGTCTTAGTTCTCGTTTTCCCCCCCTAATCTTTTCATCATTTATCTGTAGACCTGAAATGTGAGACTTTTTCAAAAAAGGAAATTTGATGCTGCGGGAGGGAGTGATTGAGTAAACGTATTTCCAGAGAGGCAGAGAAGACAGTAAGTTTCATATGACATATTAAAGATGTACCTTTCCCCCGAGCTGCTTGCCTGTATAATTATAGGTTATCACCTGAGTAACCTTTAAAACTTGCATTGTGCAAGTTTCCAGTTTCAGTCAAGATTCTGCTGTGAGTACTGAACCTTTGAAAACCGGGAATGTGATTCTGCAATATTTATACTAGATTTCTGCACCTTGATATCTTCAGGAGGTTTAGCCTATCCCCAGTCAGCAAGGTGATGGTTCCAAAGATATTTTTCATGGCATCTAAAAGGATTCTTCCTAGGGAAAAAAGCTGCATTCTAGTTATAAGAAGGGCTTGGGTCTGTCCCATTTAGATTTGAAAAGTGTTCCAAAGCACAGCTGTTTAAAATCATTTTGTGCAATTACGACAGCTTTTTCTTTACAAATTTTAACATTAATTTGAAATGTTTCAAGTTAAAGTTTCTTTCCTTTAGGAAATAATGAAATGTGAGTAGCAAAGGTTTTTGACCCGTGTTTCTTTTCATTCCTATTTTCTTTAGTCAACCTTGCTATCTTCACTCTTCATTTTTCTGTATTTTTTCTTGTTTTCAGTGTTTTTATTTCTAACTGTTCAGAGTCATTGGAAGTTGGGTAGGATATAAATTTAATTATTAATAATAGTTGGATCATGTTCAATCAATTGATAGCAAAGTTTAATGAAAGAAATTACTTGGACCGTGCAATAAAGTGTATTGTACAAAAAATGAATTGTAAGTTGATATCATTATCAAAATGCAATAAAAGTGAGTTAAGATAGAATGGTGTAGGCCAGTCTTCTCCAATGTGGTGCTACTGGCTGAAAATGAAAAAAAAAGTTGTTATCCCAGGTATCTGGAGAGCAACAGGTTGAGGTATTTAAAGCTTTTGCTTGTTTCTGACTCAGATATTATAGCAATAAATGGGCTGCATGTTGAAGTTCAGGCACTGGCCCATTTTGTCACAATAATTTCTCAAGGTTACACAAACAAAATACATTTTCTTTAGCTTTATTAAGGCACTGATGCTGCTTGGGTTGTTTCATTATGTTATCTCCAATTGTTGCAGCTGTTATTAGTCTTAGAAGTGTTGCTTTCCAAAATTGATTTAAATGATCAAGTGAAATTAACATAACAAGCCTTTCTGGACCAGGCTTCTGTGAATATGTTAGTTTTGACCTTAAAAGCAATCATGATTTCATTTTGAAATACTTCGAAAATTGCTGTCATAGTTGTATTCTTAGTGTACAGTATTTACTCTTAAAAATAGCATTGTTTCTCGATTTGTTATTTCTTCCATGATTAAAACAAATTTTCTATATTGGTGTCCATCAGTTTCAGGAAGCTTGGGCAGGAAGTTGGCAGATTCATACTTTTTTAGCTTTAATCTGCATAGGGTGTAAATGATATCAAAATGCAGGTGAGACTGGGCAATCAAGGCCCCACATAGTCGTGCCGGCCACATGACCACGGAGATGTCCTCGGACAAACGCTGGCTCTTCGGCTTTGAAACGGAGATGAGCCCCTAGAGTCGGAAACGACTAGCACGCATGTGCGGGGGAACCTTTTTAATGAATGTTAAAAAAATTCACAGGCTGTCAACTGTCTAGTCCCACCCACTATTTTGTGTCATTGACTCCCTCCATGGATATCCCTGTTTAGATTATTTTTTTGTTTTTCCCCCCTTATGCCTTCAGTGCATGAATGCTACTGATTGTATGAGGTGCCTTAATAAAAGCTGATGCAAAATGCTGACAACTATCTTAAACATGCAATTTTATTTTAAAACATTGGAAATAATTTTTTTCCAGTACATGTCAGTGTTCAATATTCCCTTCCCTTCCCTTTGTTAGTAAATGAATGAACAAGTGAAGACTGAAGCATGAGTGAAAAAAATGAGTCCAAATATGATCCATGACAAACTTCATTGCACCAGAATAGAGCAAATTATGGTCTGTGCAAATCTTATGTAATATGTTAAACCAGAACAAAAGGTGACTTGCTAAACCCAAACGACAAGATTGAATATCAGGAGCAGAGCAACACTCTTCTTTCTTTGCATTGCAAATTTGTACATAGCTTTCTCTGATGTTCTTCATAATATTATCTCTTACTTCCCTGAGAAACTGCACATACTTGGTTGTTTGAAGCAATATGAGGCACACCTAATAATGTTCAAGAAAGAAATGTACCACAAGGACTTTGTGACCCTAATGAACTTGGAGATTTATTGTGAAATAATGTCATGGACCAGAGCCATCTTTATTAGCTATGATTCATGAATTCTCTTCCAACATGAAATCATTTCATTTTTAGGATTCCACACTGAGGTATCAAATAGCACTCCTGCTAGGAAAGCTGTGCCCCATCCTGACGAGCAAGTGCTTAGCTTTGATGTCACCACTGTCCAGAAAACACTGCGGAAACTTAACATTCAGAAGGCAGCTGGCCCAGATAATATCCCTGGGTGGATTCTTAGGGAATGTGCTGATGAGCTGGCTTGTGTGCTTACAGATATTTTAAATCTCTCATTGCAGCAGGTATTGCTCCCATCATGCTTTAAGATGGCCATCATTTTGCCAGTGCCAAAAAAGTCCACAATTACAGGCCTCAATGATTACTGTCCATTGCACTGACATCCATCATTATGAAATCTTTGAGAAGCTGATAAAGGACATTATGGTATCTAGTCTCCTGCCAGCATTTGACCCGCTTCAATTTGCTTACCAACCAAATCGCTCTACAGAGGATGCTATTTCTTCTGTTCTCCATCTGAGCTTGGAGCACTTAGAGGAAATAAATACTCATGTGCATTTGTTGTTTGTCAATTTCAGCATTTAACACAATCATTCCCCGGCATCTAGTAGAAAAACTGGGCCCTTTAGGCTAAACACTCCTTTGTGTAACTGGATTCTTGATTTTCTTACTAACAGGCCCCAGTATGTGTGAGCTGGAACAAATATTTCTAACACCATTTTCTTGAGCACAGGTTCTCCTCAGGGCTGCGTCCTATGTCTGCTGCTATTCACCCTGTTGACCCATTACTGTTGTGCTAGGTTTGCCACCAACCATATTGTGAAGTATGCGGATGATACAACAGTAGTGGGCCTTATTCAAGATGACAATGAGGGTGCTTACCGCAAGGAGGTTGAAGGTTTGGTAAACTGATGTAAGGAGAACAGCCTAGTTTTAAACATTAGAAAAACCAAAAGAGATCATTGTTGATTTCAGAAAAGGCAGGCACAGCCACACTCCTCTGTGCATTAATGATTCACCTGTGGAGATGGTTACCAGCATCAAATTCCTGGGTGTGCAGTTAACAAGTAGGCTGGCTTGGTCACTCAACAGCGAGACATTGGTGAGGTGGGCACAGCAGCACCTGCATTTTCTGCTTTGCATGAGAAAAGCACATCTTCCTTCTCCTGTCCTTACCACTTTCTACAGAGGGACAATCGAGAGCATCCTGTCATACAGCATCACAGTCTGGTTTGAAAGCATCACTGCTTCAGACAGAAAGGCGGTGCGGAGAGTGGTGAGGATGGCTGAAAAGATCATTGGCAGTTCCCTCCCTTCCATCCAGGACATAGCATATAAGTGTTGCTTGAATAGGGTCTGCAAGATTGTCTGGGACACTACACATCCTCTTCACAACCCATTTTCTTTGTTACCTTCTGGGAGGAGGCTCCGTGGTACCCGAAGCAGAACATCCAGATTCAGTCACAGTTTTGTTTTATAACAGTATTAACCTTGTGAACTCTAAAGCTTCCTTCCTCCTTCCATTATATATTCAAGATGGACAGTGATTAATATTTATATGTTACTTATATATAAGGGTGTAGGTCTATACATATGTTGTATATAGTATGCTTAAATGTGTGTTATGTATGCTTTGAGAGCAAGCAACTAAATTTCATTTTTAATGTGTGCCATTGGGCCCACAGTAAAAAATGACAATAAAAGCTGTCTGTCTGTCTGTCTGTCTGTCTGTCTGTCTGTCTATAGAGGGAGCCGGGGTCGGTCATCTCTGGAGCTCTGGAGCGGGTCGTGGGAATGCCAATTCCCACGACGATAGGGAATGGCTGCAGGTGTAAGATCAGAGGGCCGTATCGACCTCCGGGAGGGCCTCTCCGCTATCTGCAAGCGGTGAGGCGCTCCGACCCTCTGCCTTCGACCCAAGGCTCTGGGAGCGGGGATGCGCAGCCACCTGAGCTCCGACTGGTGTACCTAAATGCCAGGTCCGTTGCTAATAAGGCTCCCCTCGTCCGGGATTTAGTCGAGGGTGAGCAAGCGGACCTGGCTTGCATTACGGAAACCTGGTTGGGCCCAGAGGGTGGTATCCCCCTGGTGGATCTCTGCCCACCAGGCTTCCGGGTGCTACACCGGCCTCGGACTCAGGGTAGGGGTGGGGGAGTGGCTGTAGTTATGAGGGAGACCTTATGTCCGCAGGAGGCCACCGTTCCTCAGATAGTCGGGTGTGAATCTCTCTTATTGAGGTTTGGTCCTAGGGCGCAGTTGGGCTTGCTGCTCACGTACCTTTCGCCTAGTCGCGTAGCAGCAGCCCTGCCTGAGCTTCTCGATATCCTCTCAGGGCTGGTGATTGAGTTTCCTAAACTAATGGTTTTGGGAGACTTCAATCTACCATCCCTGGGAGGAGTATCTGAGTTAGCTCGGGAGTTCATGGCTTCCATGACGGCCATGGACCTGACGCAGGTAATTCATGGACCAACCCATGAGGGAGGCCACACCCTTGACTTGGTTTTCTTATCTGGTCGGTGGTTAGATGATCTTGGTGGGGGCTCCCCAATTGTTATGCCCCTGTCATGGACCGATCATCATCTCCTGCGGCTGGTCTTCCGTTTTGCCACTCCCCACCGTGGGGTTGTTGAGCCAACTAGATGGTTCCGCCCCAGGCGCTTAATGGACCCTGAGAGGTTTCAGGCAGCGCTGGGGGCCCCACCTGCCTCCCCAGCTCACAGCTCGGCGGATGCCTTAGTGGAGGCCTGGGAAAGGACGGCCACGGAGGCACTTGACCGAGTTGTACCCTTGCGGCCCCTGACCCGGCGCAGATCCCAATGGGCTCCATGGTTTTCCGCGGAGCTCCGGGAGATGAAGCGTCGGAGACGGGGCCTAGAGAGCGTCTGGAGGTCCACCCGATCTGAATCCGACCGATTGCGACTAAGAACCCATATTAGGTCTTATCTCGCTGCGATGAGGGTAGCGAGATCTAACTATTTCGCTGCCCTCATCGCGTCCGCAGATAATCGCCCGGCCGCCCTGTTTAGGGTGACCCGCTCCCTCCTCAACCAGGAGGTCAGTGAGGATCCCTTGCAGGGGCGTGCCGAGGAATTTAGTCAACATCTGTCGGACAAAATCGCTCGGATTCGGACCGGTTTGGACTCCGACTGGGCAGTATCAGACGATCAGGACACGAGTGATCTTGTCGATGTCATCTGGGAGGAGTTCGATCCTGTGACTCCGGAGGAAGTGGACAGGATCATGGGGAGGCTGAGCTCCACCACATGTTTATTGGACCCGTGCCCTTCCTGGCTGGTTTATGCAGCCCGGGAGGGGACACGAGGCTGGTTCCAGGCGGTTATAGCTGCTTCTTTGAGTGAGGGCAGTTTTCCCGCCGCCTTGAAGGAGGCGGTGGTGAGACCTCTCCTCAAGAAGCCTACCTTGGATCCGGCTGTTTTGAATAACTTTCGTCCGGTCTCCAACCTTCGCTTCCTTGCGAAGGTTGTTGAGAGTGTGGTGGCGCATCAGCTCCCTCTGGTCCTGGATGAAGCGGATTATCTAGACCCGTACCAATCGGGCTTCAGGCCTGGGTACAGCACGGAGACGGCATTGGTCGCGCTGGTGAATGATCTCTGGAGGGCTCGGGACAGAGGATACTCCTCTGTTCTAGTCCTATTAGACCTCTCAGCGGCTTTCGATACCATCGACCATGGTATCTTGCTGCGGCGTCTCAGGGGATTGGGAGTGGGAGGCACGGTTCTTCAGTGGTTCTCCTCCTATCTCCTGGGACGTTCGCAGTCGGTGTTGACGGGGGGGCAGAGGTCGACCGCGAGGCCTCTCGCTTGTGGAGTCCCTCAGGGGTCGGTCCTCTCGCCCCTTCTGTTCAACATCTACATGAAACCGCTGGGTGAGATCATTCGTGGTTTTGGAGTTGGGTGTCATCAGTATGCTGATGATACCCAACTTTTCATTTCGACCCCAAACCACCCCAGTGATGCCCTCGACGTGATGTCCCGGTGCCTGGAGGCGGTCCGGGTCTGGATGGGGAGGAACAGGCTTCGTCTCAACCCCGACAAGACGGAGTGGCTGTGCGTACCGGCATCCCGGGATATTCAGGATATCCCACCCCTCATTATGGGGGGTGAGTCATTACCTCCTGTAGATAGGGCTCGCAACTTGGGAGTCCTCCTAGATTCACAGCTCTCTTTAGAAGACCATATTGTAGCTGTAACTAGGGGGGCGTTCGCCCAGGTTCGCCTGGTGCGCCAGTTGCGGCCCTATCTAGACCGGGATGCCTTGCGCACGGTCACTCATGCGCTCGTGACCTCTCGTCTTGATTACTGCAACGCTCTCTACATGGGGCTACCCTTGAAGACCACTCGGAGGCTCCAGCTGGCACAGAATGCAGCCGCGAGAGTTGTGTCGGGGGTCTCCCGATACTCCCGTGTTACACCTTTGCTCCGCGAGCTGCATTGGTTGCCAGTTGTCTTCCGGGTGAGGTTCAAGGTGTTGGTAATGACCTACAAAGCCCTCCATGGCATGGGTCCAGAATACCTTGGGGAGCACCTGCAGCCGGCGTCAACTTCCCTCCGCCCAGTACGCTCCCACAGAGAGGGCCTCCTCAGGGTGCCGCCGGTCAAAGAATGCCGACTGGTGGCCCCCAGGGGGAGAGCGTTCTCTGTGGGTGCACCGGATTTATGGAACCATCTTCCGGTAGAGCTCCGGATGGCGCCCGACCTCCGCTCCTTCCGGCGCGACCTTAAAACCCATCTCTTTAAGGAAGCGGGCCTGGCCTGAGGGGATGGGGTGGGTTTGTTATTATGACTTTAATTTTAAATTTGTACTATGGGCATCGTTTAATCATGTTTTAATAATTTTAACTTTTGTATCTGTCTTTTACATATTGCCCTGTTAACCGCCCTGAGTCTCTTGAGAGAAGGGCGGTATATAAATTAAATAAATAAATAAATAAATAAATAAAATATCTATCTATCTATCTATCTATCTATCTATCTATCTATCTATCTATCTATCTATCTATCTGTCTACCGTGTCTTTGCTATAATTATGCAAGAAAGTATAAATAATAAGTGTTGTCTCAAGCACTGGTTAGTCTTCTTCAACTTTTCCTCCACACATGGTCAAGATTGAAATTGCCAGTATTTCCAGTCCTAGCATATCTGGAGGAGGTCAGCTTGCGGAGAACTAATTTATCTTCATCCTATACTCTTCTCCTTGGCTTTATTATGAAAACTGACAGGGCAAGTAACCCAACGCAGGTAGCAATAAAGTTGCATAGATGAAACACCAGCTTATCAACTGTTGCAACCCTTAGCCGGTCTTTGTTTCTAATCAGAAAAAGTTTTTAAAAAATCACTTGCTATATCCAGGATCTTTAGATTAATATTTAAAATTGTGAATGTGCAGGGGCAGACATTGGTTTAACTGCGTTTTCTTCAGAATGTCTTTCTGGATATTTGTGCATGGGTGATTCCAGCATGTTTCAGTGATTTTTATGGAAGAATAATCCATTGCTAGATGAGAGTAATAAATTATTAATAGAGCTGAATGTTTCAGCACTGGGCTTTTAAGGGAAGTCAGGAGACAGAATGCTCAGTTCAAGATTAACACAGCCAGGCTACAATGCTCCAGGAGCAGCGAGGAGGGAAATGGGTAGAGAACAGGTTTAGGAATCCTGGAAGCATTTATGCTTTAGTCAAAGATGGTAGAGAAGACTGCATCAGATTCTAGCTGATTCCAAAAGCATCTTTCTTTTGAATGGTTGTGTGGTTATAACCTAATATAATATAATAATATAATATAAATATAAACATATATAAACATTATATATTATTATATAATAATAATATAAACAGAAGTGACGTGTTCACTCCTTTAATTCAGTAGATAGGTTCTTTGTTGGTTTAATTGTGCTGCAAAACATTTTCATGATGATGATATAATAATAATAGTAATAATAATAATAATAATAATAATAATAATAATAATAATAATAATAATAATATGATGATGATGATGATGATGATGATGATGATGGGACCTTGGAGGTCTTGTAGTCCAACCCCCTACTCAGGCAGGAAACCCTATATCAGTGATGGCGAACCTTTTAGAGACTGAGTGCCCAAACTGCAACCCAAAACCCACGTATGTATCGTCGGGTGCCAGGTGGGCATGGCCCATTGGGTGGGCGTGGCCATTGGGTGGGCGTGGCCCATTGGGTAGATGTGGCTGCGGTGGTAACGGCAGACTGGGTGGGACTAAAAAGTTCAATCAATCAATTCCAACTTTGTGAGATCTTTTTTTCCCTGCGAGAAATTGAAATTGATTGATTGATTGAACCTTTTTTTTTGCACACAGCGGTGGAGGCCTAAAGTGAAAAGGTTTTATAAAGCCCAGCTGAAGGCCTAGGACTTGGGTGACGGCGCACATGCCCAGAGAGAGGGCTCTGCGTGCCACCTGTGGCACGCGTGCCATAGGTTTGCCACCAGGGCCCTATATAATTTCAGACAAATGGTCTGGATGAGTCTGTTAAGAAGCCAGAGCACAAAACTTCTAACCAATTCATGCCTCAAGAAGAACACCTTATAAAGAATACATTATAAAAACACTGTGGAGAAATTTGGACTCGTGTTCCTCTTTTTTTAGTGAGTGAACTCCTTTTATTCAGCAACATTGAGAAAGCTTGACATATCTGAGCCAAAGTTAAGTCCTGCAAGGGCAAGCTAACATAGCTCTTGTTTAGGCACATAACATTAGAAACATAATTTAGCTGATTTTTCAGCAGAGATGAAGAATGCAATCGTATTAATTTCTGTCAATATAAATGGAGTGACTGTAATGTTGACAGAGTGAGAATTAAAAACATGAAGCCTGGTGAAATAAATCATAGTCAGAATCACAGATATCTACAGAAGAGGAGACCTGCATTCAGCAACATATTAGTAAAAGTTTCTCTGGTTAAGCTGAATCCTGAGGAATCCTGGCTTATATCTGTTTGATGAGCCTCATTTGTTTTTTTCCTGCCAGTGGAGGCAGCTAAAAAAAACCCCCTGGAAACATTTTCTATGATTTGCTTTATCTTGATGTGGGCACACATTACTTGCAATTCTTGGTTTGTAAAAAGTGCTCATATTGGGACTGCAGTTTCTTTGCAATCGCTAATCTTTCAAGTGGCAGTCTCCATCTTGTAATTTCATGCATTCTCTCAAGAACTGACCTGGGAAATTTCATGCAAAACCAGAGAGTTCTTGAGAGTTTGATATAATTTCAGCCATGTTGTAATGATTACAAAAGTATTAATATGTTTAATTTTGTGAATTAATTGGCACCCAATAATTGTGAATAGTTACTGTCAATAAAATAGGCATAACTCCCTTTATTGTCTATGTTTTGTATAAGTCCAATTCTGCCTTCCCTAACCTTCTGCCAGAATAAAATCTTGTCCCTTCCTTCCTTCCTTCCTTCCTTCCTTCCTTCCTTCCTTCCTTCCTTCCTTCCTTCCTTCCTTCCTTCCATCTTCAAATTATAAAAAATCTGATTCTGCCATTAAAAAACAACAATAAATGCTAAACTAAGTATACCAAACATTAGAATTCTGAGAATTCTCTGTAAGAAGCAAGCATATATTTCTGGATATGGTTTTGTGCAAATATACAACATGAGTTTATTAAATAAATCTGGATTTCAGTATATCATGAAGAAATGGATGAAATAATATTGATCCTCATTGATAGACTGTTATTTTTAGAAGGTTTTATCCAGTGCTTTTTTTTGAAAAAAAAAAGGTGCCAGAACTCACACATATCTAGAATCCGCCTTGCCTAACCTACAAAGTTTACTTTTGTAGTTGAAAAAAAACACACCTTCAATTTTTAGTGTAACTAAAAGACTAGGATTTTGTTCAAGGTAAGTTAATGCTATTAATGTTACCATGCACTGTGCGGCTTTAAATTACAAGAAGGCATTTTATTAATCTTTTGGGACATTTACTATTGGCATACCCATTTAGTTTAATGAGTGGAAATGTCTGCTTTCTATGTGGACTGAAATTGGCCCAATAAAACAAGATTTGGTTGCTTGTAAAAGAACGAATTATTTTTAAGAAGTTGTCGAACAAGGTGGAAAAATTACATTTGGAGTTTAATATGGATATTGACTTGAAACAAATTGAAGATGAAATTTGGTCAGTGAACAGATTACTTTTAATTTACCTTTAAGTTAAACCCAATTTAATAAATAGATCTGATTAAACCTCATACTGTAGATCTACCTTTACATCTGACCAATACATAATTAATATATATATATTATTATTATTAATAATAATACCTCCAAATCACAAGGCATTGGCTTTATTCTTACTCTTCCCCTCTGCAGTTTGAATATAAAGTATAAAAGACTAAAAAGAGATTTTCATTGACATCCCAGCCTTTGAACTACCCAAGGAACTGAAACAGCAAAGTTTCGCTGTTGGGAAAGCTTCCACGCTAGCCGCCTTTCTTTCCTCTTGCTTTGCCTCTTTTTAACCTCACACCCCACCTTCTGTAAGGGAAGGCAAAAGGCTCACTCACCCTCGTTAAAGATGGCCTCCATGTTTATGTGTCTCCCACCGCCACCATTGGCTTCCACACCACATGGTCCGACCCAGCCAATCAAGGCACATTCTGGCTGTGGTGCTCTGGTGCCTCATGGCTCCTCCTAGAGGAGGCAGACAGCGCCGGAGGGGATCCTGCTTGTACTGTACCACCAGCGGGGCATTTTCAAAAACAAACGAGGATAGGAAAGTAAACAATAGAAAAAGAATGCAACTCTGGAAAACCCATCGAAAAAAGGTGCCGGAATTCCGTTCTGGTGCATTCTATGACAAAAAAAGCCCCGGTTTTATCTATTTTTCCATAGAGTCTGATTTAGTTTGGTAGATCTTATACAAGAAATCTCATATTAAAGTTTGTGGAGTTCTTTCCTTTTTTGTAATCAGGGTCTGAATAATTCCTGAACAGCAATTTGCTCATGGGCTATGTAGTGATATCAACATATACTAATTTCACTCTTCAGAAAACCTGTTAGGAAACAGTTGCATTATTTATCACAACTGAATAGTGGATAGCGACAGAACAATTCCTACAGCATGTTAAGTTTAGCCTTTATATATCTAAGAGAGATGGCATTTTGATCTGTTTAAATAATATAGCAAAGCTTACCTAATGTAGGTGATGATGGTCAACTGTTTTTATAATAGGTAAAAAAATCCAAGCTAAACTGGAAAGGATTTTCTAATTATGGGAGAAAATGCACCTTCAAATAATATTGTTGCACAACACAGAAGAAAGAGTATTTTTTATCTCATATGTATTATTTGAAGTGTATTCTCTCCCAGTATTAAGCAAGTTTACCAAAATAGTTTGAGACTGACTTGTATCATCTAATACAGAGGCCCCCAACCTTCTGGGCACCAGGGAGTGGTTCTGTGGAAAAAGATTTTTCTGTGGACCAGAGGGGGCGTTGTTTCATGTGCTGCCCGCATCCAGCAGATGGGGCTTTGCTTGTTTGTGTGGACTGGTTGCTGGCATGCAGCAGCCCGGTGCTGGTCCACTGATCGGGGGTTGGGGACCCCTGATCTAATACAATAATTTACACTATCTTGAGATTTGTTAGTATATACAATCAAATTTATCTTGCATCCTTCATCTCAATCAAATTTATTTTGCATCCTTCATCATTCCAGAGACTAAGGACTCCTTCTCACTACAAACTGGAATATTCATAATTGGAGTATCACCAAATCTCTCCTTTTCTGGCTGGCTTTTAATTGTCTTGCCTGATTTACATATATTGAGAACTCAATATTTCCTGGCTATCTTGTAAACCTTTAGCTAGTTTAACAAAGATATTCCCAGTCGATACTGATTTTAATAGGAACATTTCTGCATACATGGAGATTAGAATATTGGCCATGAAGGGCTTCTGATAGGTCACCTTTGATTAGGTTTGCCTAAGAAGGTAATGCTGATTTGCTGTAGCAAACTCTGCATAGAGCCATTCATCTGTGTCTATTGTCATTTTCTCTTTCTGAAAAAATGGAAACCAATATTTTGATTGAAATTAGCATTCTTGCACACTCTGAATTTCTTATAATTATATAAAGGACTTTTAACTCATGTATTTTAAAAAGTAGCATTAATTTTATTCTTAGTTTTATTTTTTTAGAGAAGGGCTATAATAACTCTTCTGCATCTAGACCTGAATTTACCAAAATCCCCCCTCTGGCATGTCATTGGTTTATTACAGTAATCTTCACTAACAGTCTTAGACTATCAATCTGACTCTAGATTATCAGCACTTAATAATAGCAGCACTAGAACAAAAACACCAGAAGTCAGTTGCAAAAGGCAGTTTTACAGCTAACATTCTATGGTGTTACTTTTACTATTATTAAACAACATCTGTTTAATAAAGAACTCAATAGGTGGACAAAAAATGCCAAATCCAGTTCAAACATCTGGCTGATTGGTTGACCAACCATAATAATATTAATGGAAAAAGAAATATGCTTAGAGCAATACCTAAAGGATTATCACTATCTGGAAATTTTGAATTTATCAGATCTGCACATCCAAATTTTCCCAAAAGTCACGCTTTACTTGGAACTTTCTATATTTTTAGTCACTACCTTAATAATTCTTAATCCTTAGTTAAGACTTGAGTTATTAAGTTTTTACAAATCTTGGACTGTGAATCTAACTGTAGATTACTACTACTATTACTACAACAACTGCTACAAATGACATACTGAAAATAAAAAAAACCCAGAACTGCTATCTTTTATAAAGTATATAACTTTTGAAATGAATCTACAAAGGCTGTGATTTACTTTCCAGCAGTTGATCCTTCATTTGAAGATGCCTCTATTTGAAGGGGTGTCCAATTCAAACCTGATTTTTTTTTCTTATAAAAAGGCTATAAAAAGGCAAACTCTAATCCAAAAGTTGCCCATCAGCATCAATACCTAGATAAAAGAGCCAGCAAATGGAAGATTTGCTGGCTGCACTTTCCCACCATAGTGAAATGTTCTGCATTTTTTGCTAAATTATAGTAATTATTTCTAAATCTGCACCTGCATCCCTCTATATAAAAAATAACATGCTGACCTTAGGCAACCTGGCATTCTGCTTTGTTCTCTTATGTATTTTTTCCCCTTTTTTTCCTGGGTGGTGATCATCTCTTAGTAACTGCTCTGGTTTACAGTGACAGTAGGTTTTTTGTGTGGATTGTAATTTGCTCTGTTTGGCTGGGAAGCAAGAGATGAAAAAGTCAGACAGTGAGGAAGCATTACAATGACATCTCATTATGCTTTTAAAATCTCTAGGTGTGGCGTCAGAGAAATAAGGCTCAGACCAAGCAGATTGTTTTAGTCTGCTTTCATAGATTATTTCGCATCTCCATGGTGTCTGAGCCACAAGTCCCAAGGGCCAAGAAGATCTAAGCAAATCATGAATGGCATCATGGCTGAACACCTGCATCTTTTCCAGCTAACCAGGGCTATTAACATTTAAATTGAGAATGCTGAGGGAGGGGGGAAAGCAGTCTAGACAGAATAAACAAACTCACTTCATAAAAGTATAACATAAAAGGCAGGAGATGAAGTAGAACCAGAGAGGTCTAAGAATTAAGCCATGTATTTCAGTCATGGGTCAAAACAGTTATTATTCTTTTAAAATATATTTATCAAGTTTCCGATGGATCAGCTTTTCAAAGTGACTCTGAGGCAATGTTTACCTTAAAAGTCCTTTATTTAGCCCTATACATGGCAAAAGCTTG
The DNA here is from genome assembly GCF_964194415.1 of Vipera berus. Lineage (NCBI taxonomy): Eukaryota > Metazoa > Chordata > Lepidosauria > Squamata > Viperidae > Vipera > Vipera berus. Next base: position 52,286,072 of record NC_138206.1, on the reverse strand, counting down.
CTAGAGGAAGCTGGAATCTGAATCCCCTCCCCTTTGCACAATATATTAACCACAATTCTCCACCTTTCTATTTCTGTCATGAATCACATTCTCCAATTAATTTGAAGAATCAGTTTCTCTTCTGTTAGACAACCCGCCAAGTTCTTCTCTTATTTCAGACAGCCTTGAGGTACAATCTTCCTCCTCCTTCCTCCCGGCAATAATCTAATTCTAGCTCTTATACTAATACACAAGTTTAATATATGAAATAGCTGCTTCTTCATCTCTTGTCAAGCAAGAACATTCAAAGTTAGCAGCGTTGATAATATTTATTTTAGGAGAGTGCACACAGAATCACTTACTTGTAACCAAAATAAAGGTTGATACTTTTACAGCAGCCTAGATACTAAGAACTATTGCAAGCTAATTTTTAAATTGTTTTTGTAACATATTATTTAAAATTTAAATAAATAAATTTATTTAAATAAATTTAAAATTAATAGTTCTACACTGTATGCAGTGCTAATTTTTCTCAAAAGATTTGGATATACCATTTAATTGTCTGTAAGCCACCTTGTAAGACCCAACTCAGAATCTTTACTAGCACCAGTGAGGTTCAAAAGGCAGATGAAAACACTGCTTTTTCACCTTTTGTAGAAATATATAGTATAACATTTTCCCTTTAGGAAAATAGGCAAAAGTACATACAAAATTTATATTTTATTAAAAATGTCTTTTAAATAAATGCCTATTTCATATGGATGCAAGTCAGAAGGAACACTTACAAAACAGACAGCTGGAAAATTACCTGTTTTGCTATTGGTTTAAAATAGCTTAGTGCCAATAAAACTGTTCAGTTATCCAAAGCTTGCATCACATTGGCCTTTTTTTCTATTGTAGAATTCACATAGAACTAGTTTTGTTAACGTGAAACACCCTTAGATTGCCTAAAGGAGATGTTCAGTGCAAAAAATGATGTTGGATCTTTCTTAGTTTGCTTAAAATGTATTTCACAGCATGCCTTTAGGTATGGCTTATATGCTACATATGGCTTATATGCTTATATGTTAAAAAAAAGTTCCTTAGCATCAGTAACTGATTAACATTCCTTTATATGTTTTTGTTTATAATTAAAAAAAATTAGGCATGCTACAGCCTGATAATAAAATATCTTGAATATCTTTGTTTAGATAGGTTAAGGATATCAGATTTCATGAGCCCTCGTTTGATTTCCTTCCCTTCTTTCTCCTCCTTCAAGTAGTAAACTTTTGTATAATAATATATGTAGATGAAGTTGTACTTTGTCAAAGTGTTCGTTATGTTTGCCTAGCCCTCTATCATGGTTGCATTTTATGGTATATAATATCTATCTCAGCTATCTATCATCTATCTAAACATTTAGAAGCTATTTGCTCTCCAAGGAAAAATAAGCAGGAGTCATACTGTATATGTTTTAAACAAATGAACTTTGGAAGGAGAATGGAGAAAATCAATATTAGCGCTTGTGTGATATTTCACCAATCTTCTGCAAGATATATTTTTTATTACTGCTACAGGTTGGGAAAAGATATAGTTTTGATTTCAAAAGCATAGGTATAGAAAGATTAATTAAGCTCCCTACAAGCCAACATACACATAATTCAAAATATCCTTTAAAAATAATTATGGAATAGATTTTTTTTAAAGAAGCTTTAAGGAAGCCTTAAAGAAGGAAAAAGTGTATTGTCCAGTTACCATACTGCATATTTATATATAACATGTAAGTAGATTCAGATTCAGCAATGGGTTAAAGTGATTTACTTTAATGTAGAATGTAGATGTGCTCTAATGTGCAATTTGCCATATACTGTAGATCAGCTTTTTACAAACTGGCCACCTTCCAATGTATTTGGATTACAAATCTCTAAATTCAGAGAGTTGACCCATTGATTTCACTGAATTCAAATCTCTTGGTAAGGGCGTGTGTGTGTATACACTTGTGTGACTATTTGTTTCTTCCATTAAAGATAAAAAATGAAATTATTAATATATTGCATGTGAAAGTTTCTGTAAACTAGTAGCTTTGTGGAGTCATAGTTTTGGATTATTGGACCTGAAAGGATAGTTAACATCACACTATTTACTGGATAATGAATTGGGGTTCAGAATACAGATAAGACTGGAAATGAGTTGTAGGAGTCTGTACCTGGCACACTCTTTAGGCTATGACATAAATTCTTCATAAATTAATATTTTGATTATATTTATATCCTGATTTCTTGCAAGATGCTCACAATTCTGTCTGGTTTTTCATGTCAGTTTTGTTGTGAGGGCATGCAGGTATTTGGTTACTACATTATCAAAGTAAAAGCCCCTTGAGGTAGGCCATGTTAAGACACCCAAGAAATATTAGAACTTTATTGCTATGGGCTGTAGAGGCGGAATCGTTAAAGCCTGACAGAATTTCTCCTTTCCTCCTCCTCATACCAAGGAGAGTCAATGTGAGACAATCTTGACTTACTTTCTCATGCTTTTCTATTTCCAGGACTAAGTTCACATTTCCTGATGGTTGCTACATATTTTCTTTCTCTGGGCTGCTCTACACCATCTCATTCTGTTCTTCAGTTATTCTGAATGCACGTTAAACTAATCATAGGCCAGTTCCATTTCAGTTGTAAAATGAGTCTAGATTTATTTTGTGGTTTATTTACTGACATTTGTTTATAGCTGATAAAGAACTAGGAAACTTATTTTGAAAATGCCCAGATCAGAAATCCAGATCTTGGTAGGTGGAGGCTAGAGCCAGGATAGAATTTGGGAGGTTTGTAGATTATGAGAAGGGAGATTTTTCCCTGAAAAAATACATAATTAGCTAGATGCTTTTTGACTCAATTAAAGTTGGGATTGTTAATTTATTTAAGCAGTCCTGAGAGAAAACGTTTAGCTAACACTGCAGAGAGATGGCTCTGTGATGACTTGAATTGCTCTTGCTTTCTCCTTCTCTCAGCCCTTCTCTCCACCATACAAGATTGTCAAAATTGGTAGACTAGGATTTTCCCTGTTTTAATGGCTTATTTTAAATCTTAGTTTAATGTTGAGCCTAGTTTTAAAATATAAAATGACCATTACTTTGGTGAAAGTGTTTTTACCTCCAAATTTAGGTAGTGGTCTGCAAAAGAAGCAGTTGGAGATATGTGTGATCTGGAGATCACTTGTTGGTCTCCTCTGCCTTACTTGAAGAACTAATTCATGCAAAGAAGTGTAACAATCATTCCATTTATTGAAGCAGAATAGTAGAACTTCATCTTTGTTCTTAGTCCCCTCCTTTCATAGGCACAAGAAATAAAAATATTTTGGATTATTATTACAATTAAAACATTATGATTCTAATAGTAATAACACTGGTAATTAAGACACCATAATTAATATGAGAGAATATCCAGCTTTCATCCCTGTTTTGTATACAATACACTTTTTTTTTTACAATCCTTTAATCCCTTAATTCAGGATAGAGTTGGGGTTACTGGGTGGAGCTGAGCACTTACTGGCCAGATGCCCTTCTTGATGCCTGGAGTTTGTAGCAGATACTTTTTCTTTGGTGCCCTAAGAGAGAAACATGTGCCAATACTTGGCATTGAACTTTCAACCTCCTGAGTGGAAGGAGAGCTTCTTCATCACTAGGTTACCATGCCGCATCCAATACATTTGGTATCTAAACAATAGAATGTTAATGACTTAAGTATATTGTATAAATATCATTGTACCGAAATAACAATGGATCAAGACTTATATTAACATAATAAAAAGGGGGGGGGGAAAGCACAATTATTACCATTATTGACAACTGTAGATCCAGTGGCATCTTTTAATTGCATCACTCTTCATTGTACCCTACTGTGTTACAACATCAAAGGCCATTGATGGTCATTCTTCTATCTAAAGTAACAGATATGAACTAGTGATGAGAAAAATTCTCCAGTGCTTTTTCCTTAATCCCACAGAGCTCCTTCCTTGTTTCTCCTTTGTGTTTTATTCCCATTGTCTGTTCTGATGAGGGAGTCTGTGAATTGGAGATCCAAAGGTCCAGAGGTCATCAGGTTGAAGAAGGCTGTCCTAATGACCTTAGAGGGTATTGTAATGCATAGGGTTTATTCCAAACTCCTCCTTTTCTACATTATTAATTAACTATTTCTCATTTTGCTGATTTTATTGTGTTTGGAGGATGTGACATGACAGTTACATAGGGATACAAGTTCTTTGGGGAGGGATAATTAATTTTCTATTTATAGTTTTGTGTAGGATTGATCTTCATACTGGGATGAATCATTTATCTGACAGTTTTATCTACAGTTTTGTTTGCGAAGGTTCCATGAATAGACCAATATGCTGAGAACAATAGCTGCTTTTTGAAGAAAGAAAGAAAGAAAGAAAGAAAGAAAGAAAGAAAGAAAGAAAGAAAGAAAGAAAGAAAGAAAGAAAGAAAGAAAGAAAGAAAAGAAAGAAAAAGAAAGGAGGGGAGAGGAGGGAAGGGAAGGGAAAGAAAAGGAAAGCTTATCACATATTCTTTCAGAACATCTACTTGTTACTACATATTCACTGAATGAAAATTCCATCAATATATTTATGCAGTGGGGAGTTATAAAGAATCCTGTGATAGGTTTCTCCTTTAGGCCTGGATATTAAACCAGATTTATATCAGGTATAGTTTGCAAAATGTATTTTTGCTATGTATGTATTTTGATTCTCTGCACATTGTATACTCAAACTTCTCAGCCATATCTTCCAACCACATTGTTTCTGCAATGTAATATTCTACATGAATTTCCTCAGAAATAAGTATAGTCAGTGGTGGAATTCAAATATGGGAACAACCAGTTCTCTCTTGCGATGCAGCTTTCGGAAGTCCATTCTGGGCCTGGGCAATAAAAAATTAGCTACTGGTTCTGCTGAAGTGGTGCGAACTGGCTGAATCCCACCACTGAGTATAGTAGCATCACATCTACATTTTGAAATCCATTATCAACATAAAAGTAATCTCAAATAGCACTTTTTTGCCTGGTAATAATCTGAAAGTTCCAATGATGATGATAAGGATAATACATTTTATGAGATGGATTGTAAGATGATTGCACCTGTTGAAATACCTGAATATCACTTTTCCATGCTCTAAATCATGAGCAAAACCCAAACAAGCCAAATAAATAAAAGAATTCAGGGGACAAGTGAGAGGTGGAGATAGAGCAAGGATGAAGAAAGAGAGAGCAGGGATAGCCAGTAATTGAGAGAAAGGGGAAAAAGCAAACAAAGGGAGTGAACTACTTGTTGTTGTTGTCAGTTGTGAAGTCATGTCCGACCCATCACGACCCCATGTACAATGTTCCTCCAGGCCTTCCTGTCCTCTACCATTTTCTGGAGTCCATTTAAGCTCACACCTCCTGCTTCAGTGACTCCATCCAGCCACCTCATTCTCTGTCGTCCCCTTCTCTTGCCCCTAATCTTTCCCAGCATTAGGGTCTTCTCCAGTGAGTCCTTCCTTCTCATTAGGTGGTCAAAGTATTTGAGTTTTAGCTTCAGGATCTGGCCTTCTAAAGAGCAGTCAGGGTTGATCGTCCTCTAGGACTGACAGGTTTGAACACCTTGCAGTCGAAGGGACTCGCAGGAGTCTTCTCCAGCACCATAGTTCAAAGGCCACAATACTTTGGCACTCAGCCTTTCTTATGGTCCAGCTTTCACAGCCATACATTGCAACTGGGAAGACCATGGCTTTAACTATACGCACTTTTGTTGGCAGGGTGATGTCTCTGCTTTTTAGTATGGTGTCTAGATTTGCCATAGCTTTCCTCCCCAGGAGCAAGTGTCTCTTAATTTCTTGGCTGCAGTCCCCATCTGCAGTGATCTTGGAGCCCAGGAAAACAAAATCTGTCACTACCTCCATTTTCCCCCCCCCATCTATTTGCCAGGAATTGAGAGGGCCAGATGCCATGATCTTGTTTTTCTTAATGTTGAGTTTCAAGTGAACTACTTACCCAATGCCATATAATTGCCATTGTTTGCCAGCTTAATAAAATAAAATTAGACGGCAAATGAACACTCATGCTATGGTAATATAGCTGGGAGCTCGTATCTTAGAAATGGTAAAATAAAAATAGTGTAAAACTTATTTCTTAAAATCATGTACTGTTGCTAAGGATGTATTTTACAGATGCAAGTAATATTGTGTATACTTAATTGGTATAATCCATGGTATAAACATTCAGCATGCAAGTAAACCTTTTGCTCAAGGACTTGCTTGATTGGCTGAAGGAAGAAATACTAGCAAACTAGCCAAATCTGCCTTTCGATTCTCGATGTCATAGCCCTACCTCCCATGCTCAGAGGATGGGGAAGAGCAGGGGAGATCTTGTAGAATGGAATCTATAGGCAATGGCCCAACAGGGCAAGGCTGGAAGGTTTGACCCCCATTAACAAAATACTCATGGGCCCAGCTCTGATTGAAAGCATCCTCCAGTGGAAGATGATTTGGAGATCAACCCCAGGTATGTCCCAGAGCTGAAATATATCAGGAATGTGAGATTGGACGGTTCCTGTGCTCTTGGAATAAACTGGCATTCTGAGTTGAGTGAATGCAGTCCAGCTGGCTAAGAACAGAGATTTGAAATCTGGACCTAAAAGCTTACCATCTGATGTGAGTCAGAGCTGGGTTCATCTTTGATGTGCTTCACTAAACAGCTGCCTGAAATCCTGCTGACCTTGTAGTCTCTGCTTTGGTATATTTGACTTTGTCTTCACTTAATGCCATTTTGGATTTGGAATTTAGCTAAATTGGCTCAGTTCAGATATTGGCCTGTTTTTGGACAATTCCTTTGCATAATTGCCTACCTATTGTAGTTCATAAATTTGTTTGACCTCTCAGCTTAGCTGTCTGTTAGATAGGAAAATGAACACAATAATCTCACTTTCTGTGTACAACACTTTCTAGTTTCTGAGTAACTGGCTAAGGAGGAAAAATGGCTTTTGTGGCTAATCCTCCACTTGATATTAATAAAGTTTTTCTTATAAATGGATAGATTAAAAGGCCTTTATTGTATGGTAAACTAGAAAGAAATGCACTAGAAAGAAATTACTGTGCATACTTCTAAAAAGGAACCTCTGTTCCTCGGCCTGGGGCAAATATAAGCACAGCACTTGAGCACAGGTGTCCTCCAGCTAAGTGAAATGGTCAAATGCCATATAAACATATTAATCTTTCCAAGGAACACAGCTGTTTGGTCTAATTGGAGTTTCTCCAGTGGGTTTACTCTGTTCCTCGAGGGAACGGTTTTTTCTTATCCCTCTTTGAGGTTGAGAAACCAGAAGTGCTTAGCTTTGAGTGATCTTTCTTATTAATAACTGTTATAGTTCAACCTTAGTATTTCTTCAAGAACCCTTTAATTAGCAGAGATGAGGTGATACGTGTTGGCTTGGGAAGTAGACCTTTTGTGTCCTACAGTGATGAGTTGTTCATAAAAGTTTAGATTTTGAGCATGGCATACTTTTTCAGGTATACTTGATTGCTAAATACGGATTGCAATTGAGTAATAGCTGTCTCTGGAGGTGAGCATTTAAAGGCAGATATCAACTGCAACTTCCAAGTAGTCTTCAAACGTAGCTTTACAATAAAGTACATGACAGTAGTTGACTTTAGAGGTGATAATAGAATGGGGACCTGTGAAGTGCCGAGATTACAGTGCCTTGAATCTGCATGGCCAATAATTATTGTCACTGGATTTAGGGATGGGCCAAATTAGCACAGAAAGCATTATTCAGCAAAATGCCATAATTCAAGACTGCAGCTTTCCATTGAAGTCAGTGAGACTTAATATACAATTGAAATATAGCTGGTTTCAAACACAAACCCTTTAGCAAATGAAGGTAAATATACATGTCCTAGGACATGGGTAGGCAACCTTGGCTCTTTTATGACTCATGGACTTCAACTCCCAGAATTCCTGAGCCAGCCATGCTGAGGAAAAAGGAAGAGGTTTCCAAGCTGAGCCATGCTAGCTCAGGAATTCTGGGAGTTGAAGTCCACAAGTCATAAAAGAGCTAAAGGTTGCCTACCCCTGTCCTAGGATAATGTTGGAGGATCCAATCTGAATCGGTCACCAGGACCAAAAGTTTATTCTTCCAAGGTTTCGGACTGGAGAACATCATCAGGGAACTTCTCTCTCCCCAGAATATGCACATAATTTGAAGAGAGAGAAGTTCTCTGATGATGGGTTCCAGCACAAGCCGGAAAGCTTGGAAGAATAAATCTCTGGTCTGGTGACAAGACTCATATTGGATCCTGCAACAAACCTTTTAATGTGGTTGTTTCCTGGTGATTTCTTTTTTTCCCCCTCACACATTCCTGCTTTTTGGCAAATCATATCCTGTCATTTATGCTTTAAACTTTAAAGTATTTTCAACTTCCTTGTAAATTAGTGTTTCGTTTAGGAAAAAAGAGTCACAGGAAGGAGACCTAGGTCCACCACTCTGTCACATAATTGCAAACTTTGGTTTGTGGAATCATTGCATCCTGAAGATTTGTTTTCGAGCAGTACATCAAACAAATCTGTACAATAATCTGGGGAAATAATTACAATATCCTGCTCCCAAATAATTTGGTTCAAGGTAGCATATGCCAAATATTTTCCGTAGTCATCCATATGTATGATCTGCCTGTTTGTTAGACTTTAAGGAACAGCTGGTGTTTTCAGTGTAATAGGTAACAATGATATCAAAATATCACACCTTCTCTTGATTTTTGGATAATTCTTTTCTACTGGGATTTTTTTTTAACAAATGTAAATGTTGCCTTTAAAGTAAAAGTGTATGGAAAAATCAGGTCATATGCATGTCTCATTCAGTTTCACCTTATACTGTTAGTCGTTTTATAAATTGTGCAACGACAGTGAAGCCAGTCAAACCTGTTTCTCCAAGTGCTGCCCTTTGAATTCAACTTTCAGGTTCTGAAATTCATGTGAATGTAAAAGCATTTCAGTGGGTTTCTTTTCTTATTGAGGGGGCTGTGTGAGAATTGCTTCATATAGTGATTTGTGGAAATGGCAAAGAAGGGCCATTCCAATTCGAATCTCCTTCATTTTCTTTGTGATTTACTCCTTCTGTTTAAATCTAAAGATGCTATTTTAGGTTTGCATTTGTGTTAGACTTTTTTTTAAAAAAAATTATAATTCCTATAAGTCAACCCCCTCCCCCCAATCTTTAGAATACAACAGAAAGATAATTATTGTTTACTGCAGTGTGGCTTCTGTAACATCGGCACATAAATGATAAACATAAATGATGAAAATGGAACTTTATACCCATTCTGGCTAAACCTTTGTTTTGCTTCTCTTTTTTTCTTCCCCACCAGGATTTTGGCATATATTCACAGGCTCCTACAAGACAATAATGAAGCCTTTGAGTGGCAGGTGATGACATACCTGCAGCCCCAGTAACTGCTCATTTTGTTAGAAATCTAAATTCCACATTTTCCCCTAAGAGAGTAGTACCGCGCTTCAGAACTTGCTGGGAGAGGTATGTGGGTTCTACACATTTTTGTTTGAGAGTTTCCTATCAGGAATGAAACTTTTGAGACTAGGGCATAACTTATCATTATACCCGTTGACTTCCCATCCAATGACTACTGATGGCACCTCCCTTTCCCCTCCAGATTTGAATTGCTTGCCAGCCAATTTTAGAATGCATTTTGTCCTTTAATGGATAAATAGTAAATAATAAATGGCCACAGACCATTCAAACTGAAATATTGCTGCCGTGGTATGCTGATAAAGATTAGCGTTGTACATTACAATTAAGCAACACAAAAACACAAAGTTAGTTTGACTTCTGAAGATTTTTCATTTTGTACAAAATACAGGTTTGCTACAAGATACATCGAAAAAGTCACCACCACCACCACCGTCACTTCTTCTTTCACTTCAGTTTGCCAGCCCATTTTTGGGGGGAGGGGAGGGAAAGGGCAATGAACACACTTCCAAAGAAAACATGGAGTTGCACTCACAATTTCTCCCCCCCCCAATTTGGTAACAATACATATAGGGGCCTATGCCAGAGCTCCAGAAGTGGTAGATGCTTATGCTTTGCTTTGCAGTGGGCTAACTATCAAAGGAAAGAAGGAGCTAAAGATACTGGAGCAAGTGCCCTGGAGTCTTCAAATAAAGTATCAACTAGCACATTATTAGCCTATGAAAACACCTTGTCTTTTGTGGTTAAAAGTAGCTGAGACAGACTTGGCTTTAAAATAAATAGCCTGCTGCTATCATATATAGCTTGAGCCTAGAATACATTTAGTTCAGGGGACGGAAGTTTTGTATTGTTGAACCTTTCTTCTCATTTTCACAGTCTTAAAACCTAGCTTGCAGCAGAAAGCACAGATCTGATGGTAATAGCCTCCCACCAGAATCTAATTTCAGTTTGCAATCTGTTGTCTTGTAAGGTACTTCACATTTAATGGTGGTGGTGTAAATTCAGGAGAGCTAAAACTTTGGGGATTTTAATTTAGCTTGCAATTTTGAGTGACGTTAATAAGGAAAAAAAGCAAAATACTTAATAAAGAGATGATTTGTCAGGAAGCAAGAGCTGGGTAAACCAGTAGCTTTAATTTGTAATTAATATATCAGGGTATTGGTTTGTAAAGATTTACTACATAAACAGCTGAGATATCATAGCAACAAAATCAAGAGCTATAATCTAGAAAGCACTCTGTTCATTTTTATTACTTTAATTATTACTATTAGTTCAGACATGTCAAACTCGCGACGTCACGTGACATCGCGCGATGTATTGGAGCTTTTTCCCCATTGCCCGCAATGGGGTGAACTTGTGACATGTCCGGTCCGCGGGCCAGCAGTTTGACACCCCTGTATTAGTTGATGTTGATTAGTTTTACATTCCATTTTCCCTTGAGGACTTCAAAGTTATAAACTGAACAATCCTATGGGAGAGGGAGGGATTCAGAATCACACGGAAAGCTTCATCCTTAAACAGGAAATATTTGAAAGGAAGGAAGCAATAGTATCTTCAAGAGGAGGCAACTTTTGTTTGTAGGAAGAAACATAAGTTGGTCTAGTATTTTCATTTTATTTCTTTTAGCATTTATTGATTTATTTCACTATATTGAAAGTCATACACTTGTAATATGTCATAAAAACTACCAAAAGAAGACCAATATTCCTTATTACAGAAGAATGGTCAAAACTGGACTGTGTGAGTTTTCTAACAAATTAATTGCATAACTGAGATTCAAAAAGCAAACAATTATTCTTTTTCCTTTATGAATTTTGAATGTGAAAGCTTCAGGGAATTGTGCAGGCCAAAAGACCATCCTTTTTTAATTACAAAGGCCATTGTTATATTAGTTTTAAAAGCCTGTTACGTTACACAGGTTTTACTTCAATGTTTATTTTATACCTTTATTTAGCCAACAGACATATCATAGCAATATACTTCCTTTCACTGAAACATTTCACCTCAGAAATGTATTGCCCTAAGAGAGACTGTGGAATTTGGGGGGTTGCAATACTGCTTACTTTGCTTTTTCAATTGTTTTACCTCAGACACATAGACAGTATGTAGCCTGACCAGTACTTTACCTCTTTTTAAATAATTGAACAGTGCAAAAATGTAGTAGGATTAACATTTATATTGTCCCCATAACCTTTGGGGGTTGTGAGAAATCTTTCAAAAATTAAGTAATGTGTTTTGCTATTTGAATACTATCCATGGCACGTTACAGGCTCCGAGTTTATATCAGCTCCAATGTACTAGAGCTGCTTAGGTCAGAGTACTATCCTGTTATCATTTGATATTGGTGGCTAAAGGGTTTTCATTATTTCCTCTGTTTGTATTCCCAAATATAGTAGTACTTAGGGAACTATTATCTGAGATTCTATGTGGTAGCAAATCTATTTCTGCTTGCATTAATACACTTTTCTCTTAGCTGCTTTTCACCCAGCATAGATTACTCTAGGATTACTTTGTGTGGAGGGGGGATAAAGAACCTTTTTACATTTTGTACATTTATGTCCATTATTTATATTTTATGCATGGTTCATGGTAAAATGAGGACCCAGATTGTTGGGGACAATTAAGCTGACTTTGTAATAATGCCGCTTGGGGTGTGTGTGAAAGCCCTAATAAGCAGGCATATACATAGAATGAAGGCTACTGCTAAGCTTGTAAGCCGCCCTGAGTCTTTGGAGAAGGGCGGGATATAAATGGAATTAAAATAAAACAAATAAATAAATGGTAGGCCTTAATTGAACAGCACATTGTCTCCAGTTGCCTTTCTGAGAACAAGTTTTGACATGTCTAGGGATGGAGTTTCTGTATTTATTCAGTCTAGAATGAGTAACTTCGAAAACTTTTTCTCACACGGTGATCTCATATTCTTGAGGGTGATCTATCACAGAACAGATTTTTACAGCTTTAAAAAACTAAGATGAAATATGGTTGCTATTGAAAAACAATGCCTGGTAGTTCTCAAATTTTATCTCTGTTTCTTCCCTAATTCAAGATAAAAAATGAGTGAAGACTAATCCTCTAAAGATACTAACCTTGGGATAGAATCAATTGAATACTGTGGAATTTCTGAAAAGGAGACCGAGGATTATGTCTCAAATCTAATAATTGCAGCTAAGAAATACACACTTAACATCCTTTGATTCAAATTAGTTATCTTAAATCTTTAAAACTAAACTTGTGTGCTTCTGTTTAGGATTGTTAAATAGCGATGCATATATTCTTTGTTTTTTGAACTTTTGGAGGTTGGAAAGAGAATAACATTTTCCAGTAAACATTTAAAAGTGTGAAACATGTAAAAGAACTATTCTGAGCATCATTCATAAACGTTGTCGGAAAGAAGAACATGGGGCAGCTTTCCTCAGAAGTTTACCATACTGACTGTAATCAATACATTTGGGGGATACCTTATTTCCCTGAAAGTAAAACACTGTCTTATATTATTTTTGCCTCCAAAAGAGGCATAGGTCTTAATTTTGGGGATGTCTTATATTTTTTGTGACACCTGCCTCGCCTCACTACCAGCCCACTTCTGCTGCTTCCACTCACAGCAGGGGGCCACGCAGCACATTGCGCCACTGCTGCCATGAGGCAAAGGAGGTGGAGGAGGGGGATGGAGTTGCCCCACGTGCCCTGCACCTTCTTACTGGTACTTCAGGCCCCCCCCGCCAGGCCATTCCTTTATCAGTGACCTTTCACTCCCCTCCCGAGCCAGACTGCCATTCTACGGCAAATGGGATGGGCGGGGTAGGCCCGGTCCCCCTCCGCCATTTCGGAGCCAGGGGGAATGACGGCAAATGGCTCCGCTGCTGCTGTGCGCTGCTGGAGGGCCTTTCTTTAAGCTTCACCCTACAGATCACCTGCACTTTGTTCTCCATCAACTCTCCTGGCCACCTGCCTCCACCAGTCCTTTGTCACCTGTCTCATGGAGAACAGAGAATGCAGCAGCTCTGTGCAGGGATGCAAAGCAGAGAACAGCACTTGATTGCTGCCTGCATTGCCCCACGTCTTCCTTCTCCCTTCTCTCTTCTGGAAATGACAGCCCCCTTTCCTGCCGTTTCTCCTCCTGGCGAGCTCCTCCCTCTTCCCAAAAGTATTTCTTCGCTAACATGCTTTCCAGCTCTGGCATGTTTCTCTTCTGCTGCAGGGAAACAGAGTTTGTGGAACTAAACAAAGGTCAGTCAGATCTTCCAAATTCTCGCTGAAAAAAGAAGATTTGCCATCACACCTCATTGGCTCCAAAACAGCAGAGGGGAACCAGGCCTACCTCACCCATCCCATCCGCAGTAGCAGTCTGGCTCGGGAAGGGAATGAAAGGTTGATGATCAAGGAATGGCCTGGAAGCGGGGGGGGGGGGCTGAAGTACTGGTAAGCAGGTGCTGGGCATGTGAGGCAGCTCCACCTCCTCCCCCACCTGCCTTGCCTCGTTGTGGTGGCAGCGGCGCGATGTGCCACGCGGCCTCCTGCCCCATTGCAGCAGCGAGGTGGGACGGAGTGGGCAGGCTCCTAACTAGGGCTTATTTTTGGGTAGGGCTTATATTAGCCCCCCCAAATCAGGGCAATTTAGGGGAGGGGCTTATTTTCAGGGAAACACAGTACTAGTTTGGGAAAACTTGGCATATAATTTTATCAGGGATAGCAGAAGATATTTTACCGCTTGAAGAGAAGATGGTGCTCCCCAACCAACTGCAAACTATTTCAACTAAATGAATCAACAACTAGTTTCAGGCTAGAGTCTATGCCAAAAGGAGAAATACAAAAATGAGAAGTCAGTCAAGCAGCACAGGCCAGTGTGCAGGTGACCTACTGTGTTACATAATTATCCAACTTGATCTTGAAAAGTTTGATAGGTCAAGCAATAGGCCAAGCAATAGAGACACACCAGGAGAGGAGGGACCTCTGATTCTGTCAAGCATGGAGCGAATAGACAAGGGTGAGAAGAAGCAAGCTGTGCTCAGACACTACTGAAATCTGTTGCCTGAGGCCAAAGTCTCACTCAATCAGGTTAGTTTTGCCTTCTGGCAGGGTGAATTATCCTAATGGACTTTGGATGGTATAAAACCTCACTTTTTTAGGTAGGATATATAGATAAATTTTACTGCCCAAAAGATGCTTGTAGCTTGTACATAATATTTGGGTTACTTCTGATAAGGCTATTGTTTTTTATTATTTCAGATTTTCCAACAATTGTGTTTATACCATGCTTTTAAACATAAAAAATGGAACCAATATAGCCCACATTTTTTGTTCAATTAAGCTAAATTTTGCAGCTTTTATTTAAGGTGCAAATTAAATAACTATTGATTATCTGCTAAGATGTAATGTAAAAATGTCACATATAACTCCAAACTTGTTTGAAATAAATAGGAATAATAAGAAGGTACATCATATGGAACCATACTAACATGCAAAAGGATATTAAGAAATATTGTAAGAACATGCATTATCCAAATGATTAATAATTACAATCAGTTTGGTCAAAGTAATAATTACTTTCCAGGAAGAAAAAAAGAGAGCTTATAATTATATCTATGCAGACAAAGTAATGTAAGTTACCTATTTGCTAGTGATACACAATAACATATTCCAGGCTTACAAAAAAAGGAAAAAGTAATATTTTCAAGTTTATAGAGTGTAGATCAAACACCACTGTATATTCAGTTTCTAACCATGACATTTTGCATTCTTGCAGGTATTAAAACAATGGGAAATGCAGAGAGCCAAAGTGTAGAACACCAATTTTATGGAGAGAAACATGCTAGTTTGGGACGAAAGCATACATCACGTTCTCTTCGCCTTTCAAACAAAACAGCTCGCCGGGCCAGACATGCATCCTCAGGAAAAATTATTCACAGAAACTCAGAAGTAAGCACAAGATCTAGCAGTACTCCCAGCATCCCTCAATCATTAGCAGACAATTGTCTGGAGTCTTTTACTCAAGAATCCAGTTTAGGGGATTTTGGAAACCCAATTTGGATGGACAGAATGGATATGGGCTTGAGGCCAGTTTCTTACCACACTGATTCTTCTGTCACTCCTAGCATGGATAGCAGTTCAGCCCTTATGGCAGCCTCGGTACAAAGCATGCCGGATACCGAAGGCGGAAGACTCTACAGAGATGAATCAACATATTTGACTGAAGTAGGTGGTAGGCAACATTCTTATTCAACAAATGGGACCACATTTTTGGAGCCTATGACTTTCAAGAAAAAACGTTCAAAGTCTGCAGATATCTGGCGGGAGGACAGTTTGGAATTTTCTCTATCTGATCTTAGTCAAGAACATTTGACAAGCAATGAAGAGATCCTAGGCTCTCCTGAGGAAAAGGATGGTGAGGAGACTCCAGGGAGAGAACCTAGTAATAGTCGTCCAGTGTTGGTCACATGCCAGCGTGCCAATTCCATGAGTGACTTGTATTCTCCTAAAAGTTCAACTGTTACAATAAATGGTGGACCACGTAACATGCTAGGAGGGTATTGTCGGAATATAGGGTCTCATATCCCAGATATGGAAAACCACAAAATATCACCAAACACAGTGGATAATGTGTCCTCTTATAGTAATTACAACACACTTCCCTGTCGAAAATCTCATTGCCTTTCTGAAGGAATCACTCGCATCAAAATGAACCACAGCAACACTATGCATGGCAGACGAGCAAAAACAACTCAGGTAAGAGGCCTTTCAACATAGACAAATACCAGGTTGGCTGATAACACTTTTACTTAGATAACTTCAGATAAGTTATGTTTAGTTTCAGAACCTTTACAGGCGATAAAAGGGCAATATAGTTATTGACAGAACTGAAGCAATTGCTATGTTTTAAAGAGAACTTTGTTTTCCAACACTTATCTTACATGAAAACTTTTCCGAGAATAAGACTCTCAAAACATCCCTGATGGTAACTGAATTTAAGCCGAATAGTAGAGAACAGCATTTCCCAAACTAGAATTTTTCAGATACCTTGCAATGAAGTCCCAAATTTTACAGCTGGGCTTGCCAAAGGTATGTCCCAACAAATGTAGAAGGCATTTATGTTGGCTAAGATTGGAATAGCCATAACTCTTATAGTTCAAAGAACTGCATTTTTGCCCCATGAAAAATTCATGAATGGTGAAAAAAATTACCTGCTTAGTTATCAATTTATACACAGTCCATGATGTTTGCATTTTACTACTAATCTTGGAAGAAGAAAATTTTTGTCCTGTACTGAAAAAGAATTTACTCTATTATATACAGTAATGGTTCAGTGGAGTGAAATAGTGCTGTTGTCCATGCTTCCTGTTGTGTTTTTTAAAATTTATTTAAAAATAAATATGCTTGATGGTGAATGAAACAATATAGAAGTCACCAGTGCTTTTTTTCTAAAAGAAAAAGGTGCCGGAACACACACATGTCATACAACCCGCCTTGCCTAGCCTACAAGGTTCCATCCAAAAAAGGTGCCGGAACTCCATTCTGTGTGTTCTATGACAAAAAAAAGCCCTGGAAGTCACAGTCAACAAAGCTGATTACAAAAATGAATCTTTTTTTATGAGAAGTACTATATGATGATTACCTGATAAGATTTCCAGCAGCCACTTCCTGATGAACTTCTGTTTCTCCTTGCAAGCTATTAAGCTTTCAGTAATCTTACTTTTAAACTATTTGTATTTGATCAATGGAAGCACTCTGGGAATTTATTCTCATACTAGACATGCAATATGAATTAATAGCCAAATGTAAAAAAAAAGTTTTCAGAAGCTTTTGCAAACAATATTGGAAACCTAGAAAAGAAGAAAAACATAGATCTGTGTTCCATTTTTAATAATATTTATTAATTCCTTTTAGCTTGACAGGTTAACATTTTTAGAAACAGTCATTTCAAAAGCATCTGTATTGTAAGTTTTGCTTTGGATTAACATTTTTCAATGTTCTGGGCTGAAATGGTATATGAGTCAAGGTTAAAAAAAATGAAATTGATATCCCATGCAATTTATGCTCAAGATGCAACTCTTCCAATTGGAATGTTTTCAGTAAATATTCTTTGCAGAGTACAGATTTAAGAAATAAGTGCTAAGATAATCTTAGTAAAATGTTTTTGAGTAATCTCTAATTGCTTTCATTCAACATTTGATGTGAAATGTAGCCAGCAGTGTGAAACAGAATACAATAGTCCAGGAAAACAACTTGAACAAATAGGTCAAGGCTCGGTATAGTTTCCTAGTATTCTGATTTTCTTATATTTTCAACCTTGATATAGTGGGAGGACTTCAATGGTCCTGTGAATAACAGTGGCAGCTACATGAGCTGATAGTACCCTGGTGGGGTCATGCAAGCATGGTAAAAAAGGTATGAAGCTAAAGGAATTAACAATCAGATGAGTGCAGATGGGACTATACAGTATGAGGGAAGCCAACAAACTTAGGAAATGGAGCTCCAGAATCAACCTGGAAGAAAGCAAACCATTATTCTATTCTCCTGGCAACAACACAACATTGGTTTACTTTCTTCCAGTAATAATGTCCTCATTGTTATTATTTACATGTATTATAAATTTATTGTAGTCCAGACTCTGGGTAGCTTACAAATAATAGAATGCATTAAAAACATACAACCCATTGACAACCCAGACTAAAACGATCAACAATAACAAACCAAACCAAACCAAACCAGAACAATCCCAGTCCTAAGACCAAAGCCAGGTCTTAAGTGCTTTCCAGAACACTAGGAGAGAGGGCTCTATCTGTATCCTCAGGGAAATTATCAAAATTAGACGCCAAAACACTAACAACTGAGGTCTGCAAATGTTACCACTTTGTTAACTGAAAGCTTAGAGAGCTAAGAGATTCTCATTATTAAAGTAAAAATGAAGAGGAGAAATCTTGTTTAGCATTAAATATTAAGAAGATAATGTTGATACTAACAGCATACAGTATGGTTTCTCTTTTGTTGGCAATAAAGCCACTTGTTTAGTCATGTTCCTGTGGGCTTTACCATTAGTGAATTCATTAGTCTTTTAGGGTGGAAATTTATTGCTGAACCGGGCATGACGTCTGACACTTAGCGAACTTACAATTTATAGGAAACAAGTGAAAGTATAGAATTTTTTTTTTTATCCTGAGCACAACAATCTGGGAAAGTTGGTAGAAGATTATATAATGCTAGAGAGGAAGATAATCATAACTTAGACAAGACCATGAAGGATAAGGATACTTCTATTACAACAAAGTTCAGAAGAGTTAAAGTTTTAACTCCACTGATTATATGGTTGTAAAAGCTGGATATTGAGAAAACTAGACAAAAGTGATACCTTTCAGTTATTCAGTTATTCCAGCAATTTGCTAAGGATAGTAAGAGTACCATGCCTGAAAGAAGAACCAACCTGAAGCAAAATAAATGCCAATTGTTTCTCGAGGCAACTATCAGTAAGCAGAAATTCCCATGCTTTGTCTCCTGTCCATTTGGAAAACTATCTGTGTTTGGCATAGGAGAGGGAAAGGTAAGACTGTGGACATATGGAATTATAGAGGTTACTGAAATATTCTTAGAAAGGCTGTGGATTATTACTGGAGACACGTTGAGATGACATTTGCCCATACAGTTATCAAGTTATCTGCTTCAGCTTGGTAGCACCAAACTAACCGTATGTGACAGGGAATGCAGACTGCATCTTATGACCCAGAAAAGAAACATTCTGAATATAAATATAATATGGTGGTGGGGTAGTGGGGTGAGAGAGATCTCTGGATTGGCAACCCAGATGCCTTTGGCGATGCAGCTCTCCTAAATGCTATTCAATTTAAGAGTTTTAAACATCCTGCAAAGTGCTTGGAATCTGCAAAGAGAATGCATTAGATAGAGAAGCCCACTGAGTAATGAAAATAAGTCTCAACAAACAGAGAATTTGGGCAGGAGGCAGGGAACACATATCTCCATTGACACTGAGGCAGCTGGAGGTGGGTTTCTGGATTTGCTGCCTGTGCTTCGTCTGAAAAGATATGCTGCTTCTATATATAACTGTGACATTTTGAAACAGATGCTGCTGTTTTCACAGCAGAAGCTCTATAGCTTAAAAAAAATCATACTAACCTTTCTTTCCTTTTTGAGGTTATTTATCCAGGACAGCCCCTTCATGGATTACTACCCCTTCATGGATTACTGCCTTGTCGTGGCGAAGGGGCTTGCGTAATTCAATGAAACTATGAGCTATGCCGTGCAGGGCCACCCAAGACGGAAAGGTCATAGCAGAGAGTTCTGACAAAACGTGATCCACTGGAGAAGGAAATGGCAAACCACTCCAGTATCTTTGCCATGAAAACCCTATGGACAGTACCAAAAGGCAAAACGATATGACGCTGGAAGATGAGCCCCTCAGGTCGGAAGGCGTCCAATATGCTACTGGGGAAGAGCAGAGGGCTAGTACTAGTAGCGCCAGAAAGAATGAAGCGACTGGGCCAAAGCCGAAAGGACGCTCAGCTATGGATATGTCTGGTGGTGAAAGGAAAGTCCGATGCTGTAAAGATTTTTTTCTCCATAGGAACCTGGAATGTAAGATCCATGAATCAAGGAAAGCTGGACGTGGTCAAACAAGAGATGATAAGACTAAACATCGACATCTTAGGTATCAGCGAACTAAAATGGACAGGAATGGGTGAATTTAATTCAGATGACCATCAGGTATACTACTGCGGGCAAGAATCCCTCAGAAGAAATGGAGTAGCCTTCATAGTCAATAAAAAAGTAGGAAAAGCAATACTGGGATACAATCCTCAAAATGACAGAATGATCTCAGTTCGAATCCAAGGCAAACCATTCAATATCACAGTAGTCCAAGTCTATGCCCCAACCACCGGTGCTGAAGAGGATGAAATTGACCGGTTCTATGAAGCTCTACAGCACCTTATAGAACTAACACCAAAAAATGATGTCCTTATCATCATGGGGGATTGGAATGCTGAAGTAGGAAGCCAAAAGATAACCGGAATAACAGGCAAGTTTGGCCTTGGAGTACAAAATGAAGCAGGGCACAGGCTGATAGAATTTTGTCAAGAGAATACGATGGTCATAGCAAACACTCTTTTCCAACAACCCAAGAGACGGCTTTACACATGGACATCACCAGACGGTCAACACAGAAATCAGATTGACTATATGCTCTGCAGCCAAAGATGGAGAAGCTCTATACAGTCAGTAAAAACAAGACCAGGAGCTGACTGTGGCTCAGACCATGAGCTTCTTGTTGCAAAGTTTAGGCTTAAATTAAAGAAAGTAGGGAAAAGCGCTAGGCCAGTCAGGTATGAATTAAATCATATCCCTGTTCAATATACAGTAGAGGTGACAAATAGATTTAAGGAATTAGATCTGATAGACAGAGTGCCTGAAGAACTATGGACAGAGGTTCGCAACATTGTACAACAGGTAACAACCAAAACCATCTCAAAGAAAAAGAAATGCAAGAAAGCAAAATGGCTGCCTGAGGAAGCTTTGCAAATAGCTGAGGAAAGGAGGGAAGCGAAAGGCAAGGGAGAAAAAGAAAGATATGCCCAATTAAATGCAGAATTCCAAAGAATAGCTAGAAGAGATAAGAATGCCTTCTTAAATGAACAATGCAAAGAAATAGAAGAAAACAATAGAATAGGGAGGACCAGAGATCTTTTAAAGAAAATTGGAGAGATGAAAGGAACGTTTCATGCAAAAATGGGCATGATAAAGGACCAAAATGGCAGGGACCTAACAGAGGCAGAAGAGATTAAGGAGAGGTGGCAAAATTACACAGAAGAACTATACAAGAATGAGCTTAACGTCCCTGATAATCACAATGAGGTGGTCACTGACCTCGAGCCAGACATCCTAGAATGTGAAGTGAAGTGGGCCTTAGAAAAGCTGAGCAACAACAAAGCTAGTGGAGGTGACAGTATTCCAGCTGAGCTATTCAAAATCTTAAAAGACGATGCAGTAAAAGTGCTACACTCAATTTGCCAGCAAATTTGGAAAACTCAACAGTGGCCACAGGATTGGAAAAGATCAGTTTACATTCCAATTCCAAAGAAAGGCAGTGCCAAAGAATGTTCAAACTATCGCACCATTGCACTCATTCTTCATGCTAGTAAAGTTATGCTTAAAATTCTACAAGCTAGACTCCAGCAGTATGTGGATAGAGAACTACCAGAAGTACAGGCAGGATTTCGAAGAGGCAGAGGAACAAGAGATCAAATTGCTAACATACGCTGGATCATGGAGAAAGCTAGAGAGTTCCAGAAAAACATCTACTTCTGCTTCATTGACTGCTAAAGCCTTTGATTGTGTGGATCATAACAAACTGTGGCAAGTCCTTAAAGAGATGGGCATACCAGACCATCTTATTTGTCTCTTGAGAAACCTATATGCGGGCCAAGAAGCAACAGTGAGAACTGGACACGGAACCACTGATTGGTTCAAAATTGGGAATGTAAGATCCATGTATACTGTCGCCTTGCCTATTTAACTCATATGCAGAGCACATCATGAGAAAGGCAGGGCTAGATGAATCAAAAGTTGGAATTAAGATTGCCGGAAGAAACATCAACAACCTAAGATATGCAGGTGATACCACTCTAATGGCAGAAAGTGAAGAGGAACTAAAGAGCCTCTTGTTGCGAGTGAAGGAGAGTGCAAAAGTTGGGTTGAAACTAAACATTAAGAAAACCAAGATCATGGCATCTGGCCCTCTCAATTCCTGGCAAATAGATGGGGAAGAAATGGAGGTAGTGACAGATTTTATTTTCCTGGGCTCCAAGATCACTGCAGATGGGGACTGTAGCCAAGAAATTAAAAGACGCTTGCTCCTTGGGAGGAAAGCCATGGCAAATCTAGACAGCACACTAAAAAGCAGAGACAAAAAAAAGTGCGTATAGTCAAGGCTATGGTCTTCCCAGTTGCAATGTATGGCAGTGAAAGTTGGACCATAAGAAAGGCTGAGCGCCAAAGAATTGAAGCCTTTGAACTATGGTGCTGGAGAAGACTCCTGCGAGTTCCTTGGACTGCAAGGTGATCAAACCAGTCAGTCCTAGAGGAGATCAACCCTGACTGCTCTTTAGAAGGCCAGATCCTGAAGCTAAAACTCAAATACTTTGGCCACCTAATGAGAAGGAAGGATTCACTGGAGAAGAGCCTAATGCTGGGAAAGATTGAGGGCAATAGAAGAAGGGGACGACAGAGAATGAGGTGGCTGGATGGAGTCACTGAAGCAGTAGGTGTGAGCTTAAATGGACTCCAGAAGATGGTAGAGGACAGGAAGGCCTGGAGGAACATTGTCCATAGGGTCGCGATGGGTCGGACACGACTTCGCAACTAACAACAACAATCCAGGACAGATCAAAGGTCTGGTTAAAGATCAGAAACAAACAGAAAAGTCCTTATAGACATCTACCTTGGTGTCTGCTAGGTTATCTTCCCCTTGGAGTAATTTTTAAAATACTTTTTACTTAAAAATAGAAAGGAAACATACTGCAAAACATGGTGCCAGCTTTTAACACTTTTCCAAAAAAATAAAAATAAAATCGGAATTGCCTTAAATCCACACACTGTATGCCCCGTGGGCATTTTTTAAAATAATAATAATGATTGGCTGCGGCCCAGTGCTTCTGTAGAAGTATATCTGTTTGGTCAGAAAAAAATAAGAGCACACCAGTGAGTCTGGAGCAAAATCCTTCTCTTAGGGCAGGGGTAGGCAACCTTGGTTCTTTTATGACTCGTGGACTTCAACACCCAGAATTCCTGAGCCAGCTGTGCTGGCTCAGGAATTCTGGGAGTTGAAGTCCACGAGCCATAAAAGAGCCAAGGTTGCCTACCCCTGTCTTAGGGCATTATAATGTAGAAGAAGGCCAGTGGCCTGTGTTACAATAACATGATGCTGCTTACATCACTGTGGCTCCCTTTGTTCTCCTCCTGTTGTCACTGCTGTTCTAGAGTGTCAGGGAACTGCATCTTTAGCAGTTTGCCTTCTGATAAATGTATGATGGGCCACACTCAGTCACCAAGTTTCCTAATAGCAGCCATTTTGTTGGCATTGACAGAACAATCTCAGAACTCCAAAAGCTTATTTCTGAAATAGATGCTTTGTTACTACTATCAAACAAATGTTCAACCCAGAACATAAAAATTAAAAAAAAGTTTTGTCTTGAAGGATATATACTTCAGTCTTTATAAAACAAAGAACACAGAATAACGTCTGAGTTTCTTTTTTAGCTTTGTAAGGCTATCCGTTGGGAATAATATGGAAAAGTTCAAAGCAGATTTTTTTCTTTGTATTGACTAAGATAATATCTATGAAAATTAAGTCTAATATCAGTAGGGACTTACTCTGTGATGTGCTTTCAGAAGATTTTTTATTCTTAGGCTTGTCTTTCAATTCTGGGCTGTTCTAATATACTGTTCTGCTGATACTTTCCAGAAGTTTATTCTAGAAAAGAGAAAACAGAGCTACAAATCTGAATGCACTGACATTTCTCTTTGCTTTAAGCTATAGAAAAGTAATAAATAAAGGGATGATTTAAAGACATAGCTTTCCTCAGAATGATTAGCTCTACATATTGTTTTCATATTTTCTTCAGATGTGGAGAAAACCGATCCATCGTATACCGAATCTCTGTGGTAGATGATCCATGAGTCAAATTTGCTTCTGAAATACAAAATTCAGCTGAAATGCTGCAAATAACTTTTATAACTTAATTATACAAACCTTGTTCCTAATTTCACCGAAAGTATGAACAGGCATATGAAAATTGCTTTGTGGTTCAAATAAAAAAGTTTTTAGTTTCCTTTATTTAATTTAGATTAAGCAGGAGCATAGCTTTTGAGAACTGGAGTGCTTTTTGAGTGCTCTGAATGTGAATGGATGCAAGTGATTAACATCTAAAATATTGGGGTAAGGGTAACTACAAAGCACTTAAGAATTCAGCCTAACTGACAAAGATCCCCTGGAGAGGGGGAGGAAATATTGCTTCGATTTTGCAGCTTATGTTGGCATAAAAGCTCTGAAGGAAGCCAGCTTTTCGGTAGCATTCTTTGCTTTAACATAAATGTTCCTTTTAGATAGCCACGGTTCTGAGCTTCTTTCTGATCCTTTCCTTTTCAAACAAAACTTTTATTATTCCAGAGTGATCTCTAGACCCTTTGCTGTCCTTTCATACCACTTAAGAACTGCTGCCTATGCAAACTACCCCAAGGACTGACCTTGAAGATGAGAGAGAAAGACTGATTGACCTCTGTTGCCTTCCTTTCTTTTCTGAAAGACTCATATTGGGTCCACAACCATTTCTTCTCATTAAAAAGGAAAGGAAAATTAGAGGTCTGTAGTTATAGAATGGAGTTAGTTGTTTTTCATTTTTAGCAGCTATTACTAAGCTTGTTGGGTGTGTGTATGTATGTGTGTGTGCAAAAACATGATAGTTACATGTATCTCCTGGAAAAAAAATTATTTAGGAGATGATTGCATTCTTTTTAACAATTACCATCAATGCATTTTCAGCTGGCATTGCTGTTCTGCAATCAATTGCTCATTACAGACACTCATGAATTGGCCATGTGCAATAACTGCTTATAATGGGAGCAGATATCTAAGTTGTTATTGTGATTACAAGATAAATAGCTATATTTCAAAATAAAAATTTAAATTGTTACTGGGAGTAGGAACAAATTGTCACACAGCATAGAAGAATGTTAAAAATGTTTTTAAGTAAGTGCATACTATCCACATTTCTGAACGAGATATCCATAGCCTTAGTTTTTCAGCTGTGAAAAGGACAAATTGTAAATTGGATATGTGAGATAGCCATCAGTTGTTGACAAATCTGCTTTTAACTTAGTAGACCCAACTCCAATCTTATTAAAAATAATAAAGATTAGAAGAATACAATCTGAAATGTCCCTTGACAGGTTTTTGAACCTTCCTGATATAACCTACATGGAAAGGGATTTGTCTGTGCTTCTAGTGACTTGCCTCATAAGAGATTTTGTACCCTAATCCCTCTGGGTTTGCAATAATGGTAATTAATGTGTATTTAGCAGCACTAATTAGAGCTTGAACATTGAGATATAAATATTAGAGCATAAAGCCACATTGGGATTCCAAAGGAAGGTGAAAGATCTATTGAAACCAGAGACATTTATTTCCAAATTAGGGTTAATTGAATGAGGTTGAAAGATTATATTTTAAGCATTCTTTTTTTTTGTCCTGGGCCTGGTTTGGCTGGTCTTTATTTTATTTTATTTTTTGTATATATTTTATTGGAATTTTTTAACATAACATAAATCATTCAGTAATTTGTAAACAGTATGTTGTCTGGGTAACATTTATAAGACAATCTTTAACAATTGATTTCTATAATTTATATTCCATATGTTAATTTCAGTTGATTTGCCCTTTCCCCAAAGTATCTTTCTTTGCAAACATTAGATTAAAACAATTCTCATTATTCTGATAAACAACGATTAAGTATGTAAATTTTTCCAATATTCCTATTTATTATTTTAGTTGCCTTATCGTAAACCCTGTTACCGTGCTTATTTCAGCTTATTTCTCCCCCCAAATTCTAAATATTCTTACTAGTGACAATTTTCTCAACAATTAACTACATTTATATTGGTGGATTTAATTCTATTTTTTCCATATAAGCCCTCTCATACTTTTATATTTCTTAATCAATAGGTAAAAAAGTAGAAAGAGAAAAGAGGAGAGAGACAAAAAAGAGGAGAAAAAGAAGAGAAAAAAAGACAAAAGCACTGAGATACAAAAAATAACATACTACTTAAAATATGTATCCCTCCTAATTTAATATATATTTATTCCCTCAATTTCTTATTCTTTTTTACCATAGCTGAGAATGTATTTAATCTATTTAAACTTTAAGCATTCCATTCAATAGATCTAATCATCTATTCCTTTAACTCTCATTCAAAACACATTTTTATGCTTTTCTTATCATCACAATTAAATAACTAAAACGTTTGCTTTGTTTAAATCATTTCAACTTTTTTTTTACAGAAAGGAAAAAGAAAAAACATATTGTATTAGTTAAAAAAAACCATCCCTCTAAAAGTAATGTATTCCAAAGTTTTTCCATTTCTTTAGCCATATTCAGACAAATGTTTCTTATTGTGTTAGTTAACAACAAAAAAAACCATCTCTCTAAGAGTAATATATTCCAAAGTTTTTCCATTTTTAGCCATATTCAAACAAATGTTTCTTTTTTAAGTATTCTCTCTGATAAGTCCCATCATCTATTTTCTAGATTTCCATTTTAATCTTTTTTCTCTGGCCATTGCCTTTCTTAATCAGTATGTTTTGTTGCATCATTCGTTTCCCTGTAAAGTATTTTTTCTCATTCTTTTCCTTATCTTCAAAGTTGCTTGGACGTGTTGAAATATTTCCCATTTGAATTAAATCATTTTATTTTATACGGTTCCATCTTTAAGTCTCTATCCTCGGAATTATGTTCAGTCATCTCTACTGTATTTTTCTGGGAAATTTCTTGGAGTGAAATTAAGTTGGAGATAAGTTGATTCATACTCTCAAGGTTGTTCTGTATTTCTTTGTGGTTTAAAATCATTGTCCTTTGAAATTGTTGCTGCTTATCATATGTTTCCTTTTGTAAAGTATTTATTGCTTCAGATTTGTTACTCTCACTTTGTTTACACAGCTGCATTCTTTAAGAGCTTTGTGGGTCAGAGAAAAAAAATCCTCACCCACCAGTAGGTGTCAGCGTTTGCTCATTTTTCAGATCTTTCTAGTCTTTTTTTCTCTCTCTAAAGGGTAAGTTTTGCCGCTTCCGGTGACCAAAAGGAGGAAGTAGAATCCCCCTCCTTTTTCCCCCCGGAGATCTCTTATTTTTGGGACTTTCTTCAGGAAAATAGGTAGGATAGAGAAAATCAATATTCTTACCCAGATTCAAGCATGCTGTTTAAAATCCGCTTAGTTTAAAGCTCATGACTTCCATTGTTTTCAGCTATGACTGGACAATGGAGTTAGCCAGCCTTTTCTTCTGTTGGTTTCTGGGAGGCTTCTCCTGACCATTCAGGGAGACTGCCGTCTCTCCTAAGTCCCTGGGATTTCCTTCCTTCATTCCACCCCTTCAGGGTGGGTTATGGCCCCTTAGGGTCTCTAACAAAAAGAAATTTCAGCTGAAGGGTTTGGCATTCCGAATCTTCCGACTGCTCCACTGGAAACAGGAACCGGAAGTCTATATTTTAAGTATTCTTATTAGGCATTGAAGCAGGCAAAGATTTAGTTTTTATAAGATTTGTATGCCTGCCCATCATGTGAAACATATCTCTGGGCAGCTAATAGCATAATAGACCTGGCTCTTCGAGCTCTCTGGCCCAGGCTGAGGATTAATCTTATTTTAACTGGGGTTTTATTTATACAGAGACAAATATAATTTTTTTAAAATTTGTTTTTAACTTTTGTATCTTGGTTTTTTTAATTACCCTGTAAACCGCCCTGAGTCCTTCGGGAAAGGGCGGTATATAAATGTAATAAAATAAATAAATAATAGCACAAGAATAAAACAATCCAGCAAACAAACAAGAAAAACATGGCACTTACTCAGTCAAAGGCATCTATCCAACTATAGAGTCCCTTGAGTTCCAACTTTGCTATTCCAATGCCTGATGGAAAAGCCAATTCTTAATGATTTTCTGGAAAGCTAAGAGCATGGGAAACTGCCAAAGGGGAAAGTATTCCACAAAACAGGGTCTGTCATAGAAAAAAAACATGCTTCCTGAGTCCCACTAGATGGCAACATTTGAGGGAAGGGACCTGGAGCATGCTACTTTATCTGACATAGTGGGATGAGCATATACCCTCAGAGAGAGTTGGTGCTGCAGATAACCTGTTCCTATGTCATATAGGGCTTTAAAGGCAATGACCAGTACCTTGAATTGTATCCAGAAAGAAACTCAGAGCCAGGGCATCTCACACAGCAGTAGTATAAAATAGGTGAATCAAGAAGCACTCCGTACAGTACAAGCAGTTGTACTCTAGAGCAGCTATAATTCCCAGATGATCTTTGAGGGCAACCTTAGGTGGGGCATGTTGCAAGAGTCCAACTGGAATGCGACCAAAGTGTGAGTGAGTGCAAGGCTTCCCATTCTAGGAATGGGAGTAATTGGCATACAAGACATATCTGTGCAAAGCCCCCCTAGCCATGCCTGCCAGTTGCACCATCACTATTGCTGAGCCATCCAAAGGTCATCCACAAGCATGAACAATGATGTTTCTGTATTATGTCCTGGGCTGTAATGGAATATGTAGATGACCTTGGAGGAGAAGGGAAAGAGATGCTGCAAAGATGTCAGTAAAGGTGTTTACCTCTGGATATACGAGGGAGGAAACATAGCTTGATGAGTTAAATCTACTTGATCCCACTACTTGATCCCACTGCTACTGCTTGATCCATTAGGGTGAATCTTTTCTCTTTCTCTAATTGTTAAGTCACTAGAGGCTCCTGCCTTTGTTGTCTGATTACTGTCTAGACAGCATCTCTTCTCTTCTTTTCTTAAAGTCATTCCCACATTTCATTAGTCTAGGAAACAATCAGACAAGACTAGTAGGAGCCCCCAGTGAATTATCAACCAAAGGAAGAAAGTCCATAGCAATAAACATATAGCCATGTGCATCCCAGGTCCATATATTGTACTTAGGGTTTCTTGGACAAGTTTTCAGGAAGTCAAGATTGAAATTTAGAGTTTTTTATTATATTTTATTAAAAGTAACTGGAACATAATAAAATATGGGATTGATTTTATGTTAATAGAAACCTAATACAATACAAATAGATGTAATACAAGTTCATTTATAGAGTTCCTCTCCAGAAATGGTTTCAGGTTGAAGTAAATTCTGTGTCAGATTTATTTGTGAACCATAAAATTATTCTGGACAATAAGGCATACCCCCAGGTTTATTAATCTTTCTTCTGAGAAAGAACTCTGTGTACTTTCAAACAGGTGTAAACCATAATTGTTACATTACAAAAATTATTTTACCAAAATTTTTTGGTAAAAAATAAAAATATATAATTGTAGGCATATAGGGTTTGGTAAAATTTAATTTAAAAAAAAGTTGAAAAAAATTTCAATAAAAGCTTTTTTCAAAATTATTGAGTGTTCCAACATTGTGATCAAACTGGAAAAATCCTCAGATTTGTTCATTATATTTCAAACCATATTAAGAGAACTGCCCTTTTTAGTGATCAGACTGGATTGTTATACCAGCGCTAAAACATGTTACATCAGTTTTCTCTAATATTCACAGTAAATATTTTTCTCCCATTGAAATATCCATTGTTGCATATAGAATAGAAATAGAAATAGAATAACAGAGTTGGAAGGGACCTTGGAGGTCTTCTAGTCCAACCCCCTGCTCAGGCAGGAAACCCTATACCATTTCAGACAAATGGTTGTCCAGTCTCTTCTTAAAAACTTGCAGTGTTGGAACATTCACAACAACTATTAATTATTGTTGCAAGTTCTTCATTTAACCGTATCCTTGCTTTGTTGGAATTTACAGCAGACAAAGTAGAGAGTCATATTTCATCAACAATTTAGAAACAAGGCCCAATAATTGCTTCAAAATTTGTATTATATGGTTTTAAAATAAAGTCTCAACTTCCATAATCCTTAGGCTGTGCAGTCACTGGCTTTTCAGGATAGAGACTATGGAAACTGAAATGCAATATGTCTAGAAAGAAGAAAGCTTTTCTTTTTCTTCTTTTTTTTAAAAAAAATCAAGGTACCTCAAATGGGCTAACTTAGAAAATATGTCCAAAATTCACAATCCGTGACTTCCCTGGAATTGAAATTTGGCAAATTTTATAAAACATTTTATAAAACTTAGCATAAAACAACACAAAACGTCATTTCCTGTGCTGATGTTTGTGCTGCACATATCAACATGGACTATTTTTAAAGCAGATACATCTTTGAATGTATCTCCACATTTCTAGTGAAAGTAACACATTAGAACAGGGGTCCCCAACCTGTAGGCCCTGGTCCACTACCAGGCCATGGCCTGCTGGCCACCAGGCCACAGGACAGGCTGGCCAGTGCACACATGTGTTTGCATGCATTCACCCCCACTCGCGCTAGTGCTATGGTCACATGGCCTAAATGGCAAGTACTGCCTAAATGGGGCACCACACGGCAAAAATGTGGCTCTTCACAGGGAAACGGGGTGCCGCATGGCTTAAATGGGGCACCAAGCAGCCTAAATGAGGCTCAGCACAGTGAAAACGGGGCACCGCACAGTGAAAATGGGGCATCATGCGGTATAAATGGGATGGAGCTAGCACCCGTGCAGCAAAAACAGGGCAGGGCTAACAAGTGTCACGTGGGCACTACCACTACCCCATTTGTGTTGCGTGCAAGCTCATGGCCCTGTTTGCGCATGTGTGCGCATAAAATCCTTTCCCTCCAGTCCGCCAACGGAGAAAGTTGAGGACCTTTGCATTAGAAGTTCTGTCATTGCTGAAGGCATTGAAGAATCTGGTAAGGAAATGTCTCATCTGATATGATGACTCAGCGAGACACAGGTTGCCTAGTGGCTATTATAAACCATATATTTATCACTCTCTGACATTTAATTTTTGGGCATTTAACCTAGAGCTAAAAGACCACAATATAAAATATTAAATTAACAACAGTAATACCATTTTCCTTCATTAATTTAACATGAAATTCTACTGTATTGTGCAAATTGCTCAGTGTACTATGTTTGGATACATTATTCAACTGAACTGAAAGTTCAAGGACTTATTTAAAATACCTTTCCTCTCCAAATGCAATAAATATGTTAGCAGGAATGTAAATTATGGCTAAAGTTAAAAATGGTGTGTAAATCATATATTGGCCAGGTAGCTGGTGTTCAGATTTACTAGGCAGCAGTGTTCCCTTTTTTTTAAAAAAAAAAATCCTGTGAAGATTCAGCAGGAATCTGCACTTTCGCTAGGCTAGATGTTAAAAATTTTCACCTGGGGAATATAGAAATATCGTTGTTGCTGCTCTTGTGAAACAAATGGTAGGTTGGCTTTTTTTCTCTACCACCAAAGAACTAAAGAGAAAAAGAGGTTTCAAAGACCTGAAGAGAAAAAAGGGAGGAAGTGAAGAGAGGAGTGTTAAAAGTTATTGCTCATAAACATCATTTGATACCTGAAAACCTTTTCAGTTATCTTAATAGAATATTTTGAAATGATTGGAGTTTCATCGTATTTTCTATTTCTAATGCTCAAGTGTGAGTACCATTGCACATGTAACAAAAATCAGTAAGTGGTAATGGTTTAAAGTCTGGAGACGTACAATAAACCAAGTAAGTAGGATGATTGACAGAGCTGCATAACTCAGAAGCTGGAAACTGGAAGTTCAGAATAAGAATCATAGATGTCAGAGAACAAACCAGAGGAAGAAACCAGAATTATCGTACAAAACACCAGAAATTTTATATGCTCATAAGAGTATCGCAATATTTTCTTGCCTGAGCAGAGTTCCACTGGGAAGAACTCTTATATGCACTCTTATATTTTTTTCTTTCTCAGAAGAAAGTAATGGCCAGCCTATAAGCAGCTAACCCCAAAGGCTTTTTTTTTTTTTACCAAGAGCCATGGCTGTCAGCCTGGGTAGTGTTTCCAAATTATTGGGATGGTCAAAAGAGCTTTGATTTTAAAGGCTTGATATTGTAATACAAAATAAATGATTTCAACTAGTTCAATAAACATTTGTGATTCTTCCTCCTACCCTGACACCCCACCATTGCATTTACTGTATATAGTCCAAATATAATGGCTTTAGATAATTACAGTGATTTGGTTTGCTCTTTGTATTGAATATACAAATTTAAATTTTGTGCACACAACTGAAGTTTTTGAGCTAAGGAAATCTCTTGATTATATATTATACACTTCAAGGACACCTTGTGAAAATTTACAAAGAATTGCTACAACTGATGAGAAACTATGTTCAATTAAATGAGTGTTGTTTGGAACAGTTAACTTTTCTAGTTAAGTGTATTTTTCAATCTTTTTTTCCTGAATGATTTTTTTTAACATTTTTCTATGACTGGTTTGACATGTGGTACATCGTAACTAATTTCTGTCTCAATTCATTTATGAAACTGTTCAGACAAGCTGCTTGTATGCAACTAGCTTGCTTCTTCAGCATTTTTCTTGTTCTATCTTGTATACTTTGAAAATATATTTGAAGGTAAGTGCAAATGCTCCTCATCTTTTGCTGAAAGGCAAGACTGTTTGCTCCAGCCTTAAAAGGAAGGTTTTATTTTCGTAAACATCATCAGGTATGAAAACTATCTCTTCCAGCATGTTCTTGCAGTTAAAATAGTTTTCATATAGATCATTTTAACAGTTTCTTAGGGAAACGGGAAAATAACAAGTCCAATTAACGTATTTCACTGAGATGAACTTGGATTTTGTCATGAAACATTTAAACAAAAGACAGCTGCAATCATTCATAGCTCTCTGGTAATCGTTCCATGCAGTGCCCATGTTTGCAAAGCATATGTGTCATATTCATATTTTACATTTTAAGATACATGCATAGACTCAGAAAGAGTATGAAGTATTCAGTGGTCTGAATAGCTTCTTCAATAGTTTGATAACATTGATTCACTATTATCAACCATAGAGACAACTAGAAAATCCATCACATGGATTTTTTCTGTTTGTACTTTGCTGGTATGAAAATATAAATATAAATATCTACATGATTGATTGGTACATACTATAAGTAAATAAAAAAATACAGTGTCCTAGTTTTTATCTGTCACTCTGAGTTATCTGTTAAGTTATAACACGCCTGTTATGTGGAAATGTCACTAGGGTCTCCATAGGCCTTTCATATCTAAATCTGTAACTTGGTATCAAACAACCGATCGCATGCTGAATGCCATTTGGATGTATTAGGCCATGTTGCTTGGAAATCATAGAAAATTTACACCAATGCATCAAGAGGACACCAGGCTGAGGAAGGTTAACATAAAACATAGCTTCTTTAATATCTGCAACAACAACTTTCTGTATCTGCAACAATTTATCTTTTATTTGCATTCAAGAATGATTTCTGTTTAAAGAAATCTTGTTGTCCATCACGTGATTTTAAAAAAAATGCCGTTCAATGTTTATATATGTTTGATGGTGCATAACAGTACAGCTCTCTCTCTATCATAATGAAGATTTAATTGTCATGAGTGCCTTAAGATAAAACAGATATTGCCAATAATAATCAAACTGTTGGCTAATTACTATTATAATTTTTATTATTTTCATCAAATACTTACATTACAAACTTGATGCATTTCATTTTCCTCAATCTCATAGTTCCATTGTGTAAAATAACTGAAGCTTCTTCTCAGAATCTGATAGTGTTGACTACTGGTAAAGCTTAGGAATGGAACATCTGCCAGCATCATAGAGGGCAAATAGATATAGCGAGCACCCAATTCTATAGACCTAAAACATGGGTGCTATAATTTTTGGCAAATGTGTAGCATTTAACAAGTTTCCCATTATCATATATGGGTGTTGCTTCTGGAAGGAGGTTATCAGTTTTGCCTCTGGCAATATTGCTGAAGTTTTACTGAGAAGCAGTAATGACCTGGATCAGTTTTTAACAAAGAGGGCGAAAAACTTTGCACTCTAGATCCTAGCCATTGTTTCACATAATATGAATTCTGCCTATAATTGGCCACCCCTCAGTTCTGGCTGAGCATCAGAAGCCTCAAGGAGAAGAACTAAACAATGTATATAGTCTGTTAGGGGTTGCCCAGTGATGCAAGAAATTCTGCAAAGATGGAGAAAAAAAAATACTGTTTAGGAAAACACCAATTTAAGAATTATTGCTGCTTTTCCTTGATTCTTGGATCCAGAGGAAGAACTGAGAGTCATGGAGAAGAACTAAAGGATAGGCATTTGAATACAGTGTGGAAAAAACTTCCATGCAGTGATACACAGAATAATTAGACAGACACCAACATTTTAATTAATTTAATTTAATTTAATAATTTGATTTCTATACCGCCCTTCTCCCGAAGGACTCAGGGCGGTGAACAGGGCAATACACAATAAAAATATTATACAAAAATTAAAAAGCCATTAAAAATTATGCCCTTAAAATTAATACATATTACAATTAAAACTATTTATAAAAACCCAACCCCATCCCGTCAGACCAGGCCAGCTTGTTCGAAAAAGAAAGTTTTGAGATCGCGCCGGAAGGAGCTACAACTGATAAAATTTGATTGCCAACTTGTGAATTTCGAAGTTTGCATTTTTGGGGGAGGCGACCTGTGTAAAATCTATATAGACCCAACTGCTTATATTTTGTATTAAGGCCTCTACTGACTATCTTGATGCCATATTGACTTGGGAGGCCAGTGTATGGTGTAGTTGGTTCACATGGTGTGGTAGGATGGAGGGTTTGTTGTCACTGTGTGTTGGGGAGAGAGAGCACGGGGGGAGGCTCAGCTAATCTCAATGTATACATGTTGTACTTTGACAATAAAGGTTTTATTATTTATTATTTTATTATATATCTTAAATTTCCAAAAATAGCACTTAAGACTTACATACTGCTTCATAGTGTTTTACAGCCCTCTCTAAGTGGTTTAGAGAATCAGCTTGTTGCCCCCAACAATCTGGGTCCTCATTTTACTGACCTTGAAAGGATGGAAGGCTGAGTCAACCTTGAGCCCTGTCAGTATCGAACTCCTGGAGTAAGCAGTGAGTTAGTACTGATGTTTCTAAGCTAAGGTTTATGCAAACAAGAGCTGATTTAATTCATTTACTCACAACAGAATTGGAAGTTTTCATGGTTGAAAACCAGTCTTAGTACTGGTTTAGTATGGTTTGCTGGAATAATGTAAATAACAAGTTTGAAATTCTAAGCAGTGAGGTACGGTAATTATAAAGAAGCATAATAAAGCTTTCAGTCCTCTCGGCTGGACTACTGCAATGCTCTTTACATGGGGCTTCCCTTGAAGACCACTCGGAGGCTCCAACTGGTACAGAATGCGGCCGCGAGAGTTGTCTTGGGAGTTTCCCGGTACTCCCATGTTACACCTTTGCTCCGCGAGCTGCATTGGTTACCAGTTGTCTTCCGGGTGAGATTCAAGGTTCTGGTAATGGTCTTTAAGTCCCTACATGGCATGGGTCCGGAGTACCTCGGGGATCACCTGCTGCCGGCGTCAACTTCCCTCCGCCCTGTGCGTACCCACAGAGAGGGCCTCCTCAGGGTGCCTCCGGTCAGAGAATGTCGGCTGGTGGCCCCCAGGGGGAGGGCCTTCTCTGTGGGCGCTCCGGCTTTATGGAACCAGCTGCCGGTTGAGCTCCGGACGGCACCGGACCTTTGCTCCTTCCGGCGCGGTCTGAAGACCCATTTATTTGAACAAGCTGGCTTGGCCTGATGGGGGATGTTAGGGTTTTTAATGGGTTTTTATATTGTTACTGTTTTATCTGGGTGATTATTTAATTCTCTTTTAATTTTTG
Organism: Vipera berus; assembly: GCF_964194415.1. NCBI lineage: Eukaryota > Metazoa > Chordata > Lepidosauria > Squamata > Viperidae > Vipera > Vipera berus. The sequence continues at coordinate 52,250,043 of NC_138206.1, read as the reverse complement.
TATTTTCTATTTATATGTGCCCTGTTCACCGCCCTGAGTCCTTCGGGAGAAGGGCGGTATACAAATTTAATGAATGAATGAATGAATGAATGAATGAATGAATGAATGAATGAATGAATGGAACTGCCAGATTGAGTACAGATCATCTTGGAGAAGGTCTATGTGGTCATTCACTTGATGGCATTTAGTCCAAATATGCACTTGGAAGGAAAGCTCTGGTTTTGATTTCAAGGGAAAGAAAAGCACTTGATGGGAAATTTGCCACTTCTGGCTGACTGCATAAGCGTGTACAATCTGGACAATATTTAATTATCCTTTCTTTTGTTATTAATGATTCTTACACAGACTATAGTTACATTTCAATATGAAATATTTATTTATTTATTTTATTTATTTTAATTCCATTTATATCCCGCCCTTCTCCGAAGACTCAGGGCGGCTTACAAGCTTAGCAGTAGCCTTCATTCTATGTATATGCTTGCTTATTAGGGCTTTCACACACACCCCAAGCGGCATTATTACAAAGTCAGCTTAATTGGAGCCTTGGTGGAGCAGTGGGCTAATGCCTCCTTAAGTAACACCAGCTGCCTGCAATTAATGCAGGTTCGCATCCCACCAGGCTCAAGGTTGACTCAGCCTTCCATCCTTCCGAGGTAGGTAAAATGAGGACCCAGATTGTTGGGGGCAATAAGCTGACTTTGTAATAATGCCGCTTGGGGGTGTGTGTGAAAGCCCTAATAAGCAGGCATATACATAGAATGAAGGCTACTGCTAAGCTTGTAAGCCGCCCTGAGTCTTCGGAGAAGGGCGGGATATAAATAGAATTAAAATAAAAAAAAAATAAAAAAAAATTGCCCCCAACAATCTGGGTCCTCATTTTACCTACCTCGGAAGGATGGAAGGCTGAGTCAACCTTGAGCTCAAAAACTAAAGGGAACAGAAAGTAAGACACCCTACTATTAAATACAGTACATTGTGTTGTTTAAGTGTTCCCTTTATTTTTTTGAGCAGTATACTTTTATTTCTGAGTTAACATTTCATGTAAACCTGTGATTCAATTGTAGCTATATTTACCATTTTTACATGCTGGATATTTCTATACATTTTATGGATTTGGTCACAGAGAACATAAACCATGTAACGTGCTTCAGTGATGAAATTGTTTGCACAATTGACTAATGTATTAACAGCAAACAAGGGCACAACTGTTGGAATAAGAGCCTAGAGCCGTCATTCATTTTGTAAATATTTTTTTAAAATATTCCAATTTTGCTATTTTTAACAAAATAATAATAATAATAATAATAATAATAATAATAATAATAATAATAATAATAATAATAATAATAATAATAATAATAATAATAATTTTATTTGTATACCGCTCTTCTCTCGAAGGACTCAGGGTGGTGAACAGGGCAAACATATAAAAGTACAAAAATACAAAAGTTAAGAAAGAATTAAATGAAATGCCCAAGTTATAACAATAAGTTAAAAACATTTAAAACAACAATAAAATCCAAACCCATCCCCCATCAGGCCAGGCCGGCTTGTTCGAACAAATAAGTCTTGAGATCGCGTCGGAAGGAGCGAAGGTCCTTGAGCAGGATAATCTTGTATTAACTTTCTATTTTAGAAATTCCTCCAATAATGCAATGAGGAACTAGAACCTGTTAAATTTCACACAGGGCAGTAGAGATGGTATATTTATGTGGTTATATTTTTTTAAAGGCCATGGCTTGAAATTCCTTTCCCAAAACTATAAAATACCTGGTAACTTTTCCATATTTGGCAAGGATTGAAATATGTGAGTTTTGAAAACATGTGCTTTCATCCTGTATTTTGGATATTTACTACCAGTGAAGTAATATACTGTACATCAGAGCAAAAATAAACTGTAGTAGCTAAAAATTGTCATTAAACACTTTATGACATAATATAAAATGTCATAAAACATTTCCTGTGCTGACATCTGCTGATACAGATCAACATGGACTATTTATTTAAGACAGGAACATCTCTGAATGTATCCCAGCTTTTCCAGTAAAGTTGGTACATTAGAAGTTCTATCATTGTTGAAGGCATTGAGGAATCTGGTAAGGAATCAGAGATTGTTTAGTAGCTAATTAATTCTAGCTTGTCTTAAATAAGTTTTACTTTCTTTCTTGTTTGCTTGAATAAAGAACAAGCCAGAGTTTCCCATTCAAGCTGACTTAGAAAACCACCCCTATTTTTTATTTTATTTTTATTTTAATTCCATTTATATCCCACCCTTCTCCGAAGACTCAGGGCGGCTTACAAGCTTACCAGTAGCCTTCATTCTATGTATATGCCTGCTTATTAGGGCTTTCACACACACCCCAAGCGGCATTATTACAAAGTCAGCTTAATTGCCCCCAACAATCTGGGTCCTCATTTTACCTACCTCAGAAGGATGGAAGGCTGAGTCAACCTTGAGCCAGGTGGGACTCGAACCTGCACTAATTGCAGGCAGCTGGTGTTACTTAAGGAGGCATTAGCCCACTGCTCCACCAAGGCTCTTTGTTGGATGGAGTGATTTATTGGTCATAGCAGCTGGGGCTGGGGGAGAATAACTGAACTATACATATATTTTAAAGTGTAATGTTTTATGTGACCTTCTAATGAACCCCTTTCAATTCAACATAATTAATCATAACATATTGAAATGCCAGTGGAAATATGTAATTGTTTTCTTAATTTTAATATAATGTTTAAACAATGTTATGGAGTACAGTATCACATCAAAGTTACTTGGTGCCTGAAGCTGCAATACACTTTTTTTGAAAGCCATTTTTTTAAAAAATGAGGCAACTCATGAAAATGAATAGAAAGAGAAGCAGTGATTGACAGCTTACTTGAAGCATCTGAGTTGGAATAAGATGCAGCTGAAACAGCCTTTGATGTAGTTTTATCTACATCTGTTATTCAAACTGGAAAGGTATGAATGAATTATGGCTTCACAGCTGAGGAGCAAGTTATAGATTCACATTTTTAAAAACATCTGTGTCCATTAACCAATGCCACTTTTTTAAATGGGTCAAGTACATTTTCTTTAAATCTCTAGACTAGTAATTCCAACTTTTTTCTTTAGATAGATCACTACATTATCATTGAAAACTTGTCAAGGGTTATTACATAAACCAGGAATCAGCAACATAATGACATAGGTATCCTGGCACAAGAAGTTTCCATTAGATTCCAAAATTAAATATTTAGAATTGATAATGAGTAATCTTGTGAGATTTTTGGCTATTTTAAAAATATAGACCTGAGTTTATTTTGATAGCTGCACTGGAGACAGTCTGCTGTAACTCTGTATTATGATCTATGCATCACAAACTTGGAAACACTGTGCTAGACCACTTTTCTCATAAAAGAGATTAAGTTCTCCAAACACTACATCTGGACATTCTAAAGTGAGTCACAGTTAATGAACAATGTTTACTTGATTGGTATTTTTATAGACATTCCTCATTCTACTTTTTTTTCATTTTTAACATTATTACAAAATAGAAGTTAAAATCTTAAAGCAGAACAAAATAATTCTTTATGAATAACAAGTAGGACTTCTGCTTACTAGTTCAATATAAAAACGTGTTTCTAAAACAGTATGATCCAATACTAAACTATGTTTTGAATTCCGGAGGGAGAACTAAAAACTGATGCTAACACGATTTTCAAATTTGTAAGCTAACGCAATTCATTTTGAATTGCTATTTCCATTATAACATTACATTTAAAATTTCTAATTAATATTTTGAATATTTATAGCCTAACTCTAGTAGCCTATTCTCTAGATAATATTCTGGATTATTAGAAAAATGAAAAAAAATCAACATCTGAAAAACTTTATCAAAATAAGAAGAGACATGTTATTAACGTATCTATATTTAGCCGGAAATGTTTAAATCATTCAAGTAAAGGTTGTATAGTGATAAAATCATAAATTAATTACTTATAAAGTCGACACATTTTTTCTTAGAACTAACCACAAGAAATATATAATCCACAGAGAGATTCTCATTTTTAATCAATTTTGACAGTTTGGCCTAATCTAAGCTCCAGGATTTGTGTTGCTCAAAAGCTGAACATAAATCCAACATTGAAATAAAGCTGATAGAATATTCATGGCTAATCAACAGCCACTTGTCCAGTCCCAGAATTGGAATCCTCTGATCCTGATACCACAAAATAGTTAAAATAAATTCACCACCTCCTATTTGCCTCTTTTAAAAACTTTTGTTATAATTTCAATCTGTATCTGACAGGGAACAAAAATTTAAAATAATTTATTTCCAGGAACCGAGAAATTGTTTTTATACAACTGTAATTTTTGCTGTTCAGTGACCAGAACTGAACAGAACAGAACAAAGCTCCAATTCTTCAAGTGCCTGTTCCTGTTTAGATGCATGGAAAAGTATGACAATGCAGCAGTTTGCATTTCCAGACTTAGTCCCTAACAGTCTATCTGAAGGTCATTCAGACTGTCTGGGAACAGCTGATTGCTCTAATTTCACTGAATGTAGTACACTCCCACAGTTATCCACTGCTATTTATGGAAATTTGCCCTGAAAGTTCATATTTGCTGTTTCTGTGCCTCTTTGTGAGAATCATTTGTATGATAATCCCAAGGGTCTGAGTTATTTTGTTTATATCAGATTTCCAAAATGTTTTCAGGATATGCAAGGGGAGCATTTGTTCTTGAAAACATTCCTAATCAGCCAGACAGGATTCACGGTTTTGCAGGCATTCAGAAATGTCTTGGTTGCAATTTATGTCTTTATTCCTCACTACTTCAAATGGAATTCTGTCTAAGGATTAGTTCAAGCACTTGGTTTATTCACAGCATTCAGTCATATTGGAAAGAAATTAACTTTGATCCTTTTGTTGGGGAATTTGCTTCTTTTATTTTTGAACCCAAGTGCTCCATTACTATGGTCATATTGTAAGAATATATAATTCACCAACAAAATTAGCCATATGAAAATGTATACCGAAATTCTGCAGCTTTTACACATGGATCTAAAATGTGTAGCATATATCAGGTATCCTTGCTATATTAAGGTTGATTTCAACCCCACCTCAAAAAAAATTGTGCTCTTATGAGGGTGATTTTTAATTTAAAGATGATTAGCAATATGTTACAGTTGTTGAATATTAATAAAATCCAAAAATTATTTCAAAATAAAATATTTTATCGGTTTTATATTCTAGTAATTTGTATTCATGAAATAAAGAACAAACAAGTTCAGTGCAAATTTCCTTAAGAAATGTTTTAAACTCTTTACACTTCTGGTTTAAGTTTGTATCTATGAATTGCTTTCTAAATTTGGAAATTAGCATGGATGGAGATTTAAGACAGAGAAAGAATAATTCTCTGCTGATTCACTTTAAGTAGTCCATTTGTACATACACTCATGTGTGCATGTGTCAATCACCATCATTATTATCATTCCAAATAACTCCATTTCAGGACGAATGCCTGTTAATTGAAATTTGTAGACCATAATTTATCTCTCTGGCCCAATCAGGGTTGGTAGGTAGCCTTTTTTATTTCTCAGCTTAAAGTTGGGAGAGACTAACTGGTTGAAAATCACCCAGCTGGCTTCTACTCATAAGAACTACAGCCTTTAGTCCATTTTCATTTCGACCCCAAACCACCCCAGTGATGCCCTCGACGTGATGTCCCATTGCCTGGAGGCGGTCCGGGTCTGGATGGGGAGGAACAGGCTTCGGCTCAACCCTGACAAGACTGAGTGGTTGTACGTGCTGGCATCTCGGGAAATTCAGATTATTCCACCTCTTACTATGGGGGGTGAGTTATTACCCCCCGTAGATAGGGCTCGCAACTTGGTGTCCTCCTAGATTCACAGCTCTCCTTAGAAGATCATATAGGAGCTGTGACTAGGGGGGCCTTTGCCCAGGTTCGCCTAGTGCGCCAGTTGCGGCCCTATCTGGACCGGGATGCCTTGCGTGCAGTCACTCATGCGCTCGTGACCTCTCGTTTAGACTACTGCAATGCTCTCTACATGGGGCTGCCCTTGAGGACCACTCGGAGGCTTCAGCTGGTGCAGAATGTAGCCACGCGAGTTGTGTTGGGGGTCTCCCGATACTCCCATGTTACACCTCTGCTCCGTGAGCTGCATTGGCTTCCAGTTGCCCTCCGGGTGAGATTCAAGGTGCTGGTGATGACCTATAAAGCCCTACATGGCATGGGTCCGGATTACCTATGGGAACACCTGCTGCCGGCGTCAACTTCCCTCCGTCCAGTGCGCTCCCACAGAGAGGGCCTCCTCAGGGTGCCACCGGTCAGAGAGCATTATCTGTGGGCACGCCAGACCTTTGGAACCGCTTACTGGTTGAGCTCCGGATGGCTCCCGACCTTCGCTCCTTCCGACGTGATCTAAAAACTTATTTATTTGAACAAGCCGGCCTGGTCTGATGGGTTTGGGGTTTTAACATTGATTTTAACTAATGTACTGTATTGGGCACAATTATTTAATGTATTTTAACTTTTGTATCTTGTATTTTTGATATTTATTGCCCTGTACACCGCCCTGAGTCCTTCGGGAGAAGGGCGGTATAAAAATCAAATAAATCTAAATCTAAATCTAAACCTTAACCCCTACATGCTGATGTCTATATGTGTATAGTGGGGGTATTGTTATAATACATGCATATTAAGGCAAACTATACTAATTTTTGAATTTGCTACATGGTACAGGTGGTGGAAAATAGATTACTGTACCAGAGGGCCTGTTATTTAAATAAATATAACCATAAAAGGGACGCAGTGGCTCAGTGGGTTAGGACACTGAGCTTGTCGATCGGAAGGTCGGCAGTTTGGCGGGTCGAATCCCGAGTGCCGCGTAACAGAGTGAGCGCCTGTTACTCGTCCCAGCTTCTGCCAACCTAGCAGTTCGAAAGCACGTAAAAATGCAAGTAGAAAAATAGGGACCACTATGGTGGGAAGGTAACAGCGTTCTGTGCGCCTTTGGCATCTAGTCATGCCGGCCACATGACCACGGAGACGTCCTCAGACAAGCGCTTGAAACGCTTCGGCTTTGAAACGGAGATGAGCACCGGCCCCTAGAGTTGGAAACGACTAGCACGCATGTACGGGGGAACCTTTACCTTTTTAACCATAAAAGCAATCTTTGTCAGTGGCAGTGACTGATGGGATAACCATCAAATCCTTCTGGCAGGAAGAGACAGTCTACTTGAGCCAATTCCAGTCTAAAAATCATTATTTGTTTTATTGTCCTTTATAATCATCTCTGCAAGGGAAAATAAGATCTCTAAACAAATTATTTGTACATATATATGTCATATATATTCTAAAAGACATGTTTTTCTTGTTATCACTTGTGTTATCCAGACTTCCCAGTGTATGGATTTTTTTGCTGCTGTGATCTTAAATATATGACCAACTGATGAGCTTTAATCGCAATAAACTGTAAAAAAATGTTCTGATGCTAAAAAATGAATATTCTGCATTTAGTTTTTAGATGCCTGCTTGGCTAAGGATCTTAAATATTTGATGTATGTTATAAATCCTTCCTTCCTTTCATTTCATGTTTATAGTAATTTTGAATTTTGTATCGCTTGACTGTATTTTACTTGTTTTAATAATTTTCTTTTCTTTTACCTGATGACATAGAAGAAGCATAAATATATTTAAATAAATAATACAAAATATGATTTTTGAGTACTTAAATTTGATGAATTTGTCTATCCTTTAAAATACTGTTTTAATTTAGTATACAATGACTACTGTTATTTAGACAATGCCACCTCTGGATTGTGAGTATCATCAGCAACTGCAAGAAAACAACCATAAAATTCAGCATCACCAAAGACCAGAGGAGCTTCGATTTTCGTTTTCTGTGCTTATATTACCATTTCAGATCAATTTAAAATGCTGAATGAATAGCTTAAAACTTAAGGCCAAATGGTTTTTATCTCTCCTGAAAATCCACAAGACTTAAAAAGGTTAAACTTTTAAAATGCACTTGTTTCCAATAAATCTATTAAACTATTTGATTGTTAAATTTTTTTATAAAAATGTTTTTTTAGGACCCAAGGAATGTTTTTTTTAAAAAAACAAAAAAAACTAGCAATTAAGATAAATATAGTTTATGTAGAACTATAAATGATATGCTCACTGATTTCTGAATGAAGGTTCCTCTACTAGGTGGTCATTATGAGTGCTAATTTAGATGAAACTACTCTATGTAGACAACAAAGAATAGAATTTAACTGCAAAAAATGAAGCTTTTAGTAACTAGACCGAGTTGGAGAACTTCATGTTGCTTTTATTTATTTATTTTAAATAGGATGTTAATACGGGAGATGGGAGTGAATTTGCTGACAGTGGAATTGAGGGTGCAGCGACAGACACAGACCTCCTTTCTAGACGTTCCAATGCGACAAACTCCAGCTACTCACCAACCACCAGCCGAGCCTTTGCTGGCAGTGACAGTGGCAGTTCTTCAACTGGAGACGGGGCACGTCAGGGAGTCTATGAGAACTTTCGGCGAGAGTTGGAGTTGAGCAGCACCAATGACAATTTGGACGAGGCTGGCTCTACCCTGAGTGATGAACAGAGCAGTGGGACTTTGAGTTCCCCAGGACAGTCGGATATTCTTCTTACAGCTGGGCAGGGAACCGTAAGGAAGGCTGGAACTCTTGCCGTGAAAAACTTCCTTGTCCATAAAAAGAACAAGAAGGTGGAATTGGCCACACGGAGGAAATGGAAACAGTATTGGGTTTCCCTGAAAGGTACAATGAATATGTTTTGTTTATCTGCACATTACAAAAATATAGAAGTACCTAAAAATTACATAGAATTAAGGAAGGCTTGCTTGGAAGTTTTATGTGTGTGTGTGTTTGTGAGAAATATTGTGTGTCGCATGCTATTTGTAAACAGATATCAAACTTGTGTATACCTGAGTGTGAAGGTTCATTCTCTGAGCTTGTGGGTTGGTTTCCAAACATTTTGTTAACAGGCTAGGTAGTATCTTCAGCAGAGTTTAGGGGGATGTTAATGTTCTTCTGCTTATAAGGGCTTCAGATGTGGGTGTGTGAAGTGAGGGTTTGTGATGGGTCTTCTGATGAGTCAGGTGTGAGTCATCAGTGAGTCCTCTGATGGGTCTTGTGATGGGGAGGTTACATCAAGTCAGGGTCATTGGGAAGTGAACACTGACATCCCCTAAACCAGGGGTGTCAAACTCGCAACATCATGTGACGTGTCACGACATATAGTGACTTTTTTTTGCCATTGCTGGCAATGGGGTAGGCGCAGTTTCGCTATGATGCATCCGGCCCACGGGCTGGCAGTTTGACACCCCTGCCCTAAACTCTGCTGAAGATGTTACCTAGCCTGGTAAGGAAATGTTCAGAAACCAACCCACAAGCTTGGAAAACGAACCTTCACCCTTATCCTACACCCCAATGTACAGATATTCACCACTATTGCAAACCGTGTATACCTTTTGCAGGTTCATTTTGTGAAACGATCAATATTCTTTTCTGAACATACTGAGGTGTTGAAAGGCTACACACTCTTGAAGGCTTAGTACATGTCTGTTTTGAAGGTATTTCCACCTCGCTTGGTGAGACAACAGTTCCACCAAGATTGCAACTGAAGCATAGAGGCTTGGAGGGAGGCTTGGTCAAAGGCAGTATGACTAATTTGTCAAGCACTCTTAAGTATAGTAAATGCAAGCAAGAGTCTTTTGTTGTCTGGGTTTTTCTTTCTTTCTTAACATGTTTGGAGGTAACATAATATGTTAGTACAGGTAGTCCGCAAATTTATGACCATAATTAAGGCCAGAATTACAGCTGTAAGTCATTGCAGTTGCAAATTAAGATATCACATGGCCAGACCCAATTTTTCAACATTTTTTGTGGCAGTTGTTAAACGAACACCATGGTTGTTAAACAAATCCATTTTCTCCAATGGGTATTTTTTGCTAGAAAACTGGAAGTAAATGCCACCAGCAAAAAATGTTGCAAATTGTAGTAAAGTGACCATGGGCTACTGCAAAGGCCCATAAAAGTGAGCCAGTTGCTAAGTGCCCAAAATGCAGTCACATGTTTGTGTGTTTGCATGAATGTATGAACACTGTTGTAACTTCAAAAGTAGGTCATGAGTAACTTTAGGGAGAGGTCTGTCAGAACTTTGCATGTCATTAAGACACTGATCATAAGTCATAAAAATTCAGTAGAAATTAATGCAAATGGGGATAATTGGATACCAATGATTTTAATGATGGCCTCAGTTGCTGGTTTTTCCACGATCTCAAAATCAGCAATATTTTAAATTCATTTCCTTTATCAGTAATAGCAAGTGTTACAAGCTGATATTTGATAGTAGTAATTTCAATCAAAGGTTTTAAAGTACCTTTATCCATGGATTAAAATGTATTTTTTGTATTGGGAAAAACTCCTTTGCTTTAGCAGAAACAGTATGAGATTGTGATGAATGATAAATAGTGTGAATTAACATTAGATCCCAATCCAAAGTACATTTACCGTATATACTTGAGTATAAGCCGACTCGAGTATAAGCCGAGACCCCCAATTTCACCCCCAAAAACTGGGAAAAGTTGTTGACTCGAGTATAAGCCGATCCGCCGTTCTGCAAGCCTCCGCCGCCAGCAGAGGCTCGATCCGCCATTTTGCAAGCCTGAATACACAGGAATACCCTGTGTGACCGCGGCTCTCGGGGAAGCCCTGGCTGTCCGCTTCCTCGCTCCACGCTGCCATTCGGGGCCCGCGCGTTCCCCGGGCAAATCGCGGCGCCCAGCAGGCGAGGAAACACGCCCGCTCCAGTCGCCCCCCCTTCCCTCAGGAGACGCGAAGCAAGTGACCGCCCGGAGCTTACCGAGGACTTGCGCGCGGCCGAGGCTTCGGTGCTTCCAGGATCGCGCGCACCTCTCCCAAGCCGCCGCCGTCCGGAGACCTGCCGAAGTTTGGGGAGGTGCGCGCGCACCTCCCCAAACCTCCCCAAACGTCGGCAGGTCTCCGTTCCTCCGCGCAGACCTGCCGACGTTTGGGGAGGTTTGGGCGCCTCCCCAAACCTCCCCAAACGTCGGCAGGTCTCCGTTCCTCCGCGCAGACATGCCGACGTTTGGGGAGGTTTGGGCGCCTCCCCAAACCTCCCCAGGTCTCCGTTCCTCCTGCCGACGTTTGGGGAGGTTTGGGCACCTCCCCAAACCTCCCCAGGTCTCCGTTCCTCCGCGCAGACCTGCCGACGTTTGGGGAGGTTTGGGCGCCTCCCCAAACCTCGGCAGGTCTCCGTTCCTCCTGCCGACGTTTGGGGAGGTTTGGGCGCCTCCCCAAACCTCCCCAGGTCTCCGTTCCTCCGCGCAGACCTGCCGACGTTTGGGGAGGTTTGGGCGCCTCCCCAAACCTCCCCAGGTCTCCGTTCCTCCTGCCGACGTTTGGGGAGGTTTGGGCACCTCCCCAAACCTCCCCAGGTCTCCGTTCCTCCGCGCAGACCTGCCGACGTTTGGGGAGGTTTGGGCGCCTCCCCAAACCTCGGCAGGTCTCCGTTCCTCCTGCCGACGTTTGGGGAGGTTTGGGCGCCTCCCCAAACCTCCCCAGGTCTCCGTTCCTCCGCGCAGACCTGCCGATGTTTGGGGAGGTTTGGGCGCCTCCCCAAACCTCCCCAGGTCTCCGTTCCTCCTGCCGACGTTTGGGGAGGTTTGGGCACCTCCCCAAACCTCCCCAGGTCTCCGTTCCTCCGCGCAGACCTGCCAACGTTTGGGGAGGTTTGGGCGCCTCCCCAAACCTCCCCAGGTCTCCGTTCCTCCGCGCAGACCTGCCGACGTTTGGGGAGGTTTGGGCGCCTCCCCAAACCTCCCCAGGTCTCCGTTCCTCCTGCCGACGTTTGGGGAGGTTTGGGCACCTCCCCAAACCTCCCCAGGTCTCCGTTCCTCCGCGCAGACCTGCCGACGTTTGGGGAGGTTTGGGCGCCTCCCCAAACCTCCCCAGGTCTCCGTTCCTCCTGCCGACGTTTGGGGAGGTTTGGGCACCTCCCCAAACCTCCCCAGGTCTCCGTTCCTCCGCGCAGACCTGCCGACGTTTGGGGAGGTTTGGGCGCCTCCCCAAACCTCCCCAAACGTCGGCAGGTCTGCGCGGAGGAACGGAGACCTGGGGAGGTTTGGGGAGGTGCCCAAACCTCCCCAAACGTCGGCAGGAGGAACGGAGACCTGCCGACGTTTGGGGAGGTTTGGGGAGGCGCCCAAACCTCCCCAAACGTCGGCAGGTCTGCGCGGAGGAACGGAGACCTGGGGAGGTTTGGGGAGGTGCCCAAACCTCCCCAAACGTCGGCAGGAGGAACGGAGACCTGGGGAGGTTTGGGGAGGCGCCCAAACCTCCCCAAACGTCGGCAGGTCTGCGCGGAGGAACGGAGACCTGGGGAGGTTTGGGGAGGCACCCAAACCTCCCCAAACGTCGGCAGGAGGAACGGAGACCTGCCGACGTTTGGGGAGGTTTGGGGAGGCGCCCAAACCTCCCCAAACGTCGGCAGGTCTGCGCGGAGGAACGGAGACCTGGGGAGGTTTGGGGAGGTGCCCAAACCTCCCCAAACGTCGGCAGGAGGAACGGAGACCTGGGGAGGTTTGGGGAGGCGCCCAAACCTCCCCAAACGTCGGCAGGTCTCGGACGGCGGTGGCTTGGGAGAGGTGCGCGCGATCCCGGAAGCACCAAAGCCTCGGCCGCGCACAAGTCCTCGGTAAGTTTTTTTGTTGACTGGAGTATAAGCCGAAGTGGAATTTTTCAGCCCAAAAAGTGGGCTGAAAAATTCGGCTTATACTCAAGCATATACGGTATTTGGAAATAACCTCCTACTCATTATACTTACAATAACCTGTGGTGATTGTTTTGGAATACATATGCCTAGCCTTGATTTTTTTTTCCTGATTTTCCTTGTGATTACAGTTGTTTTTTCCCCTCAGATTGCTGAATAAGACTAGCTACATAACTCTCACAGTTTTCCTACTATCTTAAGCAAGTGTAGTATAAATATTTTGTTCACATGGGCAATATGTGTGTAATTGCAGTTTTGGTTCCATTGCTTTTCCTTCCCAAGAGCACCTTTTCAGCTACAACTTAAGATGCAGCACATAATAGAAACCATAAGAGCTTCAAAGAAACAGAATAGGATCCACAGTTTTGAACCAAATGATGCTTATTATTTCCCTCTGAAGACTGAGTAAGCTCTAGGTGAAGCTCATATCACCTTGGCCTAAATGAGAGGATTCCCATATGGTATTTGTAATATTAGGAGGTGGTGATGCTGGTAGTGAGAGCATCAGAATGGAATATGGCTCAAGGCAGATCAAAGAACAAGGGACACCGCAGCTATTTTCTCTATGGAATTATTCTAAAAAAATCAGCATTGAAATGCTAGTTAATAGCCAGATCCAAGGGATGGATGGTGGGTCCATTATTTCATAGCAAGGACAGCCTGAAGCCTATAGAAACTGAATGTATGTACAGATAGCCCTTGACTTACAACTACAATTGAACCCAACATTTCTAAGAAAGACAAATGTTGAGTGAGTTTTGTCTTGTTTTACAACCTTTTTGCCACAGTTGTTAAGTGAATCTCTGCAGGTGTTAAGCTAGTAACATGGTGGTTAAGTGAATCTGGTTTTCCAATTGACTTTGCTTGTTAGAAGGTCTCAAAAAGTGTTCATATGTCCATGGGATGCTGCAGCAGTTGTAAGTGTGAAAAACAGTCATAAGTCACTTTTTTCAGTGTCATTGTAACTTTAAGCTGTAGTAATGTTGAGGCCTATCTGTAATAGCTTTGCTTGCATTACAGCTGAGTCCAGAAAAACTGATCAGCTATGGCCAGTTAAGGATTGGAGAGAGCAGTGATTCGGTTAACCCAAGCAGTGTGCAGGAAGAATGTGATAGTGTGACACAAATAAACCCAGCCATCTGGAGAGAAAGAAAAGGGAAAAGATGATTAGAAAAGAGGTATTAAAGTATGACTCAGATTGGATTACTGAGGTTTAGTAAAGTTAGTATTTAAGCTTTGAAATTAACAACTGCTGTCTCTTGCTGACAATTTTCTGAGGTCTTGGGTTAGCCTGGTAACCGACTTGAAAGTAGAAAATATACATTAAATTGAAAAAAAAATGATCTGAAACTCTGAAACTAATATAAATTTTAATTGCATCCTTCCAAGCTATAAGGGTCTAGCTTAACTGAAAAATTGGGTTTTTAAAAAACTTGAAACTTATCATTAGCTAAAAGATTATGCTAGTTTTTGTTCCCTTTCAGTGAGGCTAGATCAGGCCACAACATTTCCCCCCCAGAAAATTCTCATTATTTACTTTAAATCAGCTTGGAATATATGGTTCAAGGGTGTGTATCTTCTTTTGCATGTCTAATTACCCCCAAATGATTTTGTTTTAGGAACCAGTGGTTATATCTGCTGGTTCTTCCATTAATTGATTTCATTTATAGAAAGGCAGGACAATATTAAAAACAAAAAAAAAAGTTGTTTAACTTAGGAAAATACATTCTATTTCCCCTTGCTAACTCTGACCAAATGGGCTCTAGTCCCAAAAATTTAATGACAATCAAGAGGTGTATTAAAGAGATATAGGACTCCTTCAGAATTATGCACATATGTTTTTCATCTATTTTCATCTATTCTATCTGCCAGTGTAATGTAGATTTTTAAATTATGATAACAAGTCTGACTCAGATTCCTTTCCTCACATGAAGTGGTCTTATCTTTGCTTAGTAGTGGCATTCCCTTTTATGCATTCCTTTGCAATTAGATACTCCTTTGAGGACCAGAACTGTATCAAGTTAATTTATTTCCAAAGAAAAAAAGAACTCATGAGAAATCTTGAATAATTGTTTCATGGAAGAACTTTGTTCTTTATATTTCTCCTCTGCCTTTTGAGGATTTCATCCACTCCATCCAATATGACTTTCTCAGTCTTCTACTTCCTATCCATCCATTTCCTTGTTCTTCTTTCATATACTTGTTTTGCAGTTAAGTCCTCATTCATATACTCTGTATGACCAAGCCATTTCAATGTACTTATTTCATGCTGGTCACTCACTTTTATACAGTCCACATTACTTTAATATAATAAAGTGGACAGAGGTGCACTGTTATGCAAGGCCCTCTTTACTTCTTTATGGACAGTCATTTCTTACAACAAACCACATTGCTATCTATTAAATCTTTAAAAAAAATTAAAATTTTCTATCTTAATACAGCATCATCTGCATACACAAATGCAATGCAGTCATAGCATTCTTTTATTTATAAATTTGTGAAGTAATCAAGAAAGTCATGCACATGTCAAGCTCATGGCAATTGTTTTTAACTCAAATGCAGGGTTCCCACAAAGATTTCTTTAAACAAATGCGTTGCATGTATCTCAAGCTGTTGAGATGTAGAGAACAAGACTGTCTCTAAATTAGATTTAAGCTTGCATAAAATAGTATTAGGATGCTCAGTGTAAAATTGGGCTTTGTTTGAACCTTTTCCTACTGCCCAAAATATGCCATTACCATTATCCTTACTATTCTGAAAGAATGCTACATATGGCCCAGATATTGAAACTGGTAACATAGTTTCTGTATTGTACTTTATGCATCTCTGTATTACTAAAAGTGCTATGTGAAATATGATTATTATTACCATGTATGCAGAAAATTCTGTTAATACTGGTCATTATATTGTCAAACTGGCATCAGCTCTGAACAAAAGGTGGGGAATGAAGATATTGATTTTTAAGTTTGTCAAAAATTCAAGTTTTTAGGGGAAACACTCTCAGTCCATAGAAGGCGCAACATGCTTGGTGAACATGGAATGCTAATTAATGATTGAATAGGAATGGCAAATATTGTATATATATTATAATGCATGAAATGGAACATACTAAAGGAGGACATGGCTAAGTGTAGATATACACAATCCACAGCAGAATATACTTGCTTGCTTATTTATTTATTAGAGCTTCTACGGGCTATTATTTCTATTGTTTCATCATTCTGAATGCTGGCATTACATAAGATTATATTCTGCTAGCTGTGTTGTCTTGTTAGATACATAAGTTGCTAATAAGTTGCTGTTTTTCTCAAGGTTGTACTTTATTCTTCTATGAAAGTGATGGCAGATCTGGGATAGACCACAACAGCACCCCAAAGCATGCAGTCTGGGTGGAAAACAGCATAGTGCAAGCAGTACCTGAACATCCAAAGAAAGATTATGTCTTTTGCCTCAGCAATTCTCTTGGAGATGCATTTCTCTTTCAGGTTAGTTCCATCCATGTTGTTGTGGCTGCTGATGCTGATTTCCTTCTTGATCTTATCCTTCAGAGAAAGCCCTGGATGATACATCAGCAGTTGAAGAGGGCTCCTAATTATTGACCTGCTTAATTACTTATAACTGTACAAATTATAATCACTATTGATATTTAGGGTTTTTCCTTTATTCACTACCCAGAGTTTCATTGCATAGCTAAGTGTTGTAGATAGATATCATAGATAAATGTGGGCTCATTTTATAAATTGGGCTGATCCAAAATACATAGTGATAGGATGTAAACAAATGCTGGGGAACTTTATGCAATTTAGAGCTGATAGGAATTTGTTCCCAGGTTGTTGTTTTTTTGGCAAGACCAGTCTACATCATATCATTCCATGGTTATCCTGTGATATATTTGGGGCTCATGTCTTCCATAGTAGTATTAGTAGTAGTAACAACAACAACAACAACAACAATAATACCACCTTACTCAGAACTGCCTATATACTCAGACATTACTTTAACTTCTTAGGTAAAGGTAAAGGTTCCCCCGCACATGCGTGCTAGTCGTTTCCGACTCTAGGGGCCAGTGCTCATCTCCATTTCAAAGCCAAAGAGCCAGCTCTTGTCCGAGGATGTCTCCGTGGTCATGTGGCCGGCATGACTAGACGCCAAAGGCGCATGGAACGCTGTTACCTTCCCACCGTAGTGGTCCCTATTTTTCTACTTGCATTTTTACGTGCTTTCAAACTGCTAGGTTGGCAGAAGCTGGGACGAGTAACAGGCGCTCACTCTGTTATGCGGCACTCGGGATTCGACCTGCCAAACTGCCGAGCTTCTGATCGACAAGCTCAGCGTCCTAACCCACTGAGCCACTGCATCCTTTTTAACTTCTTAGGACGGTCCTTGATTAGGACTTGAACTGTTAAGTTTTTACCAGTCCCAGACTGTGAATCGAATTGAAGACTAAATATAGGGAGTCCCCAAGGTACGAGCCTAATAGAGCCTGCCCATTAGGCTCATAATCGCCAAATGAATCAGACTCAATATTACAACATTTTCAAATCAAACTTATTAATTGAATCAAATGGGTCGTTAAATGAAAAGATTTGACTTACTATTTCCTCCAATGGCTGCCTGAACTGAGAGACTTTTCCCACTGCAGCTGCAGGCTGTTTCCAGCCGCCAAACAGCTGTTTCCGGTTTCAGTAACTACAATACTGTAAACTGCCTCCCAAGCAGGCAGTAGGCTTAAAAAATACCCCATTTGTTACTAGGCAGCTCAAGCTTCTTCAGAGGGTGTGTGTGGTGGAGAACTCTACGATTGCAGCTGCCACTAAAGTAATTAGCTTTAGCGTCTGGAGGCAGGCATGCAAGGAAATGGGGGTGGAGTTTACAGATCTGTTGGCTTGCAATAGTAACTGAGATGGAAGGGACCTTGAGGTCATGTAGTCTAACCCACTGCTCTCACAAGAGAGTACAGTACTGTACTATATTTCTGATAAATGCCTATCCAGTCTCTTATTAAAAGCCTCCAGTGAGGGAACACCCACAACTTCTGGAGGCAATTTAAATTTAAAACCTTAAAAACAAGAACAACACTGCCCCTGATCAGCACAAGCCTCTAGGGGCAGAATTTATGGTTGGTGTGTGCTAGGGAGAGGAGGCAGCAGCAGCCACATGCTATACGTTTCAAGCAAATGCAAACAAACAATCTTGCTAAGTACTGTACTTACAAGCACAATAAAAAGCAGAGCAGTTCCCAAAGTGATTACAAACAATACACTACACTACAATACTATACTATACAGTAGAATATTTTAAAATACTTACAGAAGTAATTCTAGCTCTCTACAGTAGTCCTCAAGCCCAGCAAGCAGCAGATCTTCCATGCAGCTCCAGGAAAACAAAAACAAACAGTTGTGTCGGCCTGCAATAATCACTGGATGTTGTTTTGCCATGTGACCAGGCACAAACATACCCCCCAAACCCCCACTTCCGGTTTCTCATAGGCCTGAACCAGCCCAGGCAAGTCACAGAGTTAAAATGGCCACCGCAGCAGGCAAGACTGAATCCAAGTCACATGGCTACAGAGGCCTGTTTTTGATCGCAATTTTGAATTTCTAATGTAAGTACTGTTTCTGAATAACCTTGTTTTTGTGAAATCTCACTAAATAAATGCTTGTATCTAGGGGATTATCTGTACTAACAACAACAACAACAACAACAACAACAATAATAATAATAATAATAATACATCAAGAGAGTGAAAAAGATCTTAAGGAAGATACTGGACTGGACTGGACTCAAGCAGAAACTAAAAGCAATAGATAGGAAGACCAGAAAAATAAATAAATCATGCCTTCATCCTTGCAGCGACACTGACAGACTTTACCTACCAAGGCAAATAGGCGAGCATGGAAGATTGCAAGTACATCAGATGCTTGAAGAAGAAAAAATGTATTTGGAAGAATATCTGAAGGACAATGATGAAAATGCACTGAAGTTAGTACATCAGGAAGGCTTACTGACTACTTAAGAGACCAAACTGGGCTACAAAAAAGACCAAATGCAGAACAGAATGGAAGCATGGGAAGAGACATTACATGGCCAATACACTAAAAAAAAATTGCTGGGAAAGCAGATAATAACAAGACCTGGCAATGGCTAAGAGCAGGAAAATTGAAGAAAGAGACTGAGGGACTAATTCTGGCTGCACAAGACCAAGCCTTAAGGACAAATGTATACAAAGCCAGAATTGAGAAGACAGCAACAGACAGTAAAGTGACTCCTATGCAAAGAAGATAAAGAAATAGTGGACCACTGGTAAGCTGCTGCAAAAAGATCACACAGACTGACTGCAAGCAGTGGCATGACAAAGTAGCAACAATGGTATATTGGAAGATCTGCAAGAAATATAATTTGCCTGCAAGCAAGAACTGGCGGGACCATAAACTAAAGAAAGTCATAGAAAATGAAGAAATTAAATTGCTCTGGGACTTTAGAATTCAAACAGACAGGCATCTGCCACATAACACTCCAGATGTAACAATTGTTGATAAGAATGACAAAAAAAGTCTGGATAGTAGATATGGCAGTGCCTGGAGAAAGCAGAATAGAAGAGAAAGAACTGGAGACAATAACAAAATACAAAGACCTACAAATACCGTATTTTCCGGCGTATAAGACGACTTTTTAACCCATGAAAATCTTCTCAAAAGTCAGGGGTCGTCTTATATGCCGGGTGCTGAAACTTTAGGGAACAGGGCTGGCTGGAAAACCTGGAGCGGATCTCCCATTTTGTCTACGCAGGGAAAGCGGGACCAATTGGAGAAGAAGCTGCAGTCTGTGATTTTTTACAGGCTGGGGTCTGGGCGTCTTTCCTTCTAAAGTTGAAGAGCAGCTGTAGTCTATCCCAACTTGAAAGGCAGGTGGGGAATGCAGCAGTCAGAGCAGCTGCTTAGCTCTAAGGACACATTTGACTCAGGAACTGGGCGGGCTGGCTGGAAAACCTGGAGCGGATCTCCCATTTGGTCTTTTTTTTTTAATCCCATTTATATCCCGCCCTTCTCCGAAGACTCAGGGCGGCTTACAATTTAAAGCACAAATCAATGTGCTTAGCAATAGCCTTCATTCTGTGTATATGCCTGCTTATTAGGGCTTTCACCACCCCCCAAGCAGCATTATTACAAAGTCAGCTTATTGCCCCCAACAATCTGGGTCCTCATTTTACCTACCTCGGAAGGATGGAAGGCTGAGTCAACCTTGAGCCTGGTGGGATGCGAACCTGCACTAATTGCAGGCAGCTGGTGTTACTTAAGGTTCTGCGCAGGGAAAGCTTTAGAGTGAATTACGAAAAGTTTAATCCACTTGCACTGTTTTATGTTTACATGTTTGATAATAAACAGCCTTATGTTTATAAGTGACAGTTTTCCTACTGGGACGCTGAGCTTGTCGATCAGAAGGTCGGCAGTTTGGCGGGTCAAATCCTGAGTGCCGTGTAGCAGAGTGAGCGCCTGTTACTTGTCCCAGCTTCTGCCAACCTGGCAGTTTGAAAGCACGTAAAAATGCAAGTAGAAAAATTGGGACCACTACGGTGGGAAGGTAACAGCGTTCTGTGCGCCTTTGGCATCTAGTCATGCTGGCCACATGACCACGGAGAGGTCCTCGGACAAGCGCTGGCTCTTTGGCTTTGAAACGGAGATGAGCACCGGCCCCTAGAGTCGGAAACGACTAGCACGCATGTGCGGGGGAACCTTTACCTTTACCTTTTTACCTGCATGTCATAAGCATTTTAATTAAAATTACCATATTAAAATAAAATCTGATGTTTTTTTAATTTTTATTTGGTGTGCGTTGGAAGACGGGTAGTCTTATACGGCGAGTATAGCCCAAACCCTACAATTTAACAGGAAATGTAGGGGGTCGTCTTATACGCCCAGTCGTCGTATACGCCGGAAAATACGGTAGAAATAGAACAAATGTGGGAAAGGCAAGCAAGGGTAGTACCAATAGGAATAGGTTCCTTGGGTGCAGTGCCAAGACAACTGGAGCACCACTTGGACACCACTGGCATTGACAAATTCACCATCAGTCAACGATCCTGCAGCAACATCTGTAACACCATAAAACATCCAGTTCTACCTATCCTAGGTCCTTGGTAAGGATTCAATAGGTGGACAAAAATGCCAAACCCAGTCTGAACATCTGGCTGACTGTGTGATGATCAATAATAATAATGTTGGACCTCAAAGGTGTAGAAAACATGTTTTTAATACCTACATTTAATATATGGGGAAACATAACATTAAAGGTAAAGGTTCCCCCACACATGTGTGCTAGTCGTTTCCGACTCTAGGGGCCGGTGCTCATCTCCGTTTCAAAGCCGAAGAGCCAGCGCTTTTCTGAGGACGTCTCTGTGGTCATGTGGCTGGCATGACTAGACGCCAAAGGCACACGGAACGCTGTTACCTTCCCACCGTAGTGGTCCCTATTTTTCTACTTGCAGTTTTACGTGCTTTCGAACTGCTAGGTTTGCAGAAGCTGGGACGAATAACGCGCTCACTCTGTTACGCGGCACTCGGGATTTGACCTGCCAAACTGCCGACCATCTGATCGACAAGAACAGCGTCCTAACCCACTGAGCCACCGTGTCCCTAACATAACATTAGAACCCATAAAATATTTTACTGCAGTTCTATAAACACTACTTGGGATATTGTTTATAACTCTTCCCTGCTCTGCTTTCAAGTATGCATATATCTTTTGCATCAAAGGGAAAAAAAATTGCCTAAAGACATCATAAAATATTTTTTTGTAAAGATTTACTTTTTTAGATGGAGAGATACTCTTTTGTTAAAGAATAGGTATAGCACTGTTTTTCCAACCAGTAAAGCAATTTCAGTTTGTGCATCTGCCAAAAATCTCTGGATATTGCTGAAGATTCTGAAATACTGAGTTGGGGTACTAATTCATGTGGGTTTCACCCTATTTGATTTTTGCATAGCCTGCATGAATTGAGGAGCATCCTAGAGCTGACATTCTTCATTTTCTGCATATTTATACTTGTGCTTAGGCATGTCTTGGCAGTTTTCAACTCTGCTGACCAGTATGTCCTTCTGAGCTGGCTCCACAGGTTGGGGATTGTATGAACTGTTTTATAAAAGTTCTCGTCCTATCTCTGGGATCAGTTTTAGTCATGAGGGTGAGGGAGACATTGCTCCCTAGAATCCTCCTTTATGGGATGCTTCAGGTCCTGTTTTCTCTCTCTGCCTTTTCACTATCTACATTAAATCACTCTGCTGATTTGGGGTTTGGTATCATCAGTATTCTGATGACACCAGTTTATATCTTTTGACCCTGATACTGTGATACTGTCGTTATTATTTATTTATTTATTTATTTATTTATTTATTTATTTATTTATTTATTTATTTATTTATTTGATTTGATTTGATTTGTATACCGCCCTTCTCCCTAAGGACTTAGGGCGGTGAACAGTGACATAAATATCAGAATGCACAAATACAGATATTGAAAACAAATTAAACCCTAATTTTGCCCAAATGCAGAAGATAAGTTACCTTAAAACAATAATTACAACAGAACCCGTCAGACCAGACCGGATTGCTCAAACAGATATTATTATTATTATTATTATTACTATTATTATTATTATTATTATTATTATTATTATTATTATTATTATTATTATTATTAAAATTTATATACCGCCCTATTCCTGTAGGACTCAGGGCGGTTTACAGGGAGAATTAAAATACATAGCATACAAAAATTAAAAGCAGTTAAAAACTATAATTAAATTACAGTCCCTGAAATTATAATCGGCTTAGCACTAGGAGGGCCCCTATGTATTTATTTATTTAATTTAATTTCTATACCGCCCTTCTCCCGAAGGACTCAGGGCAGTGTACAGGGCAATAAAAATACAATAAAAATACAATATACAAAAGTTAAGAATAAGATTAAATAGAGCTAGCCCATTACAATAATTAAAAATACTAAATAAAATACCCCAAACCCATTAGACCAGGCCGGCTTGTTCAAATAGGTAAGTTTTCAGATCACGGCGGAAAGAGCGAAGGTCAGGAGCCATCGGGAGCTCAACCGGTAATTTATTTATTTATTTATCTAGCAGCTATCTGGCCCATTGTTTTCTAACTTTCTTTTTGAAAACATTTTGTATCTTTACAGACTTATTAGGAATAAGATTGGTACATAAAAGGCAAATTCACTGAAACAAAAGAGGTAAACTCTCTGAAGGATACTTTGCCCTTCACCACTAATCTTCCTTAGCAATATAATAATAAAAATAATTACTAACAGTAATCTATTAAATACTTGTATATACCATATGACTGACAGTATCCTGATAATTTACAAATCAAAAATAAGAAAAAAGAGGAAAAAAAGAAAAGTAAAGATGGTGAAAAGCAGACAGAAACATAATTAAACCATGCAATCCAAAGGGGACTTTACTCATCCTTCCCCATCCTTGCCAAAGGCCTGGATGAACAACTGGGCTTTCAAGCTCTTCAAGGCACCAGTAGGGTGGGGGTGATTCAAATCTCATTCCAGAGGGCAGGCACTGCTACAGATAAGCCCACTTCTGGGGTCTTGATAGATGATAATAGTTAAAGACACCTTGAACATGCCAGTCCTGCCAGATTGAAGCAGCCTGGCAGATATTGTTAGTCCCTCGGGAAAGGGCGGTATATAAATGTAATAAAATAAAATAAATATTACAGAAGGCAGGCAGTCTCTCAAGTAACTAAGCCCTATGCCCTGTAGGGTAATGACAAAGCACCTTGAATCATATCTGCAAGCTAGCTGGCAACTAGCGCTGCTTGCAAAGCAAAGGGTTACATGAATATCCCAAGACATAACACTTCTGGGTGAACTTCAAGGGCAGCCTCATGTAGAATACATTGTAGTAGTAAGTAAGTCATAGCTGACTAAAGGCTCCCTTGATCTAGGAAACGGTACAACTGGCATACCAGATGAAGCCTTGCAAAATTCTACCTGGCCACAGCTGCCACTTGCTCATTGAGCAGGAGCTCTGAGTTCAGTTCAAATGGCACTCTATCCTTGAATGGTGAAGTTCAAGGTTAGAGATGAAATATCCCCAAATCTGGGCAGCCCAAAATTCAAAGTCACTTGTTAGAAGTGAATCAGATGTTTTCAAAAAGAAAGTTAGAAAGCAATGGGCCAGATAGCTGCTAAATACATAGGGGCCCTCCTAGTGCTAAGCCGATTATAATGTTTTGTTTTAATTATAAAGTAATTTCTCTCACCGATATATCTATCAGGCCTTCCTTCCCTCTCTTTCTCCTAAGATTTAGGAGAGAAACTGTAGTAAGAAATATATAAATATAACGTATTATGGTAGACTTAATCTGCATATTATTATACCTCCCCAATTTTGATTTGTAAAATTTTATAAAAATATGCATTATAATTTAAATGTAATAATCTACCTTTGCCCACATAATTCATGAATATTTACAATAGCATATAAATGGTATCAAGTAGCGTATAAAGTTAATAGAAAGGTCTTATTTATGAGATGTTATTTATAATTTCAGATATAAAGTTCCTTGGCCATTTTCATCTCATTCAGGACTTCAATATGTAGCAGAAACTGCTGATGAAACTAAGTGCAAAACAAAACTGTAAAAATATTGCTACTTAGCATAAGCAAAGAATAGCTGTTATTGTGGGTTCAGAGATAACTTTGAAGAAGGCACATAATAGTAGTTACAAAAAGCATCAAAGAAGGAAAGACAGGAGGAAATGAGGAAGACGCTTAAGCTTGTCCTTCCTTGACTCTCTTTAGCGTAAGTAGGAAGGGAAAAAACAACACTGTCAAGATTCTGTTGTTATATTACATGACAATAACACTGAGCTTGTACAGTTCTTCTGGTGTCTATTTTCTGACCTACCTCAAAGAACTGTCACAATTTGTGCTGCCTTGCCTCCAAATATACTCCTACTGATTTCCTCTTTAGGTAGGCAGCTACCATGGATACCTGTGCGGATCCATTAAATTTGAAAGACGTCTGGTGTTAATCAGATGCCTGTGACATCTTAAAATGGCATGCTCATGTTTCAGGTACATACATTTCTTTATAGGGTTTTACATTTCTTTTGGAGAAAACTAAATTCTGCTTAGTTTGTAATAGCTCAGCCCTCCTCTACTTCACTTAATTCTGAGACAACTTAAATAATAGTTACATTCCCTTTCTGTCACTGACCAGTCAAAACACTGACATAACTGATAAGTGAATTCTTCGCTGCAGTAAAGCATTGTAATTTAAACTTCACTTACAGTTGTCTATAGCCAACGTCAACCAGAATTGTTCTGGCTTTTTCCAGCTAATGAAGCTTATTATGTGCTCCTTCCATAGTTATTCCATATCAATTCACTTAAAACAGCTATTGTTATTATAGTTGGCCACACAGTCAGCCAGATGTTTAGACTGAACTTGGCATTTTTATCCACCTATCAAGTCCTTCCCAAGAACTTGGCTTGTCATATTGTTATTATTATTTCCCCATTATTTAGCTTGTTTACTGAAGGTTATTACATATTTAGCTATGAATAAGGAAGTATGTGGGCAACATAGAAATAGAAACATTATTCAGTGAAATATTCTTTAAGATATAAAACAGGTGAAAGAAAAATGATGAAAGGGTTAATAAATATTAGTATGTAGTTAACAGATTTCTGGGTAGGAATTTGAATCTTAGTTATTTGTAACATTTTGTGTGTGAGATCTTCAAAATAGACCCTCTGTTCCCTTTTTTACCCGCATGATCTAATTGCAAGTTTTCTCATGCATCTTCCAGTTATGTCTGCACCCAAATTAATTAATTTGGTTAAGGATTACAAGAACTTACTCTTAACTGAAGTTTTAGAAAGGGGTTTCAGATCTCATACATCTTTTCATTTTTTTTAAATGGCAGTGATATAATGCTGAAAAACAGTAGCCAGGGGATAAATTTATGAAAATTTATTAACCAAGCAATTGGTTCTTCATTTTAACTGCAACTTATTTATTTATTTTTTATTTTCCACCCACCTCACTTTGCAGGATTTAAATAATAGATAAATAATATTCTGAAAAAATAATAATCTAGCTAGCCAGAAGTGGTTGTTCAGTCCTGAGCTATATTTTAAGGGCATTTAAAATCAAATTTTGTTCATTTCTCAACCTTCCCAGGAAATAAAACAGGTAAATCCTTTTATCGCTGTGTCAGGAACATAAGCATTTCTTTTTATAAATCTAATTTCTATTGTGCTTCTATTGATTTCTTCTTTTTTTCCTGCTTCTTCATATTTATTACTAACTATCTGGTAGCAATGGTGGAGATAAATGCCTATTATATAATAAAGTCATATAGATCTAATAAAACTCTTCATGTCACTTATTCTTTGATGTGGGTTATTCTGTCAATTGTTTCATAATTTAATTACAAAGCTGATAGAGATATTATGGAATAATTATGATGATCATTTATAAAGTTGCTAAATGATACTAATATTAATGAAGCTATATGTAGTTTTTTATTATTATAAACAAATAGTTATACTATAAATATTTACTTGTTGCCTCTAAAACGCTAGTCTAAATAACTGAATATTCCTTTGGGGATGTTCTAGGAAGCTTTTCTTAACACAATGATTCTTTAGTTTTAATGACACATTCTGCAGTTGTTAGTTTTGGTTCTAATGCTAAATACAAGGTGATAAAACAATGTCTACACAGTTTACTGAAGCAGAATCTTTTAAAACAGCTTATATTAAACAAGATGCTTCTGGCCTCTCTATTTTATAGACTTCTAGCCAAACAGAATTAGAGAATTGGATCACAGCAGTTCATTCTGCTTGTGCCACAGCAGTAGCACGACAACACCACAAAGAAGATACTGTGAAACTGTTGAAAACTGAAATTAAAAAACTGGAGCAGAAGATTGATATGGATGAGAAGATGAAGAAAATGGGAGAAATGCATTTCCTGAGCTTGTCTTCAGTTAGAGACTCTAAGAAAAAGAAAACGATTCTCGATCAGGTAGTTTTACTTTAATGTATTCAATATGCAACTCTAAACTAAATTCAGGTGACCTAAAGTACTTCTTATGCAATACTGAAAAGTTGTTAGACTTGTCTTTTCTACTTTCTTTCTCAAAATTTGTTATGTCAGAATTTTGTAAATAAGAAACAGTCTGGTTTCTGTTTTGAAACACAGGCTTCCCACATGAAAGGGATCACTTTTGATTGACTTTGCTAAGGATTAAAATCATACGTAAATTCATAGAGCACAGTCTTTTTTGAGACTGTTTAAAATTGCAACATATGCCATATTGACCTCCTGAAGGAACATCGACAAAAATAAATAAACAACCAAATTTCAGACAATCACCTGTCTGAGATGGTATAGGTCAGACATGTCAAACACAAGGCCCGGGGGCCGGATCCGGCCCACGAAGTGGTTTCATACAGCCCACGAAGCCATCCTGGAAACAGTGAGGGAACGGCCTCCACTGCCTTGGCCCTGGCCCAGAGACCCTCCTTCTGCCAGAGACCCTCAGATCTGTCCCACTCCTGCCCAGGCCCCCATAGGCACCCTTGATGCGAACGATGTAGAGCTGGCCACGCCCACCCAGTAGGCCAGACACACTAGCCATGCCCACCCAGTAGGCCATGCCCACCCTGGCCATACCCACCCGGCCCCCTGAGGGCAACCGCAATGCTGATGCGGCCCTCAATGAAATTGAGTTTGACACCCCTGGTATAGGTTCTCCAGCTTGAGCAGGGGACTGGACTAGAAGACCTCCAAGGTCCCTTCCAACTCTATTCTATTCAAATATGTATTCAGTAAACAGATTTGACCTCCTGTGCTGAGTTATCTTGGACTACTAAATGTGTATAGATTATCCAGAAGAAAACTGTATCATACAGAGATAGTCCTCATTTAGCACTTATCAGAATCAGAAACACCATCATTAAATGATAAGAGCATAAGTTTAAAAAATCACATGACTGCTGCTTAGTGATGGTAGTTCTGGTTGCTGTTGTTAAATTTGAGGTCATTAGAGGAGGACTTCACATGACCATGATTTGCAACTTTTTGGCAGCTTTCCCACTGACAGAAGCTGGCAGGGGACTGCATGACTCTGCTGTTATATGAGGGCCAATTGCAAGTTCTATTTGTTCAGCGCCATCGTAAGTTTGAATGGTTGTTGAATGACTGGTTATTAAATGAGGACCACCTACATTATGGGAATTTCCAGGCTATTGGAAATATTTTCCATTAGCAAGGTGAAGAACACAAATGATGATACAGCTGGTGAAATTTATTACTCCCCAGAGTATTTTATTTATTTTATATAAATAAACATTGGCTTTAAACTGATGGTGTCAACAGTCTAGAGCAGGGGTGTCAAACTGCCGGCCCGCGGGCTGGTTGCATCATATGGAGACGGCCCCCACCCCAGCTCCAGCAATGTAAAAAACATTGTGATACATCACGACACATCATGTGACGTGGCGAGTTTGACACCTAAGGTCTAGAGCAGGGGTAGGCAACCTCGGCTCTTTTATGACTCGTGGACTTCAACTCCCAGAATTCCTGAGCCAGTCCACGAGTCATAAAAGAGCCAAGGTTGCCTATCCCTTGTCTAGAGAGTTTTTCTATTGAAGTGCTGTCTTCCTATCCCTATGATGTTGCATGACAACTGTTTCTAAGTGATTTTGGATCTTTGAGTGAAGAATCTAGCCACAATAAAGAAGAAATTGAAACTGGACATCTATGGAAAGCATGACAAGACACTTCTGCTTTTTAAAATTGTAATCTTATTAACATCCAAGTAACAGCTGTTTCAGGATCTCTGTCACTTGCTTTTTCAAAATAAGTATATTTACATTGTTCTCATTTAGAACATCAGATTCTTCCTTCTTCATGGAAAATGTGATCTGTTTGTATGATATAAGACAGGGTTCTTCAGACTTGGCCCTTTTATGACTTTTGGACTTCAACTCCCAGAATTCCTCAGCCAGGCACGCTGGCTGAGGAATTCTAGGAGTTGAAGTCCACAAGTCATAAAAAGGCCAAGTTTGAAGACCCCTGATAATAAGGTATACTTTTTCTCCTTAATTTATTTTGTCTTCTTGTAGATCTTTGTTTGGGAACAAAACTTAGAACAGTTCCAGATGGACCTCTTTCGATATCGTTGTTATTTAGCTAGTCTTCAGGGAGGAGAACTGCCAAATCCAAAAACATTACTTGCATTTGCAAGTCGCCCAACTAAAGATGCAATGGGTCGTCTTGGAATCTTTTCAGTGTCCTCTTTTCATGCACTGGTGAGTTTAACCTGAAGGTTATTTTTGTTAAACTACGTATTACCTGGTGCAGAGTGCAGAGTGAATGCTGTTGCTATGCAACATCTGGTTTCTGCTCCCCTAGCCATAAAAAGCCAAATGTATTCTTTGTGACAAATGTTTCTCTTTCTCTTCCAAACTCCTGACTAACATAGATTTACCTTAATAGGTGTTTTTCTTCTGTATTATAAATTTATAATTCCAAGGCTGCATGAAGAGAAGTTGGAGAAATGGGGAGGAAAGGGTAAACAGTAAAAAAAATTCTGCTCCTGTTTCTGGAAGTTTAATCAAAGAAAAAATGTCTATTGCAGATAAAGGAAAGAACCATTAAGATCAACAGTATAAGTGGCAGAGTCAGTACAACTCACATATAAACAGTTTTAATTGACCTGTTGAACTAAGAGGCCTTCTGTTGTCTCTGATTTGGATCTTTGAAAAATGTAACTTTTTATTTTAAACCGATGCAGTGCTATTATGGCACATGTGCAATTGCTTTCTTGACAGGTGCAATGTATGTGAAACCCATGTATGGATTGAGCACATCTATCTCGTCCTAAATAATCGTTTGTGTAATACATATGTGTAGATATGTATTTCTTGGCATTATTGTGAGTCTCTTAATTAAGGGATTTTTTTTTTGATGGCTGATAGGTGGCAGCTCGCACAGGTGAATCTGGTGTCAGAAGACGAACACAGGTAATGTCAAGATCAGCAAGCAAACGAAGAAGTCGGTTTTCTTCTCTTTGGGGCTTGGACACTGCTTCAAAGAAAAAGCAAGGGAGGCCAAGCATTAATCAGGTAGCCCACATGGCTTAATAATTAATTGGAGGCTTTGAAGATGGTCTTTATATTATTACATTCTTTTCTTTTCTGTCGGGATGTAGGGCAGATATGAACTATAATATTAAACAAAAGTAACATAATCCATTATTGTGTGTATTCTGTCTTTCAATCTTCTCCACAATTTTTAAAACTTGGAATATATGTCTGCTTTCTGCATCACCAAGATTTATTAAATGTAACAGATGAAAATTTGTTGTCTGTGATCTACTTGATGCAAGCTATTTCCCATTCCTGGGTCATGTAATTTTGAAGCCATGGTGGTTTCTTTACAATTCTTTCCTGCAGGAAAAAGTATGATTAATTATTAATCAAGTGTCTGAGGTTTATTAAAAATAAGCTATGTTCTTAGCAGTGTATCCAACTTGCTTAACTTTATAGTAAACACATGTCAACAAAATATGACAAGTTTTTCTTATCCATCTTTCATCCATAAAATCTAAATTTGCAAAGGGAGGCAAGTTGAAATCTGGGCCTTTGAACTGCTAGCAAGTCTATATCTTAGCTTTTCTAAGAAAGGACATGTCATCTTGTAGATACTTTTTCAGAATTCACATTCTGTGTGCTGAACAGCCTGGGTGAGATTAATAAAATTATGTATGACTTGGCTCTAATATAATTTCATCAATTTACAGTTCCTGCATTTTAACACAACCGAAGAATAATGTGTTGCAAGTATTAATGAATGATTTAACATGTTGTCCATACAGAGTCTCTTTGGGACTGGGATTAGCTTAGAGACACTACTTTATAAACTATAGTGAATATTTGGCTGCAATTTATAAGTTCTGCCTATTAGCATCCTCACTTCTGGCTTGAAAAAAAGTTTTTCTTTTGCTCATAACTTGTTTTTTCCAAATAGTTGCAGTTTAGAATGAGTACATTTTGGATTTTGTTTGAAAAGACCAGGTAATGAGCATAATTTAGCTATTTTTGTACTTAGAAACTAATTTTATCCAAATATAATTGATATGCAAATTTTCCTCCTGAGCCCTTCTTCGTTTCTTCTATCAACATGAAGTGTTCCCAGATTTAGCAAGTATTTGCATCATCTTATTGTATTTAAAATAGCACAATTTCTTTGTCTTTTGAAGGTTTTTGGCGAAGGAACTGATTCTGTAAAGAAATCTTTAGAAGGAATATTTGATGACACGGTGCAAGAAAATAAGGTAAAAAAAGAGGAATATAATTAATTCACATAAAAGAAGTTCAATTAGCTTGTGACCCAGTGCAGTGAAGCCGAGTGAAATGATATGCAATGAAGATCTGAAGCAAAGGGGAAGAAGAAGCAAAGCTCGAAACATGATGACAGCTCAGTTCAAAGTCTATTTGCTAGAGATATGAAAGTTTCTAAATATTCGCTGGCATTTAAATTAGTAGTTGGTGAACACAGAAGTAATCAGAATTTTGTTTATTTTAAAAATGACAGCATGACTATCATTGATAGAAACTTCTTCCCATGAAAAATATTTATCCAAGAACTTGCTATTATGAGAAGCCTACAGGTTTTCATGCATATTAAGTTGAAATTAGCTGAAGTAGAATTGAATTCTGCTTTCAAATCTATGGTGACACCTGCTTTTACATGAAGAGATATGAAACTAAATATTTCCCCTTCAGATTATATAAGAACATAAAGACTTGGGTATTTACTCTGCTAGATCAGATCTCAGCTCAGATTTAACAAGCATTTAACTAGCATAGGGGAACTTTATGTCCCATTTTGACTTTTATTGAATATGTGGATAGAAAATGGACTGGTTTTGCAGTCCTGTTCCCACACCTCTCCTGCATTCACATGTTCAGAAAGGACCCTGAAGTGAAGCTGAATGGGTGTACACTTAAACAAGAATACAGCTCTCCACTCTTGAGCTCACTTACAGTGGCAATTGTATTTGCATTCAAAAGAGTCGAATCCACTTTTCCTTCACGTGTATGGCCTGAATATTATGGAAACTGACCTAAAACAGACAAGACTTTTTCATGTGCTTATGTTCTCATTTTACCTCGCATTCTCCATGTGTTCCGGTGAATATATGTTTTTGAGTATTCTGCTGATCAGCTTTCTCCTCTCTGGATAAATATATACCTTCATTTTATAAGGCTGATTTTATTTTTTGTTGAACTGACTTTTGTTGTTAAGATATTTTTCTTCATCATGGTAAGGTAAAGGTAAAGGTAAAGGTTCCCCCGCACTTGCGTGCTAGTCATTTCCGACTCTAGGGGCCGGTGCTCATCTCCGTTTCACAGCTGAAGAGCCAGCGCTTGTCCGAGGACGTCTCCGTGGTCTTGTGGCCGGCATGACTAGACGCCAAAGGCGCACGGAACGCTGTTACCTTCCCACCGGAGTGGTCCCTATTTTTCTACTTGCATTTTTACGTGCTTTCGAACTGCTAGGTTGGCAGAAGCTGGGACGAGTAACAGGCGCTCACTCTGTTACGCGGCACTCGGGATTCGACCCGCCAAACTGCCGACCAATATATCTTTGGTACTTTTCAAGACCTTTTCTAAACTGTGAAGAGCTTTTATACTACACTATTTTTATTTTACAAAAAAAAACCCTCAACCTTACAGCTACTAGAAAGAACCAATTTTTTGTAATCAGTGCTTTTTTTCTAAAAAAAAACCAAAAAAAGGTGCCAGAACTCAGAGGTGCTGTCACTGGGAGCGACGCCGGTGTCTTGCTACGGCGTTGCCACCCGTCCTTTGCACCTCCGCCCCTACGGCTCGGAGCCATATGCCACGGGGATTGCCCTCCCCACAGCCGCCGTGGGGATTCCCCTCCCCGCAGTTGTCACACTGCGGCCCATCCTGAGCCCCCACCCAGAGCTGCTCCGAACCCCGACCCAGAGCTGTGTTCCTTGTGGCAGTGGTCTCCGGTGCCAAACATCCAGAAAAATTTGTAACAAACATTGGAATTCTCAAGGCCATGTTTGGTATTTCCCAGCAATCTGTTACTGGAAGGAAAAAGCAATCCCTGCTGCGTTACTGATCCCAGAGAAGCACTTGCATGTATGCAGGTATCCTTAGGGTGCCATAGTTATGGATGAGAAATATTGGTTGCAAAGTTGGCATTTCTGGATGTAATACAGATATTTTGGACTTATTTTTTGTTTCTTTGCATATTTGATATTTTTTAAAAGGCATATACTACTGACTACACTTATGTAACATCTTTTGCTAGGATACATGACCACTGCTTTTCCAGAATGTGAAAAGTGAAAGATTGTGACTAAACAAAATTTTAATGTACAGATAATACCACCAGAAATTATTTTAGCCTTTTTAATAAATGTTGTTATTGATGTTAAGCTCACCATGGAAAACATCATATATTGTTATGTATATACTAGGTTAATTATTTAAAGACTGAAGTGCAACATAACTAGATTCTAAATAATCTATTTTTCAAAACACACAACAGTCCAAACAGTAAAAGTAAAGTCCAAATTAAGAATATTTCATTCTTAAGAATTGTTTAATTTAAAGTGGTTTAGTTGTAATAGATGGTTATAGATTCAAAATATTTTCAAGAGTGTACAAAAGACACTATTTTTTCTAGCATCAACTAAATTAGACATATTACATTGAGAAAAATGTTTCTCATTTCTTTCCTGTTACCTTTATTGATTTCATTGGAGAGATGTTAACATAAGAAATAGATTATTTTGTTATCTAATTTTACCTTCCAAAAGACAAAAGCAGATGAAAAATGTGAGGTTCTTTCCTGTTGGCTTTTTTGAAATAGCTGTTTTAGATTCTAAAAGTTTAGTTCCTAAAGAAGTAACCTTGTAAATAATTTTAATGTCCTCCTCTAGTGCAGGGTAGGCAACCTTAGCTCTTTTATGACTCAAGGACTTCAACTCCTAGAATTCCTAAGCCAGCATGGCTCAGCTTGGAAACCTCTCTCTTTCCCTTCAGTGTGGCTGGCTCAGGATTTCTGGGAGTTGAAGTCCATGAGTCATAAAAAAGAGCCAAGATTGCCTACTCCTAAACCCAATAGAGAGAGCTTTTTTTCTTGCAAAAAAAAAAAAGGTGCCGGAACGTCGTTCTGAGTGTTCTATGAGAAAAAAAGCCCTATTTGTAATATTTTCTAGAGAATTCAGAAGAACAAAATACCATATTACAGTCACTAGGGCTCTATTCCTTATTAATAAACTATATTATTAATGATATGCATGCAAAGCCAAATGCAGAGACTTTCATCAATAGTAAATATAATTCTCTTTCACATATTACTTTGCTGCCTGGACACTTCTGATTTCCACGTGTGTTCCTTCATGTTAAGAGCCTCATTGCATTTACTTTTCCTACTGCACACAACAGAACATTTATCAACTTTCTATCTGTGTCATTACATGTGGTTTTATGTCTGTTTGTGCACCAGTAATATACTTTTCCTTTCTTAAATAGGACAATACTGAATTTTTCAATGCTAACATTAAATATAGTTGAACATATAACACTTTTTTCCAGAAAATATCAGGGAATATGATATGCAATCATAAAGTCTAAGCATAAATGGAATATTTCCATTTCATATTGAAGAACCTTCATAGAGACCTCAGCTAATTAATTTTTCTCTATAGTTGATTAGTATGTATAGTTTAGTGAGACTTCATTTTTGATAAATACAGTTCTGTTTTATCTTTTTTGTATTGTATGTGCATAACTGAAACTGAATTTTGAAACATTATTACTTAGGGCCAGTGGGCATATTTTTAATTGAGCAAATGGGATTTAACAGTGTGATACCATTTAAAACTAATGGAAATTCCATACATCTATCACTTGATAGAAATGGTAACCTCAAGGTCTAGTTTAAACTTACAAAAGCAGCAAACATTTGAAATGAATGCTAT
This sequence comes from Vipera berus, assembly GCF_964194415.1. Classification (NCBI taxonomy): domain Eukaryota; kingdom Metazoa; phylum Chordata; class Lepidosauria; order Squamata; family Viperidae; genus Vipera; species Vipera berus. The sequence goes on along the minus strand of NC_138206.1, from coordinate 52,215,125 downwards.
AGTTTGCCACAGGACATTCGTAATTCTAAATCAGCCAATTCCATAGTGAATTTATCACCTTGATTTATTTCTGTCGTATTAATACAAGAAAATGTTAGCTTTAACTTCAGGGGCCCAACTCCAACACATGCAAGAAATTCAGGAGAAACAGGCTTCCCATTGGGAATCCAATGCATGTATGGAATTGTTCCATCAAAGAAAGTGATCCTTTCCCCAAATGTTGGGAAATTGCTAAGAAAACTGACACCTGGACGATTTGCTGACAGTCCTTAGGTTTTTCTATTCAGCACCAGGTGACTAATTCCCCATGTGTAATAAAATGCATTAGATTTTATAATTTAATTTGATAGAAAATAACTCTACCTCAATAAGCTTGTTCTTAATTGGAAAAGCTGAGTTACATTTAATAAAAAAAATTCATTCCTTTTTTCAGAGAGAAAAAGAAGTAGCCCTCACTACTGTCCATCCTCATAATCCTGACTCTGACATCTGGGTTCATGAGTATTTTACACCATCATGGTATTGCCTGCCAAATAACCAGTCGGCTTTGACTGTCATCCACCCAGGAGACACAGCAAGAGATGTCCTGGAAATGATTTGCAAGGTAAAGTAATAAACTATACATAAATAAATACAATTGTGTGTTTGTGTGTGGGGAACTTTATAGAATTGGTATCCAATTGGTAATTCAAATGGTATTATTTGAAATGATAAGAAATTATTTATAGATGGCTCCAATTTCAAAGCATTTCCACTAAAGCCAGCAGTTCTGTGAATTTTTCCCTTATATGCAAATACATTGGATAAAAAATAAAGCAGTGCATTTTCCATATCTGAATGATCTGTATTTTAATAAATGCATGGAAAGTGTACATTTGAAGATTTTGAGCTTGAAAATCACACTGAAATCTGCTTTCCTTCCTAATATATTGTTGAAAGATGGGAAAAGGAGAAATGCTTCAGCTGTAATTCATTATACTCTTATCTTTTCAACTAGATTTAATGCAATTAAATTCAATGTCAGTATAATCTGAATTTAGATGATTTAGTGGAAAACATTTCTAAAGGCAATAAATATTGGAGAAAATAGTTGCTCTGATATACTTGCATTTCATAGCTTCCTGTAATCTATCTCTTTGCATGCAGGGAATTAATTGTGTGAGACATTCATATTAATAATGTCTGCCTGCAGATAGTCTTTGGTCAACAACCTCTTGTTCAGCAACTGTTTGAAGTTAAGACAGTGCAGAACAACTGGCAGCTTTGACCAGTTCTCAAAGTTTTAGCTATCCCAGCACCCTTATGGTCATGTGATCATGATCTAGGTGCTTGAAAACTGGCTCACACAATGTTTGCATCATTCTTCTGTCACGTGTCCCATTTGTGACCTTCCCTGCCAGTTTCCCAAAATCAAAGTCAATGGGGAAGATGGCAAGGAAAGTTGCAAGTTGCTCAGGTAAATCTCCCCCAACCCTGCCTCCTCCCTCAACCCCTCTGCTCATGCACCCTCCCCGGCTACCTGTGCACTTTTATGCACCCTCCTTGAACCTCACTATGCATGTACTGGACCTCCCCTGCCTGCAGCAACCTCCCCAACACCTGGCATTAATTTAATTTAATTTAATTTATTACATTTTTATACTGCCCTTCTCCCGAGGGACTCAGAGTGGTGTACAGGGCAATAAATATTAAAAACAAAATACAAAAGTTAAAAAACAATTAAATATTATGCCTGGTATATACAGTAATTAAAAACCATGTTAAACCCCAACCCCCCAACCCATCAAACCAGGCCGGATTGCTCAAATAAATAAGTTTTTAGATCCCGCCGGAAGGAGCGAAGGTCGGGGGCCATCTGGAGCTCGACCGGCAAGCGGTTCCAAAGGTCTGGCGTGCCCACAGAGAACGCCCTCCCCCTAGGGGCCACCAATCGACATTCTTTGATCAGAGGCACCCTGAGGAGGCCTGCCCTCCTCACGCCATTAGCACCTGAAGCCCTGCCCTCCTCACGCCATGCCCCTGTCACACCTTTCCCACCAGTTGTGCACCCTCTCACTCCTTCTTCTGCCCGGCAGCAGCGGACTTGCAACTTCCTGTCAGCTTTCCGACTGACTTTGCGGAAGTTCCAAGAAGGTGCTTGTCCGATGATCCACAATCCTCGCTTAATGACAACAGTGGGGACTGCAGGAATTACTCATTCATGTAGATACTAAATAATGTTATATTTGAAAATGACGTGGCTCTGTTCATACAAAACAAACCAAGATTCAGAAACTTAGTTCAGTCCCTGGCTTTATATACGAGCAGCAATCAGAAGTCTCTGTTTAGATATAGCAGTTTGGAAACAACATAAGCTCTTTGTAGCAAGTTCTGCTGTTGGAAAAAGTCAAACATGCCCTCAGATAGTTTATAGCTATATAAGTCAATAATAATTTCAGGCTATCATTTTCTGTCAATATGTTCACTGTGTGAAGTATAGGTAAAGGTAAAGGTTCCCCCGCACATGCGTGCTAGTCGTTTCCGATTCTAGGGGCCAGTGCTCATCTCCGTTTCAAAGCCGAAGAGCCAGCGCTTGTCCGAGGACGTCTCCGTGGTCATGTGGCCGGCATGACTGGACGCCAAAGGCGCACGGAACGCTGTTACCTTCCCACCGGAGTGGTCCCTATTTTTCTACTTGCATTTTTACGTGCTTTCGAACTGCTAGGTTGGCAGAAGCTGGGACGAGTAACAGGCGCTCACTCTGTTACGCGGCACTCGGGATTCGACCCGCCAAACTGCCGACCTTCTGATCGACAAGCTCAGTGTCCTAACCCACTGAGCCACCGCGTCCCTTTCGTGTGATATATAGTATACCTGTGCATATATGTCAACATTCTTTTCATCAGGCTGTGAAATGTCAGTTTCTCTAAGCAGCAAGTATCTTTCAACTCACCTCTTGTTCCAAGATGGTATTGACAGAACAAATATTCAGTATGATATGTATATGTATATTCAATATACTATGCATACTGTTTTTGATTAACCCATGAATCTATATGTCCAAAATTGTTCTGGATTCTCAGGCGGGATCTGATGTATACAGATGTGGAAATAAATCTTGATGGGCAGGTTTTTAATTGTTGAACTTTTTCAATACTGTTCCTTCACATTAACAATTTATTCTCAAGCTTTACCCCTAGGTTATTTCTACTAGTAGAATTCAAGATTAATGTAATGTAAAGATTAATGTAAAGACTATTTGCTGTATTGCAACAAATTGAACTAATAATTTTTCTCCAAATTAAATTTTTACACTTGAGAAAAGAATAATTAGAAAATGATGTGCAATGTAATTCACAAAGTATAGGAGGAATGGATGTACAGTTATAATTTAGAAAATCATCACTGTTATCCATGGTGTTCATCCCCAATAACATGAAGTATTGTACAATGTACATGATATTCTGTATTTTCTGTATTCAAATTATATCTTAAGGCAGATTTGCATATACTGTGTGCAAAAGGTCTAATTTAGTTAAATCATATATCATTTAGTAAATAGATTTCTATAAATAGATATTCTTGAAGAAAAATATTTCATTAACACTTATTTATAAAAATCAAATGATTTTTTTTAAAAAAATGTACACAATAGAAAACATTTAACAGTGATCTTAGCAATAATTTTATTTTTAGAACTTTTATATAAATAGTAATTTTGTACAGGTAGTAACTTGCATACATAGCAAAGATAGAACATGAGAAGTTCCCCCCCTTCTTTAGTTTACAGTATGTAAAATGTAAGCACATACTTTATATGAGACCAGTGTTAAATTGTTTTAAATGAATTCACTTTGGCTAAACTGGTTTGTGATTCACACTATGTATCTGTCTCTTTCTTTCTGAATTATCTATGTATGAAAATGCTGATGGTTCTGTCTTCCCTGTAACATCTACTAATGAATCTTTCTCTTCTGTCTCTTGCATTCAGCTCATTCTTTTTCCTTTAATTCTCTGAACCACATCATTTCACATCAGTTTGCCATCTGCCATCTGAGAATCAGTCGAGTTCTGGTATAGTAAACATTTCACGCTCTACAGTTCATATAGCTTCTTCATGCTCTAGATGTTGTAAAGACTCCCATATTGTAATTTTTACCTGGATCATGGGAACTAAAGATGAAAATTCTAACCTTTGCTAAATGTTCAGGACTGTAATTACTGCTAGCAGTAAATATGCTTTGATTTTGATGGTATGTACTATCCATTCACGTACAAAAGGAGACCCAATACTCAATTTAACACCATGTAGTTTTATATAAAAAGAAGTGGATTCCACCCCTCTCATTTCCAAGCAGGTGTGGATAAGATTACTGTCTAAAATTGAACCTACCACTATTCAATCCAGAGAATGCAGAGTTTAACGGATCTGTCACTCTGATCTGGTTTTTGTATCATGCTAAGTTATTGTCTTGTGAGAACCCAGCTGATTGTGGTATTCTATAGACGAAGTTTAAACAAAGCATGAGCTTAGCTCAATGTGTGAATTCAGTCATTGGAAAGCAGTTTAATCCTGTAACCACTAATAACAAGTCTACTACTTCAAGACAAAAAAAAACAGACTATTCCATGTTAACAATATCAGTCCTAAAGTTTAAAGTGCTAGGGAAAAGAAATACCTTAACTTTCTTCCCATATGTCTCCCTCATACAAAGTGAACTATAAATTCCCCACCCTCCAATAAGAAGGTGTCCAAAAACTGCCTTTTATCAGCATATGATAGATATCAGTATTTAGTATGATGTTCCCAAGACATTAATTAGTCTGTCCACTTTAGATTGAATTTTCCTGCCATGTCTTTTTGGCTTCTGCATTTAGAAGTTGAATGAGGTGCAGAATGTACACAAGCTTCCATGGATCAGTAACTCCCAAAAGGCTATTGGGAGGTCATCAATTCCATTTATGTGGTTTTATTTCTTTGTTCTTGTCCTAGCCTCTGAAGTTCTGTTTTAATGTGTTTGAGAAATATTCAGGTTTCTCAAACATTGTCTTCATCAATTACATGTTGTATCTAATCTGCTTTCTTATTGGTAGCTTGAATTTATCTGGATTTATTTTGGAAGGGATGGACATTAAGAACAATAAAGCAGAAGATAACACCTGATATTGCATGTATGAACTGTTGCTTGCACACAATGAGATGGCTTTCATTTCTTCGGTTTACTGTAGAGGTTTACAAAGCAGAGAGCAAATTTCAGGCTCAGTACATAGAGGAAATATGATTTTTTTTATACTTAGAGGAAGAAATCTTCATCTGTCTTGGGTGCTGCATTCCAGAAGATACATAGGCTTCCCGTTGTGCTTGCAATCATAATGGAATATAGCCTAGAATTCTCTGAATTGATTACAAATGAAGATTGTAATCAATGAGTACTTCCGGGCAAGACAATATCTTCTGTTTGGTATAAATCAGGGGTAGGCAACCTCAGCTCTTTTATGACTCATGGATTTCAGCTCCCAGAATTCCTGAGTAAGCTGACTCAGGAATTCTGGGAATCGAAGTCCATGAGTCATAAAAGAGCCGAGGTTGCCTACCCCTGGTATAAATGTAATAAGTCACACTGGAACTCATGTCATAAGATTCTATTAATTAGAAAACGTTGTAGGAGAAGTGCTGTGTTAATCTATGGTAGTATAGAAATAGGAGTCTACTACACCTTCTCTAACTAACAAAATACTAAAAGCATAAGTTTTCATGACTTGCAACCTTTTACTAAAACCTGTTAGAAAAATGCTACAAGACTTCTGTTGTTGTTTACTGTTGATTTGTGTGAATCAGAATAGAATTTGTGCAGGCCTACCTAATGTGAATAACTATTGTGTCTTTAGGAGTGTGGGTAAATAGCAGTCCTAATTTGCCCAGATTTTTTTATCCAAGACATGTCGTTTTCTTTGTGCCCAATCAAGAAAATGAAAAATGTGTGTGTGTAAGTTATCAAACATCCTTTTAATGCCAAGATATTGTAAATGCAGCCTTACAGCTCCTGTTATGTGGCTTTTGATCTCAGCAAGAATATGGCAGTGCTACCCTTGGTTATGTTTCTTGGACCTTTAATTCCAGAAGAAAAATAAGATTGGCTTTTTTTTTCAGCACAGAACCTCCTATTGCATTATTATAGCTGAATCACAGTGGGCAATTCTTTAAAGAAAGGATTCGTATTTTTTCATTTGAAGGAAAGAATGTTTGAGGGCATTCAAGAATAGGAAAGAGAAATATGCAAGTTAGTGGTACAATAATAAGGACATTGGCTGATATAATTGGTTAAATGAACATTATAGCAGATTTAGGCTTATAATGTTTTCGATGAGAAGAAAATATACTTGTTTGATTTGGTTTTGTAATTATTTCAGCCCATTAAGAAATAACTTTGGAATGGTACCTTTGGTCATCATTGATCAACTGTATTTTTAGTCTACTTTAATCAGTAATGGGCAATTAACTTGGAAATACCATAACCTATGGCTAATTATAACTAATTAATTTTATTTATATAAATTATTTTAGATGAGAAAAGATTTTGGGAATTCATCAAGTATGGTTTGTTTCAGAACAATGTTTTCATAATAAATGGAATTTATGTTACTAATGTTCCCCTTTACACTCAGAATTATAATATATTTAATGACCTATTTAGAGACAATGGATACATTTAGTAGCAAACTAGGTTGTATTATACGTAACATGAGGTTTTTATTGGGAAATAAGAGAAAGAAACTGGTTAATTTTAGTATTAAGTTTAGTACATGTATTTCCACCCAGATGGTGATGTTTCTGTTCAGAATAATGTTGTTGCCTTTTCAAATTAGGGAGTCAAATGTGACCAGTTCTCTTTTGAGCATCAATAAAGTATTTTTCTTGAGTTGTTTAGACAATAATTGTAAACTTTTCCTTTTAACTAGAGCAGAGTTTTCCCTCCATTAAGAGATGCACTGCACTAAAAAAAATATTTATTGATATGGACATTTATTTTCTTTTTTCTTTCAGGCACATCAGTTGGATTACTCAGCTCACTATCTGCGTCTCAAGTTCCTTATAGGAAAACAAATGGAATGGTACATACCAAAGGCAGAAGAAGATATTTATGAATTGGTAATGTGGAACTTATATAGATGTCCTATATATATTGTTTCAAATAGAACTTAGGAAAAAAAGAGATTGCTGTCACCGTATCTTGTGTCCTTTTGATATTAAGAACTCTAAATATAGAGCAAGATAAATTGAGCTTGTGTATAGTGGAACAAAGGAGCATCCTTAGTTTTAGTATATTGTTCCATCTTTCAGAGAGTTCACAGAAGTAGATAGGCTGCTCTGCTCTAGTAGATAAATATTAGCTGAGCTAATATCACTAGAGAGCATGGGATTTGAATTCAAGTCCCCTTGCTTATAATAATAAGCAAGTCTAAGCCCTTCAGATGTCTTTCGGCTATAATACCCAGAATTCCCAGCTAAGGCAACCCCTCTGTTTGGAGAATTGTAGTTTTAATACATGACATTAAATTTAAGAAATAAGCTACTTCAGGACGTGCTGACATTACTGTCACTCTTATTCACTAATTTCTTATATTGAGAGAGGGAAGAAAAATGGGCTGTATGAAAAGGAGGAAAATAAATAGATATTGATGGAAGAAAGAAGTGAAAGTAGACATTAAAGATGAAGAAAAAATATATCTTGCATTAGGGAGCATAAATTAAAGTAGGAGGATATGCTTCAAAATATTGTTAGATTTACATTTTATAATCTTACAGCGCTCTGAAGTAATGTGACTGGGATACATATACATATACATATACGTGTGTGTGTGTGTGTGTGTGTGTGTGTGTGTGTGTGTGTGTATGTTAAATGTTTGTTAAGTATTTAGATTACCTTGCTAGGCCCCAAACATGGGACAAATCTTATTTCCTGTTTCAGCCTAACCCAAGGCCATCAACAGGCAGTAGTCACAGCAGTGACAGCTCATATTTGTGTAATTTTTTTGGATTGCTTTAATTCTCCCTTTAATTCTTTGTTAGCAATCCAAAAAATTTACATACACACATATATATCTCAAAAAAATAAAGGGAACACTTAAACAACACAATGTACTGTATTTAATAGTAGGATGTCTTATCTTGTGTTCCCTTTATTTTTTTGAGCAGTATGTATCTATCTCTATCTCTATCTCTATCTATCTCTATCTCTATCTCTATCTCTATCTCTATCTCTATCTCTATCTCTATCTCTATCTCTATCTCTATCTCTATCTCTATCTCTATCTCTATCTATCTATCTCTCAGTGTGTGTACACACACACACACTGATCTATAGAGGAAATGATTGAGATTATGTGATAAAGAAGGAATATTGTGCAAATTCAGTTTATTAGCTGAAAATTACATGGTAGTTATCAGGAGCTGAGGTCCACATAACCCAATTAGAACTTTACCATACTGTGATTTTTTTCTTCTCATCTCTGTGTTTTTTCTACATTCAAAAAGGATGATGCATGAAAAATGGCAAGGAGTAGTATAATTCTCTGTAACTAACTCTTTCTAAAAATGTGTTGGCTTTTCAGTTATATAAAGAAATTGAAATCTGTGAGAAAATTACACAGAAAATTCAGCTTGAAAAATCTGACACATTGGATAACTATGGTGAGTTTATATTTGTATACATTTGTATATCAAGTTTTCCCTTACACATGTATCATAAAATACTTTAATATTTATTTATTTATTTTATTTTAATTCCATTTATATCCCGCCCTTCTCCGAAGACTCAGGGCGGCTTACAAGCTTAGCAGTAGCCTTCATTCTATGTATATGCCTGCTTATTAGGGCTTTCACACACCCCCTAAGCGGCATTATTACAAAGTCAGCTTAATTGCCCCCAACAATCTGGGTCCTCATTTTACCAACCTCGGAGGGATGGAAGGCTGAGTCAACCTTGAGCCTGGTGGGATGCGAACCTGCACTAATTGCAGGCAGCTGGTGTTACTTAAGGAGGCATTAGCCCACTGCTCCACCAAGGCTCTTCACAACAGCAACTTTCTTTTATCTAGTAGCTTCTAGAAGTGTTGACTGCAAGCCATGGCATTCTGAACAGGTAATGGGGGTTGTGAATTATGAAGCTGAAATCTTTAAAAGCCTTATTGAATCTAGTCTGTAGCCAGATCTGAGGATGATCATTTTAGGTGGCTAACTGTGATTATACTGGCCATCTTTCCATTTATAAAATACAGAAAGAGGCGCTGCTGAAAAATAATCCACTTTTCAGGGGAGAAAGAAAGTAACTTTTCATACTGAAGGTAGGGGATAAAACTGTGCACTGCTAAGTATAAAAACATTAATCTTCAATGTTGAAACTTTCAGAAAATGTAACAATTTCATGAAATCATAAAAGGCCACTGAGTTCATTCCCTATGGTCTTCCAAATTAAAGCATTCCCAAAAGATTGCTATTCAGCCAGTTAGTGAAGGTTAATTCACAATCTCTCTCTATAATTGATTTTACTGTCAAACTTTCAGGAGTTTTTAACACTTTTCAAGAAACCTTTTCATACATTTTTTTTTCAGTCTGGCTAACTTAAATTTACTATTCCTGTTGTGCACTCGAGTGTGTGAAGGTCTTGATTTTTTTTTAGTGTGATATATTTTCAAGTATTAGAAAAGTGTTATAGTCCATCTTACCTAGCATTTCTCAAAGTTAAACTTACTTAACTCCTTCAGTCTCTCTCTATGAGACCTCATATCTAGTCCCGTCATCCTTGTTGTTCTCTGAGCCTGTATTAGTTGTTCTGAATCTGTCCCAAATTGTAGCACTTAAGATGGTAGCTGATCAAAACAGAGTGAAATGGAATAACTACTTTTTATGATTTAATACTTGATGTCACTTGATGCAGCCAAAAATTGCCTTTGCTTCCTGTGCAGCTTCATCACTAGAATTATGTCAACTATTATTCCATAAACTTTGCACAAGTACAATCATATAGCAGGGTATTCTCCATTCCTAAATGTCATGTGGCAGCTCTAAGTAGCATTTCAAATGCTAAGAAGAACATTTTTTTCACTAGTTGACCTTTCTTTGGAAGTTCCTTAAGAAAAAGATACCGATCTATTAAAGCTTTCTTTTGGACGATTAACCATTTATTCTTTCAAGATGATATTCTTTGCAGCTGGCAAAGAGTTAGGGTTATTGACCTCTAGCTGTACTGTATTTCTTTATCAACATCATGGTGTTCTGAGGAATCCCACTTGTTTTTACACTAAGTCAGCTCCAAAACATTTTTTCCTCTATTTTGTCATGGCTTGGTGCATATTTAGGCATAATTTAGATTATTTTATTCATTTATTTATTAAACAAATTTATATAGCTGCCCAGCTCACACATAGCTGACTCCAGACCTTACAACAATGTTCAGAGAATTTACTTTCATAGTACGTCCTTAATTTTAAAAAATGAAATTTTGTTTGCAACTCTTCACCCTCTTTATAGTCTGTCTGAAAGAATAATCTTATTTAACAATCCAGGGAAAGCTGCATCCTGCAAATGAATCACTACTGTAGCTTTGAAAGTAATGATGCTATCAATGATATCTTTAATAAAGTCAATTAAGTTTCCAGCACACTTTTATAAACCAGCAGATGGTCAATGGTAGGCCTAATTCAGGTTATATTACTGTAGAATAATATAGATAATACATCTGGCCAATTCCTTCCTTTGTCTTCAGTGACAGTGTCCTTGCATTGTAAACTGAAAATGATTCTTGATTTTTTTTCCTTGGGATTTTTGGTTTGCTTAAGATGTTTTAGAGGAATTTAGTTGGCTGTGTGCTACAGTGATACTGTGTAGTTGTAGTCTCTTGGTTATTTCTGAAATCCTTTTGATTTATGGGTGTGTAATCCTTTTCATAGGTTGTATTGGTTGTGTTAAAGCAGATTATGTGGCTATGCACTTTTTGATAAAGTTGTGTTGTTATCTATTTTGTTGGAATATGTTTTATAGGTCTGTTTTTTGTTTCTGGCATACTGGGTTGCTGCAGTGTGTTTGGACTCATCTGAATAATGTTCTTTCATAGCTTCTTTTATGAGAAGTTGGGTTGTTGCTTTGGTGGCTGAGCACTAGGTTGCTTTGTGTTATTTTCTGATAGACGTGGGTTTCTAATTTGCCGTCATTTCCTGTTCTGGTGAGGATATCCAGGAAGAGTAATATGCTCTTTTTCATCTTTTCTTGTCAATGTTATTCCTTGGCAGATTTTGTTCACTGTCTCATGTACCTGTTGTAATTGTTCGTTTTTTATTACCATGAAGGCAGTGGTGGGATTCAGCCGGTTCGTACCACTTCGGCAGAACCGGTAGCTAATTTTTTGTTGCCCAAGCCCAGAATGGACTTCCAGAAGCAGCATCCACACAGAGAACTGGTTGTTCACATATTTGAATCCCACCACTGGATGAAGGTGTCATCTACATAATGGACCCATACTTTGAATTGTATGTATAGCTTCTAGATATCGCATCACAGCCTCTGCTATGAATCCTGAGACCGATAATCCCATGAGTGATCCACTTTAATATCTGTTTCTCCATTTTTATACTATAAATATTTTTATACCCAAATCTCCAAACTAGCATCCAATATAGTAAAGCTGTTTTTCTCTCATACATACTGTTGATTTTCCTGATGACTGCCAGATTTTAATAGTGAACTTTTAAAACCAAAGGCAACCAATTTGCATGCTATTGTTTCCAAGATTCTACATAAACTTGAAAGTTTTGTGTCATTAATTAAAAAAATACAACATCTGAGTCCTATTTTACAGCATTTATTATATAATGTATACACATATGACTGCAAGTGAGTGTACATGCTATTTAACATACCCAATGTTCCCAACATATATGTTTTGTATGTATGCAAAGTCTGAAGAAGAGAATCATAACATTTAAGCAAAAAAACCATTACTGCTGGGAGAAGTGTTATAATCTGAAGAAATGGTTGTATAACTCATATTATTTATTGTGTTATTCTGTTATTACTTGAATAAGATTTTTCCTTTTTGTGTGGGAATCAGCAAATAAAAATAGTTTGCTTGCAGAGAATCAAATGCTTCATTTTAAATGTGTTGCTTAAAATATTAACAAATATTCTTATTTTTTTATATTTTAACAGGTTTTTCTCTATCCTCTATAGAAGAAGAAGGGATTCGTCGTCTCCATGTCAATAGTGTCAAAGAAACAGGTCTGGCTTTTAAAAAAGGTATGATGCTAGAACCTGTGTCATACATTCTTCTCTAAAATATCTTCAGCATTCAAGGATTTCCCTCCTCTGGTATTCAAGAATATACCATATACCTTATACCATTTTTACCGTGTAAAAATAATTTGTGAATCTCTATAAGAAATAGTGATTCTTTTAAAATTATATATGTATTCATTATATTTTAGTTATTTTATATATAATAACAGGTTAGTGTATACTTTTTTGCCATTGAAAATTCATGATCTTAAATTTATTGTATCTTTAAACATCTTTCCTAATTTAACAGGTAACAAAGCTATGGTTCATTGAATTCTGAGTTATGTACATGAAGTTGCTGAGTTTCTGGTCAAACATTACAATATATATAATCTTACAAATTCTCTATCCAGACCTATGCAATTTAACATTCCTACAGTGCTGAACAATTGTGTATGTGAGTGGGAAGCTCCATTAAATTTTAACAACAACAACATGAATAAATCTGTGAAATAGACTGATTCCAAAAAGAATGAGACCAAACTATATACTCTCCCCTCATTTATTCACCCTATATCCCTATATGTGGAAAATATTGAATACTTATTCACAAAAGTCACCTTGCAAATGGTACTTATTTATCTACTCTCATATAACATGCTTTTGAACTGCTAGGTGGGCAGAAGCTGAGGCAAGTGATGGGAGTTCACCCCACCACTCAGTGCTAGAACTCGAATCTCCGTAGCAAAGACCATCTCTAGCATCATTAAATCACAGAGACACCGTGCTTCTATAATTTCAAAGTATTTGTATAGGAATAGAATAGCTGCAGTGACTTCTTTGCAAACTGTGCTTAGTATTTGGCTGTCATATATGCCAAGGTTTATTGCGATTCAGGTACTGTTGGACTAGATTAGTACAGTAGAATGCATCTGTGAATGTTGTCTGGAACTGTTTCATTAATGATCAGTAAAATGCTTTTTATCTCAAAATACAGAATGTACAGGAAATGAAAGGATTTGTTCTTTGGTGTCTATGACTTAAGGAAAATAAAAATCCTAACATTTAGGTACAGAGCAACCCTTGTTGAGCTTTAATATGTCCCTTTTCCTTTTCAGGTCTGAAAGCAGGTGATGAAATAGTTGAAATTAATAAGAAGGCTGCTGAAGACCTGAACTCAGCCATGCTAAGAGATGTTCTTGTTCGGCCTTCTCTGTGCCTTATTGTACAGACTTATCCTGAGAGAGAGGCAGGGCAGCATCGAATGTACTTACCACCTCGGCGGGCAGATGGTTCTTTTGACTTGACTGACAGTCCATTGAAATCTGTATGCAGTGCCCAAGGTACCCATGTTTATTGCCATGAGATTAGCTTACATTAGGATTTTTCTCTACTGAAGCATGCCGTATGTAACCACTTAAGAGTAAAAAGTACTCTAGACCTTTGTGTAAGCAAATTCCAGGTTATGCTTGTTGTTTCACCATGTAAAAGTGCTAGATATCAGCATTATTTAGTAGTTCAAAATAAGGGATCTACAGTTGGAAGTAACTACAGTGATTTGTCATATATGATATTAGTTGTTTCAGGATAATCAATCGTAGTGCTGGATTAAAAAGAACAGGGACTTTCTGTTTATATGCTGGACTACAGAATGTTAAGAACAGATTCAAATTTTTAAATTCTTTTCTCTGAAGAGATTCATCCTTCACGTGTATAGATATTCACAATTGGATGGTGAAGAGTGGGGAATTTTTCTGCATAATTAAAAATAATTTAATTATACAACGTATAAATCTGAGTGTAAAAATGTAGAGTATGTCTGTAAAAGAAGTATGAAAAGAAAAGGCTTGTGGTTTTGAAAACGGAAGTGGCCATATTTATAAAATAAAATAATAAAAATATAGGTGGATAACAATATATCTATCTCCCAGCTAGGTGGCAGCACCTAGCAGTCTTGAAAAACTAAGAAGGTCTCATCTATTTTGTACTTGGGACACAGAAGACAGCAAAGGCAATTCAACGTGGATATGGAAGTCACTAGGAATCAATCTTGACTTGAGGACATTTTATCTTTTACACAGTTATTTTTGTTCTATATCTATATCTAAAGAAACTTGATAAAAATATAGAATTTTAGGATACCACTGCTTGGTCTCTGTCTCATATATACCAACAAAAACATACATCAAAATATATTTGGCCACAAGATGTCAGTACCGACCTATATGGAAATTCATTCACTGTAGGTATTATTTGTTACATTAAGTATACTTGACAATAACAAAACGAAGCTAAAAGGTTATTAACAATGCAGTGAAAATAGACCTTCAAAATAGACCTTTTATACAACTTGGGAAGCAAGTCCCTTTGTATTCACAGAATATACACTGCATAGAACTTTTTATTGAGGGCCAAAAATATTTAAAGTTACAAAGGGCCCCTCACGTTTGAATGACAGCAAGTTGCATATGTTTGTTGCATAGCAATAAAGCAACTTGGGTTCAGAACAGTTTGGCAACATAAATTCTGAGTGTACCTGTGTTATATAACACACTAAGAGGACATTGCAAGTGCATGGATAAAACCAATGTCTAAATGTGAACAGCATGTATTATCTAAGCAGCAGAATTCACTAGTCATGCCTTTGGTGAAGCCAGAGAACTGTCAAATATACTCCTTGTAGAGACCAAAAGTACTGCCGGTCCTATGACCTCAGAACACACACCGTCATGGGTATGCGTTTCAGGAAGCCAGACTTTTTCTATCACTTGTTCTTGTGCTATTCATCTTCCTTTACTGTATTTTTGATGTGGGAAAATTAATAAATTCTAGTAGTGTACATGTTTTTTTAGAGATTCTTCCACACTGAAAGGACTTTTCTATTGAAGCCATTTGCCTTGCTTTTTCTGATAAGATAAATTGGAGAAATCTTCAGAGAAATTTCCTTGGGGAAAAGGAACTCATTCAAATAACCTGACTGCAAGTCTTCAAGACTTGGAAAGTTAAACTCATTTTGAATTGGACTATCTCACTGCCTTATTTTGGGCTACCTGAAATTTAGTTTAGATATGGCAGTGTTTTTAATGTACTTTTTAATGTATTTATATCTACATATACACATACATAACATAATAAGCACACTTACTTTAAAGAAGAAAACATATATTAAACTTAAAATTACATACTTTATTTAGTTTCAACAGTGAATTAAATCTAGACCACGTTGCCCAGTCTTGTCTCTTTCAGTTCAAAATTGGGCAAGTGTTCCACTACCGTTGGTAGAAATTGTATTAATAGCTTGCATTTTGAAATAATAGCATTAATCATTGCTAGTGAATAATTGAAGTAAAGAATTTATGTTTTTAGAATGGAAACCACTATTGGTTGTTCTTTATAATTCAAGATTAAAATAGCTCACTTTGGGGGAATAATGTTTCTGTTGCAGGAAGCAGATTACTGTATGGTATATTTTTTTGTGTAACAGGAAGAAAGTGCAGATAGTTATAAAAAGTTCATTAGCATCAGCTAAGAAAGTTAATATTGACATGACTTAAAGTCACTTCTCCATATCAAATGAAGCTATTACAGCTAGGATACATGGCATTGTTTTAGCCAGTGCTTTTTTTGTAAAAGAAAAAGGTGCCGGAACTCACACATGTCATACAACCTGCTTTGCCTACCCTACAAGGTTCCATCCAAAAAAGGTGCCGGAACTCTGTTCTGAGCGTTCTATGACAAAAAAAGCCCTGGTTTTAGCTATTTTTGTAGATGCTTTAGACTTTTTTTTTAGAAAGGAGCCCATTGTTATTTGAAAGCTGAGTATTTTGATATATTGTGTATATACACACACACGCGCACACAAACACACACACACACACACACAGAGGGAGAGAGAAATATATCAGATATCCAGTTCTGTATGGTAAAATATCTGGCAGTTTTATTTTGATCTGAGACTATCCTATTGACATGATGCTAAGATCCAGTAAAAAAATCCATTTTTTAAAGAGTCTTGCCAACATCAGAGAAGAGACAAGGAGATTTTTCTTTTCTTTTTCTTTCTTTTTTTTTGCTTATAAACTCTTTTTGTGTGTGTGTTGGTACTGAAATGTTACCAATCCCATTATTTCACCCTTGTTTTGCATCCTGGCAGGAGGACCCTTGGTCAGCAATGATCAAGACAGCTGTGTTGAGATATCTCTAGAAGAGGCAGAAGTGAACATCTTGGAATCCTCTGATGAGAGTGATAAAAGAAGCAAGGTGTGAAACTTTCATTTTCACATTTTAAATAGCAAAATCTCTGCTGGCTCATACTTGTAATGCCGATTCACAAGACTGTGATTAGAGTATTGCTTTCAGGAGAATATTGTTCTTTTCCCCCCCTGTTTACAACTAATATGAAATAAAACCAATTAGTGCCTTCATTATAGCTCATTATCACCTGCTAAATCCAAATGTTTCTGTCTTGCCCATAATAAGTGCAAGAGCTATGAAGTCCTAATAACTACCATGAGTTTCAAATATTGATATTGCCCCTTTTTAGCGTATCAATACTTCTTTGGCACAATTTTAGACACATCTGTACGTATGCCTCCATTTTTAATATATGGGACGTGTGTGTCTGTGTCTGTGTCTGTATGTAACAACAGTTTTCATAGAAACACTAATTGGAAAGTTATTTCAGGGCTATCTACCTTTGACTGAAGCAGAACACAGTTATATTAAAGTGACTGAACAAATGGATTTCTAATTGCTAACCATTAGCGTATGAGCTTGCCAATTTCATTTTCTTATCTAATACCTTACTGTGAAGTTTCTTATCTTGAAATTCTTCTAAAGGTACATGTGTGTGAAATATAATTTTAGAAAGACACCCTGAATTATATGTGAAAGGTGTTTTTCATGATGAATCCAACTTTCACAGAATTCTTTGCTATGTTCAAGCATTTTTCTAATCTATGGGGTGGGGGGGTCATGCAAAAAAACACCCACTTCATCTAATCTCCAACATGCTCAGTGGCCAGAGCAGGTTCAGTTTGAACGAATTTATAGGCATTTGCATGTGCATGGCTACAACTAAGCACTTCCATTACTTCTAGAGAGTTTACTCTTTATTTTTTAGAGTTGGAATAGTATAACAATAGTGTTGTTGCATTGGTATCACAAATACCATCATTGGGTTAATCTTGTAGTGATATTTATTATAAAGTGCCACCTTTGGTGGATTTTTATTAGGAATGTAATTAGTATTGAATGTTCATCAAGGCTAAAGCTTATTCTGTTTACATTCAGATTAAATAAAGTAAAGTTCAGTAATTTAATTTAATTTAAATTTCACACTTTTTGTCCATTGGTCTTTTCATTTGGGACCTGGTTTTGCTTGCTTGGAGCCCTCAATCTATACACAGTCCTGATACTTGGAAGTGATGCAACCCCAAGTAGCTTTATGCAATATTCATCCCTTACATAAACATCATTCTTCTGCCTCATCTCATATATGTATGCTGCCATATGGGATGAACACATTAATGCATATTACTATGAGGCAGGAAAAAATATTTGCTAATATTCAAAGGCTGAACAAATGGCAACAAAAATAAATTCATTGGTATGTGTAAATCATTCCTGTTAGAGAGATGGAATATCTACTTGAAAACACAATAGTGTAATGAATTTACCCTGTGAGAGTTGGGTCTGACCTATGAAGTAATGCACTAATACTGTTGCCATTGTATCAGAGTGGAAAGGAAGGAAAATGCACTTGGCCTCTGACTTCCTTACACTTTGACATATAAGCCTGTAGCCTTTCTTCCGATAGTTAGTATTAGACAGTGGAAATGAGCTAGCAGAAGGCAAACTCAAGTTTGAAGCAGCTGCAGCACTCATTCCAGCTGCTAAAGCTGAAATGCTTCGTCTTGCAAAAGACAGTGAGTTTGTCCTTGGTTTTTTGGAAAACCAATTGTAGGTAAGTGATGCTGAATGTTTTAAGTTTAAAAGGGAAGAAGAAATATATTAACTTTTCTTAAGACATGCCTGTGTTGTATTAGTGTGAGCTTGAGCAGCATACCGTTGTTTCTTTGATGTTACTTACTTTTAAAGTGATTTATTAATTGGAACAGTTTCTAAATTATCTAGTGCTATTGTGCTTTTTAAAAATGCTTGTCTTTCATAGGGACTGTTTGGAGTATTTCTCAAGAATCTAGTTTCCTTTCTTTTTAGTTTTTCTTATATA
This sequence comes from Vipera berus, assembly GCF_964194415.1. NCBI lineage: Eukaryota > Metazoa > Chordata > Lepidosauria > Squamata > Viperidae > Vipera > Vipera berus. The sequence goes on along the minus strand of NC_138206.1, from coordinate 52,196,643 downwards.
AGGTTTCATTTCAAGCTCCATAAATAGCAAATTAGGAAAAAAAATTCAAAACTTTAGTAAATGATTTATGACCAACTTCCTTTAAGTAGTTGGGTCATTAATAAATCACTTGGCTTAATTATACCACCCCTTGTAATCTCAGGGACAATGATGCATTTAGGAATAGGAAATTAATTCAAGATTTAGCAGTTGAGAAACACTTTGTATAAATGAAGAATACTTTTTCGTGTATTCTCATATGTTGAAATGCATATTTGGTTTTTCTTGTTCTTTTAAATGGGAGATATAGAATGTTAAATCATTTCTGGATTTTATTAAAAACTGTAAAATGTGCTTCTGTTTGTTTTGTGGAAGCAAGAGATTGTGGATCAAGGAAAACAAACAATAAATTGTGTGCAGTAAAAATAGGTTTCTTTAAAATGAGAATAGTGAAACCAGAAGGTATACCATCATGAATGAATGAGTGCTAATTGAATAAGAATTAAATGCAAATGTGAGTGACCAGTATGAAAGAAGTATATTATTTGGCCATTTATGATATATAGAGAAGGAATTAGGATTAAATTATAAAACTAATATATGGAGTGGGAAAGCGTGAATGGATTGAAAGGAAGGAAAACGCTGAAAAAATGGTAGTTTGGATTGTTTTGAAGAGATTCTCAGAAAAACAGAGATGAGAAGTTTAAAGAACAAATTACAATTTGTAGACATTCTGGAAGCAAGTATAGAAATAGGAGATGTATAATTAGTTGTGTTTATGTAAACAAATTTAATTACTTTCCTTTTGCTTTCTACGTTTTGATGATTTATATTTTTTAAGTTTTGATACAGTCTGTCACGGTCTGCTTTAATTTACATTTCTTGGAACAGGAAAGTGTACTTTAAGATGGCTCATTCAAAAGAATTATAATTACCACATTATTGAATTCTGGAAATAATCATTTGTATTAATTTTATAGAGTACAGAGCAGGTTGCTGCTTTTTGTCGCAGTCTTCTTGAAATGAATCCATCCGACTCCAGTGTTACTCTTCAGGAATCTACTGGACCTCAGCAATCCGTTACAAGACAGCTAACTGATGCGGATAAACTGCGCAAAGTTATTTGTGAACTTCTTGAAACAGAATGCACGTATGTCAAGGTAACACACAGTTATAGTATGTGTTAATTTGCATGTCAAGAAGTGTAGACTAGAGTCACAAACCTGACCCATTCCAGCCTTCTACTAGAGTTAACCCATAATGCTCATGAGTATCATATCTGCTGTTCTCTTCCTCTAACCTGTTTTTCTAACTTTAGCTCAAGCAGAAGTAAGATAACATTGACTCTTTAAATGTCATATCTTCAAAGAAAAAAGACTGAGTCCTTTGCTATATCTCTTTCCTGTTCTCTCTTTCCTCTGCTGCCATCAGCTCTATGGAAAAGCCCTTTGGAGTACAATCGGAGTGTCTCTTTGTTAGCGGTAGAAAAATCAAAGCAGTTCACCATTTCCTCTCTTTAGAATTAGCCTTTGTTAGGTTTTCTGTCCTTTACTCTGCTAATAGAGGATCTAAAGTTAGATGCATCCAGTGCAGTTGTGTTTATAATAACCAGATGATCAGGGTGTATTGGAGTAGAGTTAGCAGCTGCAGAAGAAAAGGGAGTAAGTTGCAGATCTCAAATATAAGACAAAAAAGTTAAATACCACAGATATTCCTCATTTAAAAACAGAAATTGGGACTGGAGTTTCTGTTGCTAAGTGACAGTCATAAAGTATGATTTCCTATGACCATGCCACTGAGAAATTGCAGTTCTGATACTTTCCAGTTGTACTCCTTAAACGAATCCCATGCCATTATTAAATGCAACATCACATTAAATGCAACATCACAACCTCCTGACGGGTTTCCCCCTGACTTTCTTGTGGGAAGCTATCAGTCAAGGTTGCAAATGGCAGTCACATGACCGTGGGAGCTGTAATGCAGGCATGTCAAACTGCCAGCCCGCGGGCCGGATGCATCATACTGAAAGCGTACCCACCCATTGCCGGAAATGGGGAAATAGTCACGATACATCGCACGACATCATGTGACATCGCAAATTTGACATGCCTGCTGTAATGTCATAATCGGGAGCTGGTTGCCCAGCTCCCAGATTATAGCCATGTGACTGTGGCAACACTGCGATTCCAACTATGTGGGCCAGTCATAAATACTACTCATTCAGTGCTGTTGTAAGTTTGAATGGTTGCTAAATAAGTGGTCATTAAGCGAGAACCACTTGTGTTTCTTAATGCATATCAGGAATACATATTTCTCATGACAGATTTTTCCCTATGATTTGGCAAGTCCATAACACTAAGTTCAAAGTCCATCTTGCCCTAAAAATGTAAACACAAAGCCTCTAACCACCTAAACTAAAGTTACCCTGCAGGTATGATGGGTGGCCAATAAATTTTATAAATAAATTATAGATAAATAAATAAACTATTCCCTTTAAAAAAATGGTATATACAGTTTTGAACTGGAAAAATATTGCCCATGGGTCTTGCTTTTATCATCTTTATTTAGTGGAGACAATTTTAAGACAACTAGTATAAATCTTGATAAGATTAATATAATATTGACTTTCTAAATCTACTTTAGTGTTTCCACAAAATGTACTTTACTGTGATAAATGCAATAAGTTAAGTGCTTCAGCCTTCCCCAACTAGACATCTTCCAAGTTGGCTGGAAATTCTGGGAGTTGCAGTTCCAAAGTATTTAGTTTTACATTGGTGAAGGCTGATTTAAGGCCTTTAAGTCATGTTTTCAATAGTGATGCTTTTCCTTTTCACCTTTGATGACCCAGCATACTTTTAGGTCAGTATTTGTCATCTTATTTTTCAAATTATATAGATGAGTATTTAGGACATTATATCATGCAACATTGAATTAGGAATTAGATGCAGCAGGGAAAAGAACCTATGCATTAGATTAATGCTCCAATAAAGAAAATACAATGAGGATTCCATGACTAATCAAAGCAATATATTTTATCTAATAGAGAATTTATTTGACAGTAGCCAATAGATAGATCAAGTAAGTTCCAAACACAGCATTAATGTTGGATATTAAATGATTGAAAACCCTGCAGAGGCATTTGGAATTTGAAGTTTTTAAATTTGCCATTGAAAACTCCTAAAACTATGGTCTTTCATTTTCAGGATTTAAATTGTCTAATGGAGAGATACTTGAAACCACTACAAAAAGAAATTTTCCTTACTCAGGAAGAGGTATAGTATCTATTGTTTGTTGGTCAAAATAATAATAAAAAAGATACTATAGATTTATGTGTATACTTCTAAGTATTCTTTTAAAACAATGGCTAACAAAGCCAAATGTGACTAACATAACACTTAAATGTTATTGTTTTTTATGAAAAATATGATTTTTTAAAATTTTATGCCTTACCAGCTTGATGTTCTTTTTGGGAATCTGACTGAAATGGTGGCATTTCAAGTGGAGTTCTTGAAAACACTTGAAGATGGAGTAAGTTTGGTGCCAGATCTGGAAAAGCTTGAAAAAGTTGACCAGTTTAAAGTAAGCCTTTAATTGCAATTCTTTTACTAGTAATCAGAAATATTACCACAGTAGTCAAATGAACATTTTTTCACAGTTTTTGTGTTTTTGCAAATCATTTGCTAAGAAATAACTTTGATGAGAATGATATCTTAAAAAAATAAAATACATTAGTACTGAAAGAATAACGGATAATTGCAAAGCCTGTAAAGTCATACCTAATTATATATTTAATTCCATATGTCAATTTTTGATTAGGAAGAGTTAGCAGCAGAAACATTGCTGCCTGAAGTCCTAGTTCAGCAACCCTAACATATCATTGCCTACAAAATAATTCAGACAACGTCTCTGAATTATAATTGTAGCTTGAATGCTCACTGAAGCAGGAGAAAAGTAGTTAAAGTGCCTGCTGAAACAGTGGTGGTGAAAGCTATTAGCCTTTGACACTTGTTTTTTCTCCGTCAGGAATTGTCTATCATTTAAAATGAAGGAAAGGGTAACTAAACAAAAATAGTAAAAAAATAGGCTGAAAAAACATCGGAGGCATTGAAAAATGGCATTAGGTATTACTGTAGGCAGTAATTTACAATAGGACAATGGGTACATATTCTATAATTCACTGTGATTATGATTTCAATGCAGTTGAATTCGTTTAGCTTTTAAAATGTTCATCTGATCTCAATAAGGTGACATGTTTGAATGATATTTGATCCCCAGGTATGGGTTTCTTGTAGGACTATGCATTAAATAAATAATAAGACCAGCTTAGCTGCAGTCATCACTTTCTTTGTGTAAGATTTTTAAACTGGGAGCCGATGCTTGTCACAATGCAGCCACCCAGAAAAGCTTCCTCTTTCCATGTAGAATTAAAATTCTCCCATGTGTGGGAATGAGCATGGCCAAAAAATCCATATCAATCATATTCTTTTAAAGATTAGTTTAATAAAGAGGGGACTTCCTAGTGACCCAATTCTATGCAATATTGCCTGATTTTAGCAACAGAATATATATCTTAGTGTTTGATTTGTATTTAATGTTTTAAGAGATCTCTCTTGCCCCCTGTCTCTTAGAATTTATAAACAAAAAACTTTGCTTTAGTAAATTTCTTTTATGCTGTTAAGGTCAGCAGGCTGTCCCTCCCAAATCTATTTCAACATTCTAATTTATATATTCTTGATCCTAGAAAGTGTTGTTTTCCTTGGGTGGATCCTTCCTATATTATGCTGACCGTTTCAAGCTATATAGTGCCTTCTGCGCGAGCCACACAAAGGTTCCAAAAGTCCTAGTGAAAGGTAAGAGTGAGATATGCCCAACTTTTTCTGTCCCAGATAGTACAGTGTTTCTCAAAATACAGAATTGTCTCAGAGTGTGAAGATCTAAGTGATGTTGGAACTTCAAAAGACAAATGGGAAAGGGGAATTCTACTTTGCTGGAGAGTTGATGAGGCATCCTTTTGTCAATAATTCTTTATTGCAAGCTTTAAGTGTAGTAGGGAGCTGTACTTCATGGCAGCTGAGCTATCTTCAGATTCTACACTTCGGCAAACATTACAGATTCATATAAGTAAGGTTATATTAGGTAGGGTTGGTTGAAAAATATTTTGAAATGGAAGACATTTCAGCTCGAGATCTTTTTAGCAATATGAAATGTGAGAGCCTGATTTCTTTTCTGTTGAAAAATATAAGGAAGAGAGTAAGTGTAACATAAATTTCTATGCACTATTCCTTCCCATATGATTATTAAACTACTAGTTGGTCTCTTTATATCATTCATACACAAGTGGTAGATCAAACTTAAACTACATCATTTTTGTGTTTTGAATGTCCAATGGCCATTTCTTCAATCTTATATAATGTACTCTGGAAAGATCACATTTTAAAGATGAAAGCTGGAATAAGTTTGATCTATAATTAGTATCTTCTGAGAGTATATCACAAAAAAAATATCATCTTGAATGTTTTTATTTCAGTATGAACAATTACTCAAAATGCAGAAAGCAGTGACTCATTTTGACTCTGACTTGCGTGTGTAAGCCAAATCCTGTTTCATATATGAAATGAACTTGAAATTAAGGACTTCCTCAGATGAAAACTCACACAATATCACACATAAAGTGAACATGGAGAGCATTTTACTCCAATGTGTTTTCAGTCTTAATGAATGGGACTGTCAATGCCTATCATGAGTTTTTTTTGTTTGTATGGATTATATTTATTAATATTTATCATATTAAAAATTCAAATTGATGCATCTGTGGCTTGACACAATTGTTTGATGGGATTTTAATATATTATTTTCTAAGATATTCTAAGCTGGCAAATAATTTTGATTTTGTGGACCTCATAAGAGCTTCTCGGGTGGAGTACTCCTGGACATCCTAGGACCATAGTTTAAAAAATACTTCTCAATGCTATTTTGACAACCTCTTAAAAAAAAGAGAACAGTTAAAATAATATGGTAGAAATATTCTGTAACAGAGAGAGTAACTAAATTATTTCTTGAGATATCTTTTTTATTTTCAAAACACAGCTAAGACAGACACGGCATTTAAAGCATTCTTAGATGCCCAGAATCCCAGAAGACAACATTCATCAACATTAGAGTCTTACCTCATCAAACCAATCCAGAGGATACTGAAGTACCCTCTTCTGCTGAAAGAACTATTTACTCTCACGGATGCTGATAGTGAAGAACATTATCATCTTGATGGTAAACTATTCTAACTTCTCTTTCATTTGTACTTTTGGTTTTGCCATTGTTTCTGATAGTTTCTTAACACAGAAGAATGTATACACACACACACACACAGACAGACAGACAGATAGATACAGATACAGATACAGATATAGATATACAGTAGATAGATACAGATATAGATAGATACAGATAGATATATAAATATAGATATAGCTAGATAATCCTCGATGTACAACCATTCGTTTAGTGACTATTTGAAGTTACAAAAGCCCTGAAAAAAGTAGCTTTTAACTATTTTTGACACTTATAGCCATTGCAACATCCTTGTGGTCACATGATCAAAATTCAGATGCTTGGCAAATGGCATGTATTTATAACAGTTGCAGTGTCCCGGGGTCATGTAATGACCTTTTTTGACCTTCTGACAAGCACAGTCAGTGACGAAGCCAGCTTCACTTAACAACCATGTCCCAACGCTGCTAACATCAGATGTTCTTGCTTTGACAATATATGAAGATGCAGCCATTTTCCCCTTAACTTGTGTGTTACTTTTAGAGTTAGAATTAGATGATGCTGGGGGGGGGGGCAGGAGGAAGAATGTGTATGGGAATTAGTTAGACATAACAACATCATAATAGAGTGTTTTTCAAGGTTGTTTGAAATAAGAGATGATAAGAAATGTTGGGTTGGAGAACTGGAGGGAAGGTCTGCATTTCAAACTAATTGGAGAATGTGATTTATGACTGTTAATTAGAGGAGGGAATTGTGCTTTGATACTATGTGTTTAGCGGAGGAGAATTCAGATTTTGGCTTCGACCATGTATGTGCAGATGCCATGCTACTTGAATAAAGATTCTTTAAGGTAAACAATGCCTCAAAGTTCTTTGAAGAGTTTCATCTGTCAGAACCGTTACACCATGTTACTAACGTAACAGTAATTCACTTAACAACAAATCTGTCAAGAAAAGTCATAAAATGGGGCAGAACTCACTTAACAACTTAATTAGCAATGGAAATTTTGGTCTCAATTGTGCTCATAAATTGAGGACTACCTGTACAGACGTACAAAGAGTCCTTGACTTACAACCACAGTTGAGACAAGAATTTCGTTAAGTAAGTGCAGTTGTAACACGAATCATGTGACTGAGCCCAATTTTAGAAACAGTTGTGCTGTGGTGGTTAAGCGAATCATGTTTGTTAAATGAATCCAGCTTCCCCAGTTGATTTTTTTTGTTGTCAAGAAACTGACTGCAACCTACAAGGATGCTGTAGCTGGTCATAAATGCGGGTCAGTTGCTAAGCACCTACATTGTGATCACGTGACTGTGACTTGGTATGACCATCATAAGTATGAGAACAGGATGGAAATAACTTTTCCCAAGGCTGTTGTAACTTTGAACCATTGTTAATATCTGTAGCCCTTAGATTTTATGAGACTGTGGTTGAAAAGGCAGTTTGTTCACTTTAACTGCTGCTCTTTTGCTTGCTAGATGAGACTCTGGAGACATTTCCATTGAGTTGATGATCAGAACACTAAAAATGACTGAGCCAATAATGCAAGGGAAAATAAAGTTCTTGCTGACCAACATAGCATAATATAATATCATCAGCCTAGCACCATACTGAAGTGTTAAAATTACGATTTTAAGACTATTTCAGAGAAGAGCTTTCCACATTTGGTAATATAATCAGGTCAACTCTGCTGCAATCTGTTTATATCTTTGCTTGCTTCCTAGTGGCCATAAAAACAATGAACAAGGTTGCTAGCCATATCAATGAAATGCAGAAAATCCATGAAGAATATGGAGCTGTGTTTGATCAGCTCATTGCGGAACAAACAGGAGATAAGAAAGAGGTACCCAGCTATGAAAATCCTCTCTCACAGTGATGTAAATAATGATGCTTACACCTTTCTTCGATTGTATTAGATATTGCCACCTGGATGTTGTAGGGAGCTGGGCTCATATATTATAAGGAAAGGGAAAATTAATTGGAAAGAATTCTCATTGTTACCATATACGTGTGTTGCTTAAATAGAAATCTCAGTATTAATATTTTGATGAAGATTCTCAGTCATCTAGGTAATTAGACTGAGGAAGTTACGTGGTTGAGCAGCAAAACATCTCAAGTTAACAAAAAGTAAGTCCAGTTGCCATGACTCAATTTTTAGACAACTCTACCCAGGTGACTGAGAGTCTTCATTGACATATTGCCACGCATTTTGGGGAAGAAACCCCGAATTTGATGCATTCCAACAACACTCTGCCAAACTAACATGCTCAGACTGAGGAAGCGGCTTGGATGAGCAGCAAAACCTGTCAACAAAAATAAATCCAGTTGCCATAACTTAATTTTCAGACTCGGTACTTTTTGCGTTTATTACTGCATGTGTAATCTCATTTCTTAAATCACGATAGGCATTTTTAGGTCACATTGGTGAATATCTGCTTTGTGTGTTATACATAGTGTAGCAAAAAATTATCCAGTGAAATAACTGGGTTTTGGGTTTAGTTTCCTTTTGATAGACATTCTATAAGGAAATGATATGATTAATAGCTAGAATTTTTTTAGGCACATTTGAAACAGTTTTAATACCTACGGCATAATGTACCTGGAAATTATTAGGACAATTGATTTAAAATTAAAAGGTATACAATAGGAAGCTGTTATTAATCTGCTTTTTTCTTTTGTTTGAAGAGATGATGCAAGAGAAAAAGCAAGACTTTCTTCCTTTGGCTTTTAGTCTTTTTTATTTCCTTTTTTGTTTTCTTTTTGTTCCCTTTTCATGTTTTATTTAGATAAATATTTAGATAATTTGGATAAAACATTAAAAAGGAACAAAAAGAAAAAGAAAAATGAAGAAAAGATTAGAGAAAAAAGGGAGAAAGGGAAAAAATTGGGAATATCTGTGTGTGTGTGTGTGTGTGTGTGTGTGTGTGTGTGAGCTTCTGGTCCATTCCTGCCATCTCACAAAGCAAAGCAGGACTGGTCCTGTTTACTTCTTCATTGGGAATCCAATGAAGCTGTTTCACATTCTGAAATGTATGAACTTAGCATACGACTGCAACACCTCAGAGCTGCTCTGTTCTTTCTTGAGACTTGTGTGGCCAAAGTCAGAGAATGCCGGGAAAAGGAGGCTCAAATTTATTTTTAGTCACTTTATTAAATAATGCCTTTTAAAAACTCTCCATTTTCTTTTGCATGGGCGTGTGACTGGCAGGTGGCAGATCTTTCTATGGGAGATTTGCTATTGCACACCACAGTCATCTGGCTTAATCCTCCTGCGTCACTTGGAAAGTGGAAGAAGGAACCTGAACTGGCAGCATTCGGTACGGGCTTCTTTTCAGAGAAAAAGCAAATGAGAGCGTTTCATATAAAAATTAAATAAAACATGCACCTGTAATTCCCAATGACACCACTGAAGGGAGTGCTTGCGGGGGGGGGGAATATCAAGATGGCAATCACAACTGTTTAGCTCCCCCCCCCCCCGTTTTATGTGTGTCACAGCAAACAACCCTGTTTCTGGCACAAAATGTGTTAATATTTGCGGCAGATTGTCCGTTATGACATTGGATTTCAAAGCATCAAAATAATTCCTAGAGTCACAGGAAAGCTTGATTAAATATGTGAAAATATTGGAAAATAACTGAGCAAAATTTGACTTTGCAGTCAGGTATTTTGGGCCACTCCCTCCTCCTGTGGCATACTTTATATTGGAAAGGATGAGAACCAAAACACATTAGATTTGAGGAAATCATTTTAAGCTGTTTTTTAAAATATATTTTTAGAAGCAATTTTGGGCTTTGGAGTCTGTTTTTATGCCTTACAACAGACATGTGAAACACAAGGCCCGGGGGCCGGATCCAGCCCGCGAAGTGGTTTCATGTGGCCCACGAAGCCATCCTGGAAACAGGGAGGGAATGGCCCCCACTGCCTTGGCCCTGGCCCAGAGACCCTCCTTCTGCCAGAGACCTTCAGATCTGTCCCACGCATGCCCAGGCCCCCATAGGCACCCTTGATGTGAATGATGTAGAGCTGGCCACGCCCACCCAGTAGGCCATACGCATTCTAGCCATGCCCACCCAGTAGGCCACGCCCACCCGGCCCTCTGAGGGCAACCGCAATGCTGATGCGGCCCTCAATGAAATTGAGTTTGACACCCTTGCCTTACAAGCTTAGTAATATTGCAAAGCTCAGTAAATCAGGAAATATAGAAAAGCTGTGAAATGTAAAATAAATGGCTGAAGGCAGTAGCTCTTATTTTTCCTTCCATCTTCAGAGTTCATCCTTCAGGGAGATTTGCTGAAATGCTGCTTGTATATAAATGCTGGTTTCGGTTCTTTCCATGCATAATGCTGTATCAGAGAAATTCCCTGCGAAAAATCTAGGAGTGTGCATGATAATTTGTGTAATTTTTGCACTATATAATTTTTAACTTTTTGTTCATAGTTTTGAAAAATCATTACATGAAAGTTTTATATTTTAGAACATTTTTAATTGTTTATATGGACCATTTACAGGTACAAATATTAAATGGTGCTTATTAAAGGGCTTACTCTAGAGAAATTGTGTTAAATGAATGAACTGATTCTGTTGGGAAGATCCTCAAATCCCAGTAAATATGTGATTACAATTTATAATTCTTTATCAATGAAATAAATGCTATTGTATGTTAAAAACATTGAGCATTATTTTTTTGGCCAGAACGATAGATGTAGTTCTCTTCATTGGGCCATCATGTGTTTAGAAAATTATGCTCTTTCTTTTTGGCATATGAAGAAAACTACTATATTTCTCTAGGCCTTAACTTTTTGGGTGCAGAGGAAGAAGCTTTGAACATTTTCCACAGAATTAGTAGCGGATATTTTTTCCTGGTTGTGCATTGGCAAACTGCTGACTTCCTATCTTTGGTTTCTTACCTTATAGTATTCAAAACTGCTGTGGTACTTGTATATAAAGAAGGAGTGAAACAGAAGAAAAAGTTGGTAAGTTTATCAACCGTAAATAACATTAAGCAACAAAAATAAAATTTCCTATTAGATAGATTGGGATAATTAGATAGGTCATTTTAGCAATAATTACACTAAACTATTTTTAGTTGTAAATTTAATGCTTGGAAAGATCAGTCAAAGTTTTCCTTTTTTAATAGAGTGATTTATTATTACTATTAGTTTGTTCAAAAGCAAACACCTCGGATATACCTATTCTGTTTCATTCTTTGTAACTAATGTCCTAATGTATGCTCATACAGATCTTAATCTCCTGTGCTTGAGATAGAATTGTATCTAATAGAACTGGAAAGAGCTATTTAAAAAAAAGGTAAAGGTTCCCCCGCACATGCGTGCTAGTCGTTTCCGACTCTAGGGGCCGGTGCTCATCTCCGTTTCAAAGCCGAAGAGCCAGCACTTGTCCGAAGACGTCTCCGTGGTCATGTGGCCGGCATGACTAGACGCCAAAGGCGCACGGAACGCTGTTACCTTCCCACTGGAGTGGTCCCTATTTTTCTACTTGCATTTTTTTTACGTGCTTTCGAACTGCTAGGTTGGCAGAAGCTGGGACGAGTAACAGGCGCTCACTCTGCTACACGGCACTCGGGATTCGACCCGCCAAACTGCCGATCTTCTGATCGACAAGCTCAGTGTCCTAACCCACTGAGCCACCGCGTCCCGCAAAGAGCTATTAGGGCCACTCTATATGATAATCTAAATTTTTAAAATAGTAAAAATCCATGATATCAAATGATTCATGAATCTTCATCAATGATTTGGATGAGGGGATAGAGGGAGAACTCATCAAATTTGCAGATGACACCAAGCTGGCAGGAATAGCCAACACTCCAGAAGATAGGCTTAAGATACAGAAGGATCTTGACAGGCCTTAACATTGGGGTTTAACTAACAAAATGAAATTCAATGGTGAAAAAAGTAAGGTTCTCCATTTAGGGAAGAAAAATCAAATGTACAGGTACAGTATAGGTGGTACCTTGTTCAATAGTAGTAACTGTGAGAGGGATCTCAGAGTCCTAGTGGACAATCACTTCAATATGAGCCAGCAGTGTGCTGCAGCTGCCAAAAAAGCCAACACAGTGTTAGGCTGCATTAACAGATGGATAGAATCAAGATCACGTGAAGTACTAATACCAGTTTATAACGCCTTGGTAAGGCCACACTTGGAATACTGCATCCAGTTTTGGTCACCACAATGTAAAAAAAAGATGTCGAGACTCCAGAAAGAGTACAGAGAAGAGCAACAAAGATGATTGGGGGACTGGAGGCTAAAACATATAGGGAATGGTTGCTGGAACTGGGTATGTGTAGTTTAACGAAGAGAAGGGTGAGGGGTGACATGATAGCAGTGTTCCAATATCTCAGGGGCTGCCACAAAGAAGAGGGAGTCAAGCTACTCTCCAAAGCACCTGAAGGTAGGACAAGAAGCAACGGATGGAAACTAGTCAAGGAGAGAAGCAACCTAGAACTAAGGAGAAATTTCCTGACAGAACAATTAATCAGTGGAACAACCTGTCTCCAGAAGTTGTGAATGCTCCAACACTGGAAGTTTTTAAGAAGAGACTAGACAACCATTTGTCTGAAATGATATAGGATTTCCTGTCTGAGCAGGAGGTTGGACTAGAAGACCTCCATGGTCCCATCCAATTAATGATGATGATAATAATAATAATAATAATAATAATAATAATAATAATAATAATAATAATAATAATAATAATAATAATAATAATAATAATAATATAATAATAATAATAATAATAATAATAATAATAATAATAATAATAATAATAATAATAATAATAATAATAATAATAATATAATAATATCAATATCTGGTGAAGAATAACCAATCACTTCTCTGGGCAATTGATACCTTTCTAACATCCAACCAGAATTTGGTGTTTTGTAAATTAAATATATTATTCTGTGCCCTGCCATTTGGGGTAATGCAGAATAGAACACATTTTTAGATGGTTAACCTATGCTCCCCTCACCCAAAGTATTTTTATTTTTTTCATTGTCTCATCATAGGATTTGATTTCTTCTAATTATGCCTGCTGACCTTTTCTGAACTTGTTCTATTATCTGTGAATTGTTCTTGAAATAGTTATAATGTTCTAAGAGAAGTTTGACCAAAGTAAAATAAAGTAAAATTGTGTCTTCCTATAATTATGAAAGTATAGTTCTGCTGATGTAAAAGCTGCACTTGCCTTTTTTTGCAGCGATAATACCCTGCCAACTTATATTTAATGCAGAAAACTTTTAGTTGTTTGCTGTGTCAGATATAATCATTACCAGTTCTCTAATTTCGGTACAAATATAATTCACAAGGCAATACTCTTGAGATGAAACAGAGATCTTCTATTATACCCCTGTGACATTTGGTATGATCTTAACCTTTTTTTCTGCCTGAGACAGAAAAAACCATTCAGGAAGATTATTATTATTATTATTATTAATTTTATTTGTATACCGATAATGGTTGCTGTGACAATCGAATTAAGGGAATAATGGAATGACAATATAAAGTTATTTTTTCATGAAATTATCATGAAATAATTTTCAGAAATTATCATGAGGGGATGAAACAATGAAGCAGCCCTTAAGGAAAGCTCCTATCAACTTCCTTAATTCCATCACTTTCGTTCACTGTGTATTGATCAAGATTGAAGGCTTTTGCAAATATTTTAAACATTTGATGTAAAATAAAGCAGTTTTCATAATACCATTAATAAGAATTGTTTTTCCCTACATAGGGTGGATCACATAGAGCTTCCATTTATGACGACTCAGACCCATTTCGTTTCCGACATATGATTCCCTTGGAGGCTTTGCAAGTTCGAGCATTGGCAAGTGCAGGTAGGGTTAAATGGTTTGTTTACGATTTTTTTCATTTGGTTACTGTACAACTTCTCTTTTGAAAAACTATATCCCAGGTAGTTACCAAACTACATGTTTGGTAAGTATATAATCCAGCAGGAAAGCCAATTTATCAAAATAAGAATTACAAAAAAAGATAGCAGAAAAAAATAGCAGGATGTCCCATTCAGATTATATTTGATAACAGTTTTAACTGCCCAAATGGGGTCTTTTATTTGGTAAATGTGGGTGTTAGCTCAAATTCTTGTTGGTTTCCTATTTCCTGAATTTCACCACAGGAACCTAAAGAGAGCAGGAATTGTGTAGCACAGTTGCTTTCACACTTTCTTCTTTTAAAGAGAGTTAAACTCTTAGTGATTGAACTGTTCTGTACCAGCCTACTACTGGCCCTGCAGATAAGGCAGGGACAACCCCTTTTACAAGAAGGCAAGAGGCTGGAACTAAGCCTGCCAAATTTATGAACACAAAAGCAAATAGAGCAAAACAAGACACGAACCATGAAACAGGAACTATTCAAACGGTTGCCTGCAGCAAACCAGCCCTCCCACGCACTCCCCTTTTAAACAGTTCAGGGCGTGGCTTCTCTCTGCCTCCTTCCGAGGTGCCCCATTGCCTTCCTCTGTTTACTCCTGATTGACTGCCTCCTGCGTCGGGTGTCCTTGAACAGGGCCAGCTGTGGGTCATCTTCATCCACGCTGTCAGGCTCACACAGCTGGGTCTGCGTCGTAACCAGGTGGGAGGGGCCTGGCTGAGGGCTCTCATCAGCAAGCTCTCCAACCCCCTCAGCAACCTCTCCAACACCCCCCTCCTCCTCCTCTGAATCGTCCGACCCAAATGCCGAACCCACAGGCTGACCCTGAATCACAACATGAACATTTAACTTTACAATAATTCTGATAGTCAACAAAGTTACTTAAAGGAGTGGGGGGGCACCATTATTTTAGTGTTTGAACTAATGCTTGCTAAACACAGCTTCAGGGTGCTGTTTCTGCTGGTCCCCCCTTTCTTTGTTTACATTGCTTATTAGTATCCATAGCATCATTATTTCTAACTGGCCAAAAAACCTCTTTATCCCTCTCCCACAGCCCTTATCTCCTCTGGAATTTGCCTCAGTCACTATTTCTCAGCCTCCTTTACCTATGAGGGAAAACAGGCCATTAGCAGGGTTAACATAGCCTTCCCAACGACTCTTGTTTATGCAGATACATTTAATCTTTAAAAATATAAAGGACGTTGAGTCTCACCTGTCAGATTATCCTTCTAACATGAAAATAGATTTGAAATTGTCCTTAATTGTCCTTAATGTAGTTCTTTTTGTCATGTCTTTCTTTCTCTCTGTATGTGTGTATGTATCTGCATCAGCTGACACAAATTCTGTTTTCTGATATAAAATTTGTAGTCTCAAAATATAGAGCAATTTGCAGATGCTTTTCAATTCCTAATATGTATTCCTAATATGAGTTGGTGATGTGCACTCCCTGTGGTGTGCCTGTATGAGTTTTTAGATTCACTACTGAGAGTTTTAATTGTGATGAGAGCTGGATCAAGCAAGGAAACAGCAAGGTACCTTAATTAAGACACTGAAAGGTTTCATGGCCTATGAGATTGTAGTTTGTTTTTATGTTGTACCATGGGATGACATTGTAGGTATATGGACAATATTTTCTTTGGAAATACAACAGCAGATATATATATATATATATATATATATATATATATATATATATATATATATATATATATATATATATATATATATATATATATATATATATATATATATATATATATATATATATATATATATATATATATATATATATATGTGTGTGTGTGTGTGTGTGTGTGTGTGTGTGTGTGTGTGTGTGTATAAATTATAAACTATATAAATAAGTACTTCTTTAGGTCTCTTTTGTTGCTTTAAAATTTGAAATCTGCATGCAGTCTGTAGTTTCTCTGAAACCATAAAACATCTCATTCAGTGCAGCCAATGAAAGTGGTCCAAATGTGTTTTGTTCAGGTCTTTTCTTTTTTTTTGGCTATGGCTAATGGTAGCTCTTGCTCTAGTTTTAGGACTCTGTTTAGATTTATGCTGAGCATAGAAGAATTCACTATTGTAGAGTTTCAGTAGATAATGTGAAAGTTGTCTATTCTTGCTTATATAAGCTTCCTTCACTTTACTTTTTAGATTTTCACTGTTTGGCTTTAAAGAAAATAGCATTGGTAATGGTATACTCAACTACAGCATAGGAGCAAAAATGTATTGACCAAATACAATGGCAGTTGCTTAAGAAGATCCCTTCAAATTGTTCACATTTGATTATTAACAAAATGGTTTGAATGGGGGTCATATACAGTCCACTCTGAAATGAACCGAGGATGTGCACGCAATGCTGCAACCGGCTGCAGCTCCTTATGGTGCTACAGAGGCAGAGACGTCTTTGTGGAAGGAATATTGTTTACTTGGGAATGTTTGATTGTGATGGTTTTTAGAATCATTCACCACGTAAGAAAAGTCAGAGTGGGAAAAAAAGTAGTACCAGTATTGGACATTGCTAATGGGAAGATGCTTGATGTGATGGATTGCAACCATATTAAGAAGCTTTTACATGTTATGGTCATTCTGTGTATTCAGCATGACATGGAAATAATCCATCATTTCACATCACCACTCCTGGGGCTATAATTCTTGAACCAATTAATCTTAGATATTTAGTTCACTAAGCTAATCATCATGTTGTTGTTAGCTGCGAAGTTGTGTCCGACCCATCGTGACCCTATGGACAATGTTCCTCCAGGCCTTCCTGTCCTCTACCTTCTTCTGGAGTCCATTTAAGCTCACGCCTACTGCTTCAGTGACTCTATCCAGCCACCTCATTCTCCCCTTCTTCTCTTGCCCTCAATCTTTCCCAGCATTAGGCTCTTCTCCAGTGAGTCCTTCCTTCTCATTAGGTGGCCAAAGTATTTGAGTTTTAGCTTCAGGATCTGGCCTTCTAAAGAGCAGTCAGGGTTGATCTCCTCTAGGACTGACCGGTTTGATCGCCTTGCAGTCCAAGAGACTTGCAGGAGTCTTCTCCAGCACCACAGTTCAAAGGCCTCAATTCTTTGGCGCTCAGCCTTTTTTATGGTCCAACTTTCAGTGCCATACATTGCAACTGGGAAGACCATAGCCTTGACTATACGCACTTTTGTTGACAGGGTGATGTCTCTGCTTTTTAGTGTGCTGTCTAGATTTGCCATGGCTTTCCTCCCGAGGAGCAAGCGTCTTTTAAAAGCTAATCATCATAGCAGTCTTTAAATTTCTGATGAGATTGTTTTTGAAATCTACAGAATGCTTTCAGTAAATAAACCAAAATTATGTTTTTCAATTTCTCTTTCTCTTTCTCTAGACACGGAGACCAGTTCTGTCTGTGAGATAGTTCACGTGAAATCTGAGTCTGAAGGCAGGCCAGAGAGGTCATTCCATCTTTGTTGTAGGTAAGCAGTGATGGTTTGCAAAATTATATTACCATTTGCACTAAATCAGGGGTAGGCAACCTCGGCTCTTTTATGACTCATGGACTTCAGCTCCCAGAATTCCTGAGTCAGCATAGCTGACTCAGGAATTCTGGGAGTTGAAGTCCATGAGTCATAAAAGAGCCGAGGTTGCCTACCCCTGCACTAAATAAATAAGTGTCAATATTCTGCTGCCAGACCAGCATATAACTGGTATGTGCTCTTTCTTTCTTCTTTTCAGTTCCTCAGAACACAGGAAAGATTTCCTGAAAGCTGTGCACTCAATTTTGCGTGACAAACACAGAAGACAACTTCTTAAAACTGAAAGTTTGCCCTCAGCACAGCACTATGTCCCATTTGGAGGAAAAAGGCTAAGTGCACTGAAAGGTGCAAGGCCAACTATGAACAGGACAGGTACTCCTGGTTAAAATTTGTTAAAGCACTCCAGAAAGGGGGGAGGGGGAAGGAGTTCAAGGAAGGATGATCCTACCCAATGCCCCACTCACTGATTACTTTGTCCTCTCACATTACGTACCTGGAACAGATTAGCCTTGAGAGAATTTACAAAACAAAACAAAGCAAAGCTCCCGCCACACAAAGATTGCTTTTCCTCATTAATATTTTTATCCCACTTATTGTAGCTTCAGAAGTGTGTAATAAGATTGTCTCTATTCATTAACTCCCATAGCGGCAGACTTATTTACTCGATGAATGTTGTGACGTGTGAAAGGAAACTGAATTCACAAAACCCCACGTGTCCCTCCATAGGTCAGGATATCACATTAAATATCAGCTGTCTGTATTTTGCCCCATCACTGCTACTTTTGCGCCTCTTCAAATGTCTGACATGCAGTGCTATTAAAGCCCTACTGAATTGCCTTATCTATTAGCATATCTTAAAACCATGAAGTGAGAAGTAACAGAGGATGACTGAGCTCATGTGTTTCAGTTTCAATGGTCCAGATGTTAAAGCTAACTAAGACAATTCTATCTATTGGAGGAAGAAAAAGTACTATCTTCGTTTTCCATTATAATATCTAAGTGGTTAACTACAGCATAGTTTAAAAATTACAAGGCTGATTTTAACCTTGTGTGCAACTTCATTTGTCTGCATAGAAAATTTAGGTATAAAAAATTTCAATGATTATTATTTATTTCAGGCATACAGGTACACAGACACACATGCACACATACAGCACAAATAGATTTTAACACATTTACCACATTCAAAACACTCATTTTTAAATTTATTTTGTATTTCTTACATAAATATATTTATATGTTGTGTTTCTAAACTATCCATCTCCATCATGGAGATTTATTAGCCTTTCTTCATGTTTATCAATTCCCCAAGTCATATCTTGTCAGATTTTACTTGCTTCATTGGGGCATGATGGCTGAGTGGTTAAATATGCTGAGCTTGTCAGCTGGAAAGCTGATATCCTGGGTGTAAGACCCGAGCACCGTGCAACGGGGTGAGCTCTTGTTACTTGCCCCAGCTCCTGCCCACCTAGCAGTTTGAAAGCATGCAAATGCAAGTAGATAAATAAGTAGCAATCTGTTGGGAAGGTAACAGCATTCCATGCACCTTTGGTGTATAGTCATGGTGGCCACATGACCATGGAAATGTCTTCAGACAAAGCTGGCTTCCTTGGCAAGAAACGGAAATAATCACCAGATATAATAGTGGAAACCTTTACCTTTACTTTTATTGTGGGGAAAAAAGAATGTAAAGGCTAATTTTTAAAATGTTCAAACTTCTCTGTATAAAAGCGTCTGGGATTTTATTTTTGTGTGTGCGCAGTGTCCGCCCCAAGCAAGTCACTCGGGAGGAGAAGGCGACGCCTAGCTCGAAACAGATTTACCATTGATTCAGATGCCGTCTTTGCCAACAGTCCTGAGAAAGAGATCCATCAGACATCCAACAACAAGGACACTGACCGCTGGGTAGAAGAGCAGTTTGATCTTGGTCAGTATGAAGAACAAGAGGACATAAAAGAAACAGATATTCTCAGTGATGAGGAGGACTGTTGTGAGCCTTTGAAGAGCACTATGGTTGAAAAAGAACTCCAGGAGCAATTGCAGTCAGTCTCTATTACAAACAACCAATCATATCGGGGAAACAAAACACGGTACACTATGGGCTCACATGCATCCAGAATGGCTCAATTAAAGAAGCAAGCTGCTCTGTCTGGAATTAATGGTGGCCTGGAAGGCAATGGTGAAGAAATCATCTGGGTTCGCCGTCAAGACTTTGTACCATCAAGAAAACTAAACACGGAGCTTTAGATCCAATACTTTCTTGTTAGATGCTAGGTATAGGTGAACCCCAAATGTATCCTTTATATATTGTGGAGAACCATCCCTTAGAATGCATACTTGCACATATAGTAATGGCAGCTAAACTGGTTGAAACTACAGCCTCTTCTCCTTTTTTCTCCTTTAAAATAGTATAAAAAGGAGAAGTGAAGTAAAATTTGAAAATGGAATGAGCTTGAGTCCTTCTCTATATAGTACCAAGGGCTTTATTTATTAAAAACAAATCAGGGGCTGCATAATATAATGGGCTGCATAGATATTGCTAAAAAACACAATGCTGTGGGTGTTTTTCTTGAAATATATGCGTGCAGCAAGTTAGCTTAAGTGATAGCACAACAGCAAATTAATTTTATATGTGATAAGTAAAATCATAGGTTCATCTTTAAAAAGTTGCAGCGAACAAGGAACAATTGTCCATGACTGCAGCAGATTTCACTCTTCAACTCAAAGCTGTTCACCTTTATCCAGCAAGGGCAATCTATTCTGCACATGGAATTTCCTTCTTTCTGAGGTACCACAAGTGGGAATGGTGTTGAATGGAGGGAATAACTTGCATTCAACACTCAAGGACATAGAAGGGATGATCTGCACTGCACATGCACTGCTAACTAGGTGTTTGACATCACCACCCACTGAGTAGTCCAGTTGCTTATTTGCAGGAATTAGAACCGGCCTTCCCTTTCTTTTCTTCTTTAACAAGTTATAGCCTTTATAGTGCCAAACATCTCTAGTAGCTGAGGTAGCTGCATGCAGTAGCATTCACAAAGCTTCCTGTTGCGAAGTGAAAATCTCTTGATTTGGTGATGCAATGTGTATTTTAGGGATGTGTGAGGGAAAATCTGGAATTTATGTTGTGCTGAGTTCTTTTTGGTCTGTGGTTAGTTTAATGTCAATGTTGGAATTTCTAATTTTACATAAAAATATAACAATGCAAAATCTTTTCCCCCCCAACTTTAGAGATCAAAATTCAACACTTGAAAATAGTTTTCTCTATGTTACCTAAAATGCAAAGGAACAAATGAATGGAGATTTGATGGTGTTAAACTGCAATTACTGAGAAGTAAGACTGACTTTCAAGTAGACATGCCAAGGACTGTGCTGTTCAGTTCCACGTTTGGGCTGTAAAACCATAAACTTTTCAGAAAGGGTTTGAAGGTGTTGGTTTTATAGTCTGAACTGCAAACTTTTATGGACAAAATCTCATTTCTGTAAAATATCAGTGGGCAGCTACACATATTTAAGACTGGAATTAAGTTAGCAATGTCAACGAGCTGAACATCCAAGGAGGTTGAGTTAATCCCTGTTGTGATTTTGTTGCAGTTGGTAGGATTTCACCTTGGGTGAGTTTGATCCTCCCTGCCTGATCAAGTTAGGCTCAGGAAAAATTAAATATTTTATGGCCAGAAAAGCTGACCTCATCCATGTGAGATTAGTGTACATTATTACTTGATTCCCTCTCCACACTATTAAATAATACAATATACTAAACAGGCAACTTTCAATTACATTTAAAACTTCCTATTTAAACATCTACAACAGGGTACAAATCAAAGATTTCCAAATAATTTTTAAAGCACTTTTTTCTTTTTAAATATTTATATGGCTTCCCCATTTTAGTTTTGCTCTGCAAAAATGGGAGGATTTGGGGGTTTTTGTTTTTCAAGTGGGATTATTTTCAGACCTACTGATGTTTGACACATTAGTAGGTATATTAGAAATCTAAAATTTTGTAGTAGCTTTAGGGGATACTTTTGTATAATTAGCTATGGCTATGTTTGGTGACATGAACAGGAAATATTACCCAGTACCATCTGCTGTTTTATGTCCCAACCAGTATTGGAGTGTCACCTGTTTGATTCTCAGTGCACTATATTCAGTATTTTGATAGTTTTATTCTCTCAACTTTTACTATTTTTTAACCGTTTTATTAAAAAGCTTTCTAAGCCCTGTGTATCTCATCATATTAAAATTAAATCAGTTGTGTACCAACTTATTAGACATTACAATGCTTTTGCTGTCCCTAGTGGAATACAATAAGCCTGTGAAATGCTGGACGTCCTGTGCTTGGAGGGTGCCATTGTTCTTGTACATAATATAATGAACTGTCAATGTCAAAGGTTCTTATATATTTCTTTTATAAGCTAAAAGAAGGTCTATTTTTATGTTTTTAGGCATATGAATGGAACGTTGTAAATGCCTGTCAAATAAAATAATGCTGAAAAATGTTGGGGGAACATGTTCTTTTTTCTTATTTTATTTCAGTATAAAACATTTTAGTTATACTGGCTGGAGATTTGCAGAATTAATAGCAATTTATCTTGAGTACCCTAGGCTGCAAAGAGCTTGTAGTAGAGTATTGTATATGCCTAATGAAAAGGACAACAGACACAACCCAAGAAAATTTAACATCTTTCTATATCTTAAATTAGGAGTAACTAAACTAAAAGTAATCCAGGCTGAATTTCTAGATACTAGGGCACCTGGTTTATAAAAGTGCATTCACAGGTGAGTGGAGGATAAGATAGATTGTACATTAATTCTTAAACAGATTGATTTGTAAGCAAACTAAAAACAATGCTTAATTGTTTACTAATACTTATACAGCACATATTTGTTAAAAAATAAGTCTTATCAGAGTAATCTTTCTTTTCTTTTAAAAAAAAGATAATTTAGTAAAACATTTCACAAATGACTCAATATCATTCAGATTACTAAATTAAGTACTGACAGCAAAGGATTTAATTAGCTTGAAAATCACAGAGGGTTTATCAATGGGCTGATATATTGATAAACCACAAGTGCTTGTCTTGGATCATCTACTTTTCAATATGTAGCTTGCATTAAGAGATGAAAGGAATGCTTCCTAAATATCCAGATGACACAAAATTAAACAAGATTAGCTAATACCGTAGAGTAGATTCTTTTCCTTCTGTAGATGATTACTCTCTAAGAAGTCATAAGCGAATTGGAATTGCAATTTTTTAGTTGTGGTGGGGGGAGGATTGAATTGAAAACAGATCTATCTTAGTCCAGATGACCATATTTCCCTTACTTTAAGATAGATCTACTATAAAATCCATAGCAATTTCTTCCCATGGTTAGGAAGGGTCCGCCACTGGTTGTAATAACCCAAGGGTTTCCGTAGA
This sequence comes from Vipera berus, assembly GCF_964194415.1. Classification (NCBI taxonomy): domain Eukaryota; kingdom Metazoa; phylum Chordata; class Lepidosauria; order Squamata; family Viperidae; genus Vipera; species Vipera berus. The sequence goes on along the minus strand of NC_138206.1, from coordinate 52,173,560 downwards.
ATTCTTTTCATGGTGGCACATACAGCACAACTCCGGATATAGTTTTCTATGTCCCATTTCAACCCCGGCCACCAAAATTGTTGACAGATGAGGTGAAGTGTTTTTAAATATTCAAAGAGCCCAGCCTGTTTTACATCATGGCCCTGATGGAGGGCATTAAGGCGGCGAGTCTTGGGCAAGCACAGCTTTCCCCCTTTGTAAGCCAAACCATCCCTGCAAGTTAGGGAGGTTTGATTGTCCTTGAACCATTGGTTGGTGAGGAGCTCTTGTTTTATTTTCTTTGCCCCAGGGTCATCGGGGTTTGGGGCTCTTGAAGGCAGGACTCTGCATGGTGTGAGTTAAGAAGCAGTTTGTGGAGTGGAAATAATTGCTTCATTAACCTCTTCATGCTGGCTTTTGTACTGGGGCAGTCTGGATAAAGCATCAGCTTCTCTGGGTCTCCATCAAAGGTTGCTCTAAGAGGTGGCGCCATCAGTGGTTGATGCACTCCTTAGGGAGCCTGCATTCCCAATGGTTGCTAGCCTCCCCATGGTGGCTGCTACATCCCCAGTTGCTGCGGGCCTCCCAGTGGTTGCTGCATGTGCTGGGGCTGTTGCCACCCCCACTGCTGCTGACCTGTGAGCGGTTGTGGCATCCCCATTTGTTGTAGGCCCCTCTGCAGCCCCGGAGGTGGTTGTTGCTGGATCCCCATTGGTAGCGGGCCCCTCAGCAGTTTTGCATGTTCAGAGATGGTGGCCAGCCTCACTGCTGCTGCTGTACTCCCAGTGGTTGCTGACCCCCCTGGCAGCTGCATCATCCCCGGTTGGTGCAAGACCCCCATCTGCTGCTGCACATTCAGGGGCTGTGGCCACCCCCAGTTTGGTTGCTGCACCACCAGTGACTGCTGGCCTCCCATCTGTGGGGGCTGTGACATCTCCCATTGCTGTATGAGCCCTGGGCTGGGTGGCCAGTAAGCACGTCGATCCAGGCTTCGGCTGTCCCAGTGATGGCTCAGGCTCTTACTGGCGGCGATCTGGGCTTTTGGAGGGGCGACGACTGGAGCTGTCTCTCCCCGTGGGGCTGGAGGCCATGGTAGGTGGCTTCAAGGATGGGGAAGCTGCTTGACCTTCACAGGTAGGGCTGGGACTTCCCCTTGACATGAGTTGGTGGCTGCCTCACTGATCATCATGATCGCTCACATATGGAGAACGGGAGAGTTGTTCTCCACTTTTCATCTCTAGCTCCTCAAATCTTTCCACCAACTTCTCCACTGATTGACTGCAGACTGCAGACAGGTACTTCCACTCACCCAAGTAGTTGGTAGTAGTCAATTTTGTGATTCTCCACCGGTCCGGGGAACATGACTCGTGGGAAGCCCCTCCTTGCAGCTTGACCTCGTCCACCTTCAAAGCACTTGATTGTGGCAAGGCCGTTTCAAGGTGTCTAGAGTCTCCACTGGGTAAGGTCCGTCCTGATGACCAGATCAGATGTCCTTGCGGCTTGGGTCTTGCCCTCATCTGAGAGACCTGAAAAAGTTCCTTCTCCACTGGCGCGCTGGCCTGCGCTCCCTCCTCTGAGGTAGCATCCACTGCCTGGGTGCTGGTTTCAGGCACTCCTTCCATGTTGAGATCTTCCCCGAATCTTTGTCGGTATATCCCTCAATTCTAGGGACAGCGACAGCGACTGGGGCTTGGGACCTCAACAGTTAGGTAAAAATTGGAATTTTTGGTTTAATGTCATGGTTCTGACAGATGAAACTCTTCAAAAGAACTTCAAGGCATTGTTTATCCTAAAGAATTTATTTATTCCAGAAACAAAGTATAGGCACTATATAGTCGAAACCAAAAACTAAATTCCCCTCCCCTGGCTACAAAGTAACAAAGCACAATTCCCTCCTCCAATAAACATTCATAAATCACATTATGAGAAAAATGGCTGCATTTCCATCTGTTGTCAAAGCAAGAACATCTGATGTTAACAGCGTTGACATTTACATTTAATTTCACAACATGCTCAGGTGTGATAATCACAGTATCCAAGGGTTGAGGAAGCGTTCTATATTTCTGAGGCATGAAAATTTCATTCTAACCATATGTGTAAGATTGAGAAATATTTATTGGATTGCACACAAATGAATTTTAAGTGTGGTTATGCAACAGGTTTTCATTAGCATCACACTTCTTGTGTCATCGGTTGCATTAAATCTGAATATAGGAATAAAATGTACCTAATATATTGGAAATACAGAATTAATAAAATAAACATATATTTTAATTGGTTGAAACATTAGATGTGAATATATGAAGTAATTCTAGCGATATTATGCCTGTATAGTAGACATTGTAGGTCGGTAATTGAATTTATCTAAATTCTCCAATTTCTTGCTATGCAATAATTTATGTTAGAAAAATTGCTTCAGTGAGACTTCATCTTTTTCCGCCAGAAGATGGCATTCCTCCCTCAGAAATAAATGTGCAGCTCTCTACTTATTTATAAAAAGAGGAAGACTATTTGGATTTTGATTAAAATTAAACTCTTATTTTAGATTATGGATTTACTAGTAGAGTGGAACCAAATACTGGATAATTATTCTTTCACATATGTTAACTTTTATATAACTCAGTCAAGAAAAGCAATTTCAGAGGATGAATTAAAAGGTGCTTTCTGCTTGAGGAAGATTATTTTTTTAATTAATTCTTCAATTACACTTTAGAGTACTTTCTGGTATTGCAACTGCCAATCACAAAATGATCAAGCTGTTCTGATGCAACAATATCCATGGAAAGTAGTGGATGCTTTAAGAACAAAAAAGGAATTTTTGGGTCAATTAAATACAGAATTGCTTTCTTTTATTTGAAGTTGCTGTCCAGAATCTTAGGTAAGAATCTCTCATACCACTTTTTTTTTGTAGCTATGAGGGATATGAACAATGAATTTTTCCAATAGGAAAATCTCTGCCAATGAGTTATGGAATAGTCCTTGCAACCTGTTGTTAATTAATCCCAGGAGGTACAAAGAGTACCTCAAATGCTGAGTTTCAAACAAAATTTTCCCAAAGGAATAAATAAAACAAAAACTTTACCTTAAAAAAAGCACAAAAAAGTACAACAAAATGACCACAGAAGCTAAATATAAGGCCACAAGGAAACAGCTACTGCATGAGTAATGTGTGGCCCTTTCTTTGGCAGGAAATGGTAGTGAGTCATGGACTGACATGGACAAGTTCTAGCTTGTGTGTTGAGTATCAAACAAATGATGAGTGCCGGGACAAAATATTCTTGTCAAACTGCATCGAGTACCAAATTTGACGAGTTTCAAAGTAGTCAAGTACCAAGGTATGATTCTACTTTAAATAGTGTTTGGAAACAGTAAAAAAAAAGCAATTTTTTTCTGTCTTTGTTACTTTTTCATTACCTTTGCTCAGGTTTATAATTATGTCATTTAGTACAAAACAGTAACTATGAAGTTAGGACATTCAATACATTGGTTTGAAATTAAATAATTGGTTAAAAAATGTGGTGACATCCCAAAAGAGATCTGTTGTATAATAATTCCTAACTGGAACCTGGAGTGCATATCAAGAATGGAAATAGTTCTGTTCCTGACCATCAAAATAATTTTAGTAATCTTGAACATGCAATGTGAACCGCCCTGAGTCCCACCAAGGAGAAGGGCGGTATATAAATCAAATAAACTATAACTAAATAAACTATAACTATATACTTTTCAAAAAATCAAACACTTTTTTGTTAACCATACACTTCTATTTTGAATGGCAGTTTTAAAAATGAATTGTCCTTTTTTGTAAAACAGAGAAATCTTAATTTATATAGCTCCCAGTCCAACAGTGTTCAGCTTAATTGGTTCAACTGGAATAGTGATTGAGGAATGCTAATTTCATCCCAACATTTATAGCTTCTAGAAAGCAGGGTGCAACATGCCCCTACCTAGCGATGGGGTAGGGAAGTAGAATATATACATTTGTTAAAGAGCATTGTAAATTCAGTTTTTTCCTTTTTATGTATTGCAAAAAGAACTATTCATTTTTGCCTTAGGAACAAAGCCAGTTAGGAGACTTTGGGCCACTCACTGTGTCTTAGCTTTAGCAAACCACTTTAGCAAACCACTTCTGAGAATGTTGCCAAGAAAACTTTAATCCAGATAGTTTCCAGAAGTCAACTTTGATTTGAGTCTCTCTTTCTCCCGCTCCCTCTCCCTCTCCCTCTCCCTCTCCCTCCCTCTCTCCCTCTCTCTCTCTCTCTCTCTCTCTCTCTCTCTCTCTCTCTCACACACACACACACACACACACACACACACACACACACACACACAGAAACAGACACATATACACACAAACAGAGAGACACACAAAGGGGTTAGGTTTCCATTCAGAGAAAGCACTTATATCTTCAAAGAAAAAAGCAAATGCCAGTTTTTATTACTAAACTAACAGTTTAAGAAAGCGTCCCCTAAGACATCATATCCAAGTAATTGACTTTCTCCTCCTAGGCTGTCCTTGGGGTTATAAAACCATTCCTTATTTACCTTCTATGAGCAAATGTTTGCAGGTTCTGCAAAAAAGACAAATGCAAAGAAAGTCTGCAAAGGCCAAAATGATGTGTTATAAACAATATCAAAGCATACGAAATTGAATTAACAGAACAAAAGTGTTTATTACAGTTTAATATGCTGCATTATTATGCTTATCATAGAATTAGTCAGATGTTTAGACTGGATTTGACATTTGTATCCACCTGTTAAGTCCTTTCCAAGGATTTGGGATTGACAAATGTTGTTTGATGGTATTATAGTATTATTGCAGTAAACTGTTCCAAGTAAAACTGCCTTTTGTAATTGACTAAAGATGATTTTGTCAATGGCAATCGTCATTTAGTAGAGCTGCAAATATTTTGGGATTGCACACAAAAAACTTTGCACACAAAACACTTTGGTTCTACTTCTACTTACAGGTATTTTCTCCCTAACCCTAACCCTAACCCTAACCATAACCCTAACCCTAACCCAAACCCAAAAGCCTAAATCCTAACCCTAACCCTAACCCTAACGCTAACCCTAAACCTAACCTTAACACTAACCCTAACCATAACCCTAGCCCTAACCCTAACCTTAACCCTAACCCTAACCCTAACCCTAACACAAAACACTTTGGTTCTACTTCTACTTACAGGTATTTTCTCCCTAACCCTAACCCAACCCCAAACCTTAAGCCAAACCCAAAGCCAAACCCAAAACCCTAAACCCTAACCCTAACTCTAACCCTAACCCTAGCCCTAGCCCTAACCCTAACCCTAACCCTAACCCTAACCCTAACCCTAACATTAACCCTAACCCTAACCCTAACCCTAACCCTAGCCCTAGCCCTAACCCTAACCCTAATCCTAACCCTAACCCTAACCCTAACCCTAACATTAACCCTAACCCTAACCCTAACCCTAACCCTACCCCTACCCCTAAACCTAATCCTAGCCCTATCCGTAACCCTAACCCTAACCCTAACCCAAACCCAAACCCAAACCCAAAAGCCTAAACCCTAACCCTAACCCTAACCCTAACCTTAACACTAAACCTAACCTAACCCTAACCCTAAAGACTAACCCTAACCTTAACACTAACCCCTAACCCTAACCTTAAGCCAAAGCCAAAGCCAAACCCTAAACCCTAACCCTAACCCTAACCCTAACCCTAACCCTAACACAAACCCCAAACCCTAAAACCTAACCCTAACCCTAACCCTAAACCTAAACCTAAACCTAACCTAACCCTAACCTAACCCTAACCCTAAAGCCTAACCCATAACCCTAACCCAAACTCTAAACCCTAACCCTAACCCTAACCCTAAACCCTACCATAACCCCTAACCTTAACCCTAACCCTAACCCTAACCCTAACCCTAACACTAACACTAACACTAACACTAACACTAACACTAACACTAACCTAACATAACCCTAACCCTAACCCTAACCCTAACCCTAACCCTAACCCTAACCCTAACTCTAAACCCTAAACCCTAAACCCTAAACCCTAAACCCTAAACCCTAAACCTAACCCTAAACCCTAAACCCTAAGACTAACCCTAAAGCTAACCTAACCCTAACCCTAACCCTAACACTAACACTAACACTAACGTTAACACTAAACCTAACCTAACCCTAAACCTAAAGACTAACCCTAACCCTAACCCTAACCCAAACCCAAACCCAAACCCAAACCCAAAACCCTAAACCCTAACCCTAACCCTAACCCTCATGCTAACGCTAACGCTAACGCTAACGCTAATGCTAACCCTAATGCTAAACCTTACCCTAACCTTAACACTAACCTTAACACTAAACCTAACCTAACCCTAACCCTAAAGACTAACCCTAACCTTAACCCTAAACCCTAACCCCTTACCCTTACCCTAACCCTAACTCTAACCCATAACCCATAACCCATAACCCATAACCCAAATCCAAACCCAAAACCCTAAACCCTAACCCTAACCCTAACCCAAACCCTAACCCTAAAACCTAACCCTAACCCTAACCCTAAAGACTAACCCTAACCTTAACACTAACCCCTAACCCCTAACCCAAATCCAAACCCAAACCTAAACCCAAACCCAAACCCAAACCCAAACCCAAAACCCTAAACCCTAACCCTAACCCTAACCCTAACCCTAACCTAACCCTAACCCTAACCCTAACCCTAACCCAAACTCTAAACCCTAACCCTAACCCTAACCCTAACCCTAACCCTAAACCCTACCATAACCCCTAACCTTAACCCTAACCCTAACCCTAACACTAACACTAACACTAACACTAACCTAACATAACCCTAACCCTAACCCTAACCCTAACCCTAACTCTAAACCCTAAACCCTAAGACTAACCCTAAGACTAACCCTAAAGCTAACCTTACCCTAACCCTAACCCTAACCCTAACACTAACACTAACACTAACCTTAACACTAAACCTAACCTAACCCTAACCCTAAAGACTAACCCAAACCTTAACACTAACCCCTAACCCCTAACCCAAACCCAAACCCAAACCCCAAACCCTAAACCCTAACCCTAACCCTAACCCTAACCCTAACCCTAACCCTAACCCTAACCCTAACCCTCATACTAACACTAACGCTAACGCTAATGCTAACCCTAATGCTAAACCTTACCCTAACCTTAACACTAACCTTAACACTAAACCTAACCTAACCCTAACCCTAAAGACTAACCCTAACCTTAACCCTAAACCCTAACCCTGTCTAACCCTAACCCTAACCCTAAACCCTACCATAACCGCTAACCTTAACCCTAACCCTAACCCTAACCCTAACCCTAACCCTAACCCTTACCCTAACCCTAACTCTAACCCATAACCCATAACCCAAATCCAAACCCAAAACCCTAACCCCTAACCCTAACCCTAACCCTAACCCAAACCCTAACCCTAAAACCTAACCCTAACCCTAACCCTAACCCTAACCTAACCCTAACCCTAACCCTAACCCTAACCCTAACCTAACTCTAACCCAAACCCCAAACCCTAAAACCTAATCCTAACCCTATCCCTAATCCTAACTCTAACCC